>NC_139693.1:38003975-38643975 GCF_964106915.1 Podarcis gaigeae
GAATTGGTGGAAGAAGGTTCAAAAACAATTAGCATTATTGTGGGGAGCACTGCCAATGCTGTGGTTGTGCATGGTGAAATTCACACAATGATGGTAATGAGAACAATACCCACACTTGCAGAAACGAATGATGTGCCAATGCCAGGAAATACAAAAGTCTGGATTATGATAGCCCAGATGGATTTCACCTCATTTCCCTTTCAAAGAGGTTGGGACATCACATTCCTCCATGGGGCTCTATCCTTTGCAGTTCACTCTAAGGATCTTCCAGGATTCCAGAAATTTATTCAGATGAGAAAGCCTACCTTGGAAAAAGAAGATGGCTTTCTCAGGGTTTTCTGGGAAGAGGCATTTAATTGTGGTTTTCATGATTCTGCTTCAGAGAAAAAAGATGGCAAATTCTGCACTGGGGAGGAGAATATTGAGAGCCTTCCTGGGTCTGTTTTTGAAACGAGCATGACAGCCCACAGCTACAGCATCTACAACGCAATCTATATTTTGGCACATGCTTTGCACACCATGCAGTCCACCAAATTAAATTGCAGAGCAATGGCAGGTGGAGCAAGATGGGAACTTACAGATCAACAGCCGTGGCAGGTAATGTTGTCTTCCAGTTAATACAGATGTCTGTAATCAACTCTGGAGGTCAGCCAAAGGAGGGACGTTTCTTGAATACCTCTTCAGTAAGGCGGTATTCTCTTTCCTCTTTCCTCTCAGGGAGGAAATGACTATGCACTAATGGTTAGGATAACATAATGGATGAAATTCTGCCATCACTTTAAAGTTGGTTCAGTTGTCCTTGGAATAGCAAAATGTGGCTATAGATACAAAGGCGGCCTTGAATCCCTGGAAAGTGATGAGCAGCTTATCTACACAGCTTTTCCTCCTAACTGAAGGTACATGCTGTCTAATATTTGTGGTCTAAATTTTATGAAATTTGGGCCAAGACTAACTGTAATTCTTAAAAGAATCACATCTTACCTCCGCAATGAACATTGCTACAATTGAAATTAGCCTTCACAAAATATTTAAATGAATATTGTGGTCTACAATGACACTCTTGTATATCCTCACAAGCAGGGCTTTTTTCAGCTGGAACTCTCTGGAACTCATTTCTCTCTCCTCTCAGGGGGCACCATTGCCATTCCAAGGGAACAAGGGAGGTGTTTGTGGTGAGTTCCAGCACCTCTTTTTCTAGAAAGCAGCACTGCTCATTAATTCCTTTTTCCCTTTTAGCTCCATCCATTTTTGAAGAAGAAACTCATTAAAAACACAGAGAGAAAGACACTAAGATACATCTTTTAGAGACCATGAACTATACCTCTTAAATGCTAAAGATAAGCACTCTATTTGTACAAATATTACTTATATTTAATTATATTTGGCATCTTCATTAATTGCTTTCCCCCTCTTCAATCTTAGGTCCACCACTTTCTGGAAAGAGTTTCATTTAATAATAGTGTTGGGGAGGAAGTTTCCTTTGACCAAAATGGGGAATTAGTAGCTGGATTTGATATAATAAATTGGGTCACATTCCCAAATCAGTCATTTCTGAGAGTCAAAGTTGGAGCAATGGACTCACAAGCTCCCCCAGAAAAGAGGTTAACCATTCATGATGATGGTATCATGTGGCCCAACTGGTTCAACCAGGTAAGAATCTGTTCAGGTTTTCTCTAGTTTTTTGCTCAGTGTCTCAAAAAGACTCTCCTCCTGCAAAAGAGGGGAGTGGTTGTGGGACGGATCCGGTTCCCGCCTCAAGCAGGGGGCGTTAGCCCCCTTGCCTCCTCTCACCTGGCTGGTGCACCACGCCCACGGGCAGGCACCCAACCAGGTGACTCCGAAGGGGCGTGGACGGCAGCGTAAATTGCTGTTGCGCCAGCCACGCGACCCTCACTCTTCGAAACTGTCTCATTGCAACACATTGAATCATCAATTATCAGAATTATCAGACTTGATCTGATAAAAGGAAAGCTATCTTATTTCTAGCTCTATCTAACACATGAAATACCTGAAATCGCAAGGGGTTTGCTGAATGTCAAATGTTGCTGTATGTTAGCCATATTTCTAAGCCAGTAGAATGGTCCAAGAAGGTAAGACAAGAGATCATCTCCCTTCACAAAAAAGATACAAGTATACAAAAAGAAAACAAATGCACTGAATGTTGCCAAAGGAAACCATTGGAAGCATAGTTTGCCAGTTCCAAGTTAAAGGAACAGTGGTTAGACTACCTCGACGGGGCAGAATTTCAATAATTTCTATTGCAACTGTCAGTCAAAAACACTTGAGAAATTTCATGAGATTGAGACCCAATAAGCTTTCACCTGAACATTTTCTAATTTGATAAGATTTTTGTTGTTTAGTCGTTTAGTCATGTCCGACTCTTCGTGACCCCCTGGATCAGAGCACGCCAGGCACTCCTGTCTTTCACTGCCTCCCGCAGTTTGGTCAAACTCATGCTGGTAGCTTTGAGAACACTGTCCCACCATCTCATCCTCTATCGTCCCCTTCTCCTTGTGCCCTCCATCTTTCCCAACATTAGGGTCTTCTCCAGGGAGTCTTCTCTTCTCATGAAGTGGCCAAAGTCTTGGAGCCTCAGCTTCAGGATCTGTCCTTCCAGTGTGCACTCAGGGCTGATTTCCTTCAGAATGGAGAGGTTTGCTCTTCTTACAGTCCATGGGACTCTCAAGAGTCTCCTCCAGCACCATAATTCAAAAGCATCAATTCTTCGGCGATCAGTCTTCTTTATGGTCCAACTCTCACTTCCATACATCACTACTGGGAAAACCATAGCTTTTACTATACAGACCTTTGTTGGCAAAGTGATGTCTCTACTTTTTAAGATGCTGTCTAGGTTTGTCATTGCTTTTCTCCCAAGAAGCAGGCGTCTTTTAATTTCATGGCTGCTGTCACCATCTGCAGTGATCATGGAGCCCAAGAAAGTAAAATCTTTCACTGCCTCCATTTCTTCCCTTTCTATTTGCCAGAAGGTGATGGGACCAGTGGCCATGATCTTCGTTTTTTTGATGTTGAGCTTCAGACCATATTTTGCGCTCTCCCCTTTCACCCTCAATAAAAGTTTCTTTAATTCCTCCTCACTTTCTGCCATCAAGGTTGTGTCATCTGCATATCTGAGGTTGTTGATATTTCTTCCGGCAATCTTAATTCCGGCTAGGGATTCATCCAGCCCAGCCTTTCGCATGATGAATTCTGCATATAAGTTAAATAAGCAGGGAGCAATATACAGCCTTATCGTACTCCTTTCCCAATTTTGAACCAATCAGTTGTTCCATATCCAGTTCTAACTGTAGCTTCTTGTCCCACATAGAGATTTCTCAGGAGACAGATGAGGTGATCAGGCACTCCCATTTCTTTATGAACTTGCCATAGTTTGCTGTGGTCGACACAGTCAAAGGCTTTTGCATAGTCAATGAAGCAGAAGTAGAAGTCTTTCTGGAACTCTCTAGCATTCTCCATAATCCAGTGCATGTTTGCAATTTGGTCTCTGGTTCCTCTGCCTCTTCTAAATCCAGCTTGCACTTCTGGGAGTTCTCGGTCCACATACTGCTTAAGCCTGCCTTGTAGAATTTTAAGCATAACCTTGCTAGCATGTGAAATGAGTGCAATTGTGCGGTAGTTGGAGCATTCTTTGGCACTGCCCTTCTTTGGGATTGGGGTGTAGACTGATCTTCTCCAATCCTCTGGCCACTGCTGAGTTTCCCAAACTTGCTGGCATATTGAGTGTAGCACCTTAACAGCATCATCTTTTAAAATTTTAAATAGTTCAGCTGGAATACCATCACTTCCACTGGGCTTATTATTTGCACTGCTAAGGCCCATTTGACTTAATTCTCCAGGATGTCTGGCTCAAGGTCAGCAACCCCACTACCTGAGGTGTACGAGACATCCATATCTTTCTATTATAATTCCTCTGTGTATTCTTGCCACCTCTTCTTGATGTCTTCTGCTTCTGTTAGGTCCTTACCACTTTTGTCCTTTATTTGATAAGATATTGGCATGCTGATCTCTGAAGAAGTTCAAATACTTACCAATATGGTTTTCATAAAGGCAAATGTACTAGAGTAATGGTAGAAGTTCCAATGCTGCAATTAGAGCAAGATTTAAGATCATATTCAGATAAAACAAAAAACCTATAGCAATCTGCTTAACTGTCATTTTTACTATTTGAAGATAAGTTCCAAATGATTTCCTTCTTTCATTTATGAACAGGCACAACCCACTTCTCTGTGTAATGAGAATTGTCATGTAGGTTATAGAAAGAACAAGAAGGAAGGAAAGCCATTCTGCTGCTATGATTGCCTTCCATGCCCAGAAGGGAAGATCTCAAACAAGGAGGGTAAGGAATGCATCACACGCTTTAATTTTACCTGTGCATCAGAAGCTCCTTTCTCTACTGGGAAAACAGTATGGAAGTAGCAAATATACATTCTGGCATCTCTTAGATGCATTGTGACAATCTGGGGACAGAATAACTTTTTTTAAAATCAGATGTTTATTTCTTTTTCTTTTTCAGACATGGACGACTGTTCAGAATGCCCTGGAGATCAATATGCAAACAATGAACAGAATGGCTGCCTCCCCAAAGACAAAACATTCTTGTCTTTTGGAGAACCGTTGGGGATCAGTTTGGCCACGTTTGCCCTCTTCTTTTCCTTCATCACAGCTTTGGTGCTTCAAATATTCACAAAGCACAGAGATACTCCCATAGTTAAAGCCAACAACCGCAACCTCACTTATATTCTCCTCCTTTCCCTCCTGCTCTCCTTCCTTTGTGCTCTGCTCTTCATTGGCCAGCCTGAGGAAGTCACCTGCCTCCTTCGACAAACTGCTTTTGGCTTGATCTTCTCAGTGGCAATTTCTTGCATCTTGGCCAAAACTGCCATTGTGGTTCTAGCTTTCATGGCCACCAAACCAGGGTCCCGAATGAGGAAGTGGGTAGGGAAGCCACTGGGAACCCCAATTGTTCTTTCCTGCTCCCTTATGCAAGTGACAATTTGTACTGTGTGGCTGGCAACCTCTCCCCCATTCCCAGATGTTGACATGCACTCAATGACTGAAGAAATAATTCTAGAATGTAATGAAGGTTCCACTGTCATGTTTTATTGTGCCCTGGGATTCATGGGTTTACTGGCCATAGTCAGCTTCACGGTGGCTTTCCTAGCTAGAAAGTTGCCGGACAGTTTCAATGAAGCCAAATTCATCACCTTCAGCATGTTGGTCTTTTGCAGTGTGTGGCTCTGCTTTGTTCCAACCTACTTGAGCACCAAGGGCAAATACATGGTGGCTGTGGAGATCTTCTCCATCTTGGCCTCCAGTTGTGGGTTACTGGGCTGCATCTTTTCCCCTAAATGCTATGTTATTTTACTGAGGCCTGAGCTGAACAGCAGGGAGCAGCTAATAAGAAGACAGTTTTAAATAATCCAGAAGTCTTTATCATGTTCGTAATTTTTGGTGTCTGTTATTGCTATTTTATTTACACGTATGTCATTAGAAATTAAGGATATTCATGCCCCTTGAAATTAAAGAATCAACAAATAAACAAATAATTGAAGACTTTAAAAGTAAATGATAAAAATGATCTGGAGCAGCTCCAAGAATTCCTTTGGGAATCATGCTCGCAATTCTGGGTGTCTGTTATTGCTATTTTATTTACGTATATGTAATTAGAAATCTGGGATACTCATGTCCCACTGCTTTGCAAGCATGAACTATCAGCTCATCACCAACACTTGTAAAGCACTTTGCACAGGTGCTCCTGACATCTTATTGAGCCTACAAACCCCCATCAGCCCAGCCACTCTTTATCTGTCCTACAGCTGACATCACAAGAAGCCAAAGAGTGCCAGAAATTGCCACAAGTAGCTGTTCTTTAAAGTGACAGAAGAGACTAATAGGAGATTTGAGAGCTGTTTTTCCTCTTAAATAGGGAATACATAAAGAAGCATCTTCCTCTCCCGGATCAAATTAAAACCAAAAAACACTTCAGAAGGACTACCTACGTGTACTATTTCATTTATATTGCACCATAAGACATGTTTCCTGGACACTTCACAAGAAAGTACAGCAGCTAAATTGAAATACAGTGGTACCTCGGGTTAAGTACTTAATTCGTTCTGGAGGTCCGTTCTTAACCTGAAACTGTTCTTAACCTGAAGCACCACTTTAGCTAATGGGGGCTCCTGCTGCTGCCGTGCCGTCGGAGCACGATTTCTGTTCTCATCCTGAAGCAAAGTTCTTAACCTGAAGCACTATTTCTGGATTAGCGGAGTCTGTAACCTGAAGCCTATGTAACCTGAAGTGTATGTAACCCGAGGTACCACTGTACAAAATAATAATAAACAATTGCAGACCCAGGTGCATTGGGCTCCCTATGATCAATGTATTGACAGGATAACAAATTGCCAGAACAACTTAATAATAATAATAATAATAATAATAATAATAATAATAATAATAATATCTTTATTGTCATTGTCCCCTCTCAGGGACAACGAAATTACTTGGCTGCTCCATCCACCCAGATAGGGCACTCCACTCAAAATCAGAACAACTATAAAAACACTAATTAAAACAATATAATATAATACAGCAAGGAAGATTAGATGACTTCAAAGTCCAGGTTTCCCATTCAGGGCCGAGATCGCTCTGGAGAAGAAGCTGTTCTTGAGACGGCTCGTTCTTGTCATCATCGTCCTGTATCTCCGTCCCGACGGCAGGAGCTCGAAGAGACAGTGACCAGGATGCGATGGATCTTTTACTATGTCCAGTGCCTTCCTCTGGCACCTTGTGGCATAAATCTGCTCTAAGGTGGAGAGTGGGCAGCCAACAATGCTCTCTGCTGCCTTCACAACTCTGCCCAACCCCATCCTGTCCTGGGTAGTACAGCTTCCGTACCACACACATAAGCCATAAGTGAGCACGCTCTCAATGGCACAGTGATAGAAGGCAAGCAGCAGTTTCTGCGGAAGATGGTTTTTCCTTAGGATTCTTAAAAAGTACAGTCTCTGCTGCGCCTTCTTCACAAGCCCCCTTGTGTTGACACTCCAGGACAGATCCTCTTGTAATTCAATACCCAAAAATCTGAACGTTGTTACCCTCTCCACACAGACCCCATCAATCAGAAGTGGCTGGACAATGCTCTTCTGTCTCCTGAAGTCCACCACAAGCTCCTTTGTCTTCCTTGTATTTATGAGCAAGTTGTTAGCTCTGCACCACTCTGTCAGCCGCTCCACCTCATCTCTATAGTCCGTTTCACCCTCCCTTTCAGAGATGAGCCCAATCACGGTTGTGTCATCTGCAAATTTGACAACCCTATTACTAGGGTGAGCAGCGACACAATCGTACGTGTAGAGAATATAAAGGAGCGGACTAAGTACGCATCCCTGTGGTGTTCCTGTGTTAGTCTTATGAGGTTACAAATTTGTCTCAGCTTTATTGATTATAGTTGTAGGTTGGCTTGGGTGCACCTCTCTCAGATTTGTGGGTAGAAGCTTCTGTCAGGATATATATATATATTTATAAAATGATATTTATTACTTTTAAAACTTACAAAAAAGAAGAAAAAGAAAAAAGAAACAGAAGAAACAATACAATATAGACAATACAAAACACAACCCCAACATCTATACACCATAAACAAAACAAAACAAAACAAAAACAATTTAAAAACACACATCATACTTTACCATAATCTATCTTTCATTCCCTTGTTTCATTGACCTCCTCTCACCTCCCTTTTTGTGTTCCACATCTATACGTTATCTCAGCAAATCCTTTATCTTAAAATATTTTTAATCTTATTCCCCATTAAGTTTAATATACCTATTTACACTTAACCTCTTAAAACATTTCCACTAAGGCCAAAAAAAATTCCATTCCAAGATTTTTCTATCCCTCATTAAATTTTACAAAATTTCCCTATATAGACTTTAAATTTTCCAATCTTCTTCACCATCTCCTCTTCCTGGTCTCGGCCTCTGCCAGTCCTTTCCGTCGATTCCATACAGTCCATCAACCTGGAGATCTTATGTCCGAGGCTCTTAACTCTTCTCCACATCCCTTCTGCCAATCTTCTTGATAATCTTTAATTCTAGAGAGCAGATCTCGGGGAAGCTCCGACCCAACAGCCCTTTTGTTCCATCTCGACAGGTCAGCCAGATTTCCATAGTTAGAACTAGGATCCATAAAATATTTCAAATCTTGTTTCAAGGTTCCTCCAAATCCAAAGGCCTCCAAAGCTCCGATCTCCTCCTGACCCGAATCCATATTCCAAATGTCAATTGATCCCTGCATAAGGGGATCTCTCCAACTTTCCTTTTCCCGTCCAGGCCAGGCTCCGATCTTCGAAATCTGATTTTTCTAGTTTCAATCATAAGGGGCCTCAACTTGTAATCCTCAATTTGCCTCTGTGATGTTAAGGCTCCCCCTTGTATTACTTTAAGTTCGACAACAGCAACTTTCTCCTTCTCCTTTTCAACGATTTGCCCTGTTAAAATAGATTCCTGTGCCAGATCCTGAGTTATTTCTGTGTTGGTATTCACTTTTAGTCCCAAAATGTCAATTTTAGTAGCCATAGCATCTATCTTATTATGAAGCTGTTTCAGCAGGTGGTTTATCCTGCAAAATGCAGACACTATTATCTCTTCTGCCGACATTTTAGTCCAAGGTCAGTCTCTAGTTATCACAATTCTTATCGTACAGCTGGATTCCTCAGCTCGACTCTTGTGACAGTTTCAGCTCAACTCTTGTAACAGTTTCAAAGACTCCGTCTAGGGGGGAGCAATCTCCACTTGTATGAATCCTTTCCGACACAATTCCAAAAGTAAAAATAGTTTCAATTTTCAGTTACTTTTTCAATTTAATAATTTCAATCGATGGAAATTTAATCCTTTACATGAAGCTTTCCAAGACCTTAGCTTGCAACCTCTTTCCTTCAGTCTATTTACAAAAAGGGAAGGCAGACTTCCTGTTTTGAACCTTCCCTGCTCATTGCCAAATTAAGGTATTTAAAAATCCAATTTTCCATTCTACTCACGGGTAGTTGTTTAAAGTCCAATTGTCCACAGGAAAAAAGTCAGCGCTCTCCGACAATAGCAATGCAGCTTCACTCCGTGAAAGAAGCAGTCGATTCAAAGCACCGCGCCACTCA
This sequence comes from Podarcis gaigeae, assembly GCF_964106915.1. NCBI lineage: Eukaryota > Metazoa > Chordata > Lepidosauria > Squamata > Lacertidae > Podarcis > Podarcis gaigeae. The sequence continues at coordinate 38,013,142 of NC_139693.1, forward strand.
CCCCACGTCACTCCGGACCCCCCAAAACAGGGTTTCCCCACAAGTAGGGGAGGCGCGAATGGTGCCAGCTGAATCCCAAGTTCACAGGCTTCTTCCGCCTGTGATTTCTGTGGGTCTCCACCTTCGCCGTGGCGGTTCAGACCCTACTTTTCACGGAGCAAGTTCCTCCGATCAAAGGAGCTCCGCCATTACCAGAGGCGCCAACCCAGAAGTCTCCGCTTCTGCCAGGATAAAGCCAATGCTATTTCTGTTGAACAAGTCATTCTCGTCATCTCTCGCTCAACTTATGGGATAAAGGCATTCCAGCACATGTCCCTCTGCTTCATAAAATAGCATTATCTTACTGCTATTCATAAGTAAAGAGACTGACAGATCAATTGATTTCTGGATTTTTCTACAACCATTCATCAAATTGAATCATGGTGTTATAGGTCCATCACAGTTTACAAAGTGTGCACTGATGGTCGCAGGCTTGGTGCAGTGGAGAGTAGTAGGGTTATTGGGGCACTGCCCAGAAAACTTCAATATTTCCTCCCCCAATCTAATTGCAGGACCTCAGGTTCTGTCTATTACAGACTCTGGCTCCACCTCCGGTTGGTCTCCATGTCTTTTCCTTGCCTAATGTCAGGCTCCAGGCACTCTGCTTACTCCCACTGCTCCTGGGAAGATTTGAGAACCTGAGCAGGGGAGGAAGGCTGAATGCAACCCTCCTCAGCACAATCCCTGACCCCTAAAAGTCCCCATAAGCATTAGCCGCCACTAACTTGCTGCTTCAAGGACAAGACAAAGTTTCAAAACATGCCAAGACATAAGGAATTCAGACTCAACATATTCCTCCTAAATTCCTATGTGAGAACATTGCTCCAAAAAGAATAATATAGTCAAAATTCAATATATTGGGGAAAACTGATATTCTGACTTAACCTATTTGCAAGCTGCATGCTGACTTAAATGTTTCTCTGTGTTAAACGAACTGTGCATTGTTGATGATTAATGGTTTAGTGTAATTTTGCAAGTGGTTTCATGTCTTATTTTGCATGGTTGTTGTATATAAAGTGCATTGTTAAACTATGGAAGTCACTCCCACAGGGGGCAGGGATGGCCACCAGAATAGATGGCTTTAAAAGAGCCCTAGACAAATTCAGAGAGGAGAGGGCTATTGATGTCTCCTAGCCAGGATGGCTCAGCTCTGATGCCACAGTTGGAGGTAGCCATATTCCTGAATACGAGTTGCTGGAAACCGAAGGAGGGGAAAGTGTTCTTGTGCTTGAATCCTGCTTGCAGCTTTCCCTTTGGGGCACCTGGGTGGCCACTGTGAGAACAGGAGGCTGGACCAGAAGGGCTATGGGCCCGATCCACTAGGCTCTTCCTGTGTTCTTATGTATTACTGTGTTTAGACTTAGATTATTCTGCAGACCACTTTCAGAACAGATTCACTTGTGGAAAATGCTGTATAGAAATAGCCAAGGAGGCTATTTCAAAGAATGAAAAGGATGAAAGAGCTGAGAAATAAAAGGAATGTCTTTGTTTGGTTTTCTTCCAATAAATGCCAGCAAACAATGCAAAAATTAAAAGCATCAACACAAGGTGATTCCTATTTGCTCCTCAGAATTAAGTGTTCTTTGCTGTTCAAGTCGGGCCTCAGAAGAATTATGTACAATTTGGGGGAAAAGATACAACCCAGCAAACCTGCGCTGGAGGCCAAGATGCAAAAGACCTCCACAGCCACCATCTGCTTTCCTTTGGTGCTCAGATAAGAGGGAACAAAGGACAGCCAAACGCTGCAGAACACCAACATGCTGAAGGTGATGAACTTGGCTTCGTTGAAACTGTCCGGCAACCTCTTGGCCAGGAAAGCCATAGTGAAGCTGACCATGGCCAGGAATCCCAGATAACCCAGGACAGAATAAAACATCGCGACAGAACCTTCCTTGCATTCCACAATCATTTCCTCCAGCAGAGAGTTCATGTCCACATCTGGGAATGGAGGAGCCGTACAGAGCCAAGCAGCACAAATGCTGGTTTGAACGGAGCAGCAAGCAAGAAGCACAGAGTTTGTGAGAGATTTCCCCACCCATTTCCTCATCCTGGATCCTGGTTTGGTGGCCATGAAAGCCAGAACCACCGTGATAGTTTTGGCCAAGACACAAGACACAGCAATGGAGAAGATGATGCCAAAAGCAGCTTGTCGTAAAGAGCAGCTGACTGGGTGAGGCTGGCCAATGAACAGCAAGGAGCAGAGGAAGCAGAGCAAGAGGGAAGTGAGCAGAGTGTAGGTGAGGTCCCGGTTGTTGGCTTTGACAATGGGAGTGTCCCCATTCCTAGAGAAGACGCCAAGTATCAGAGCTGTGACCAGAGAAAAGACCAGGGCTAAGGAAGCTAAAACGAACCCTAAAGGTTCTGCGTAGGAAAGAAAATGTTGGCGTTTGGGGATGCATTGATCTCTGTCCTTGTTTGGAAATTGGTCATCTTGGCATTGGAAACAATAATCCATATCTGAAACAATGAGTGATATATGAGTTCCGACAAGGCATTAATTAGTTGGTGAACGTATCAGAGATAAGTGGATATTAACAATAGTTTCTACAATTTTCAGCCACTATGCATAATCCGCAATAGGTTCAACATTTTGATGGGCCTAAGGTGCATGGATTGTTCATCTACTCTGTCCTTCATCTGGAATTAGTAATCAGAAATATTGACTTCGGTTGTACCCTTAGTGGTACAATGTGCAAAATAGTAAGAGCAGACTCACTGGAAAGAACCCAGAGAGATCTTCATGGTGATGGAGAATTCTTGAGAACAGGCACGTTCAGCTCAGAGGCTGGGCTGAGGACTATTCTAGGTAAGGAGACCATTTTCGGCTCACACACTTAAAACTATCCAATCCTAATGATGTAGCATGTAGGAAGCAGACACATTACACTAGACACATTCCGCACCCATTTCTACAGATCTCACTTGTAAAAGTTCTGGATCTAGTTTCCCCAGCTATCTGTTCTTTCTTCCAGATATCAGTGCAGCTGCTGCTCTCTTTAGGAGTAAAAAGTAAAGGGACCCCTGACCATTAGGTCAAGTCGTGGATGACTCTGGGATTGTGGCGCTCATCTCGCTTTACTAGCTGAAGGAGCTGGCGTACAGCTTCCGAGTCATGTGGCCAGCATGACTAAGCCGCTTCTGGCGAACCAGAACAGCAGATGGAAATTCTGTTTACCTTCCCGTCAGAGCGGTACTATTTATCTACTTGCACTTTGATGTGCTTTCGAACTGCTAGGTTGGCAGGAGCAGGGACCGAGCAACAGGAGTTCACCCTGTCGCTGGGATTCGAACCACCGACCTTCTGATCAGCAAGCCCAAGAAGCTCAGTGGTTTAACCCACAGTGCCACCCGATTCCGCACTCTTTAGGAGTACTGAACTAATAGAAGGAAAGAGTTGAAATATATATTAGGAAGCATTTTACAAATTAGCAGATTATGTCTCTTACCCATTTGATTTGAAATCATCCCTTGTGGACACGAAGCACAATCATAGCAACAAAATGGCAACCCCTCCTTCTTTTTTCTGCTGTAGCCTGGCTGGCAGCGATCATTACACAAGGCAAGGGGCAGCACCTAGCCATAAAAAGAGGAGAAAATGTAGCTCTCTTGTGCCTTGTAAACAACACAGTTTTAACCAAAGAGAAGAGATCAGCTGCCTGATTAACATTATTCCAGAAAGGCGTGTTGTATGCCTAAATAAACTGTAATGTAAATATTGGGAATGAATAAGAAAGGATATTGAATTTTTGGCACGGGAGGATATTGAATTTTTCATCTGCATAAAGATGGAGGATGGAGAGAGGACAGAGAAGACAACAGACTTAGAAATACAGGAAGTTAATGAAGAAGGTAAAATAGGAAGCACATACATTAACCTCAGAAAAGCACCACAAGACAATCTTCTTTCAAAACAAATGGGCAACTTATCCTCTCCTTGTCTTCTGAGCTGTAAATCTCACTTGGTTCAGCATGATTTACTCCTACATTCATGTGCATAGCATTAAAATGTTATACTGAAATCCTATATATCAGGGATGTGGAACCTTTGGTCCGCCAGATGGTATTGGACTCCCCTCAGTCTGAAATCCAGCCTGGCTAATGACCAAGGAGGAGGAGAGTTGGAAGCCAACAATATTCCATATGCAATATAGTGGAATATATTACCATTCTATACTTTCAAACCAGAACTCTAAAGAAGATCTACTACTTACCTCATGTATGATGGGAGAATAACTTGTTGGACATGGGTTATACTTAAACAATTTGCTTATTACGAAAAAGAATGTCTACATTAACCTTATAATTTGTATTCTTAATAAAAATACCTCATTTTTAAAAAAACCAATGGTCCCACCTGATTAAAAGCTCTGTGCCATGTGATGGCTCCCTCATCCATGCTGAAGTCTACGTTTTGTGAATCTTGTGGAACTATCTTTCCTACTTTCACTCGGGAGAAGGTTTGGTTTGGAAAAGTAACCCAGTTAATAATATCAAATCCACCTGCTAACTCCCCATTCTCATCAAAGGACACAAAGTCACCAGCACTGTTGTTAAAGGAGATACTCCTCAAGAACGAGTGCAGCTAGACAGAAGAAAACAAAGGCAAAGTTTTAAAAGGAGAGCTTTTATGGATTATAGAAAGGAGAAAGTATCAATCCACATATTTCACACAATGGAAAGTAGTCAAAAACTGTGCAGTCTACAACATTTGGAGAACATAAGTATTTCTAGCAAGTACAGCTGGCCTGCCACTTGCGTGAGGGTTCAGCTCTGGGGTCCATGTGCAAAGGCAAAATGGTGCCATGTCAGGAAGCCCTGGAACTGCCCCTCCTGCAAGGTGGGTGTGCAGGGAGAAGGGGGCAAAGAAATGGGGGGCAGCTCATGGTGGGTTTTCCCTGCTCACCAGACAGACCAGATAATTACATTTGAAAATAGCCCTATATGGTCCTCTTTAGTGCAGAAACAAATGCAGGTTCTAGGAAATAGTTGGTGTTGCTGGACAGAATGTGTGGGCAGTCATGGGTAGAAACAAACCTTAATATTTTCAAATGTTTTCTTAATTATTTATAATACCCTTTCTCTTGCTAAACCTAGCACATTTATTAAGTGGATAATGAAACAGGTCTAGTTTCAGAACCACTTTTATATGGAATGGAGCATGGTGCTCAGCATCTATACAGGGGTGTCCCCCCCCCCAGTATTCATATTGCAATTTAACTGGGGTGCTGACAGACAAAAATCAGTGGTTTGTGCCCTGTCAAATGGTGAGATAATGCCCGGAGAAGGTTCTGGGGAGGCTCTTCCTAGATACCATCATTCTGAAATTAACACCTTATGGCGCCCAATTTAATATGCCTCCTACTTCACCACTCCTGTTATATCAGAATCAGAAACACATATGACAGCAGGTCATTCTGCAACTCCTCCCACGACATTATCAAGTTCCACAAAAAGGTGACATTTCTGTGGGAGAAACTGCAATAGGAGATGCTTCCACATGCAACTCCTGCAACTATTCCTGCAACTGGAGGGGAAGAACAGGCCCTATCTTGATTGTGGCTCCTTCAGCTTGAAGGAAAAGGAAAACAGTTAAGTATCGAAAAGAATGTGGTGCTCCTAGAATGGTATACAACGGATGAACAGGTTAAATCAGTGATGATTAAATGGGCAAAAGATTTAGGGCATGATATACAAATGGCAGATTGGGCAGAGGCTTTGGAAAGAGATCTGAAATTCACAGCTTGTTATACAGTGAAAGAAAACTATATGAAAATGATGTACTAGTGCTGTTTGACTCCTAGTAAGTTAGGGTTAGGGTTAGTTCAAATACCTGCTGGAAATGTAAATAAGAAGTGGGTACCATTTACCATATGTGGTGGCCTTGTAAGAAAACAAAATCATTTTGGGAAATGGTATATAATGAATTGAGGGAAAAATGGGGGGGGGGGCTTTTGTTTAAAAACCCAGAAGCTTTTTTATTAGGAATTATATGTACTGAGATCCCAAAAGAACAGAAAAGACTATTTATGTATGCAACAACAGCTGCAAGGATGTTATTAGCCCATAAATGTAAAGATACAACAATAACGACCAAGGAAGAATGGCAAGCCAAAATGCTAGATTATGCCAAAATGTCAAAATTAACTGCGAGACTTAGGAACCAAAAGAAAAGGACTTTTTTAAAAAATGGGGGAAATATGCCTAAGAGATTATTGTAAGCATATCCAAACATTAGCTGGACTCTACAAATCACTTGTAAAGTAAAGAGGTTCATTGTTAATTTAGATAAATGGAAGTTGGGCAGAATGTATTGATATGTAGTTTTTCCAATAAATAAATAAATAGAAGGACCCATGAAAGGGAGGGAGGGTGTAATGCGATTCAGATGTTGTTGATATAAACTTGTGTCTGTAAAAACCAATAAAATATTTCAAAAAGAAAAGAAAAAAGAAAGAAAAGAATGTGGGAATTGTTAATGCTGGAAGAGGGTGTGTTTCTGTGTGTGCACGCGTGTGCGTGTGTGTTCATTCTATGGACTGTGTGTCATCGCTCATTAAATTAGCCCCAAGAAAATATTTATTCTGAATAGGAAATCTCACCTGCCAAGGTTGCAGTTTTGGAGGATCAAGCCCACCTCTGCCTGCCACCATTCTGCGTTTTAACCTGGATGAGTGCATCTGATGTAAAGAATGTGCAATGGCATAAACCGCATTATAGATACTGTAACTTTGGCCAGTCATGGTCATTTCAAAAATATGCCCAGGAAGACTCTCCAGACTCTCATGACCAGTGCAGGTCTTTGTGTTTTCCTTGCTCTCATTAGAAGCAGAAAATAAACAGTTGAATGCCTGTTGCCAAAAAGCCTGGAGGAACCCATCTCCATTTGGAGAGTTGGGGTTCAGGGTCTGAAGGAAGTCTTTAAATCCCTGGACTTTCTCTGTGTGAATTGCAAAAGACAAGGCACCATCAAAGGCTTGTATATCATAATACCTTTGCATTGTTTCTGAAGAGAAAGCCCACTGGGCTGTCAAAATCCACACGGTGCCTGTAGACGTCTCTGCAACATCTTCAGCTACTGAATAGAAATATTGCATCCATTTCACAACTGCAATGGTCTGAGGTTCTGCACACAGAACCAATATGTTAACTTCTGATTCCATCAGGAAAGAGGACTTGGCCCGAAAGAGTTCCAAGAAACTGAAATTATCTAGACCCTGAGATATGGCTGGTAGTTTTTCATTGAAAGCCGTACAGACTCCATGCTGAGAAAGCATTGGCACTAAGCTTTGCATAAAGGTCTCTCCATTTTCATCATCGGATGCCACAATTCCTACCCATGTCCACTGGAAATATAGAAGTAGCATGACAATCCCTGCATATTGATATTTCTCATTGGGCACCGTTCGGTAGAATGTCTGGGGCTGCAACTCCGGGCTTCTCACTGGAGCTAATACGCAGTAAGCAATCTGGAGGAAGAAATAAACCCCACAAGAATTGTAGAGTTAGAGCAAATGGTTATGGTTCATCCCAAGTATCTGCTTGAAGAACAAACCCATGAGAATTTCTCGACTCCATTTATGGATGCATGTTGATTTCACAAGAACATTATGCATATCTCCAGCAGTTGTTGGTGCAGAGGAGGAGCAGGGTTTCTCTGACCTCTTGCAGCTGGTGTTGTGCAGCTTCCTGGGAGCAGAAGGAAGACTCCTGCTGCTGCATCTGCCCTGTTCCAACCTCCCTGCTGCTTCCCAGTGACACATGGGAGACAGAGTCAGGCAAGCACCAAAGCCCCTCTACTCTAACCACTACTGCATGGACACTGAAATATTACTTAAAAAACAAGGAAAGCGACATACTTTTGTATCATTTATATATTTTTTCTTTCTCATTTCCTTTTTCAGAAAGATGAACCAAAGCTAAAGGAAGTATTAAAAACCAGGGCGATAACTATTGTACCAGAGGCAGAAGAGCTTCACAGCCCCCAGTCTTACTATACCTGTGGAATCTTGTAGACGCTTAAGACAGTAGCCATGTAGAGAGAGATGTTAAAGTCAAGTCCCCCAATAATAGCTATTGTATTTTTCTTCTTCTCACATTTGAAGTTGGGGACAATCCTTTCTGTGATGGACAGAAGTTTCAGGGTGTTCTGATAAGTCATCCTTGCATTTGTGTAGCTATCATAGACATGGAACCCAAAGGTCGTATTTGGTACAATATTAGGGTTCTCTTTTATTTCTTTTACAGCAAACACCAGGGAGAGAGTATTCTGGTAGTACTTCAATACTTCACTAAAAAAGAGTTATACTGTATGTCAGAGGTATTTTCCTCCTCTTGCTCTTAAGCATGTTGGTAACTTCCTGAATCACATGCACTTACAAAAGTTGCCTCATCTTTCACTTAACTCCTTATTTCCTTTCAGCAACCAACGGACACTCACTGGATGAGAAATTCCCAAGTCAGAAATTCTGACTGGTGCCTCTCAGTAAGTGTTTGTGTAGGTGGGGAGTAGTGACCAGAGCACATCAGATGGAATAGGATCTATTCTTTCATAGTAACTGAGTTTCCATCTTTCCCTCATTCAAATAAAATTGAGGCTGTACAAAATATACTGTAGCCAATGTTAGTCATACTCTGAGAAGGCCCATTAGGATTAATAGATCAGACTAACTTAGGTGTATTAATTTCAGTGGGTCTACTCTGCAAATAACTCAGTATCGATACTTGGTTTTCTTTACTCATTATGGTTTACATTGTATAGCAGAGACTATAATACAAATTCTATGTTATTCATATGTCACATTCATCTGTGACTGTCAGATTAAATGATTGTGAATATGAAGATAAAGCTTTGCTGCAAAGGAAAACCGGATGTTAATGGTGTGAAAGGAAACAGAGAGGGAGGATGAGGATGAAGTTGGGAGAAAGTGGTGAGAGCCATGGGACCAGGTGATGAGAAAGCAGAACAGGCAGAAAATAGAAACCCCAAGAAGCAGAATAAAGCAACAAAGAAGTTAGTGCTTGGTGCTTGGTGTAAGTGGAGAGTAGAAACCAGAGCACATCAGATGGTACATGATATATTCTTTCATGGTAAGTGAGTTTCCCTCCTTCCCTCCTTCAAATAAAATTGTGGTTGTACAAAAAAATACTGTAGCCCATGTTAGTCACACTCAGAGAAGGGCCAATAGGATTAATAGATCAGACTAATTTAGATGTAATAATTTCATTGGGTCTCCTCTGCATTTTCCTTACTTCATTTTGCAAAAACAAGTTTGCAACTGCTTTTTTATTTCCCTATATGGTTTGCATTGAATAACAGAGAATATAATCCAAAATCTATGCTGTTCATGTGTCACAGCATCCGTGACTGTCAGATTAAATGATAGGACTTGGGGTTAAGATGGCATCTGAGGCAGCAGCTTCTCGTGGATCTCTGACCCTATAGCTCGGCTTTAAATGTTCTAAATGCTTTTTCACAGTCCTTTAGTTTTAATTGTAGACTCCCTCTAGTTTTACTTTATTGGCCTATTTTATTGTTTTATTGCCGGTTGCCGTGCCAGTTGTTTGCTATTACCGAAGACATTTTACCAGCTGCAACACCTCACCAGCTGTAATCTAAAAGCAGAGAGAGTTTAGGACGAGTTACTGCTTCACAGAGAATGAACACCAGATGATACCACCAACTCCAGAGCCCAGCGTTGTCAGAGAGGAATTATAAAATGACTGCAATCTACTCTAATTACTGTGAGCTGCTCCACCCCTTAGACTCCCCTCTCCTCCTTTCTTTGAGTTCTGGTAAAGCACAAGAAACGAGACTGTTGCTGCTTTTGAGGTGGAGGAGGTGGCGAGGAAACTATCCCAACCCACTTTGTGCTAATCCAACTGAACTCTTGTGACCGGCCACTCTACCTGCCTGCCTCCCCCTGGCTCAGAGGAAATTATGTGTTAACGAGCCTGCTCACTACACCTAGCTCCATTTGCCTGTCACTGAGATTAAATGATAGTGATTGTAAAAATGAGGATCAAGCTTTGCTGCAATGGAGAACCGGATATTAATGGTGTGAAAGGAAACACAGAGGGAGGATGAGGATGAAGTTGGGAGAAAGCGGTGAGAGCCATGGGACCAGGTGATGAGAAAGAAGAACAGGCAGAAGATAGAAACATCAAGAAGTGGAATCAAACAATGAAGAAGCCAAGATCACAATGCAAAGAGAAGAAAATATATGCTTAACATTCCTACTGGAAAAACGTCACAGGGAAATGTGTTCTGAGCATGCCGTGGTATGCTCTGTGCATACAGGAGCTCACCAAGAGTACACTATGAAGGATATGGTTTTTTCCTTACAAAAATTCATCTATAAGCTTTGTGTTTGGGTTCTCATGGAAATCCATTTCTTCAAATACAAAGCCAAAATAATTAGCAATTCCTCCAATGATTAGGTCCCCTCTCTGATAATTCTGGTGTGGAAGCTGGAAAGGCTCCATCATGGTGCATCTAGCAGAGTGTTCCTTGCTCTCAGTTGGAGGCAACTGTAGCCACAGGAAGAGAAGAATCTGCAGCAGAAATGTTCCAACCATCTTGGGGCCAACAGGGATGCTGAAAGTCAGATTTGTATCTCATCCTCCATAAACTGCATTGCAAGAACTTTTATTGAATGACTCTGGATTCTTTTGATAAAGGGAAAAAAGCCAAAGATCTGATCCATGAAAACCTGCATGTTCAGAATTTCTCACTGGGGCTCTGAATGACACAGGATTTGTTTTATATACACTTTCACACTCTGACATTGATTGTGTTCATGGCTTGATAAAATGTACAGGGGATTTGGGAAGATGAATGATAAATCCCAGCCATTTGAGATAATTACTGGTTATTGAGCTCTGTGACTGGTTATTGAGCTCTGTAAGATCAAACTAATAATGCACATTTGTTATTGAGTAGTGCTCTTGTAATTTTCAGTGCCACAGGCAAACAAGCAAACAGTCCAGCTGCAAGTTGGTGACCTGAAGGGAGCTTCCTAGTTTTCCCAACACTCTTCCTCAATCACACCTGCACTATTTCCCCCAACTGTACATGTGTCCCCAATGGAGACATGATTTTCAGGATTTTGGAGCACAGGGATGTTTCCTTGTCCACACATTAAGGGGAGGGAGGAAAGAGTTAAAATAATACAGGCTCCAGTTGCAGGTGCAATACAGAGTCTTACATTTCCTTACAGAAATGGTTAGTGTATGCAGACATCTGTTTTTCTAAACACTTCAGAAATCCCACATTGCATGGCCTAACAGCTGAGACTGACTAGCTATTCTATATAAAAATATAGATAAATGCATATGGAAGTAAAAAAAAATCCTTTGGTCATCTTAGAGTTGGAGAGCAATGTGAAGGGACCCAGTAGGTGACAATGAAGGCTTAAATGCAGTGGTACAACTTGAAACATACAATACAGGGGTACCTTGGGTTAAGTACTTAATTCGTTCCGGAGGTCCATTCTTAACCTGAAACTGTTCTTAACCTGAAGCACCACTTTAGCTAATGGGGCCTCCTGCTGCCGCCGCGCCGCCAGAGCACAATTTCTGTTCTCGTCCTGAAGCAAAGTTCTTAACCTGAAGCACTATTTCTGGGTTAGCGGAGTCTGTAACCTGAAGCGTATGTAACCTGAAGCATATGTAACCAGAGGTACCACTGTACATGTGGTTGTGGCATGTGGGAAGGGAAAGGACAGTAAGATCATGCAACTGACAGAGTGACTGAAGGTTAAGTTCCAATATATAAGATCCTTCCTGAGTTTTCAATGCTACCCGACAGTGGGAGAATGGTCTCCCTGGGAGGGGCTGGGTTTTGCCCCTTTGCGGTGTGTCTTTGGGGGCTGTCACAATGAACTCCTGAACTTCAGAATTCACCACTGCACCACTGGTCAAGAGAATAAGAAAGAGTCTGTATGGTGTTTGGGTGAGATATAAGATTTTTTTGGAAAGAAAAACATTGTTATGGCTATCCCCCACCAAAGCAAATGCCCTAAAGAAAATTAATATGGAAAGGAAATGGGGCACTTATAGAGATATATTGACTTTTGCTGGTGCTGGTTTTAAACTTAAAAAATTAGAAGACATCAAGGACTGAGTACAAGACTGCGAGTAGGCCCAGTGAGACGCGACAGGACCTGCTGCTGCCGCAGAAAGATCCAATGGGGCCTGCCGCTGGTAGTCCTGCCAAGGCTCGGCCCCTCAAGATGGTGGGGGGCTCAGTCCCATCCCAATATATTTGGGGTAGGGGCTGAGGTGTCCTAAGACTCATAGAGTTGGCCCCTGTGCTTCTGTGATATTAAGCATTGTGTGTGCTATATATAAATCAGAAGGTGAAGTTTTTCATGAACATTGTCACCTGCAATACTTGAAGGTCAAGATACAGCTAAAAGAAGAGAACATAGAGCACAGAAGAAAAAGAAGATGGTAATCCTACTAGGTGATGGTGTGTAAATCTGTGCCTCATCCCAAAGAGCTATCTTACAAGGAACACAGATGTTCAGCGATGATGACCTAGATAAATTGCAGTTGTGTACTCAAGATCACATAGCACAGAGTGTTGTGGTTCGAGGACCCGAACCCCGCGCAGTGGAATGAAACACAAGGACACGTGATATAAGGTTAATGGGCAAGAAAAGGCCACAACTTTATTGATTACAGCAAGTGAAAAGGTATTGGCTTAGGCATTGGATTACGTCAGCTGACTCCACCCACTCGGAGAGGGGTGAGTCTAAAAAACAAAGGGGGTTTATTCACCAGTAGGTGGAGCCTGTTGATGCTAATCCAACTATAAGCTCTCCCCTGATGTCACCGAGGGTCGTGCCATGGCCTCCCGCCAATCAGGAATTGGACAGAATACACGACCGCCGGATTCCTTTAACGGAATACCCCAAAATGGAAGGTGCAGGCGATGGCCACACCTAGCCCTTCGACACCACAACACATTATTCCAATGCCTAACTTACCCACCAATACCACGAAAGTTGTGACGATTGCTACAAGGTAGGTGAAAAAACCAAAAGGCCTAATGCCAAATGGAAAAATTCCTACCAGGCCCCCTAGACAACCAGGGCGACCAACCTAAGGTCCATAGCAAGGCCAAAAGAAAACTGGAAACCCTGCTCTAAGGGAGTGGAGGGTGGGTGCTTCGCGACGGGACGACGAAAAGTGAGGGCTGGAGGCTGGCGCTGCAGCAATTTAGGCTGCTGTACACGCTCCCTTGAAGGCACCTGGTTGGGTGCCTGGCCGAGGGTGTGGGCGCCAGCCAGGTGAGTGGGAGGCAGGGGGCAAACGCCCCCTGCTTGAGGCGGAGTCCGGCTCCCGGCCACAACCACTCCCCTCTCTTGCAGGGAGGAGAGTCTTTAACTTCTTAAAACCACCTTGCAGTCATGGTGTCAAAAGGGTGTATTGTGCAACTAGGTTGATCTAGGAGGAGGTGGTCCTTCAAAAATCCCTGTCCTATGCCGCTTAGAACATTAAATATCATTACCCAGGCAGGCACATTATGTGGCCCATGAAAGCAGCAAAATAACCAGACTGTACAATGGTGATGGGATAAAATCAGGACAAATCTTTGTTGGCAGCAGCAGGCAGAGCAAGGGTTGGCATGGCATTGAGTCCCAGCATCAGTTCATCATTCCACAAGCCCCATGTTGATGGAATGGATCCACTGGGTTTGGATCACTCCAAACAGGAGTTGGCCAGTGTTGAACCTTGCCATGGTGCAGGCCAAGCAAGCAAGGTCTCCCTTGAGGACCAGGGTGCAGGTTCCAACCAGGCAGATACCGAAACCACGCTTGGGTTTGCCATGGTCAATCCGCCCCTCAGGACCCTTAGGGGGGACCCCCTATACTATGTTGATGCTGACCAGTGCCATTTCCACCCTCATGCAAACAATGTTCTTCCGCCTATCAGAGGAAAGGCATAATTTCACTGAGGGAAAGCAAAAAGAAAAAGAAAAAAGCCAATCATGTTTGGAGAAAAGAAAATCCCCAGTACATTTCCGAGCACAATTCAAAGTGTTGGTGCTGACCTTTAAAGCCCTAAATGGCCTCGGCCCAGTATACCTGAAGGAGCGTCTCCACCCCCATCGTTCAGCCCGGACACTGAGGTCCAGCTCCGAGGGCCTTCTGACGGTTCCCTCACTGTGAGAAGCCAAGTTACAGGGAACCAGGCAGAGGGCCTTCTTGGTGGTGGTGCCTGCCCTGTGGAACATCCTCCCAGCAGATGTCAAGGCAATAAGCAGCTATCCTATCTTTAAAAGACGTCTGAAGGCAGCCCTGTTTTGGAAGCCGCTCAGAGTGGCTGGGGAAACCCAGCCAGATGGGCGGGGTATAAATAAATTATTATTATTATTATTATTATTATTATTATTATTATTATTATCTTTCTGGCCCTGTCAACCAATGACCCAAAATTGCCCAGTGAAGACTCTAACCTGAGGGTGGGCAGGTGGGAAGCTCTCAAAGCTCCAGGGGAAACAGCCTTATATAGGCCTGCCCTCCCTTCTGCAGCAAGGGCTTATGGGACAGCTTTTCCCCAGTAGCCCATCACACAGAGATGATACTGGGGAAAACCTTGCCCAGTATTTTGCTGCACTCTATGGGCCACAATGCTTCTGGGCACGGAGCGGGGCTTATGGATACTTTGAGTTGTACGTGCAAATGTCCTGGCAGCCACTAAAATAGTTTGAATGGCAGAGCCACATTCTTCAGATCATTGGCACTGGGCAACAGCCTGGCCGCAGCATCCCAGCCTAGAAGAAGTTTCCCAATACTTTTCAGAGACAGACCCACGTTCATGGATGAGTCCAAACCTAGTGTTCAAATTATAAGCATTTCATTGTGATGGGATTCACATAGGATATTTGCCTTGTTAAGTGAGAGACAGTTTGTGTGTGTTGATCAGCTCTGCCTGAGTGTTTCTGGGCCCAGCTACATATTTGCTTGTTGATATGATTAAACTAAAGTGTGGCAGACAGCAGATGAGAGAAAAGAGCAGGTTTCTCTCTTTCTTCCTGATTGCCAGCTGCTTGCTGAAGTTTGCTTCATAATTAGAATCCTGGCTGACAAGTTTAATTGGGCTTTCTGCTGTGAAAATTACAGCCTATTGCAGAGCCTTGTCTTGGTTTGCTGCCCTTTTGGGACTTGGCACAAGGTGGGAAGCACAGCATCCAGGTAAACACAGGTCACAGTTAATACCACGTAAAAGTCAAAGCGCTGTTTACAAGGCAGCACAGAAAACTGTATAGCAAATGCTATTTAAAGGTTAGTTGTAATACTGAATAATCAGGAATAATGATGATCTGTGAAAATTGCACCTGTATGTAGCATATGCGATGGCTGTAAGGGCTTTCCGTCAGTTATCTCTAATTGCAGGGTCCTGACACAGTGTTTGCTGTTGGGAGAAGCCCCTGGAGAGATCGCTCCAAATGACAAGAACAGCATTCAGTTGTACAGGTTTACACTGGTGCACATACCAAGGCAGAACTGAACTTTAGAGGGCTGATTTAACACAGATCAGAGAGTTTTATGAAAGGTTGCCAAAGCAGTTCACTGTTTCTTGCAATCCAGCCAGGCCACTCCTATTTATGTGCCCAAGTCCAAAGTCATGCACCATGAAATGTTTAATTCTGTCCCTTTAATGTGTCAGGTCAAGAGTGAGGAAAACACAGCCCCAGGGTCTGAACTGGACTGTCTCTGGTCCCAGGCCACAGACCCCATGGGCCCTGATTCACAGGCTGTATCCGTTGCTAGTTGTGCTCAGAGTAAACCCAGTCACATAAATGAGCATGATTGTGTTGAGTGCACTAATATCAGTGGGGCTAAGCAGACTTACTAGCATTAGATACCTGGCTGGAATATATACCTGAGTTCTGACTTCTGCCTCTTCCTTGTCTGAATGGACAGTAGAGAGGGGTGCTTGTAGGAACTGGCCTACTCTACAAAGGTAAAAGTCACATCCACGGTTCCACTCACTTATCCCTCTGGCTTGTCTACCATTGGAGGGTTGTCTGCAGAACAGACACTCTGGGACACTCCGAACCACCACCATGCCACTGACCCCCCACTCCGGCCCACCATCACCCCTCTGCTGCCTTTACTTTTGCCCATGGCATGACAATTTTCCACCTTCCCATTTCAACTCTCTGGCATAATCTAGCAATTCTAAAATATAGATGCGCTTTTACTCTCGCAAGATTGAATGTCATGCCCTCAGCTGGACTTGAGCATAGCTGTCAACTTTTCCCTTTTCTTGCGAGGAATCCTATTTGGAATAAGGGAATTTCCTGTAGAAAAAAGGGAAAAGTTAACAGCTATGGACTTGAGGGACGATTCCAAAAGATTCCACACAAAAAAACGCTTATGTCCCTGTGGAGATGGCAGTACCGAACTGGTGGCGCATCCCCTTCTGGCTTGCACTCTTTATAAAGACTTGAGGAATGAGGTTATCACCTCTCTTTTATTGTCCATTCCGGGTCGCCCAGCCACTGCCACAGTGTCCTTTCTCTTGGCAGATCAAGATGAGCAGGTGACAGCAAAGGTTGCAAGGTTTTTAGCTGGGGCAGTTAGAAAAAGATCCACTATTTGACTATTGATTCAAAACCCTAAAATGTATTTTATATAATTGACTTTTTATTTCTATTCTTTTATATTGTATTGTTGTTTTATTGCTATGGCCGATGGCTGACGCAAATAAAGATTCATTCATTCATTCATTCATTCATTCAACAGACAATATAATAATACAATAATAACAGCCCCCCCTCTGCACAGCTTTAACAAGAAATAGATTATTTAATGGGTAAAGGCCTGGGTAAAGAGGAATATTTTTGCCTGGTGCCTAAAGACATGTAATGATGATGCCAGGAGAGCCTCTTTGGGAAGAGTATTCTTCAGTAGGGGAGCCACCACAGCAAAGGCCCATTCTTGAAAAGCCAAGAGAACCATTGGCAACTGGACTGAATTACAGGGGCCCCAAATACGTATTTTCAGTGACCTCAGAAAATCAGCCTGTTCCTTTGTTCCCAGATGTGTACACAGAAGTGAAATTCTGACTGTAAGCTATTTGGGCTAGACTTTTTCAAATTGCTAATGATGCATGCGGCAGAATGATAGGACTGTGGTACCTTGGTTTAAGAACAGCTTAGTACTGTGGTACCTTGGTTGTCAAATATACAGTGGTACCTCGGGTTAACTACTCCATTCTTAACCTGAAACTGTTTTTAACCTGAAGCACCACTTTAACTAATGGGGCCTCCAGCTGCTGCCACGCCACCGGAGCACAATTTCTGTTCTCATCCTGAAGCAAAGTTCTTAACCCGAGGTACTATTTCTGGGTTAGGAGAGTCTGTAACCTGAAGCGTATGTAACCTGAAGCGTATATAACCCGAGTGTGATGAAATATGGGGCTACTTGTGTGTGAGCGCTTATACTCTCAGGGTCTTGTAATCAGTTTCAAAACTGTCCCTCTCCGCGCAGCCATCGGTGCATGGCTGCCTTAATCGCTGGCAGAATCCGTCAGTGGGCATTTCCGGAATTTCTTCCAACATAAGAGTTCTTTGACAGATACTCTACGCCTAGATTCTCTACGTGACAGCTTCCTGCGCAAAGTAGGCATCCCAAGGGGAGGTCCTGAGCTCTCCCCGCTGTTCTCACTGGAAGCGTCTCGGAGCCGTTCCTCCGACTGTTTCCGCTGAAACTCTCCCTCTCCCCCTGCTGGTTCCCTCCTCAGCATCCGAGGGTCTCCTAGCATCCTGGAGCCCCTCCACCACTTGGAGCTCCGATGGCAGTTCCCTGACACCGAGGTACCACTGTAATCCATTCCGGGAGTCCATTCAACTCCCGGAACTGTTTGAAAACCAAGGCACAGCTTCCAATTGGCTGCACGGAAGCCATGTCTGACATTTGACTTCCAAAGAACATACGAAAACCGGAACACTTACTTCCAGGTTTTCAGAATTTGGGAGTCAAAATGTAAGAGTACCAAGGCATTCGAGAACCAAGGTACGACTGTAATGTATAAGTTTTTTTTTTAAAAAAAAGGCTTAGGGCATCCTGGTTTTTACTTTTCCCAGACATGTAAGCTACTTGGGCTAGGCTCTGCTCCTAATTGCTAGGTTTGCATGCTGCAGAATGATAGTACAGTGGTACTTTGGTTTAAGAACAGCTAAGTTTATTAACAACTTGGATTAAGAACGCTGCAAACCCAGAAGTAGGTGTTTTGGTTTGTGAACTTTGTCTTGGAGGCACAACATGTTCCGCTTCCTGTTGAGTGTGTTTCGTTTGTAAATTGAGTCTCCCACTGTATGGGAAAGCAAGCCTTTGTTTAAGAACGCTTTGGTTTAAGAACGGACTTCTGGAATGGATTAAGTTTGTAAACCAAGGTACCTACCACTGTACTGCATAAGTAAAAAAAAAAGCTCAACAACTTTCGGAAATATGGCACCCCTAATATCAATTTGTTATTGATAGCAATATGGGGGCAAACAATACTGGGAAGTCAAGTGATGAAGGAGATGAACCCATCTTCAGGGTGGGGGACAGGATGGGACGGGACTGAATCTCACATGACTCTACGTTTAAACCCAGACCTTCATTTTCTGCCAACTAAGAATGATCTCTGGGAAAACTTAACTCTTGCTCAGGACTAAGCAATGCTGCCTACTTATTATCTCTCAAGAAAGACAATAATAGTTGTACAATTCAGGGGGGAGAGGCTTTAGTAATTTGGTCAGGCATGTTGCAACTGCAAATACGAAGAACACACTGAGGAATTATTTCCATCATTGTCAAAATTGCTGGCTTCCATCCTCTTACATAGTAGATATACACATTCTGTTTGGATTAAAAAAACAATAGCATCTTTTAAAAGGCATAACAACTTGCTAATGTTCAAAGGGATGTCTAGGCACAGCCAGGGTTCTGCCAGTCTTTTGTGTAATAATTCTTCTTTTACATGTTTGGGTATGATTCCATGCAGTTTTCAATTTCAAGGAACATTCTTTTTGTGAAATGTGAACTTCCTTGATTAGGCATGGTTTAGCACATGGTTTAGCACATGATTTAGCACTTTGTTTAACTGTAATGCTGTTTCACCATAATGTACTGTCTGGTCTTTGGAGTAACTGTCATGGGTATAACTATTGACACATGAAGAACCATTTTTAACTCAAAGACCAGAGTGCTAGTGCATAGACTACCTAACAGCCCCCTATTCAAAGGACACTTTAGCCAAACTGATAACATCTGCATATAAGGCTGTAGTGGAAACATGGGAATCTACATTGGGAGGGGAAGATTTCTCAGCAGGATCCTGCTGGTGCTGTTTCTGCTGTTACTTCTGCTTCACACTATATGTAAGGCACATTCTATTAACTGCAGCATTTATGATGATCCTCTTCCTATTGCTCATGAATTTTACCAGCCAGGAGACCTTGTAATTGGAGAGATGGTTTCCCAAGTCATATACTTCTCTAATATCCAGTCTTTCAGGGAACAGCCTTCACAGATACTGATTGATGAACCTATGTAAGACATTATTTATTCCCCTTCTATCCGTGTATAATATAATCAGACTGAAATGATTGAAAATGCATCATTACGCAGTACTGTGATTCATATTTTGATGTTCTTCTTCATGGAAACCCAATAAAATTGTAAGGGGGGGGTTAAGCATTCTTCAGCATTATGGAAGAGGTATGAGGTATTCAGCCTCAGTATGACAATGAGGGGCAAGGGTGGATATGGGTAGACAGAGAGACAGAGACAGGAAGCCCCCAGTTTACACGAGGGTCACGTTCCGGGAATCACGCCAAAAGCCAACGTTGTGTATGGCCAAAACAAATCGGGTTCAATGGCAGATGGGATTCCCAAAGTCTTTTCCCCCAGACACCCAACCCCTTTGGATTAAATTTTTATTGTTTTGCCAGGCATGTAAAGCTGAATACAGATTGTGGGTTTACTGTATTCATTTCTCATATTAACTGTTTCTACTGCTAAGTTTTCCTTTGCAAGCCCCACTAAAATAAACAGTTCTGTGCTTGTTTTCATGATTTAGTAAGCCTTCTACAGCATTTTCACATGGTGGATCATGCCTTGTCGCTGCCTCCCTATTTCTGTTCTGCCCACACTTTGTTCCTTCTCAGCCTTGAGGGATGTGAGTTTATGTCCATGTGCATCTTCTGATTCTTCTCTATGGAACACAATTCCTGCTCTTTTCTGTCTCTCCTCGCTTTTGCAGTGCAGCACTTTCTCCCCGTGCTTTTCCCTCAGATTGCTCCACTTTTGCTCTCTGAGTGCTCCATTTTCTGTTCCACTGCTCAGGTGAAGTTCAGAGCCTAGAAATGTATTCAGAGATGAAATTTCATTATTCAGTTATATGTACTTCTGGGAGGCATAACCACCTACAACATCTCATGGTGAAGTAAGCAGCGAGCAAGGGAAGGGATCAGAGGCTCTGTGGCCTCAGGTGATGTTCTCTATGGCTTTCTTGCACCTATGGGCACTGTGTTGGCAAGGCCACACCTATTGACTTTCAATTACTTGTTTTTATTGGTACAAAGAGTAACTCCCTTAAATGCAGGGAGCATTTCTTCCTCTTCTCCCTCTTCTTCTTCATTTCAGTCCATTGTGTTGTAATTTTATTACAGCTCCGTGCCAAAGAACTACCAGCACATCCTGGCCTTAGCATTTGCTGTCAAAGAAATCAATGAGAATCCCAAAGTCTTATCCAACATCTCTTTAGGGTTCCGCGTCCTCAATAGCTACTACACTGCAAGGATGACCTACAAGGCCACGCTCAACCTTCTTTCCACACAGCATAGATTTGTCCCCAACTTCAAATGTCACAAGTGGAACAATCTGATAGCTCTCATTGGAGGATGCATCTCTGAAATCTCTGCCAATATGGCCACCATTTCAGCAACCCACAAGATTCCACAGGTAAATCGGGAGCATGGGTGTATGGGTCATACTATCTTGATTTTGATAAAGTTTTGACAAGGTTCCTGCAAAGTTTCATTCAGGAGGGCAGTTTGGATTAGGATTAACCAGGCAGTGCTGAGAGCCAATAGTCCAGAAAACTTGAGTATCTGTAAATTGAAGTGGAATGGAATTATTGTTCCTAGGATGTAAAGGATTTGAGTTTCTATGGTTTCTTTCTTTTTCTTCTTTACTAGACCTAATACACAACTGAAAACACATAATGTAAGGAATGGCTGACAGAACTGTGCAACATTAGTCCAGAGAGGAAATGACTAAGGAGGTTAATATAGCACTCTAAAATACCTTAATGGCTGTTATATAAGAGAGGAAATATTTGTTGTCTACTGCTCTATTGGGCTGGACTAGATATTTTTAAAACATTAGGAGAAACATTAAGAAATTATCAACAATGAAGCAGATTATTGGCTAATCTTCCACACTGTTTTCCCTAATCTGAAGTTTTCTTCTTTAAGAACCTATGCAGACATTTATTGGGAAAGCTATGTCTCTGAAGTACCTGTGAAATCTATAGTTTTGCAGTCTCTCATAATCCATTAAAAAGCCCCTCATACACTCTATTTTAGCTCACATATGGATCCTTTTTGGCGATACAGGATGCAAACAAGCTATTCCCATTTTTATACCAGATGGTCCCAAATGAAGCCAAACAGCACATAGGAATTGTGCAATTACTTCAGCATTTCAGATGGACATGGATTGTACTTTGTGCTGTGGATGATGACAAAGGGGACCAGTTTCTACAGACAATTTTACCACTACTCTTTGAGCATGGCATCTGCTATGATTTTATAGTAAGATTAGAAAAATGGAATTATCTGGATGAGATGATACGCTTGGCTTTAAAGCACTGGGAAAGTTATGCAATTGTGTTTGAGACAAAAGCTAATGTATTTGTGGTTTATGGGGAACCTCCGTCCTTTCAGGTTTTGAGAGTATTATCCTTTATAGTACCTGTAATGGGATGGCCACCTCTGGGTAAAGTGTGGGTTGCTACATCTCACTGGGATTTTGATTCAGTGTCTATTCAGAAAGACTGGGAAATACAAATGTTCCATGGTACTCTATCCTTCACAGTCCACTCAAATCAGCCATTAGGGTTCCAGAAGTTCATTCAGACAATAAGACCCTCCTGGAACAAAGAGGATGTATTCATCCAGGACGTCTGGGAACAGACTTTCACCTGCTCCCTGAAAGCATCTAACGGACAGGAGGTGGAGGCTGAGCAGAAAAAACCCTGCTCTTTGGAGGAGAAACTGGAGAACCTTCCTGGGGTTTTGTATGAAAAACAGATGACTGGTCACAGCTACAATGTCTACAAAGCTGTCTATGCTGTGGCACATGCTTTGAACTCCATATACAAATCCAGCTCCAAACATAGCAGATTGGCAAGAGGAGAGAGATTTGCCTTTCTGAATGTGCAACCATGGCAGGTAAAGACAACTCAGAACTTCTTTGCTTTGCCTTCAGCTGTCACTGATCTTCTGGCTTTTCACCTCACCAGTCCCAATGAGCTCCAGCCGTGTCTGGTGGCAAGAGCCACAGATATTAGCCTGCCTGACCTGGTGCACATTTACTCAGAGTCAACATCATTGTCATGCTAGCTTGCCAAATACCCACAATAGGAACCCAACTACCGATCTGGTTTGCTAGACGTTTTCAATCAATGTACAGTGGTGCCCCGCAAGACGAACGCCTCGCAAGACGGAAAACCTGCTAGACGAAAGGGTTTTCCGTTTTTGGAGGTGCTTCGCTAAACGAATTTCTCTATGGGGTTGCTTCGCAAGACGAAAAAATCTTGCGAGTTCCCGCGTTTTTTCCGCTTTTTTCTGCCCTTCCCCTAAGCGCTAAGCCGCTTATCAGCTGTTCCGCTGATAAGCCGCTTCTCAGCTGATCGCTAAAAGCCGCTAGACCGCTAATAGCGCTAATCCGCTAAGCCGTCAATGGGCTTGCTTCGCAAGACGAAAAAACCGCTAGACAAAGAGAATCGCGGAACGGATTAATTTCGTCTTGCGAGGCACCACTGTATCCCCTCTAAAGACCGTTCTTTATGTAATTTGTTGTTGTTGTTTAGTCGTTTAGTCGTGTCCGACTCTTCGTGACCCCATGGACCAGAGCACACCGGGCACTTCTGTCTTCCACTGCCTCCCGCAGTTTGGTCAGACTCATGTTTGTAGCTTCGAAGACACTATCCAACCATCTCGTCCTCTGTCGTCCCCTCTCCTTGTGCCCTCCATCTTTCCCAACATCAGGGTCTTTTCCAGGGAGTCTTCTCTTCTCATGAGGTGGCCAAAGTATTGGAGCCTCAGCTTCACAATCTGTCCTTCCACTGAGCACTCAGGGCTGATTTCCTTAAGAATGGATCGGGTTGTTCTTCTTGCAGTCCATGGGACTCTCAAGAGTCTCCTCCAGCACCATAATTCAAAAGAATCAATTCTTCGGCGATCTGCCTTCTTTATGGTCCAGCTCTCACTTCCATACATCACTACTGGGAAACTTTATGTAATTAATTTCATGTTAATAATAATAATAATAATAATAGACAAGTGGAAATACTCCATCACCATATATACTGCTTTAAGAACAGTTATTCATGTCATTAATTCCATGTAAATATTTCAATATTCCAGGTCCATCCCTTTCTGAAGAGCCTTGTATTCAACATCAGCACTGGAGATATGGTGCACTTTGATGAACATGGAGAACTCATTGAAGGTTTTGACGTTACCAATTGGATCACTTTCCCCAATGGCTCACTGACTAGATTGAAAGTTGGACGACTGGAGCCTCCAGCAGGCAAAGAGTTAACCATCAATGATGAGCAAATCGTGTGGCATCCATGTTTTAATCAGGTGAATTATAACTTCAAACTCTTGACTCCATAAAAGGAGAATGTTCCCTTCTGGGTTCCGCACCGTTCCGTCAGTTCTTGAGGTGCCCTATTGTAGATCTTATGCTTTATGATCCTTGACCACATAAATTGACCTCATGAATCAAATCTTAACATAAAGCAAGGAGTTATTTTTGCCATCTATGCCATTTAATTTCTTTATGAAAAAAGTTATCACATAAGCCAGTTACAAAGCATTGGAAAATAAAATATTTTATTTTGCTAAAATGGCACAGAATATCATTACTTCATGTAGTGATTTCTGGAAGGAAAAAAGACGGATATCTTTCTTTTATTTCTACAACTTCATATTTTGGGGGGGTTGGAAATCGCATTATCTTTCCTGTGATCTGCTTTAAGGCTGAATCTTAGACTGATCAAACCTAGAGATGAAGTTGGGAATCGCTAACAAATGGGCGACAGAGGAGCTGAGCCAACTGGTTCACCCTCAGTCTCTCTGCCCCTCACATGAGTCTAATCACATGGAGGTGAAGGACTGAAAAGGGCTAATCTGTTGTTGCTCATCTGTATGATTTTGCACAGGCGCTGCCCCTTTCTGTGTGCAATGACAACTGCAACCCTGGCTTCAGCAGAAAAAAGAAGGAAGGAGAGAAGTTTTGCTGCTATGATTGTGCTCCATGTCCAGAAGGAATGATCTCTAGTCAGAAAGGTGGGAGGCAGGCATTCCCATGACCTAATTTATGGGATTTAATACATATATAAATAGGCTATTTATTACATTAGTTTGGAGAATGCTGATGAATGCAGAGCAGTCTAATACTAAAGGGATTTTCAGGAACAATTATCTTGTTGATTTGCTGTCATTTTTTAAAAAATAGTCAAAGTTATGGGGCTTTTATAGGATTTTTAAAGGATCTTAAAACAACAACAACCCTCTACTTGCCATACGTTCAGGTTTCTCCAGGCATTTTGACTATTCAGCAACAATCTGCCTGGACACCATTTGGCAGCCCAATTCCCAGATGTGACAGGGAAAACCCAGACGTATGGCAGCCCTACATTAGACCGATCACAATTTTGCCGCCTACACAACTCATGGGACATTGTGAGGATAAAGTGGAGGGAACAAAGTATGCCACTTGTAGTTCTTTGGATATAAATGTAATAACTAAATGTAGATGAATGGATGGATGGATGGTCAGACGCCTATCTGAGATGGGAAAATGAGCAAAGTGCCCCTCGGTTGCCAACAATTTCCCAAGCAATGAGGAGGTCCTTTCCTGGTTCCAGCCAACTCTAAAGCCAGGGTAAGAAACCTTTTGCATCCTCAGGGCCTCATCCTGTTCTGTGCAACCTTCTAGGAGTACTTGGTGGGTCCTGAGGCAAAAGTGGAGGGAGCAACTAATGTGAGTTTTAACGTGTACCGTGGGCTACTTTCTATACACACATCTCTCAATCCTTCAACTAGACACCAGGAACCAGGCAAATCAGCTAGACACTAAATACTGACTAACTAGACTGACTAATCCATGCATCCATTAGAGATAGGTTTCTGCCTTCCAACTGGACCAGCCCATTATTATTCTATGGGCCATCTGAAATTGTGTCTTTCTTCATAGATCAGGTATTGTAAATACAGGAGAAAATACAGGATGCCATATAATTCATTCTTTTCTAACCACTTTCTGAATCAGCTACTGGTCCACTAGTTCAAAAACCATCCAAAATGCAGTCTCACTTACTTTCAAATTATAAGATTCACTATTATAAATTATAAGATTCAAATTATAAGATTTTGTGAAAGAACTGCAAGAACACAGAAACAGACATACTCAAACCTTCTTGTGGCTGATTGCTTTTGACTGGCATTACCTAGTGTAAAGGCGTACTTAAACAGCTGTTTGTGTTTAGATAGATGTTGGTCAGCCCTTTGAAATACTTAAGCACCTCTTCCCTTTTTCAGACATAGACGCTTGCATCAATTGTCCAGAGGACCAATATCCCAACATGGATCAAACTCATTGTGTTCCCAGGATTGTGAGCTTCCTCTCTTACAAAGAAAATCTGGGGATCATCTTAGTGGTGTTGGCTATTTCTCTCTCTCTCATCACAACTTTAGTACTTGGCATTTTCCTGAAGCACAAGGATACTCCCATAGTCAAAGCCAACAACCGGATCCTGACCTACATCCTTCTCATCTCCCTCCTCCTTTGCTTCCTGTGCTCCTTGCTTTTCATTGGACGGCCTGGAAGGGTGATCTGTCTTCTCCGACAAATGGCTTTTGGTCTTGTTTTCTCTTTGGCCATTTCCACTGTATTGGCAAAGACGGTCACTGTGGTTGTGGCATTTATGGCCACCAAACCAGGATCTAGCATAAGGAAATGGGTGGGGAAAGGACTGACCAATTCGATTGTCCTCTTCTGCTGCTTCATCCAAGCTGCCATTTGTGCTCTTTGGTTAAGTACTTCTCCACCGTTTCCAGATAAGGACACACATTCAGTGATTGGGGAAATCATACTTGAATGTAACGAGGGTTCAGCTTCCATGTTTTACTCTGTCTTGGGCTACATGGGCTCCCTGGCCACCGCCAGCTTCATAGTAGCTTTCTTTTCCAGGAAACTCCCTGACAGTTTCAATGAAGCCAAATTTATCACTTTCAGCATGTTGGTGTTTTGCAGTGTTTGGTTGTCCTTTGTGCCAACCTACTTGAGCACCAAAGGGAAATACATGGTGGCTGTGGAGATCTTCTCCATCTTGGCCTCCAGTGCTGGATTATTGGGTTGCATCTTTTGCCCCAAATGCTACATTATTGTGCTAAGGCCTGAGCTGAACAGCAGGGAACAAATGATAAGGAAGAAAAAATAAATTAAAATACAGATTAATCTCTTTCTTTGACTCTTACTCATATTTCATCAGATATGACAGTAATAGAAATGCCATTGGAATTGCGGTAAGAGTGTTTGATGCATCCCCTCCCCAAATTCAGTTGACCCCATCTCATGTTGGCCTTGTACTCACATAGAGAATGAGGCATGACTTCATTTTTGAGGATTTATTTCAACAGCCAATTTTATTGTATAAAACTAAAACATCTTTTATGTGAACTAATTCCCAACCATTCCTGATCCTATATGAGCATAAAACTTATGCCTCAAATTTTGAGCAATCTGAGGGGCAAAACTAAAATTAACTAGATTGACTGTGCCACGCGAATTATGATCATCTCTTCCCAGCACAGAGGTTTTGAGACACTGAGTGGTTGAATGGGTCAGATTATGGGAAATATTCTAAGAGGTCCTTTTGGTTTTGGGGTTTATATTTAAAATTAGGGTATGGATTCTGTCTGTTTTAAGTGCCCTCTCCCCATCTTCAGTTACTTGAAAATTTCTCATACTTGAAAATTAGATCCTCTTCTTGTTCACTAAGCTGATTGCATGTTTAAGGAGATGTGAGATGATCCAGATTATCACAAGGTTTCAGCTGAATAAACTAACCTCTTTCCACTGTTTGGATTTGTTTTTCACTGAGCTGAGCAGACATGTCTGCCCACTGAAATGAAATATCACTCAACTCCAGAGCTCGATCACACTGAGAGGCTGATCTTCTCTCTCTAAGTCTTACGTCATAGAATCCATACCAAATTTCTGCCCTCAGTAAACAGATCTTGAAATCAAAATGGCATCAATTTCTCAATTGACTAATCCAATATATGTAAAGAAATGGTCCCTGTATCTTGCATTTTCCACTGATCTGGTTAGTGGAGAATGCATATGGGAGAAATTATAGCAAACAGGTGTAAAAGGTGGGTGGCTGTACTTAATTATAAAGATGCAACAAGACTTCTGTAAAAGTTCATATAGCACACTCTTTGGAATGGCCAAGTAGTACTCCAGCTTTTGGGTGTGGGTGACAAAAATGTTTTCAGGCTCTATTGTTTAATGTGAATGAAAACAATATTAGTATCACCTCATACTGTACATTTGTAGACCAGTATATCTGAGGGATAGACCAGTTTCACTCTTGCTGTATGGTGAAGAAGTAGTTCTTATGTCTTCCTCACACGTGACTTGTGTGGTATAAGAGATTTTATATCTTGTCATTCATCCAAATGTTTAATGTTGGTAAAAAACAGAGTATGATTTCTAGAAAACATCAGTGACAACATATAAAGGTAAAGGTAAAGGTACCCCTGCCCGTACGGGCCAGTCTTGACAGACTCTGGGGTTGTGCGCCCATCTCACTCAAGAGGCCAGGGCCAGCGCTGTCCGGAGACACTTCCGGGTCATGTGGCCAGCGTGACATTGCTGCTCTGGCGAGCCAGAGCCGCACATGGAAACACCGTTTACCTTCCCGCTGGTAAGCGGTCCCTATTTATCTACTTGCACCCAGAGGTGCTTTCAAACTGCTAGGTTGGCAGGCGACAACATATGAATGGAATCAAATTCATATGTTGTCAAATAGGTTGGCAGGTGACTACATATGAATGGAATCAAATTGCCCAAATAAAGTTTGTTAAGGGAAGCCCTGTTCAGGGGAAGTTTTAAGGTTTGATGTCATATTGTATTTTAATTTGTTGAAAGCCGCCCACTTTTGAAACTGTTTTTGCAGGTCTTTGGACCATAATAAAGAATGTATGCATGCACTAAACATCTTTGTTGGAAGTATCTAAGAAATGTTGTGTCTAGAAAAAGTAAACCAAAAGTCCCCTTTGAATTAACTGGTCATTTATTTGACCCTTTCCTTTCGTTTAATAATTCATTCTTCAAAGGTCTGGCAGATGTTTGCATGATACCTTATCAGGGCTGGCCCAGATTGTTTTGCCACGTGAGGCAAAAGAGAAAATGCCACCCCCTGCCACCCCCTCTTCCTCTGCAGCCCCTGCCCCATTGTGAAGGTGGCAGGGTAGCCAAAGGTGGGTCTGGATGAAAGCCAGATCCAGTCCTCTTTATGTTAAGCTGAATTGACGTACATGGCGCCTTTCCATCACACAGAACAACATTTAGCTACTACAACCCACAAACTCAAATGGGAACACGTGAACACAGAACAATTCAGTCTCACTAATGGGAGTGCTTTCCTTGGAGTAGTTAAAAGAATTTCCAAAAGACAATAAAGGCAGTCTGACTCTTTTAAATGACTGTCCAGGTGAAAATGAGTAAATTCCTAGAAAGAACCAGCTTTTAATTTCCCCCCTCAGATATGGATCCTTGTATCAAATGTCCCGAAGACCAGTATCCCAGCAAGGACCACAGTCAATGCATTCCCAAAGTTCTAAGCTTCCTCTCTTACACAGAAAACTTAGGGATTATCCTGGCTACTTTGGCAAATTCTTTCTCTTTCATCACAGTTCTAGTGCTGGGAAGTCTTATGAAATGCAGGGACATACCCATAGTCAAGGCCAATAACTGGACCCTGACTTACATCCTCCTCATTTCCCAACCTCTTTGCTTCCTCTCCACTTTGCTCTTCATTGGATAGCCAGGAGAAGGGAACTGCCTTCTACACCAAATGGTCTTTGGCTTCATCTTCTCTGTGGCTCTTTCTTGTGTCTTTGCAAAGACCGTAACGGTGGTTCTGGCATTCATGGCAACCAAACCAGGATCTGGGATGAGGAAATGGGTGGGGGAAAGACTGGCAAATTCAATTGTCCTCGTCTGCACCTTCATTCAAGCTGGCATTTGTATCCTGTGGTTAAGTACTTCCCCTCCATTCCCAGATTCAGACATGCACTCATTGAATGGGAAAATCATCTTGGAATGTAATGAGGGTTCGGCGACAATGTTTTACTGTGTCTTGGGCTATATGGGCTCCCTGGCCGTAATCAGCTTCGTTGTGGCTTTTCCGGCCAGGAAATTACCTGACAGTTTCAATGAGGCCAAATTTATCACTTTCAGCATGTTGGTGTTTTGCAGTGTTTGGTTGTCCTTTGTTCCAACCTACCTGAGCATCAAAGGAAAATACATGGTGGCTGTGGAGATCTTCTCCATCTTGGCCTCCAGTGCTGGATTACTGGGTTGCATCTTTTCTCCTAAATGCTACATAATTTTATTCAGGCCTGATCTGAACGGTAGAGAGCAAATAATTTGAGAGGATGTAAGTTCATCTGTTTACTAAACTCACTTAAAAATTCACTGGAAAATCCACATCATGAGATTTTTAGTATTAGTGCTTTAACAGAGAGAAGCTTGCACACTTGTAGCCTTCTTGTGAGTACAGTTGTACTGGACAAACATTATCACAGATCAATGCCCTGTTTTGAATTGGCTTACATATATTAACATTACCCCTTTGCCAACCAGGAAAATAAAACTTGACTTCGGCTAGTAAATTGAGGATTATGAGAACATAGTAGTGCTGGTATCTATTTTGACCAGTGAAATTGGGATTTGTAGTTCATATTCAAGAACTGTTGTCGGGATCTTGGTCTCCATGTTGAGCTGTCTTCTCTACTTGGGCATGAGACTATATAACAGGGAGCAGCAAATATGGAAAAAGAAAAGAGGATAAACACAATAAAACAATAGTTGGAAAATTCAGAAAAGATATCCTAGGAGTTTTGAATTGAATGATGCCACTTCAGAGGCCATAAACACACTTGGGAAATTGAAATCATTCCTATCATTGTCAAAATTACTGTTTTCTGTCTTGTGACACAATTGACATCCAGAGCCTGTAAGAAAAATCAACAATAAGCATATTGAAAAACCTATATAATTCATGTGTTATTCAGAACTGGATCTAGGGATATGTAGGGTATCTTCATTCTTCTGCATAACCACTTTTCCACTGATTTTTAACAAATAAAGTATGCTGTGAGTATCCTGGTTCCTCATATATTCTCCTGCTTGCCTTGTTTATTTTCTGCTTCCCAGATTCTTACTGTGGAAAACTGAACCTTATTGACCAGTATAGAATAGCACACATGCCCTGTAATTTGCATACCCATCTTTTGGGGAAACAGGCTGAGAATTCACAAGTTTGCATTTGGATTCCTTTGCTCACCCCAGCAAAATTACTGACACCTGACCTGTAGACACGCATATTAAGTAGTTTAGAATTTTTTTAAAAAAAATTTACTCATCCTTTAGAGGATAAAGGGGGGAGATAAAGAAAATACACTGTTTAGGGAAATTAACGATGGACAAGGTGGTGAAATGAAATAAAGGAGCAAGATACTGGTACCCAGATTCCCTAAATAGCCATGCTGCAAATCTGTGTAGCAGCAACACCATCTACCATTCAAGGAAGGCTGTAGAAAAGCT
This sequence comes from Podarcis gaigeae, assembly GCF_964106915.1. Taxonomy (NCBI): domain Eukaryota; kingdom Metazoa; phylum Chordata; class Lepidosauria; order Squamata; family Lacertidae; genus Podarcis; species Podarcis gaigeae. Next base: position 38,044,320 of record NC_139693.1, read on the forward strand.
GAAAAACAGCCACATTGAATTCTGCAACTGGAATCATGGGAAAACAGCTTTGGAAGGGGCGTTTCATCAACAGGATCTTGCTTGTGGTGATGTTGCTGCTCGTTCTACCATGTCGTATGGTATGCAATGCACATTCTATTAATTGCAGCATATATGATGATCTCCTCCCTATTCCTCATGAATTTTACCAGCCAGGAGGCATTGTCATTGGTGAAATTGTTTCTCAAGTATTACTCCTCTCTAATATGCTCTCTTTCATGGAACAGCCTGCCCAGATCACGATTGACGAACCTATGTAAGGCATCAATATTTTTCACACAATTTGAAATATGTATGAATTATAATTATCCAGAACATATCCTTAAGGAATGATGTGCTTTATGGAGCATTTGATGTAAAAAAAGTGACACTTGGATTCTTAATATGTGTGTGATACCATCTACAATATCTTGTTTGGCATAAACCACTAGTGTGTTTCCTCCAGAAATCTTACAGAAATGAATGGATCATGTGCATTTCTGTATCGCAGCTGGAGCAAAACCCTCTCATCCCATCTATTTGCTTCTGAGGTGGTTATCTGGCAAGGAGCATTTGTCTTCTTTCTGGTTGTCATTTGTTCATACTACATTTTAAATTTATTTCCAAACTGCTAGAAGTCTTATTCCTTTTTAAATGAGTGGCAAAATGAGGAAACCTTAAGACCAGTGCTATTTTTCTAGAAAAAGAGGTGCCAGAACTCACCATAAGCGCCTTATTCTCTTATAATGGCAATGGTGCCCACCTGAGAGGTGCCAGAACTGAGTTCCAGTGATTTCTGACTGAAAAAAGTCCTGCTTAAAACTATTTCATTTCTGCTCTCGCTACACTTTGTTGTCTTTCATCCTTGATCTCAATCTTAGCCCTTCCCTTGCCATTTCAGACTTCAGGTATTTCTGACATTTGGTTTCATATTGTTATATTTTAGAGAAATAAATATGTTTCTTATTCCTGTTTAAATACATCTAATTTGCAAAGCTTACTCTCTCACATCATACAGGGAGAAACATAGGGCTATTGATGCAATACTTAACAGACTTTGGAGGGGCAAAGCAAGCCTAACCCTCTTATGGAAGTATTGTTAGATAGGCCAATATTTACAAAAGAAACTTGTCCCTATTTCTTGTTCATACTTTTTTATTTAGAATCATAGAATTGTAAAGTTATTAAATCATATTAAATACGATACTGCCCTTTCCCCCCTTTTTCTTAAAGAAAGGTGATTTGTGAATTGACTCCAGTACAATACAATAGTATCTGGGGAAAGGATTTCATTGTTCTTTCCACCTGTAATATTTTATTAAGCATTAAAAAGTCCTGGAACTGTATGAGCATTTAGATAATTAATTGACTGGAGAAATATTTATTTCAGAGGTCTTATTTTTGTACTTTGGTATAAAATCTTGTGCAGTTATAAACTACAGTTTAATCCTAGAAACCTGCAGAGATGTGATGATGAAGTGCACAAGTTGTTGTTGTTGTTGTTGCTGCTGTTGCTGTTATAGCTGTGGTTTTATTAAACAGCTGCTAATTGTCTTGCAGATCAGTGCCAAAGAACTACCAGCACGTTCTGGCCTTAGCATTTGCTGTCAAAGAAATCAATGAGAATCCCAGCATCTTACCCAATATCTCTCTGGGGTTTCGTATCCTCAATAGCTACTATACTGCAAGGATGACCTACAAGGCCACCCTCAGCCTGCTCTCCACAGAACATAGGTTTGTCCCCAACTTCAAATGTGACAACCAAAACAATCTGATAGCTTTCATTGGGGGATGTATCTCTGAAGTCTCTGCCAACATGGCCATCATTTCAGCAATCCACAAGACTCCACAGGTAAGTGGTGTGCCTGAGGGCATGGAGGTTTCACAAATATGGTACACCATCTTGGTTTCAGGAAACTCTCTGACAGTGTTTGCCATGATTTTTAGTTACTGAATGAGAGAAATATGGGCTAGATGATTATACAGTCTGATGGATAAAGAACTTGTAGGACAACAAAACACATGGATAGCTTATCGTCAGAGTTGGGGGATATTGGAAGTGGGATACTTCAGGGCTTTGTTTGGAAGGTCTTGTTTTTCAAAATATTTATTGATCACTAAGACAAAAGGGTGGAGAGAATCCTTATCAATTTGGAAGTGACAAAAGCCTGTGGGGGATAGATAACACTTCAGAAGACAGGAAAAGAAATCACAATAATAATATTATAATAATAAACCTTTATTGTCACTACATCACCTGTGTACAGTGAAATTAAACAAGCCCCCCCCCCCACATACACTCAGTCATGTTCACGCTCTGTGTGCTTGTTTGAAGTCAATTTCACCACTATTATTTTTCCATTCAGCAGCCCAACAGCCCACAGATAAAAACTGTTCTTCAACCTGTTGGTGTGGCTGACTATACTTCTGTATCTCCTGCCCGAAGGTAGGAGATTAGAGAGGTGCTGGCCGGGGTGTGAGTCATCCCCAAAGAATTCCTCGCTCTTCCGAGGCAGCGGTCTCCTGCAATGTCATCTAGCAAACTCAGGAGACATCCCATGATACCATGTGCTGTATTCACCACCCTCTGTAGGGACTTTCTGTCCGTGGCTGTCAAACCAGCGTACCACACTGTAATACAGTATGAAAGGACACTTTCTATTGTGGACCGGTAGAAGGAGATCATCAATTTTTGTTTGACATTGTTTTTCGCAAAACCCTGGTGAAATGGAGTCTCTGTTGGGCCTTCATGATACCAAACAGAACCTGCTTACTCTCACGACATATTTTAAGTAACTCCAATTCTCTCAGCAAGAGATAAGCCACACCAGGAAATCTTCACTGAGTCCCAAAGTCTTCAGGCTGGTCGAGAACCCTACAGGAATCTCCCAGTTGCATCTGTGTGCAATGTCCCCAAACACACAACTCAGATATTACTTCTACAAGTTCTGGAAACAGGGAGTGGAAGTGATTGATTAGTGTAGCTGGGGCTCTGATGGGACAGTGTAGGGAGCTCAGACAAACAGCCCAGTGGGGCATTTTTGTGACAGCAGCCTTCCTAAACTGCTGCCTGAGACAAGAGGCTCAATGTGGCTCACTACCAAAGATAGTCAGGTTCTCATGCAGGATCCCCCCATCTGAATTTTCACAGGACATTGAATGAGATGGACTACAGCACTGTTTTCTAATAAGTAAATCTATGATGTAAATGCTTATAACCCATCTGAAAAATGCCTATTAATTTTATTTCAGCTGACTTATGGATCATTTCTGCCACTAAAAGGTGTCAAAAAGTCCTTCCCATTTTTGTATCAGATGGTCCCAAATGAAGCCCACCAGTACACAGGGATTGTGCGATTACTTCAGCATTTTAAGTGGACATGGATTGGGCTTTGGGCTGTGGAAGATGACAGAGGGGACAGGTTTTTAAAGACAATGGTCCCAATCCTTTCCCCTAATGGCATCTGTTATGCCTACATAGTAAGAATACCAAAATGGAATTATGTGGATGAGATGATAGACTTTGCTTTACAGCATTTAGGAACCTATGCAATGGTCTTTGCGGATAACCCATCTGTGTTCATTGTTTATGGAGAACCTCCATCCTTCCAGGTTCTGAGAATGTTGATATTTGTATCACCCTTCTTCTTTTTTCCAACTCTGGGCAAAGTGTGGATTATTACATCCCACTGGGATTTTGCATCACACTCTATACAGAAGAATTGGGAGGTACAAGCATTTCACGGTTCCATATCCATCACAGTCCACGCAAATCAGCCATCAGGATTCCAAGGGTTCATTCAGAAGCTGAGCCCTTTCTGGGCAAAACGAGATGGCTTTATCCAGGAATTCTGGAAACAGGCATTTGGCTGTTTATTAAAAATGTCTGAAGTGTCAGAGGAGGGAAATGAAAATGAAATCATCTGCACTGGGGAGGAGAAGCTGGAGAGCCTTCCTGGAATTCTGTTTGAAATGGACATGACTGGCCACAGCTATAATGTCTACAATGCTGTCTATGCTGTGGCGCATGCTTTGAACGCCATCTACAAATCCATATCCAAACACAGAGGATTGGAAGAAAGGGTCAGACTGACATTTCACAGTGTGCAATCATGGCAGGTAATTAGAAAGCAATACTTTAAAATTATAGAGTTCTAGAATTGTAGAGATGGAAGGGGTCCTCAGGGTCATCTTGCAGGGTGTTGGACTAGATAACCCTCGGGGTCCCTTCCAACTCTACAGATATATGATTCTATGATTGATTGATTGATTGACTGATTGACTGATTGATTGACTGATTGATTGATATTCACAAGTGGCCACCTACATAAACCAGATGACAACTATAAGGACAACTTTGGGAAGTTCACTAAAGTAATCTTAGCACTATGTTGTCTCGTTATTGCTCTTTCAATCGAGGTTCATCATTATCTGAGGAGCATCATATTCAATAATACTGCTGCTGAGAATGTACACTTTGATGAAAATGGAGAACTGGTTGCAGGTTTTGATATTACAAACTGGGTGATGTTCCCCAATGGTTCAGTGGTTAGAGTAAAGATTGGAAGATTAGAACCTCGGGTTCTTCCAGGCAAAGAGTTAACCATTCATGATGACCAGATTGTGTGGCATCCACATTTTAATCAGGTGAGACGTGCCAGAAAGAAACGTTTTGGCCACTTTAACTTTCTGTTTTGCTTTTTAGCTGCTAGATTATTCAGGAAAGTAATATTTTATATACATTATTAAGTATAATTGTTTAATTTACACTGAAATGGAAAATGCCTGTGTGTATTGCAGAAAGAGTTTAACTGGAAGATCGCACTAAAGCTAAAGAAAAGCAAGAAGAGCTCTCTGAGCTCCTTGATGGCTTGATAATTAAATGTGATTGTTCTCTGGCAGCTCTGATGAGATATTTAACTTTAGATCACATGGGAGGCGATTGAATTGCAAATTTGCCATCTTGGAAGGGTGGTGGCTTGAGTCTTTGTTCCCAGGCTCTGTGTGGGTAAAGGTATGTAAAACAGTCTCCTGGAGGGAAAGCAAACAGCTGCAGGCAAAATGGAGGCTGTAAGAAGAGAGAGAGAGAGACCTTTGCTTATACAGTGGTACCTTGTGTTATGGATGGGATCCGTTCCTGAGGCCTGTCCGTAACGGGAAATGCCCACAACTCGAGGGGCTGCATCTGTGCAGGCACGCGGCACAATTTAGTGCTTCTGCCCGTGCGCAGGCAGTGAAACCCAGAAGTAACCCATTCTGGTATTTCCGGGTTGCCGCAGGACATAACGTGAAAAGACGCAACATGAAGCAGACGCAACACAAGGTATTAGTGTAGGTCTGTTTTGAATTATCTTTTATTTCTTATAAGATTCTGAGTCTGTGGGGATATGCACCAGATATGGAATTATTTGGATGTTTCTTTTTGTTCTGCTCTGAAGAAAGTTCTGAATAAATTTTATTAGATCATTTTGTAGAAAGTTCTGCAAGTAAAGTTTTAAATAATATATAATGGGTCTGGAAAATGTTTCTTTCGAAAAGGTTTTATGCATCCAATCGCTTCAAGCTGCACAATATAATATCTGCTATGCACCTTACACGGTTCTTTTAGGAATTGGGCCAAATGGTTTATTTTCCCAACATAATTCTCTTTGTAGAGCTGAATGAATGAAGAGCACTAATCTGAGTCCCTTTACATTATTCTGTGCAGGTGCTGCCCCTTTCTGTGTGCAATGACAACTGCCATCCTGGCTACAGCAGGAAAAAGAAGGAAGGAGAGAAATTTTGCTGTTATGACTGTGCTCCATGTCCAGAAGGAATGATATCTGGCCGGAAGGGTAGGCAACGATTCTGTATTGTGATATCATTCATCTTCTGTAACATATCGTATTTGCTTTGAGAATGCACATCCCTTGAACATACAACCCAAACACAAGAACACTCTTCCTTGTGTTATTTCCAGGAGCTGGTATTCAGATGCATACTGCCTCATTGATACCCCTATTCTGTATTTATTTGTCCAATCCTCTTTTAAAGCCATCCAAGTTGATGACCAGGTGCTCTTGGAGGAAACTGATTTTCTACATTGATTTCAATCAGGGTTTATATAAAAAATATCAAAAACCGTCATCAACAGCAAACTCTTGCACTAAATTAGATTATTAGAATTATGCAGCTCAACCTATAGAAATATTCGAACAGCTCTTTGTTGTTTTCAGATATGGATGCCTGTGTCAAATGTCCAGAAGACCAATATCCAAACAAGGACCAAACTAGATGCATTGCTAAGGTTCTAAGTTACCTCTCTTACAAGGAAGGTTTAGGGATCATCTTAGCTACCTTGACTATTGCTTTCTCATTGATCACAGTTTTAGTCCTTGGGATTTTTATCAAGCACAGGGAGACTCCAATCGTTAAAGCCAACAACCGGACGCTCACCTACACCCTCCTCATCTCCCTCCTTCTTTGCTTCCTCAGCTCCTTACTCTTTATTGGAAAGCCTGGGAAAGTGATCTGCCTCCTCCGACAAACAGCGTTTGGTGCCATATTCTCTGTGGCTCTTTCCAGCATTTTAGCAAAAACCATCATGGTGGTGATGGCATTTATGGCAACCAAGCCAGGTTCTACAATAAGAAAATGGGTGGGGAGAAGATTGACAAATTCCATCATCCTTTCCTGTTCCTTTCTTCAAGTTGACATATGTACTCTTTGGCTAAGTACTTTCCCTCCATTCCCAGATACAGACATGCACTCAGTGAATGAGGAGATTATACTGGAATGTAATGAAGGTTCCACTACCATGTTTTATTTGGTCTTGAGCTATATGGGTCTCCTAGCCATTATCAGCCTCGTGGTGGCTTTCCTTGCCAGGAAATTACCTGACAGTTTCAATGAAGCCAAATTTATCACTTTCAGCATGTTGGTGTTTTGTAGTGTTTGGTTATCCTTTGTTCCAACCTACCTGAGCACCAAAGGAAAATACATGGTGGCTGTGGAGATATTCTCCATCTTGTCCTCCAGTTTTGGGTTACTGGCCTGCATTTTTTCCCCTAAGTGCTACATCATTCTTCTGCGACCTGAGCTGAACAACAGGGAGCAATTAGTAAGGAAAATAAAATGAAGGCATATGTCCACCTCTTCATTCTGAAGATGTCATGTATATCATATTCTCACACTCTGGCCTGCTGGGTTGCATTTTCCCCTCTAAATGCTGCATCGTTGTGCCGGGGCCCAGTTGAATAACTGAGAATAAATTATATATCCTAGAGAAAATAAACTATATGAATAAACATTGCCATGAAATTTATTGTGTCTGTTTCTTCATTCTGCATATATATAGGGCTTTTGTTCAGCCGGAACTCACCGAAACTGAGTTCCAGCATCTCTTTGGTGAGTTCTGGCACCTCTGTAGTATTGCAGTGCCAGTCACAAGCACGACGCTCAGGGCTGCGGGATGGAGGAGGAGGGTAGCATGGCGGTCAGGGCTGTGTGGCGGAGACAGTGGGCAGCATAGCAATGGGGGGGCAGGGCGGAGGTGGAAGGCAGTCAGGTGAAGAAGATAAGTTTTCCCCTTCAAAAAGAGTTCAACAACTTGGGTTGGTTGATGCTCCCAAAAAAAGTCAACAAGTTCCAGCACCTTTTTTTCCTAGAAACAATGCCCTGCATATATGTATATTATATATACGGGGGGGGGGATATTTGACCCCCTGCTAAATTTGCCCATTTGCCCCCTGATGAAGAAATGACCAGTACATAATTTTAATGGTAGGTTTATTGTCGCTGTGAGAGACAGAATGACGACAGGAAAAACCCCAGAAACCCATGTTGCCCTGCCATGTTCGCCTCACCCCCAGAGCACTAATGGGGTTTATTTGTTTATTTTGTTTTATTTACACCAGCATAAATTAATCTACTTTAAATTATCCAAGATGAGCTCTGGATGAATCAGGATGAAGAACTTGCACTGGTGTATTTCCAGCTGAGCAATCACGGACAACTTTTCAGATCAGCCTCAGCACCTGAGAACTGGTGTCATGGTCTGGGTTACAGGCAGTCGGAGTCCTGGCTTGGTACGTTGGGACCTGGGTAGAGGTTGGGAAGCAGGAATCAGCAGTTCAGGGTCAGCGGTCCAGGGGTCAGGAAGCCAAGAGTCCAAGGGTCAGGAAACCAGGAGTCAGGAAGCCAAAGCACAGCTAGGTGAGTAGCGTGTTGCTGTGGCAAAGAGCCAGAGGGAAATGCTGGTCTTATATACCCCTCTCAGCCCTTGCCCCCAGGTGCTATGAGTCTTCTGTCAAGCCTCACCTGTGCGGCAAACTCAGGAAGGCCCCAATCCTGGGAAGCCCTATCAGTCACAAGGCCCGCCTCCTGCACACACTCCTGACAACTGGTAAGTGGCCAATATATATCCTATTTCTAAAAGGGTTTCTGTTTGGTCATTATTTTTAGTTTTTTTCAATGTGTCTGTGCAATGTGTGAACACTTGCAAATGTCAATGTGGTAACAGAAAGTGTGAATCATAAGACTTTCAGAAAAATTGACCAAAGATAGATAGATAGATAGATAGATAGATAGATAGATAGATAGATAATACTTTATTTGGCTATAAGCCTACAAGGTAAAACAAATCAATAGATAAAAATAGCATTTTACAATCTAAAATATCAACTAAAATATTTCAACGCAGAATCTCCATCACACTATTCAGATGTACCGTATTATGACCTTGAAGATAAAGATGGTGCATAGAGTTTACTAGATTTTTAGTAGTCATGCAGCATTCCATGAAGTCTTTTATATGAAAGAACTGAAATCAGGAATCTGGCAACCTGTAATGTTCTATAAGAGTCAATGTCCAAAGAAGCTCAGGCTTTAGCTGGAAAGAGAGATGAGGATGATTTCAAAGAGGCATTGTATCTTTTTATTGCATATTGAAGGGCACATCACTCAACACTGGCAACCACCGGATTCACACTTGTTGTTGTTTAGTTGTTTAGTCATGTCCGACTCTTCGTGACCCCCTGGACCAGAGCATGCCAGGCACTCCTGTCTTCCACTGCCTCCCGCAGTTTGGTCAAACTCATGCTGGTAGCTTCGAGAACACCATCCAACCATCTCGTCCTCTGTCGTCCCCTTCTACTTGTGCCCTCCATCTTTCCCAACATCAGGATCTTTTCCAGAGAGTCTTCTCTTCTCATGAGGTGGCCAAAGTATTGGAGCCTCAGCTTCACGATCTGTCCTTCCAGTGAGCACTCAGGGCTGATATCCTTAAGAATGGATAGGTTTGATCTTCTTGCAGTTCATGGGACTCTCAAGAGTCTCCTCCAGCACCATAATTCAAAAGCATCAAGTCTTCGGCGATCAGCCTTCTTTATGGTCCAGCTCTCACTTCCATACATCACTAGGATTCACACTTACAGCTCAGGAATAATGTTTCCCAGTTTAACCATTATATATAGGGAGGGGAGAGGGATATCTGTTGTGGGAGGGGATAAATTTATGTGTACTTTATCTCATTTATTTCTTTTTAACTATTAGATGTTCTTTCTTGTTCAGTTCAGGTCTCACCACAATGATGTAGCATTTAGGGGTAAAGATGCAGCCCAGTAACCCAGCACTGGAAGCCAGTATGGAGAAGATCTCCACCACCACCATGTCTTTTCCTCTTGTGCTCAGGTAAGTTGGAATGAAGGTCAGCCAAACACTGCAGAAGACCAACATGCTGAAGGTGATGAACTTGGCTTCATTAAAGCTGTCAGGTAACTTCCTGGCTACGAAAGCTACAGTGAAACAAACAATGGCCAGGAAGCCCATAAACCCCAAGACACAGTAGAACATAGTGACTGACCCTTCATTACATAAGAGTACAATTTGATCCATCATTGTATGTGTATCTCTATCTGGAAAGGGGGGAAACATCGCCAGCCAGAGAGCACAGATCCCCACTTGGATGTTTGAGCAGGACAGAATGATGGAATAAGCCAATCGTTTCCCCACCCATTTCCTCATCTTAGATCCTGGTTTGGTGGCCATGAAGGCTAAAAGCACAGATGCAGTTTTGGCCAGGATACTAGAGATGGACACACAGAAGATGATACCAAAAGCAGTTTGTCGGAGAAGGCAAGTCACCTTATTAGGTTTTCCAATGAACATCAAGGAGCAGAGGAAGCAGAAGAGGAGGGAGATGAGGAGAATGTAGGTGAGACTTCTGTTGTTGGCTTTGACTATGGCAGTGTCCCGGTGCTTAATGAAGATGCCGAGCACCACAGCTGTGAGCAGAGACAACAATAGTGCAGAGGAAGTTGAAACAATGGCCAAAGTGTCACCAAATGCCAGGAAGTTTGGCATCTTAGGAATGCATTGATCCTGGCCTCCGTTTGGATATTGGTCTTCCGGACAACTGACACATGTTTCTTCATCTGAAAAAGAATGCATGATAATGTAAGAACCAGAATGATTCATGCTCAAGAACAGAAGCCTACCTTGTGTTTTTACTCATGGAGTGTTTCAAATTCTTCTGCCCAAAGTGCATCAAGTAGAAATGTCATGAATCATATCTGGTTTGAAATATAGTTTTCTTCTGGTGTTCAACAAAGTTAGTCTTAAAATAAAAAGCACTGTTAAGTGAAATGATACAACCATTCTGGCAGTAGTTCAAAATTGTAGGAGTCAACAAAGAAAAGTGTATTGGGACTGTCACACTGAACTCTCCACAAACTGCCTCATTTTCATTTAAAAAAACCCCAACAGTCTGATTTATCTCTGATGTTTTTATTTCATGGCCATCTAGTCTGACTTTTGTAGTTTTAATAAGATGTACAAAACACACTTTGCTTTCAAAGTATCTGAAAATTATTTTTTATTATCCTTAATAAAGAAAAATTTAAGTAGACATGGAAATAACTGAAGTATGTGCTGTATGCCCCAGACTCAAATTACGGTCGGGAAGGAAGTGATTTTGCAATCAGTGTTTATTTAGGGACAAGAAGAAAGTCTGACTAAGGGTCATTTTTTGCTGCACAGAAAAAGAGATCACAGGATGCAAATAGAAATAACACCAGATTCAAAATGCATAGAACATAAACTAAATATGAATTGGAGGTAAAAATAAAAAAATTGTTGATAATTAATCTAATTTCTAATAATATTTTAATTCAAAATGTGTCTTAATATTATGTTGAAATAGTAAGGCTTAAGATAAGCATTGGGAACAGTATGCCTGGGGTTGAAATGTGATTCCCCATCCCTTTCTTGACCTTGGGACTCTGTCCAGGCCATGCTCCTTGCCCAGTCCTTTTGTGTGGCTGGAATGTGTTGTCAAACTGTGATGCTGCCTCTTTCTTGTGTAGTTGGCCAATTGACAGGTGCCTGGCATAGTTTGTGTGCAAAGCTAGGCATTTAATATGGCCTGAAATTAACGCACGGTGCATAGATCATAACCATTTGACTACTGTCTCTGTCCCTACCCAACAGTAGCCTGTTTTCCTAAAAGGTTGAATTTGGGCTGAAGAAGTATCTCCTCCCAAGCCTTAAAATATTACAAGCCCACATTTTGATTTCAAGTAGCCATGTATTTCTTCTTGTTGTTTCCTTTTTTTTTCTTTTGGACCTAAATATTCTGGGTTGTTTTCAATATAGTGTTCAGAAGATCATTCCATCACTGCAAGCATGACTTCTTGTCCAACAGATTAATCTCCCTCTGCTTTCCCTGCACACTGTTCAAGGGGGATCCAGACCTCCAGATCAGTTTTTTGGGAGAGTTCAGGGGGCAAATGGGGACAGAAGAGGGGGAAGTTTCCTTGCACTTGTGGCAATCATTGCTTCCACTACCACAATGATTTAGTTGAATATGATTCTCCTCTTATATCCCATAGTATACAGTGGTGCCCCGCAAGACGAACGCCTCGGAAGACGAAAAACTCGCTAGACAAAGGAGTTTTTCGGTTTTTTAGCCGCTTCGCAAGACGCATCTCCCTATGGGCTTGCTTCGCAAAACGAAGCTTACCCCGCAAGCTCCGGGGATAGCAGGGAAGCGCAGCGCGTCTTCCCCGCTGTCCCCGGACCTCTTTTGAAGCAAGGGGCGGCGGGGAGAAGATCGCTTCTCCCCATTGCCAGCCCTGCAATCTCCAGGGACAGAGGGGAAGGCGCGCACGATTCTCCCCGCTGCCCCTTCCCTTGCTTTAAAACAGGTCCGGGGACAGAGGGGAAGGCCTTCCCCTCTGTCCCCGGACGGTCTCCATAGGAACACATTGATTGATTTTCAATGCATTCCTATGGGAAACTGTGCTTCGCAAGACGAAAAACTCGCAAGAAGAAAAAACTTGCGGAACGAATTAATTTCGTCTTGCGAAGCACCACTGTACTTCCTTTTCTTGTCAATGTATTATGTCCTTCCTGTTCTTGTACACATAACAAGTTCCCATCTTTCCTCCAATGGGTATGGCAATCAGTTCATATTCCTATACTCCTACCTACATTGTGGTGCTCAAAATCTTTTCCAAAAACTCTCAGTGTATGCATGATGTTGCATGCCTAACTCACCTACAGAAAACTAAGAGACTTAGAGAGTGATTAGGTAGGCCTTCCCTGTCATATCAATGTGAGGGCTATGAAGGGTAAAACTAGCCATGATCTCTGGTGCAGGGATGGTTGACTGGATGAGACAGAGAAGGAAGACCAAACCTCCACTTCATTGTTCTGACAGGGCACTGGTACTAGAAGGTGGGAGTTTCGTTTTACGTTCAGGTTAAACCGTTGTAGATGCCTCCAGAGATGTTTACAAAATAGTTGTTCATTGGAAACCCCAGAAATCTCTCAAGCTCTTCATTTTCGAATATGACTTCAAACATCATCTTTAGCCTTTGTTCCACAATTACAGCTACTCAAAGTTCCATTCATGCATTCAAGATCATGAGTCCAATGCCTGCGCTATCAGAGATATCTGAGAACTTAATGTATCATTCACTGAGCTGTTGATATATTCCTTGGTATGATTATAACAAAATATCAATTAGATTGTTGTGTCTATGTAAAAGTGGGGATCCATGCATAATGCCATAATTTCAAAATGGCCACTATGTTAATGAGAATGAACTTGCAAAAGAGTTGCCCACATTTTACTTCGATAAAATGCATCGCTTGATCTTTTACGACATAGCATATCCTACCCTTCTCATTTGAGATCATCCCATCAGGACAAGGAGCACAAGCATAGCAGCAAAAGGTTTTCCCCTCCTCCTTTTTCTTCCCATAACCAGGGCGGCAGAAGTCATTACATACTGAAAGAGGTGGCACCTGCCCAAATGTATAGGAACGGTTTAGCTTGAATTCATCTTTTTTCATATTCTATCAGATAATCGACCAGAAAACAGGAGGGCAAGTGAAACAGAATGCAAAAGCTGTAAGTACACAGATATACAATAAGTAGTAGGAATATCTGCCCTGTTAAGTATCATACAAAGACAGATTCAAATTTGCATACTTAGCCTGATCAGTGAATCAAATGGTTTAACATTCAATCTTGCATCACTAACTAGAGATTTGCCTCAGGGATTTCACACAGTCACAAAACAGTCAGTATTATGCATTATCTGAAAGCCAAGGACTCTCTTTGGTTAAAGATGTGCTGACTTAATGCCTCTAAATATTGCATTTTTCATCATAATGGTTTATTTAAGAATCAGTTATGTGTGTATAGGAAAAAGTAGTTTATAAAATGATGCCTTGCCTTCGGTGAAATACTCAACCTCCATATATCAATTTACCCTCTAATAAAACATTTTATCCTATTTGTATTACAGTGATACCTTGGTTTACAACCATAATCCGTTGCGGAGGTCCAGTTGTAAACCAAAACAGGTTGTAACCCAAGGTGTGCTTTCGCCAATGGGGCCTCCCCCCCCCAAAAAATTGGTTGTAATCCAAAAACATTTTTAACTGATTGGTTCAAAATTGGGAAAGGAGTACAACAAGGCTGTATATTGTCTCCTCACCTGAGTCAAGCCTCGGTGCCATTCAATTCTGTCCTCATCAATGGTGAGCTCTTTGCCAGGAGGATCCAGCCTCCCTACTTGGACTCTGACATACGATTTATTTGGGAACGTGACCAAGTTTGTAATGTCAAATCCGGCTGCTAATTCTCCATGCTCATCCAGTGCAATTTCATCTCCAACAGTGTTGTTGAATGAGATCTTGTGAAGGATTGAGTGGAGCTGGGTGGAAAGAGAACGAGGAGCTGAAGGTCATTTTCCTATATGGCTACAAGTCATTACAATTCATCATGGATAGTAATCTACTTGCAGAAGCAGCAAGGGAGTAACAAATCATGAAAGGGTATAAAATTCAACTGTGGTGGGTGCTGCAGAGTACTTGCAAAATGATACATGGCGTAGAAATAAATCTGGAAAATCATGGTTATATGGGATCAGTATTTCGAAGAAGACTTAGGAAAACTGAGAAAATAAAAGCTTGATAGAAATATCCTGTAGATCAGGAACCTGGTTGGTCACACCATGGATATTGGATCCAGGAAATTGTCCAGAACCTATATAAGGACAGTTGACATTGGAGATGAGGAAACATTACCTGCCAGGGCCCCACATTCTGAGGAACCATTCTGTTGCTGGACTCCCTTGCACTGCCTTTCAGCCCAGCTGACTGCAAGATATGCAAGGCATGGGCCAAAGCATAGGCGGCGTTATAAATGCTGTAGCTGTGGCCAGTCATGCTCATTTCAAAATAAGGGGCAGGAAGGCTCTCTAGCATCTCCTCTCCAGTACATCTGCCGTAGATGAATGCAGACACAGCTGATGAGTTGGATAATGAGCAACTGAATGCTTGCTCCCAGAAATATTTGATAAATCCATCTTCATTTTCCCATGAAGGATTTACAAGCTGAAGAAACTTTGGGAAGTCTTCTATTTCCTTTGAGTGAATTGTGAAGGAGATAGCGCCATGGAACATATGCCTGTCCATATCAGTAATCGTCTGAATGGGGTATAATGTGAAATCTATTTGGGCTGTTGTAATCCACACTTTTGCTGTAGAGAGCCTCTTATTTTGCAGAAATAGTATTTGACTTATCTTGATTCCCCCTATAACTGCTCCCAACCATGTAATAGAGGCACTTTCTCCATATATAACAACTGCATTGGCGTTGCTCTGCATGAATACTGGCAAAGTACTTTGTTTGTGGTAGAGCATCTCCTGTATGCTGTCAGAGAGGCGCAGGTGCGTTTGAGCTCTTTCTGTGAATGCTGAACAGATTCCATTCTGCAAAAGCATTTCCTCCATGGTCTGTAGGAATCGGTCTCCACCTTCATTATCTATAGCATAGAGCCCAACCCATTTCCACTTGAAGTGCAGAAGCAACTGAATAATTCCTCGGTATTGCAGGGCTTCACTGGGTACCATGCGGTAAAAGGAAGGGAACTTGATTTGATTCTTCACTGCTGGCTCAAATGAGCCATATGAAATCTTTAAAAAAAAGTAAGAGTTGGAAGAGGAGATAATTATTTCCCCAGATTTCAAATTAGTGCAATTCTATACAGGCAGTGGCATTCTATACAGCAGTGGAACAGACTTCCACAAAAGGTGGTGGACTCTCCTTCCCTGGAGGGTTTTAAGCAGAGGTTGGGTGGCCATCTGTCATGGATGCTTCAGCTGAGATTTCTGTATTGCAGGGAGTTGGACTGGATGACCCTTGGGGTCCCTTCAAACTCTAAGATTCTATGATTCTATGCCCAATTTCCTTCTGTTCGGACAGGTTCCTCCACCTTTTACTCACACTAAGAAAACTACACAACCCTCTTAATGTAGACATTCCTGACACTCTTGACAATTTTGGTCAACATACACTCTAAATAGCAACACCCTAGAGGTCCCGGGCCCTAAAGAAGTCAGATTAGCATCAACCAGAGCCAGGGCTTTTTCAACACTGGCTCCAGCCTGGTGGAATGCTCTGTCTCATGAGACCAGGGCCCCGCGGGATCTGATTTCTTTCCCCAGAGCCTTTAAGACTCTGTAAGAGTTGTTCCGCCTGGCCTTTGCCTTGGAATCAACTTGATCCCCTCCCCCTCTATCCTTTTTCCTTTCTCCTTCTGTGATGGAACTCCTATTTGGGGACTTCCCTGGCTTTTTTCTGGCCCACGTAGTACCAGTCTGGATAGTTGGCCTTGGTGAAGACTTGACGTTTTCATCCCCCAAAAAAGTTATTTATTTGAGTTCCTACTGAAATGAGACTGCATTTTAATGTTGTATTTTAATCTTGTTTTTAAGTTGTATTTCAATCAATTGTTTTTATACATGGTGTTAGTCGCCCTAAGGGAGGCTTGGCTGAGGAGGGCAGGGTATAAATAAAATTTATTCTTATTCTTATTCTGAGATTTATATTGAAACCCGTTCCTTTCATTCTGAGCTAAGGAGAAAATTCCTGTTGTTGGGGGGGTTGGGGGGAGCATCAGCTTATAGACACTATGAGCCACCCTCTTTGAAGTCATTTACAAGTGGTTTGACTACAATCTGCTTTCCAGTAGACTTCAAAGGAATGAGTGTACGCGGAGGAAAGGCAGAGAGAAGGGGTGTTCTTCTGGCTTTGGGGTTCTAGGGTTCTTGAGATGGTGCTGCTGCAATTCCCCAAGGTGAACAGCCCCTCTCCTTCTATCACACCTCAAACAATTCTCCTCTCTACGAACGAAACACAAATCATTTTAGACCTACACACCTCTCATGCACATCTTTGGATAGTGATGAATGCAAATTTCAGTTCATTCTTCTTCCCATCACATCGTTCTATCTTTACACTTCATCAAATTACTGCTGGAAAGAGTAGAAGAGTGAATTATGGGGGGGGGGTGAGAGGAAAGCCCCTGAGCTCCAGTACTCAGATCCTACCTGTGGAATCTTGAAAAGACCCAAGATATCTGCCATGCAGGACGAAGTATCAGAACTAAGTCCTCCAATTACTCCTATTACATTTTCCTGGGTGCCACATTGGTAGTTAGGGACAAACTGGTGTGATTTAAAGAGCAAGTCCAAAGTGGTGCGGTAAGTCCTCCTTGAATCAGTATAGCTGTCGTAGATGTGGAACCCGAGGGTGACATTGGGCAAGATCCTGGGATTCTCATTGATCTCATCAACAGCAAACACCAGGGCAAGGATGTGTTGGTAGAACTTGGTCACCATGCTGCAGATAAAGGGACTTGCTGTTTCATGGTGGAATCAAGGCTTGTGCTTCAAAAGATTGTCTCATGGTCTTATAGCCACAACAACCTATATCTCACCCCCCCCCCCCAAGAGCTCAAAATCCCTTCTCCAGTTAATCCCTACAACAGCCCAGGGATGTAGGTTAGGCTGAGAGGCAGGCACTGGCCCAAGGTCACCCAGTGGAGATTCTAACCTTGGCCTCCCATGTCCCAGTCAGACACTCGCCACTACACCACACTGGCTCTCAGTGGTTTTAGACTTGTGCTTCCACCACAATTTCTGTGCAATGAGCTAGCCTAGCTTGGATGCACTAAGTCCCTGCCAATGAGTGAAGTAAGAACTTTGGGCTGAGGGCCTCACACCCATTCCTATCAAATGCTGTGCAGGATGAAACCAGTCCACGTCTCCCCTATTCAGGAAAGCCAGTTGTGGAGTCTGCAGCAGCTTCTCCCCTGGGGGGGGGCTGAGACTTTCTGAGACTGTCTTCTTTCTTCTCCATGATATGTGATATTTTCATTCCCCTTCCTGTACTTTGGGCAGGTATAGAAAAGTAAGAAGGCTAAAAAGCATTTAACAGGGTAGGATGGAATGTCCTGAGAGGTATTTAGTGGGTGAAGGAGACAGAAGGGACTGTGACAGGTAAGGACAGTCCCCTTCTTCCTCCCTCCCTCCCTCCATCGACTTTTCCTTTCCTGATCTCCCACTCCCACACATACCAGTCACTCATTCTGAAACCTCCCAATCACTGCCCAATCCTATGCATGTTTACTCATACATAAGTCCCGCTATTTACAGCAAAGCTTATGCTCAGGTAATGTATATAGAATTGCAGCAGTATTCTTGAGGGCTGGGGGTCATTCACCTGCTATGTTTCTTCTTTCAAATTTCATTTGGCTACAGAGAATAATTAATAGATTGACCATTGGTTTGACTCAATTTAAGGCAGCTTTCTATCATCCTCTTTCTTGAAACATGAGATGTGGCTCCAATTTGTCATCTCTCCAAAATTATGTGGACAAATATGTTTGAATGGGTGGAAATACTGGTGCAATGGAAAGCTTCCTCACAGTCCCCTTCTAAAATAGGCAGACTGAGCACCTATGTACCAGAGCCAGAATAGAGAGCAAATAGATAATATAAGGCTAATATTTCCAAATGTCCAATTACCAGTACAAGCACAGCCTAATTACGCATATGTTGGAGAATGTCCTTTTCTCAACCTTTAATATTTCTTTTAAAAACCAAATTAAAAAAGCAATTATTCATGCAGATATACAGAACTTCTCAATTAAAAATAAAAACATTTGCTTACAGTGGGAACTTAATCAGGGAGTGTTGAGGAGGGTATTGGTTGAAGGAAACTTTGGAGAACACAGGATTTGACAGCTGAGACACTATCCCACTGATGAGGAAATCACCCGACTGGTGCCACTCATGTGGAACATCTTCGGGATTATTTCTGGTGCACTTAGCAGCATGCACATAGCACACCATGTTCGGAAGCAGCAGAATCAGAAGCAGCAACATCCCAATACATGTGCAAATTCCTTTCTCTGTGTGTATAAAACAAGCCACTGCCCTGATTGAAAGATGGTTTAGATTGCTGAAGACTCTGGGAATGTAATTCTCACATGGACTTATTACCTTTGCCTAACCATTAAGCTCAGCAGTTTTTCAGAGGTGAGTCTTCGATTCTAATTGAAAACACAAAATTCAGACTTGCCCTATACATGGGGGTGGGTAGAGGAATTATCCAAATGATAGAGACCTGCCTCTCTCTTCCCCCTAATCTTAGCTGTCTGCGGAACCTTGGGTTTCCTTATCATCATTTCAGTCTTTTTATCAATACCTTTTCGTACTGACTTCTAGAAGGCTACTGGCACTCTGGGCAGATTATAGACATTTTGATAATTGCAGAGTAGATAATGATTCTGCAGTGTTTTTGGATACTGTTATGCATCAACAGGAGCAAAACTCCTGCCAGAAAAATATTTGTCAGATCATGGAATTTTACCTAAAAGATAATCTAGTCCAACTCTGCCACACAGTCCTGCAAAGCTGGCTATCCATCATCTGCTTAGAAACTTTTAATGAAGGGGGTTCTACTAGCATGCAAGACCACCTGTCCCCTTATGAAACAGCTCACACTGTTAGAAAGAATTACTCTCTAAGGTCTCAGAATTTCACAATTCAGCAGATCTGCCTGATCCCGTCTAGCTGCACCAGCATGCTAGATTTAGGGGGATTTAGGCTGAGCTACAATGACTCCAAATATTGAATCTATGAGGAAGCAGAGCATGCTTGGGATAAAAATGCCAGTGCTACAATTCATCCCCCCGCCCTTAGGACAAAACATTAAACATCAATATAAAAATAATAATTCTTAGTGAGGAATATTCTATGTGAGAAAAATAATAATAAAATAATTCATTTTTAATCACTTATTTGCAAAAATTAATGCTTTCTCTGCTAATTCAATCCCCTGCATTCTGTGCCCCCTGCAATATTGAATGGACAACCTATGCTGTGCAGCACTTCTTTGTGGGTTTTGGGAACAGGGAGACTATTCCAAACTATGTCCACATGTGGGGAGAATGGGCTTGGACCCACTGCTAGCCCCACTAGACCTATTTTAGATGGTGAATATGATCAACATAGGTTCATTGTTTTCAATGGAGTCACTCCGAATCAAACTTAGTTGTGTACAACCCATAGGGAATGCAGCTCCCCTTCAGATACCACACGTCATTGCAGCAATTTCTGAGCCGTTCTATGCATGGCATTCTTCTTGATGTATATGGAAAACTCTCCACCAGCACTGTTTCACTAGGGCCACAAATGAAAATGAATAAAAAAGGGCAGAGAGGTCTCATCAGGGTTAGGAAGGGTGTTGTGTACAGAAAAATCCCTCAGTGTCTGCGAGTATCATAATGGGCTCAATGAAAGCCAATAGGCGGAAGCCAAAAAACTGAGAAGACAGAAGTAGCTGTGGTTTGCTTGTTCCTGTGTCCAGGAATGAGATAGGCAGCCTGTTCTGGAAGAGATCTCACTCATTCTGAAGGACTGGGTTTCTACTCCAGAGGTACTACATGATTCGATCTTGTCTTGCTTCTTATTATTCAGTTCTGGCCACAAGATAATTAAGAAACATTTAGGGGATAAGATACAGCTCAGTATCCCAGCACTGGAGGCCAAGATGGAGAAGATCTCCACAGCCACCACGTTTTTTCCTTTGGTGCTTAGATGAACTCATGTACTGTAGTACTCTACAAAAGAAAAGAAGTTGCTTTTTGTTCAGATCTCAGCAAGATTCTCCTGATTGGGATGGCAAGATATTTATTATGAGTTAAATATATCTGTTCCCATGCATATTTGAAAAAATTCTGAATTAATTTTAATATATTAAGGCAGGGTCAAAATGTATCCAATGGATGAGTTTGCATCCCTTATCACTCTTCCCAATCTACTCAAGTAAATCTAACAGGACTATTGAACAACTATTATCAGCAGGCAAAGGGGATTTTATATTATGATGTGGAATATTGGATGTGTAGATGCGAAATTATATGCCAGTTAAAAACCTCACAAAATGCCCCTTCTGGTTTCACAGTTTCACAGGATTGTCAAGATCATGGAGAGTAGTGGAAACGAATGAGATGCCATGCGTGTGGATAAATCATGGTTGATTGAGATATGATGAACCAGGACCAAAGTTCAGAAAATATGGGACTCAGTTTATATTAACTTCATGTTTTCAATTAATACATATCCAACTGACAATGATCTGGAAAGAAGTATTTCCAGTGACAAAGAATTGCCTGGATCAGTGAGTCACTCTTGTCAGTTCTTAATTCTTTATTCTAATTAGCTGCTCCCTGCTGTTCAGCTTAGGCCTCAGTAAAATGACATAGCATTTGGGGGAAAAGATGCAACCCAGTAACCCAAAACTGGAGGCCAAGATGGAGAAGATCTCCACAGCCGCCATATATTTGCCCTTGGTGCTCAAGTAGGTTGGAATAAAGGACAACCACACACTGCAAAACACCAACATGCTGAAAGTGATGAATTTGGCTTCATTGAAACTATCAGGCAACTTTCTAGCTAGGAAAGCCACCGTGAAGCTCACAATGGCCAGCCAACCCATGAATCCCAGGACACAATAAAACATAAGAGTGGAGCCTTCATTACATTCTAGTATTATTTCTTCAGTCATTGAGTGCATGTCAGCGTCTGGGAATGGGGGAGAGGTTGCCAGCCATATGCTACAGATTGTGGCTTGAATAAGGGAGCAGGAAAGAACAATGGAGGTGGCCAGTTGTTTCCCCAGCCACTTCCTCATTCGGGACCCTGGCTTGGTAGCCATGAAAGCCAGAACCACAATGGCGGTTTTGGACAATATGCACGAAATGGCAACTGAGAAGATCATGCCAAAAGCAGTTTGCCGTAGGATGCATGTCAGCTTGTTAGGTTGACCAATGAAGAGCAAAGCACAAAGGAAGGAGAGGAGGAGGGAGAGGAGGAGAGCGTAGGTCAGGTTCCTGTTGTTGGCTTTGACTAAGGGAGTCGCCTTGTGTTTCACAAATATTCCAAGCACTGCAGCTGTGATGGAAGAAGAACAGACAGCAAAAGTGGCCAGACAGATCCCCAACGGTTCTCCATAAGACAAGAATGTTTTATCTTTTGGAAGGCATCCATCCTTGTCACTGTTTGGATACTGATCTTCAGAGCATTCAAAACAGTCGTCCATGTCTGAAAAAGAAAAAAGAAAAATGCTATACTGTACTTGTGAAGCGTTTTGTGCCCAGAAGAAATCAAGGCAAATGGCCAGAAAACCTTGAATGATGGCTGCTGGATCAGTACTGGAAAATATATATAGCTATTTGGCCCAATAATTTCTATATACAAGAGGGCTGTATTTACTTAGGATTCCAGAGCAATGCAGGTCTTCACTACAACTGAAAGAAGAGAAGTTCATCACCTGGATATCACCAATCATATCCCTGTTTCCATCATCTCCTGCTATGCTGAAATCCTTACCTCTGCCTTCCATGAGCATTTGAGACTATGCTCCAAAACAGGTGTATCTTACTAGCATCATTGGATACCATTCTCTTACCATCCTTCTCTACTTATTTTAATTTTCATGTACTGGATCATTCTTGACAATTCTTATAACTAGTATACCCCAAAAATAAATAAAAAATCTCCGACCCTTCTGATCTGAAATCTTCCCTTCTGGGCACGGGATGCAGTCATAGCAGCAAGGTAGCTTCCCTTCCTTCTTGGTCCGACTGTAGCCCAATTGGCAATTCTCATTGCACAGAGAAAGGGGTTGTGCCTGTCCAAAAAGGAAAGAAGATGGTAATTTCTGACTTAAACATGTCATACCTGTTCCTCAGATGGGGCCAAATTTACTTCCCTGTTTCCCACACTGGCAGGAAGTCTGAAGTGCCAATCAGATCAGGATGACCATTCACATCCCAAGGAGCTGCTGCCCTTGGTCCTTCTGTTGATTGCTTCACAGCAATTGCCCTCCCACTGTCTGATACTGAATGTCCCATGCTGAACACTGAGCAGGCCACAAACACCCTGAACCCACTTTTATGGGGCCTTTGAGAACTTTGGCTCACACCTCACCCTTAGGTTCTGGGGTGCTTCTGCTCTTCATTTATTTATTTTTACTGATTGATTTTATATTGAATAAATACATAAGTTGCCAAAGTTTCCTGGTTCTGTGTGTCTTGCTTTCTTCTCACAATTATATGTTTCAGACTTTAGGTGATGAAATTTGCTTTGTCACTTCCTAACCATATAAGTTTTTTAGCTGTGGCTCCTTTGAACATTATCTGAGAATCTCAGCGGTCCAAACAAGGTATTGTTATGTTATGCTGCAGCAATGTTTGGGGTAACAATGAAGAACAGTGATGAGGTTCTTCTGTACTTTTTTGGTTTTTTTAAATTCAATTATAAATAAGCCCACCTATCCAACTTCTTTCTATATCACATTTTGCCATTTTAAGCTTCCCACTGCCTGTGCTGTTTTCAGTTCCCTGTCTTCTTCAGGAGGTGAGTTAAATCACAACTAGTTGCATCTTGGAATAGATGTTTTAGAGTTTGAATAGTGAACCCCCTTTTTTTTAGCACTGAGGAAATGTCTTGGGACACTCTGAAATGGACCTTACCTGGTTGAACCTGATGGGCCACGTGATGGTATCATCATGAATGGAGAGTCTCTTGCTTGGGGGAGCCTGAGGGTTCATCATTCCGACCTTAACTCTGAAAAAGGAGTCATTTGGGAATGTGATCCAGTTGATGATATCCAATTCAGTTACCAAATCCCCCTTCTGGCTAAATGAAACCTCTTCCGCAGCACTATTGTTAAATGAGATGCCTCTCAGAAAGTGGTGGAGCTAAATTAGTGAAGAGAAGAGAGAAGAAATCCGTGAGGGTATTAGAAAGAGACAGATGTATAACAGAATGATATTCTGTCCCTCCAATTGTTGGCATCTGTTTGTCTTGAGAACAATGGAGTGTGGCTCCAGGGGTGAGGTCAACCCGCTGTGTTAGCAGCACTGAAGTGACCTCCCCAGGGTCAGTCCTGGGCTGCCCAGAGGACAAGTCTCCTTCTCAGTCTTGCTGATGTGGTCGAAAGGAAAGCAGAGCAGGACGTTTGGCACCAGCTTGGTTTCAGGGGTTGCCAGAAGGAAGCATAGAAAATAACATCCATCCGCCTAAGAGACTCCACTCTGGAACTGTGTAGGGCTTACTTTTTAGCCTTTTATTCTCTGGAAGATATCACAGAAGGTAGCAGAGGTGGAGAAGATTCATTTCAACTCTGCACAAGGTCGAGATCACAGATTCTGTTCACAGTAATTCTAACAGCTCATCCACACCATACATTTAAAGAACTCTTGTTACAGTCATGGTTTCCCCCAAAGAATTATGGAAAGGGAAGTTGCTTAAAGGAGTTGAGAGTTGTGAGGAGACCATTAAGAAACTACCATTTGTAAGATTCCTTGGTGGAAGCCATGGCTCTTAAAGTGAAACAAGAGGGCTTTAATGTTGCAGATGTGGCCCTAGTGTTTTAAAATGCAAGATATAGCAGTCCTATCAGATAGCAGTCCTATCTATGCTGAAAGATGAGGATAAGAAGAAAAAGAAAAAAAAATAAGGTGCTGGAGGAGACTCTTGAGAGACCCATGGACTGCAAGAAGATCCAACCTATCCATTCTGAAGGAAATCAGCCCTGAGTGCTCATTGGAAGGACAGATCCTGAAGCTGAAGCTTCAATACTTTGGCCACCTCATGAGAAGAGAAGACTCCTTGGAAAAGACCCTGATGTTGGGAAAGATTGAGGGCACAAGGAGAAGGGGACGACAGAGGATGAGAAGGTTGGACAGTGTTCTCGAAGCTACCAACATGAGGTTGACCAAACTGCGGGAGGCAGTGGAAGACAGGAGTGACTGGCATGCTCTGGTCCAGGGGGTCACGAAGAGTCGGACACGACTAAACGACTAAACAACAACAAGAAAAAGAGCTTTCTAAACAGTCAAGGAACTATTTTTGCACCCTGAAAGATGGCGAACTCTTCTATATTAGCAATAGAGGGACATTACCTGCCATGGCTGTGGATCCAGCCTATTCCCTCTTAGTTCATCCATCATTACACTGTGTTTGAATCTGGAGAAATGCATGTTTTGTAAAGCATGTGCCACTGCCAAGACTGCATTGTAGATGCTGTAGCTGTGGGCAGTCATGCTCCTTTCAAAGACAGACCCCAGAAGAGTCTCAAGCTTCTCTGTCCCAGTGCAGAGATCATTGTCTTTCTTTTCAAAAGAACAAAGAAATGCCTCCTCCCAGAAAGTTCTGATGAAGCCATCCTCCCTTTCTGTGACAGGGTTTCTCTTCTGAAGAAATTTCTGGAATCCTAGATGATTAGCTGAATGAACTGCAAACGAAATGGCACCATGGAGAAAGCGTATGTCCCAATTTCTTTGAAAGGAAAACGATGTAAAATCCATCTGGGCTGTCATAATCCAGACTTTTGCCTTGATGTCCACTGGCATATTCATTGTTTCTGCCAAGTTGGGTATTATTCCCAATACCATCATGGTCTGAATTTCACCAATCACAACCACGACATTGGCGGTGCTGCCCATAATAACACTGATTGTTTTAGAACCTTCTTCCACCATTTCCATAGACTCACCTGAAAAGGTTAGTTTGGGAAATGTTTCTGTATAATCACAGCAAATACCTCTTCCGGCAAACATGGGAAGGACGTTTTGTACAAATCTCTCTCCGTTGTCATCACTCAGAGTCACCACCCCAATCCACATCCAGCTGAAATGCAGCAGTAGCTGGAGAATCCCATTATACTGATGAGCCACATCAGGGAACATTCGGTGAAAGAACTCTTCTTGGATGTGGTTACTCAGCATAGGAGAAGAGCCATAGATGAACTGAAAATGATTGTAAAAATTATGCTTGCAAATTCCATCCACTTTGGTGTTTGTATATACCCTCTTATGGTGAATGAACGCAGATGAGACTGCACAGAGAAAATTTAATTTAAAAAAAAAAACACACACACATAAAAGTTGAATATTGGGGCCCTATATGGAGTGGCTAGATTTCTTGAAATACTTCAATTTATACATTTCCGCCCCCGCTCAGACACGCATAGAGTCTAAGGTCTTTGCTTCCCCTATATTTTCAATAAAGGGAAAAGCACAGCAGGGGTCACTTCTCCCTTAAATTTCCTATGTGAATGTCACCATCAGAACATATAAGCAAACAGTATCAGACATGTGAACACAGAATAAAGAGCAAATATAGCTAGTTTCTGTTGAAGAATCCATAGGACAGCTCTTTGAACCATAAACTGGGAAAAAATAAAATTGAAATGCATTTGTAAAGGCCATTGAGCCCAATTCAAGCAATGATGATTTTTGATGACTGGACTGCATCTGAACCTCAATCATGGATTCTGTGCTAGAATGCTTAAATATTGGAGAGCAGGGAATTAGCCTTCCTTGCACTGAGAAATCAAACATGTCATGCAGAATTCAAGACCGAATGGTTGTTCCTTGTATTCTGGTGTATTATGTGCAGGGATGAGTTTTGTTCATTGTGAGTCATTCACACTTTGCAATATCAACCTGGGGCCTTAAGGGATAGAATCTAATAGAAGTGTGAATAGCATCTTAAATGGCCACACTCAATGCACACATCTCTGTGAATCCCTCAACCTACAGCATGAAAGGATGCAGTGCAGGAGAAACGTGAATGGCTTCTGCAATGGCTCTCTTACCTGTGGCATCTTGTAGATACTCAGGACCATTGCCATGTGGAGACAGATGTCAGAATTCGGTCCCCCAATGATGGCTACTGGACTGTTCTCAACACCACACTTATAGTTAGGGGTGAGTCTGCCCCATCCAGACAGCAGCTCCATGGAGCCATGATAGGTCCAGCTTGCAACGAAATGGCTGTTCAAGATGTGGAATCCCAGGGTGACATTGGGCAAGATCTGTGGGTTGTCATTTATCTCCTTTACAGCAAAAACCAAAGCCACAATGTGCTGGTAGAGTTGTGTCATGAGCCTGCAATGAGGGGTTCATTTTGCATCTTCTATAGAAAAGGACATTGTCTACATATCTACTTATCTATCTAGTGAGAGAAAAATACATCAGATGAGAACAGACTAGAGCTTGAATACTCTTGACAAACAAAACTGGACATATAGATAAGAATCCCATATTATTTATTGAAATAATGATGAAATACCTCAAACATTTCAATCTAGAGAATTTTCTTCTGATTCTTGCCTTGCTGAAGTTCCATGCAATATTTCAAATGCATAGAATAGGCTTCAATTATACTTCTCACCACCTTTCACTCCATATTCAGGGTGGTCTACAATAGACATAGCACTCCCAATAAGATGCTAAGTTGGGGTTTTGAAATTCCATGTGTTACTCCCTTGTTCCACTGCCCCCAGGGCCCTATGGCCTGCAGGTAGGAGCATCTCTGTTTGAACAATCTAAGTTTGATTACTACTACAACTACAAATGCTGATATATCAGTACAGGTTATTCAGGTGAAGTGTTCACATCCTTGATTTTGCATGATATTAACAAGACATCTTGAATTGGATCTGACAGTTCCTCAGTGAACTCAGGTGCCTGGAAACTTAAAGCAACAACTTTTATCAGAAGAGAAGCAGCCTGAGATTGAGTTGAAGAGGGGATTTGTTCTTCTGTTTTGACAGCCAGGTCTGGTATTAATCACAGATCAGTATTATTTTTAAAACTATGCTTGTTTTATTTCTTAAAGTGAATATTTGTTGCTTTTCTACCACTACCTCTTACCATATACACATTATGAAAAGATCTCTTTTCCATTGAGAAACATTTGTATCCCCATTCAGCGGGGGGCAGAAACACCCCACAACAATGTCCTGGCTGAAAGGGTAATATTTTCCCCACACCCCTCTTTCCTTGAATCACATAATCCTCTTTCCACGTTGCCTTTCCCTGTGTCAGTTAATGGAGAGGTCACTCTCCTGGGGAAAAGAGGCAAAATCCCAAAAAACTGGATGGAGAGGGAAAAAAGCCCAGCCCTTCTTCCCTTGATAATGGGTCCTCATTGGAAGGGTAAGATTTAATTCACATCATTTTTCCTGGGGATCCAGGTTACTATTTCCATCACTCACCTCCCCCTTTGCAAGTCAGTGGAGTGATCTGCCCACCCCACCACAACCTTTGGGATACCAAGGCCATTTCTGACAGGCTGAGATTTCCCCCACTTTAGTCTTTCCTGAGAGTGCATAATCTGTTTTCAGCCTCCACCCCTGTCCCCACAATTCCTATTGTGTCCCCCTCAAGTCCGCTTAGGCAGGAGAACCACTGCAGCAATCATTCTGAAATATGACAGAACTTGTTCCTTAGAGGAGGTGAGCACGCCTACAAATTGCACCCAAATTATATCCAGGTTGGACAAATTCAATGATGCACAAGAGAAAATAAATACATCTGCCGTTGCTACTATTAAAATTGGGAATGTGGTAAACTGGACTTGCTTCATGAACATTAATTTAAGACTATGGTAGACACTCTTAGCAGAAATGGGCTTGAGCTCTCAGGTCCCCACTTCCCCGCCCCAGATAAAAGCTCATCAAACGCAGAAGCACAATAATTACTTATAAGGAAAGCCTATTGCACCAACAGCAAAATATGAATACATTTAATATGGATGTATTATATTGTTAAATAAACACAGTTCCTTACATCGGGTCATCAAAGAGTTTAGCAGAGGGACGTTCTTTGAATGTTATCTTGTTTATGAATGTATAGACCTGAGACATGATGTCAGCAATCATGAGGTCTCCTGACTGATAATATTTGTGAAGAATGGGAAGAGGGTCACTGGTGGGGCACTGAACCAAAGGAATATTGCATGTAGTTAGAGGCAGCAGTATTAATATTAAGATCACAAACACTAACATCTTGCAGGAAAACTCTTTTCTTCAAAGGACACTTCATCTCTTTGTAATGATAGGGTCTCTGCCTTAAATTAGGACTCAAGCAGCTGAGTTGAAGAAGGCAGAACTGAAGAATCAGTAACCAGATGAAAGAGCCTTGCATTTCTATAGCCTTAGTTTACATTTTGAATGTGCCCACTTGAACTCTCCTGGGTTGGGGAAATATAGCTGTGATTATGATTAATTTGATAATTACAGGAGATATAATTTATGGCAGCTGTTGTTTATGACTCACTCATCATTGTTAAAGAAATCATGTGCCCCCCCCCCAATAGCAAATGTCCTCTTTGATCCTGCTCAAAGTTATAGAGAATCACAGGAGAGAGGGGAAAATAGAAGATTTGTACTCCCTCTCCCAGGGAAATGGAAAAACCTTTGCACTTTCCTCCATGTGTGATGGAGGTGGGCAAGGCTATATGTCAAATTAGAAGAGGCTTGGGGTGGTCTTCAATATTCGTCCTACTCAGAGTAGTTCCATTGAATTTAATGAGCATGAATAACTTAGGTTAAATAATTCAGAATTTAGTTGAATGCACCCCTTGGTCTCCACCTTTTACAAGAGCAGCAGTTCAGGCCAGTCTTAGCCCAGCCTCTTCAGAGTAGGGTGCCTTGCATAAATCCAATAAGTTGCAGTCGCTTTCTGGAAATGGCACCTTTTATGTATTTATGTATCTTGAGTTTATGTATATTGAGTGGTAAAAGAAGATTTGCATAATATCTCGTAGCGTCCCTGTATAACCTTTAGAAGACATCTGAAGGCAGCCCTGTATAGGGAAACGTTTTAACTTTGGATGTTTTATTATGTTTTCATATATGCTGGAAGTCACCCAGACTGGCTTTTTCCTCAGAAAAAAGGTTAGGGGACTTTGTCCAAAGCCTTACTGAAATCAAGATACCCTATGTCCACAGCATTCCCCTGATCCCCCAAGCATGTAACTCCATAAAAAAAATATATTTTTGAGATACCCACGCTGGGTCTTGGTAATCACAGCATGCTTTTTAAGAGCTCACAGACTGACGGTTGAATTATCTGTTCTAGGAGCCTTTCTGGTTTTGGATGCTGCTCATCAGGTCATGGAGATCTGAATTTATTTAAAATTGTTAGCTGTTCCCTTACCTCCTCCTTTCCTATCTTGGGCTACATCTCCATCCTTACATCATTTATTTTAAATAAAAAAAATTGTCCAGTAGCACCTTAGAGACCAACTAAGCTTGTTCTGGGTATAAACTCTCATGTGCATGCACACTTCTTCAGATACACAAAAGCTTATACCAAGAACAAACTTAGTTGGTCTCTAAGGTGCTACTGAACATTTTTTTAATTTATTTTGACTGCATCAGACCAACACAGTTACCTACCTGAATCTAGAATCATTTATTTTGTTATCTCCTGGTTGGACACTGCTTTCTTTTTGGGTGAAGATAGAAGCAAAGTAGGCTTTGAGTAGTTCTGCCTTCTCTCTGTCACCTAATAGAATTTCTCATGTTCCTCACACAAAGGACCTACCACTTGTTTGTCCTTCCTCTTGCTTTGAACATAGTCAAATAACCCTTTTTTAAAAAATTACTTCTCTTCCTTATTCTGATCTTCATCTTAAAACTATTGGCTACTTGTATATGCTCCTCTTTTATGATTCCCCATTTCTTATACATGTCCTTCCCAAATCTCAGCTCATCTGTAAGCTCCTTATGCAGCCACATCGGTTTCCTTAGATGCCTCCCACTTTTCTTTCTTGTTGGAATTGTCTGCCTTTGGGCCTTCAACATTTCTCATTTAGAAGCTCCCATCCCTACTGGGCTCCCTTCTATTCATTCCAGACTATGGGACCTCACCCAGTAGCTCCTTAAGCTACCGGGGCCTCTATGCATACTTTCCACTTTGGACCCAGGACATGGGCGCGAGTCAAAATGCCGGGGGTGGAAGTGGCGGTAGTATTGGCAGTGGCAGCAGCACTGCCCCTATCCTCTACTGGGCTCTGGCGGCCACAGCTTCTTCAGGGCTGCCTTTCACCACCAAACTGCAGCTCTACTCCCAGCTCAGGCCTGAGCATGAGGTGGAAGTAGCAGAGAGAAGGAGGAGCAGGGGCAGTGGCCACCTCTCCTCCACTGGGCTCCAGCACTTGAGGAACTGTGAAGGCCGTAGCTTCCTTGGTGCTAGCCCACTGGGAGGGAGGGAAAGAGCTGCCATTGAACAGCCCCCACCACTGCCAGAGGCGCAGAGAGCACCCAGAGCCCCTTTGCCTCCTGCTCCCCCTGTGCCAGCAGCCACTCATGGCCCACTCCTTTCCATGTGCTGCCGCCACCTTCCTGCTGAGCTCACAGTTCCCAGGGACCATGCGCTCTGCACACCCCAGTGGTGCCAGGAAGCCACAGTTATCCACTGGGGCTGGGAAAGGTGAAGCAAAGCGAAGAGAAGGGCTGTCTTCGCTTCCTTGCTCTGCCAACATGGCACATCAATGTTTTTCAGCTTCCTCTGCACGCTCTGATTGGAGGAGAGGCTGGCTTCTCCCAGCAGCCACCACAACTGCCTTCTTTCATTGCTAAACTTATTTAAACACTGAGAAGCGCAGAAGGTTGTGCTCCTCAATGATGGCTGCCCAAAGGAGGACACACGGATCCCAGGACATTCCTGGATCCAATCAGAGAGCAGGCTGACTTCTTTAAATCTGGGATGCCCTGCTCACAAGAGAACAGTTGAGTGCTATGTTCTATGTATTCAGAGTTCTCCCTATGGCCTTCCTCCAGCTTATTCACTTCTATTTCTTCTTTAAAGGAAGTGGAATTAAGTGGAGGGATATTAGGTGGACCTAGGAGATCAGGGTTAAAATCAGTCATGAAGTTCACGGTGTGACCCTGAGCCAGCTGGCTGCCTTCTCCCGACTAGTTTTTATAAGCCAGTAGCGACAAGGGTCAAATACCAATGGAACTCAAAACCCACAATTCCTCTTTGAACCAGCTTTCCATTTTTCATTGAACTGGGAAGCTTCATTGGAACTCAGATTACTTGCTGAGGAACAACACTGTGAAGACCTCAAGAGCACTGCCAACCTTTAGTCTCCAAGTATAGCCTTTCCCTTAGGTGCTTCCATCAACAGGGACACCTTATGATCTGCAAATCCAAGAGTGTTTGACCATGTAAGAATTGCTCAAAGAACACTCATATCAAACCCTATGCTCTGTGGTTTAGACCCCAGTGCCACCTGCGTCCCTTATAAGGGACAAGCGCACTACACAATAACAAATATGCATTATTATTTTGATATTACTATAAGTCACAGAGCTCAATGCTCTAAGGAGATAACTTAGTAATTATATCAAATTGCTGGGTTTCATCATCCATCTTGATAAATCCCTTGTACATTTTATCAGGCCATGAGCACAATCAATGTCAGTGTGTGAAAGTGTAACTAAAATAAATCCTGTGTTATTCAGAGCCCACATGAGAAATTCTGAACATTCAGGTTTTCATGGACCAAATCTTTGACAATTTCCCTTTATCAAAATAATCCAGAGTCATTCAATGAGGGTTCTTGTAATGCAGTTTATGATAGATTAGAGAAAAATGTGACTTTCAACATCCCTGTTGGCCCCAAGATGGTTGGAACATTTCTGCTGCAGATTCTTCTCTTCCTGTGGCTACAGTTGCCTCCAACTGAGAGCAAGGAACACTCTGCTAGATGCACCATGATGGAGCCTTTCCAGCTTCCACACCAGAATTATCAGAGAGGGGACCTAGTCATTGGAGGAATTGTTTCTTATTTCGGCTTTGTATTTGAAGAAAAAGATTTCCATGAGCACCCAAACACAAAGCTTATAGATGAACTCTTGTAAGTAAAATTCTATCCTTCATAGTGCAAGCTTGGTGAGCTCATGTATGCTACAATTACACAAAGCATACCACGGCATGCTCAGAACACATTTCCCTGTGACTTTTATCAAGGAGGGGTGTTAAACATATATTTTCTTATTTTTACCTTGTGATCTTGTCACCTTCTTCTTTGTTGCTTTATTCCA
Organism: Podarcis gaigeae; assembly: GCF_964106915.1. Classification (NCBI taxonomy): domain Eukaryota; kingdom Metazoa; phylum Chordata; class Lepidosauria; order Squamata; family Lacertidae; genus Podarcis; species Podarcis gaigeae. The sequence continues at coordinate 38,077,093 of NC_139693.1, forward strand.
CTTCTTGGGGTTTCTATTTTCTGCCTGTTCTTCTTTCTCATCACCTGATCCCATGACTCTCACCACTTTCTCCCAACTTCATCCTCAACATTCATCTATGTTTCCTTTCACACCATTAACGTCTGTTTCCCTTTGCAGCACAGCTTGATCCTCACATTCACAATCACTATCCTTTAATCTGGCAGTCACAGTTGAATGTGACATATGAATATCATAGATTTTGGGTTATACCTGCTGCTATGCAATGTAAACCATATTGGGTAATAATACCAAGTATCGCAACTGAGTTTTATGCAGATTAGACCGATTGAAATTAATACACCTAACTTAGTCTGATCTATTAATCCTAATGGGCCTTCTCAGAGTATGACTAACATTGGCTACAGTATTTTTTGTACAGCCTCAATTTTATTTGAATGAGGGAAAGATGGAAATTCTGTTACTGTGAAAGAATAGATCCCATTCCATCTGATGTGCTCTGGTCTCTACTCCCCACCTACACCAAACACTTACTATCTGAGAGGCACCAGCAGAATTTCTGCATTGGGAACCTCTCATCCAGTGAGTGTCCATTGGTTGCTGAAAGGAAAAAAGGAGTTAAGGGAAGGATGTGGCAACTTATATAGGTGCATGTGAGTCAGGAAGTTACCTATGTGCTTAAGAGGGAGAGGAAGAGAATACCTCTGACACACAGTATAATTCTTTTATTAGTGGAGCACCAAAATACTACCAGAATACTCTTTCCCTGGTGTTTGCTGTGAAAGAAATAAACGAGAACCCTAATATCGTACCGAATATGACCTTTGGGGTCCACGTCACTGATAGCTACTTAAATGCAAGGATGACTTATCAGAACACCCTGAAACATCTGTCCATCACAGAAAGGATTGTCCCCAACTTCGAATGTGACAAGACAGGACAAAAGATAGCTGTTATTGGGGGACTTGACTCTGATATCTCCCTCCACATGACTACTGTCTTAGGCATCTACAAGATTCCACAGGTATAGTAAGTGTGGGGGCTGTGAATCTCTTCTCCCTCTGGTACAATAATTATCTTTAGGGTTCTCAAAGCTTTCTTTTATTTTGGTTCATTTTTCTGAAAAAGGAAATGTGAGAGGAAAATATATACCGTAACTGATACAAAAGCATCTTGGGGAGTTTTGCAGTAGTGGTGGGAGTGGAGGGCCTATGGTGCTTGCCTGACTTCGTCTCCCATGTGTCACTGGGAGGTTGGAACAGGGCAGATGCAGCAGCAGGAGTCTTCCTCCTGCTCCCAGGAAGCTGCACAAAGCCAGCTGCAAGAGGTCAGAGAAACCCTGCTCCTCCTCTGCACCAACAACTGCTGGAGATATGCGTAATGTTCTTGTGAAATCAACATGCATCCATAAATGGAGTTGAGAAATTCTCATGGGTTTGTTCTTCAAGCAGATACTTGGGATGAACCATAACCGTTTGCTCTAACTCTCCAATTCTTGTGGGGTTTATTTCTTCCTCCAGATTGCTTACTGCGTATTAGCTCCAGTGAGAAGCCCGGAGTTGCAGCCCCAGACATTCTACCGAACGGTGCCCAATGAGAAATATCAATATGCAGGGATTGTCGGGCTACTTCTATATTTCCAGTGGACATGGGTAGGAATTGCGGTATCTGATGATGAAAATGGAGAGAGCTTTGTGCAAACCTTAGTGCCAATGCTTTCTCAGCATGGAGTCTGTGCAGCTTTCAGTGAAAAACTACCAGCCTTATCTCAGGGTCTAGATAATTTCAGTTCCTTGGAAGTCATTCGGGCCAAGTCCTCTTTCCTGGTGGCCTCAGAAGTCAACATATTGGTTCTGTGTGCAGAACCTGAGACCATTACAGTTGTGAAATGGATGCAATATTTCTATTCAGTAGCTGAAGATGTTGCAGAGAAGTCTACAGGCACCGTGTGGATTTTGACAGCCCAGTGGGCTTTCTCTTCAGAAACAATGCAAAGGTATTATGATATACAAGCCTTTGATGGTGCCTTGTCTTTTGCAATTCACACAGAGAAAGTCCAGGGATTTAAAGAATTCCTTCAAACCCTGAACCCCAACTCTCCAAATGGAGATGGGTTCCTTCAGGCTTTTTGGCAACAGGCATTCAACTGTTTATTTTCTGCTTCCAATGGGCACAAGGAAAACACAAAGACCTGCACTGGCCATGAGAGTCTGGAGAGCCTTCCTGGGCATATTTTTGAGATGACCATGACTGGCCAAAGTTACAGTATCTATAATGCGGTTTATGCCATTGCACATACTTTACATCAGATGCACTCATCCATGTCAAAACGCAGAATGATGGCAGACAGAGGTGGGCTCGATCCTCCAAAACTGCAACCTTGGCAGGTAAGATTTCCTATTCAGAATAAACCTTTGCAAAGTTGAGCAAGAGAAATGAGAATTATGAAAAATTAAGAATTTGTTTGAAACAATTAAGGTTTGTTTCCACCCATGACTGCCCACCCATTCTTTCCACCGACACCCACTATTTTCTAGAAGCTGCAATTCTTTCTGCACTAAAGAGGAACATATAGGGCTATTTTCAAATGTAATTACCTAGTCTGTTTTTTAACTTACTTCCAGTGATGTTCATTGATTATAGTGGACCTGCGAGTTCAGGTCACTTTACATTGGTGGGGAAAAGTGAACAAAAAAAAGGAAAGCAGAGAAAACCCACCATGAGCTTCTCTCCATTTCTTTGCCCCCTTCTCCCTGCACACCCACCCACCTTGCAGGAGGGGCAGTTCCAGGGCTTCCTGACATGGCACCATTTTGTCTTTGCACATTGACAGCAGAGCTGAATCCTCACGCAAGTGGCAGGCCAGCTGTTATTACTAGAAATACTTACGTTTTTCAAATGTTGTAGACTGCACAATTTTTAACTACTTTCCATTGTGTGAAATATATTGATGGATACTTCTCCTTTGTAAAATCCATAAAAGCTCTCCTTTTTAAACTTTGCCTTTGTTTTCTTCTGCCTAGCTGCACTCGTTCTTGAGGAGTATCTCCTTTAACAACAGTGCTGGTGACTTAGTGTCCTTTGATGAGAATGGGGAGTTAGCAGGTGGATTTGATATTATTAACTGGGTTACTTTTCCAAACCAAACCTTCTCCCGAGTGAAAGTAGGAAAGATAGTTCCACAAGATTTACAAAACGTAGACTTCAGTATGGATGAAGAAGCCATCACATGGCACAGAGCTTTTAATCAGGTGGGACCACTGGATTTTTAAAAATGAGATATATTTTTTTAAGAATACAAATAACAAGGTTAATGTAGATATTCTTTATCATTAATTAGCAAATTGTTTAAGTATAACCCATGTTATTTTACCATTGCACATGAGGTGAGAAGTAGATATTTTCTTCTTTAGAGTTCTGATTTGAAAGTATAGAATGGTAATATATTCCACTATATTGCACATGGAATATTGTTGACTCCCATCTCCCATCCTCCCTGATCACTGGCCAGGCTGGTTTTCAGACTGATGAGAGTTACAGTCCAATACCATCTGTTGGACCAAAGGTTCCACATCCCTGATATATAGGATTTCAAAACATTTCAATGCGTTGCACATTTATTTACGAGTAAATCATGCTGAACCAAGTGAGATTTACAGCTCAGAAGACAAGGACAGGATAAGTTATCCATTTGTTTTGAAAGAATATTGATAGTCTTGTGGAGCTTCCTATGTTACCTTTTTTTAAAACTTCATGTATTTCAAATTCTGGGGACGCAGGTGGCACTGTGGGTTAAACCACAAAGCCTAGGACTTGCCGGTCAGAAGGTTAGCACGTCGAATCCCCACAACGGGGTGAGCTCCCGTTGCTCGGTCCCTGCTCCTGCCAACCTAGCAGTTCGAAAGTACTCAATAGGTACTGCTATGGCGGGAAGGTAAACGGCCTTTCCGTATGCTGCTCTGGTTCGCCAGAAGCGGCTTAGTCATGCTGGCCACATGACCCGGAAGCTGTACGCCAGCTCCCTTGGCCAATAAAGCAAGATGAGCGCCACAACCCCAGAGTCAGCCACCACTGGACCTAATGGTCAGGGGTCCCTTTACCTTTATCTATTTCAAATTCTGTTGTCTTACCTGTCCTCTCTCTATCCTCCATCTTTATGCAAATGAAAAATTCAATATTCCTTCTCATTCACTCACAATATTTACACTGCAGTTTATTGATGTATACAAAACACCTTTCTGGAATAATGTTAATCAGTTAGCTGATCTCTTCTCTTTGGTTAAAACTGTGTTGTTTACAAGGCACAAGAGAGCTACAGTTTCTCCTCTTTTTATGGCTAGGTGCTGCCCCTTGCCTTGTGTAATGATCGCTGCCAGCCAGGCTACAGCAGAAAAAAGAAGGAGGGGTTGCCATTTTGTTGCTATGATTGTGCATCATGTCCAAATGGGATGATTTCGAATCAAATGGGTAGGAGACATCATCTGCTATTTTGTATAATCCTCCTGATGTCTATTTCAACTGTTTCCCTCTATTAGTAGTTCAGTACTCCTAAACAGAAGAGCAGCTGCACTGATATCTGGAAGAAAAAAGAGACAGTTGGGGAAACTAGATCCAGAACTTTTACAAGTGAGATCTGTGGAAATAGGTGTGGAATATGTCTGGTGTTATCTGTTGTATAGGTGTGTGAGCCAGAAAAAAGCATGAAATGATCTCCTTACCCAGAACTGTCCTCAGCCCAGCCTCTGAGCCCAAAGTGGCAGTTCTCAAGAAGCCTCCATCACCATGAAGATCTCTCTGGGTGTGACCAACTCAACTAAGGGCACAACCAAAGGCCATGTTTCTGATCATTAACTGCAGATGAAAGACTGTAGAACCTATTGCGGGAGATTGTACAGTTTTCAATATCCACTTATCTCTGATACGTTCACTAACTAATTAATGCCTTATTTGTCGGAACTCATATATCACTCATTGTTTCAGATATGGATTATTGTTTCCAGTGCCAAGATGACCAATTTCCAAACAAGGCCAGAGATCAATGCCTCCTCAAACGCCAACATTTTCTTTCCTACTCAGAACCTTTAGGGTTCGTTTTAGCTTCCTTAGCTCTGGTCTTTTCTCTGGTCACAGCTCTGATACTTGGCGTCTTCTCTAGGAATGGGGACACTCCCATTGTCAAAGCCAACAACCGGGACCTCACCTACACTCTGCTCACTTCCCTCTTGCTCTGCTTCCTCTGCTCCTTGCTGTTCATTGGCCAGCCTCACCCAGTGAGCTGCTCTTTACGACAAGCTGCTTTTGGCATCATCTTCTCCATTGCTGTGTCTTGTGTCTTGGCCAAAACCATCACGGTGGTTCTGGCTTTCATGGCCACCAAACCAGGATCCAGGATGAGGAAATGGGTGGGGAAATCTCTCACAAACTCTGTGCTTCTTGCTTGCTGCTCCGTTCAAACCAGCATTTGCGCTGCTTGGCTCTGTACGGCTCCTCCATTCCCAGATGTGGACATGAACTCTCTGATGGAGGAAATCATTGTGGAATGCAACGAAGGTTCTGTCGCGATGTTTTATTCTGTCCTAGGTTATCTGGGATTCCTGGCCATGGTCAGCTTCACTATGGCTTTCCTGGCCAAGAGGTTGCCCGACAGTTTCAACGAAGCCAAGTTCATCACCTTCAGCATGTTGGTGTTCTGCAGCGTTTGGCTGTCCTTTGTTCCCTCTTATCTGAGCACCAAAGGAAAGCAGATGGTGGCTGTGGAGGTCTTTTGCATCTTGGCCTCCAGCGCAGGTTTGCTGGGTTGTATCTTTTCCCCCAAATTGTACATACTTCTTCTGAGGCCCGACTTGAACAGCAGAGACCACTTAATTCTGAGGAGCAAATAGGAATGAACTTGTGTTGATGCTTTTAATTTTTGCATTGTTTGCTAGCATTTATTGGAATAAAGCAAGACAAAGTAATTCCTTATATTTCTCAGTTGGGAGAGGAAATATGGCAGTTTTCATGGTAGTGCCCCAATTACCCTACTACTCTCCACTGCACCTAGTACCTGTGACTATAAGTGCACACTTTGTAAACTGGATCTGTGAATAGCCCAGAGACATCCTGTGATGGTCTGAGGAGGCTGGCCTGCCTTCATTGCATTGAGAAAACGATGGCTGCTGTCATGGATCTATAGCACCATGGTTCAATGTAATGAATAGTTGTAGAATAATTCAGTAATCATCTGATCTGTCAGTCACTATATGAATAGCAGTAAGATAATGTAAGATAACATTATTTTATGAAGCAGCCCTAAAGATAACTGTGATGCACATGGTTGAAATTTTATTGGGGATATCAGTGTGAAACATGTAACCGCTGCTGAGTCTATACTTTATGTATTTATATGAAAACTGTATTATACATACAGTATATCTATTCATATGTAATCAAGGAAGGCTGCTTATCAGAGTATGTTGCTGAAAAAGCCTGTATAACATCGCAGAATAGTATGAACATTACATGAAGATACACAGCCACATCCAGCTTGCTTCAGAATGACCGCTCCCCACTTAAAACGGGGGGCGACCTTTGCGTGGACTCGCACAGCCCCTGGATCTTGAGCGGCTCCATTCAGCATAGGCTTGGCTTTGCCTTCCCTCAGGTGGGATACCTGGAGGTCTCCGCCTACCCCAGTCAGTTGTCCAATCCCACCTGGGGGAAGCATTGCCAAGGAGATCAGGCCAGGTGGGGAAGGGATTACCTGCCCACACAATAGAGGGAGGATCCTCACTTGGCTCCAGAGCTTCTCCCACCCTACCCACCCTCAGTTAATGCCAAGGTCTACCCACATTTGAAATTTAATAAAGTTGTGGCCAATTTAATCCCATAGCACGTTGTCTTGAGTCGTTATTCCACATGACGGGGGGGGGGCGCTCAGGACCTGAGGACTCCGCCTGTCCATGCAATATGAATTTGTCACATTTCCAAGTGGGACTTCAAAACAATTTTTCGATATTTATTTCCCGCTGGTGTTTATCCACCTATTAATTCAACAGAAAACCCCCAATCTCTGAATTTATACTCTCTGTGTAATGGTTTCCATCTCAGCTATGAATCGCAGACACATCTGGTAATTAGGACACAGCAGTGTGCCCTGTGCCCATCCTCATGCTGCATATATGACGCTGGGTCTGCAGCTAGGTCTCGAAGGCAGAGCATGCATCACCTGGTTGGGCCAGTGGGATATGCGCTGGAATACCTTTATCCCATAAATTGAGCGAGAGATGAAGAGAATGACTTGGTCAACAGAAAAAGCATTGACTTCATCCTGGCAGAAGCTTCCGACTTCAAGAAATGCGAGATGTACGCCAAGGCCAATCTACATCTGTAATAAATAAAGCTGAGACCAATTTTTAACCCCATAAAGTTGTTCTGTCAATTTGTTGTCAATACACTGTCAATACACTGATCTTCCATTCGTAGGGTGCTAAAGGTATATCCCTTCATGGGGACACATCATCAGTGTGAAACATGTAAGTTCTGCTGAAACTATACTTTACATATTTGTGTGAAAATTATATTATAAATATATATCTATTAATATGTACCGTATTTTTCGTCCCACAGGACGCTCCGTCCCATAGGACGCACCTAGTTTTTTAGGGGGGGAAATAAAGGAAAAAAATTTTTCCTTTATTTCCCCCCCAAAAGCAGGTCGGGGAAACCAAACCAGGTCGAGGAAGGGCGCTGCACCTCCCTGAGCTTGTGGGGCTGGCCGATGTCTGCCTCAGGCGGCAGGCTGCTATCCGCAGCGTGGGGAGCCCTGTGGGGAACCCCTGCAGGACTCCCCACGCTGCGGATGTCTGTCCGGCGCGCGGGGCGCTCTGCTTCAGGGTGCCCCACCCGCCGGGAGGCAGGCTGCTATCCGCAGCGTGGGGAACCCTGCGGGGAACCCCTGCAGGACTCCCCACGCTGCGGATGTCTGTCCGGTGGACGGGACGCTCTGCTTCAGGGTGCCCCACCCGCCGGGAGGCAGGCTGCTATCCGCAGCGTGGGGAACCCTGCGGGGAACCCCTGCAGGACTCCCCACGCTGCGGATGTCTGTCCGGCGCGCGGGGCGCTCTGCTTCAGGGTGCCCCACCCGCCGGGAGGCAGGCTGCTATCCGCAGCGTGGGGAACCCTGCGGGGAACCCCTGCAGGACTCCCCACGCTGCGGATGTCTGTCCGGTGGGCGGGACGCTCTGCTTCAGGGCGCCCTGCCCGCCGGGTGGCAGGCTGCTATCCGCAGCGTGGGGAACCCTGCGGGGAACCCCTGCAGGACTCCCCACACTGCGGATGTCTGTCCGGCGCGCGGGGCGCTCTGCTTCAGGGCGCTCCGCCCACCGGGCGGCAGGCTGCTATCCGCAGCGTGGGGAGCCCTGTGGGGAACCCCTGCAGGGCTCCCCACGCTGCGGATGTCTGTCTGGCGCGCGGGGCGCTCTGCTTCAGGGCGCCCGACGCTCCAGGAAGCAGGCTGCTATCCGCAGCCTAGACATCCCTGCCTGACCTCCTGCAGGGCTGCCCAGGCTGCGGATGTCTTCCTGAAGCCTGGAGAGCGAGAGGGGTCGGTGCGCACCCACCCCTCTCGCTCTCCAAGCTTCAGCGAAAGCCTGCATTCGCCCCATAGGACGCACCCAGATTTCCCCTTCATTTTTGGAGGGGAAAAAGTGCTTCTTATGGGGCGAAAAATACGGTAATAAAGGAAGGCTGCTGATCACAGAATGTAGGTGAAAAAGCCTGTATAACATGGTAGAACGTTATGAACATTTAAAAAAATTTTAAACATCATTCATGTGAAGATACACAGCCACATCCAGCTTTTTTCAGAAAATGAATTTCAAGCAGGGGCTTCAAATCAATTGAGCAACATTTATTTTCCACTGGCATTATTCACCTACAAAGGCTACATAAAACCCAGCTTCTCTGAATTTATCTTCTCTGTGAAATGGTTTTCATCTCAGCCTATAGAACATGGGACAATAGGAATCTTGTGTTCAGCTTGGGATAACAGCACTAATAAGAAGATCACAAATTCTCTCATCTTGCAGCGTTCATTTCAGATACCAGTTCATTTCTTTCCACTTTGTTATGCAAGTCCCCCTGTCTTGAAACGAAAGGATGTTAGGCCTTAATCCAGCCTCTTCAGAGTAGGGTGCCTTGCATAAATTCAGTCAGTTGCAGTCGGGGTTTTTTTAAAAAAAAAAAATGGCATTTTGAGTTTATGTATATTGAGTGGTTAAAAGAAAATTCACTTAATGTCTCTATCCCTGTATACACCTTTAGAAAATATCTGAAACTTCTTATGTTTGATGTTTTATTATGTTTTTATATATGTTGGTAGCAACCCAGAGTGGCTGGGTCAACCCAGTCAGATGTGTAGGGTGATGATGGTGATGATGATAGGGAATTGGTCTGAAATATGGGGTGTTGGGGGAGGGGTAGTACCTCTGGTGAGGGGACATATCATGCTCTTTCTGGCATAGTTCTTCTACCATTGTTCCTCACCCTACACTCAGCTCTTGCTTGTGGCTCCTAGAAGCTGTGAGTATGTGACAGCAGCCACACCCCAGGAATGGTTTCGACTGGCCTGCTAAACCAAATAAGGGTAGCTGATGGGTCTCAAACCACTGATGAGTTAGGGACTTACCCTGCAGGCAAAGACAGGCTCTGGTGGATTGAGCGGATGAGACAGTGACTCCAATGGTCAAAAAGGCTGTTTCTGCTCATGCTGTAGAGGGAGGTGAGTGGCAGATGCGGCTTGTTAAACTGGGAATGTCGCCCATCTAGTAGAAGGAAACCTCTGATCCTATCTCTGCACTGTCTTGTGGGAGATCTTTGGGAGAAGAAAAGACTAAGGAGTAAACCCTACACAAAGCTGGAGTGGAGTCCCTGAAATGGTTTTATGTCACCTTGCATGCCTCCTTCCTGCAACTCCTTCACCCAAGCTGGTGCCAGAAGTAATGCTCTGCTTTTCTTTGGACCACATCAGTGATGCTAAAGTGTGTGGGAGGGGGTCTTGTCGTCATCTGGGTAATCCAGGACCTCCATAGACACCGCTTGGGCTTGCATGCCAGGGAGGCCTTTAACTTCAACCCTCATTGTCTCTGAGACAGATAGTTGTGGTCCAGTTACAGCTCCACCCTCCCTAGGCAGTGACTAAAGTAAGATGTGATAAACTAAACAATCCAGCAAACAATTATCTTGATTAAAAATGGCTACAAATTCATTGATTACAACAGTAGGTGGAATTTTGGCTCAGGTGTTGTGTGTATATCTGTTCTAGCCTTCTGCAGGACACATTTCCAGGGTTGTGCCAAGGATTCTGACCTCAATGTTTTTCAGCTCCCTCCATGCGCTCTGATTAGAGAAGAGTCTGGCTTCTCCCAGCAGCCACCACAACTGCCTTCTTTCATTGGTAACCTTATTTAGACACTGAGAAGAGCAGAAAGTTGTGCTCCTCAACAGTGGCTGCCCAAAGGAGGACACACGGATCCCAGGACATGGTGCAGGTGTGTTTGAGGAAGAGTGTTGGGAAAACTAGGAAGCTCCCTTCAGGACACCAGTTTGCAGCTGGACTGCTTGCTTGCCTGGGGCAATCGCAATATGCATCATTATTTTGATCTTACTATAACTCACTGAGCTCAATGCTCTAAGGACACCTTATGATCTTCAAATCCAAGAGTATTTGACCATGTAAGAATTGCTCAAAGAACACTCATATCAAACCCTATGCTCTGTGGTTTAGACCCCAGTGCCACCTGCGTCCCTTATAAGGGACAAGCGCACTACTCAATAACAAATATGCATTATTATTTTGATATTACTATAAGTCACAGAGCTCAATGCTCTAAGGAGATAACTTAGTAATGATCTCAAATTGCTGGGTTTCATCATCCATCTTGCCAAACCCCGTGTACATTTTATCAGGCCATGAACACAATCAATATCAGAGTGTGGAAGTGTATATAAAATAAATCCTGTGTCATTCAGAGCCCAGATGAGAAATTCTGAACATGCAAATTTTCATGGCCCAAATCTTTGGCATTTTCTCTTTATCAAAAGAATCCAGAGTCATTCAATAAATGTTCCAGCAATGCAGTTTATGGTAGATGAGATAGAAATCTGACTTTCAGCATCCCTGTTGGCCCCAAGATGGTTGGAACATTTCTGCTGCAGATTCTTCTCTTCCTGTGGCTACAGTTGCCTCCAACTGAGAGCAAGGAACACTCTGCTAGATGCACCATGATGGAGCCTTTCCAGCTTCCATACCAGAATTATCAGAGAGGGGACCTAATCATTGGAGGGATTGTTACCTATTTCGGCTTTTTATTTGAAGAAAAAGATTTCCATGAGCACCCAAACACAAAGCTCATAGATGAACTTTTGTAAGTAAAACCCTATCCTTCATAGTGTACACTTGGTGAGATCATGTATGCTACAATTACACCAAACATACAGTGGTACCCTCAGAACACGTTTCATGTGACTTTTTTCAAGTAGGAATGTTAAACATATATTTTCTTCTTTTTGCATTGTGATCTTGGTATCTTCTTCTTTGTTGCTTTATTCTGCTTCATGAGGTTTCTGTTTTCTGCCTGTTCTGCTTTCTCATCACATGAACCCATGGCTCTCACCACTTTCTCCCAACTTCATCCTCAACCTCCCTCTATGTTTCCTTTCACTCCATTAACGTCCAGTTTTCCTTTGCAGCACAGCTTGATCCTCACTTTCACAGTTACTATCATTCAATCTGACAGTCACAGTTGAATGTGACATATGAATATCATAGATTTTGGGTTAAATCTGCTGCTATGCAATGTAAACCATATTGGGTAATAATACCAAGTATCGCAACTGAGTTTTACGCAGAGTAGACTCATTGAAATTAAAACACCTAAGTTAGTCTGATCTATTAATCCTAATGGGCCTTCTCTGAGTATAACTAACATTGGCTACAGCATTTTTGCTACAGCCAGAATTTTATTAGAAGGAGGGAAGGATGGAGACTCAGTTACTGTGAAAGAATAGATCCCATTCCATCTGATGTGCTCTGGTCACTACACCCCACCTACACCAAACACTTACTATCTGAGAGGCACCATTCAGAATTTCTGAATTGGGAACTTCTCATCCAATGAGTGTCCATTGGTTGCTGAAAGGAAATAAGGAGTTAAGGGAAGGATGTGGCAAATTATATATATGCATGTGAGCTACGAAGTTACCTATGTGCTTAAGAGGGCGAGGAAGAGAATAACTCTGACACATAGTATAACTCTGTTATTAGTGACACACTGAAGTACTACCAGAATACTCTCTCCCTGGTGTTTGCTGTCAAAAAAATAAATGAGAGCCCTAATATCGTACCAAATATGACCTTTGAGTTTCACGTCACTGATAGCTACTTAAATGCAAGGATAACTTATCAGAACACCCTGAAACTTCTCTCCATCACGGAAAGGATTGTTCCCAATTTCATATGTGAAAAGAACGAAAGTAAGGTAGCTTTTATTGGGGGACTTGACTCTGACATCTCTCTCTACATGGCTACTGTCTTAGGCATCTAGAAGATTCCACAGGTATAGTAAGTGTGGGGGCTGTGAATCTCTTCTGCCTTGGGTACAATAATTATCTTCTGGATTCACAAAGCTTTCTTTTACTTTGGTTCATTTTTCTGAAAAACGAAGTGTGAAAGGAAAATATATACCTGATACAAAAGCATCTGGGGGAGTTTTGCAGTAGTGGTTGGAGCGGAGGGGCTTTGGTACTCGCCTGACTTTGTTTCCCATGTGTCACTGGGAAGCAGCAGGGAGGTTGGAACTGGGCAAATGCAGCAGCAGGAGTCTTCCTCCTGCTCCCAGGAAGCTGCACAACACCAGTTGCAAAAGGCCAGAGAAACTCTGATACTCCTCCTCACCACCAACTGCTGGAGATGCACATTTTGCTACTGTGAGACCAAGATTAAAATAATAATAATAATAATAATAATAATAATAATAATAATAATATGTTTCTACTGTGCCCATCTGGCTGGGTTTCCCAAGCCACTCTGAGCGGCTTCCAACAAAAAATTAAAAATACATTAAAACATCAGTCATTAAAAACTTCACTAAGTACAAGGAAGTTGTCTTATATAGAGTCAGAACGTTGATTTTTCTATCTCAGTGCTATCTACGAAGCTTCTATGGATCTATTGATGGTTACTAGGCATAAACACAAGTTCAGTGTCAAGAGGCTTGTGACTACTAAATGTCAGGAACACAGAAAGCTGCCTGGTTCTGGGTTCAGATTATTGGTCCGTCCAGCTCAGTATTATCTATACTGCCAAGCAGTAGCTCTGCAGGACTTCAGATGAAGTTCTCTCAAAACCTTTGGCATGAAAAGTAGATCCTCCTTCTGCTGTCTGCTCAACTGCATTTTTACTATTATATTGGTTTTAATAACTGTCTTATGTAGATTTTATACTTGGCTATTGTTAGATGCCCTAGGCTCTTATGGGAAGAAGAGCAGGAAATACTGCTAATACTTTATGTAAAGTAGACCTGAGAGCACTCAGTGAAGGTAATAAAACACATTTCTTTACTGCCACCATCTTCAGTATCATCCAGAATACCTACAGTGCTTGAGCTCATGTGTTCAGCTGGCACTGTGGTGCTCAGTTGCCACATTGTTTTCACCTTTTTTTCTCCTTGCCCACTACTGATTTCCTCTCTCCATACTTGAGGATTTGCATTTGGGTAGAATTCCTTCACAAAAGTTGTCCTGACTGGTAGCTGAAATACATTATTTTCATTCAGCGGGTTATGCATCCATAAATGGATTTCTTTCCTTTTCACCCTTTTCAGTTCCACAAACATGTGTCCTTTTTTCTCAGTGGTGGTTGCCCAAAGGACGACACACGGATCCCAGGACATTCCTGGATCCAATCAGAGAGAAGGCTGACTTCTTTGAATCTGGGATGCCCTGCTCACAAGAGAACAGTTGAGTGCTATGTTCTATGTATTCTGAGTTCTCCCTATGGCCTTCCTCCAGCTTATTCACTTCTATTTCTTCTTTAAAGGAAGTGGAATTAAGTGGAGGGATATTAGGTGGACCTAGGAGATCAGGGTTAAAATCACCAATCACAGTGTGATCTTGAGCCAGCTGGCTGCCTTCTCCCTACTAGTTTTTATAAGCCAGTAGTGGGAAGGGTCGAATACCACTGGAACACATAACCCACAAGTCCTCTTTGAGCCAGCTTTCCATTTTTCATTGAACTGGGAAGGTTCACTGGAACCCAGGTTGCTTGCTTAGGAACAACACCGTGAAGACCTCAGGAGAACTTATAACACCCTCCCAGCTTTAGTCTCCAAGTATAGCCTTTCCCTTAGGTGCTTCCATCAACAGGGACACTTTATTGTCTGCAAATCCAAGAGTGTTGACCATGCAACAGTTGTGCTGCTCCAAGAACGCTCATGCCTAACCTCACGCTGTAGGGTAACAGTGAAAACTCAAGAAGGATCTTATATATTACCTCCCCCCCCCCCAATAAATAGGAAATATTGGAACTTCAGTTTGTCTCTGTCAGTCACTCTGTCGATTTCATGACCTTACTGCCCTTTCCCTTCCCACATGCCACAACCACACGTATTGTATGTTTCAAGTTGTACCACTGCATTTAAGCCTCCATTGTCACCTTCATGAGTCCCTCACATTGCTTTCCAACTCTAAGATGACAAAAGGAAATTCCCCACTTCCATAGGCATTGATCTATATTTGTTAATATACAGTAACTAGTCAGTTTCAGCTGTCAGCCCATGCAATGTGGGATTTCTGAAGTGTTTAGAAAAACAGATGTCTGCATACACTAACCATTTCTGTAAGGAAATGTAACATTCTGTATTACACCTGCAACTGGAGCCTGTATTATTTTAACTATTTTCTCCCTTCCCTTAACTCTTGTACAGGGAAACATCCCTGAACATCATGTCTCCATTGGTGACGCATGTACAGTTGGGGAAAATGGTGCAGGTGTGATTGAGAAAGAGTTTTGGGAAAACTAGGAAGCTCCCTTCAGGACACCAGTTTGCAGCTGGACTGCTTGCTTGCCTGGGGCAATCGCAATATGCATCATTATTTTGATCTTACTATAACTCACTGAGCTCAATGCTCTAAGGACACCTTATGATCTTCAAATCCAAGAGTATTTGACCATGTAAGAATTGCTCAAGGAACACTCATATCAAACCCTATCCTCTGTGGTTTAGACCCCAGTGCCACCTGCGTCCCTTATAAGGGACAAGCGCACTACTCAATAACAAATATGCATTATTATTTTGATCTTACTGTAAGTCACAGAGCTCAATGCTCTAAGGAGATAACTTAGTAATGATCTCAAATTGCTGGGTTTCACCGTCCATCTTGCAAAATCCCATGTACATTTTATCAAGCCATGAACACAATCAATGTTAGAGTGCGTAAGTATATATAAAATAAATCCTGAGTCATTAGGACCCAAATGAGAAATTCTAAACGTGAAGGTTTTCATGGACCAGATCATTGGTATTTTTCCTTTATCAGAATTATCCAGAGTCATTCAGTGAAAGTTCTTGCAATGCAGTTTATGGTGGATTAGATAAAAATGTGACTTTCAGCATCCCTGTTGGCCCCAAGATGGTAGAAACATTTCTGCTGCAGATTCTTCTCTTCCTGTGGCTACAGTTGCCTCCAACTGAGAGCAAGGAACACTCTGCTAGATGCACCATGATGGAGCCTTTCCAGCTTCCATACCAGAATTACCAGAGAGGGGACCTAATCATTGGAGGAATTGCTAATTATTTTGGCTTTGTATTTGAAGAAAAAGATTTCCATGAGCACCCAAACACAAAGCTCATAGATGAACTTTTGTAAGTAAAAATCTCTATCCATCATAGTGTACCCTTGGTGAGCTCATGTATGCTACAATTACACTAATCATACCATGGTACCCTCATACCACGTTTCTATTTGACTTTTATCAAGGGGGGATGTTAAACATATATTTTCTTCTTTTTACATTGTGATCTGGTCATCTTCTTCTTTGTTGCTTTATTCTGCTTCTTGGGCTTTCTATCTTCTGCCTGTTCTTCTTTCTCATCACCTGATCCCATGGCTCTCACCACTTTCTCCCAACTTCATCCTCAACCTCCCTCTATGTTTCCTTTCACACCATTAACGCCTGGTTTTCCTTCACAGCAAAGCTGGATCCTGAGATTCACAATCACTATCATTCTGACAGTCACAGATAAATGTGACATATGAATATCATAGATTTTGGATTATACCTGCTGCTATACAATGTAAACCGTACTGGATAATAAAAAAAGCAGGTGCAAACTTGTTTTGGCAAAACGAAGTATCTATCTGGCTGGTTTACAGAGTAGACCCACTGAAATTAATACACCTAACTTAGTCTGAACTATTAATCATAATTGGCCTTCACTTAGTATGACTAACATTGGCTACAGTATTTTTTGTACAGCCTCAATTTTATTTGAAGGAGGGAAAGAGGGAAACTCAGTTACCATGGAAGAATAGAATTTGTTCCATCAGATGTGCTCTGGTCTCTACTCCCCACCTACACCAAGCACTGATTATCTGAGAGGCTCCAGTCAGAATTTCTGACTTGGCAACTTCTCATCCAATGAGTGTCCATTGGTTGCTGAAAGGAAATAAGGAGTTAAGGGAAGGATGTGGCAATTTATGTACATGCATGTGAGCCAGGAAGTTACCAATGTGCTTAAGAGGGAGAGGAAGAGAATACCTCTGACACACAGTATAACTCTTTTATTAGTGACACACCAAAGTGCTACCAGAATATCCTCTCCCTGGTGTTTGCTGTGAAAGAAATAAACAAGAACCCTAATATCGTACCAAATATGACCTTTGGGCTTCACATCACTGATAGCTACTTAAATGCAAGGATGACTTATCAGAACACCCTGAAACTTCTGTCCATCACAGAAAGGATTGTCCCCAACTTCAAATGTGAGAAGAAGAAAAGTAAGATAGCTTTTATTGGGGGACTTGACTCTGACATCTCTCTCCACATTGCTACTGTCTTAAGCATCTACAAGATTCCACAGGTATAGTAAGACTGGGGGCTGTCAAGCTCTTCTGCTTCGGGTACAATAATTATCTTCTGGGTTCTCAATGCTTTCTTTTACTTTGGTTCATTTTTCTGAAAAAGAGTAAAATATATAAATAATACAAAAGCATCTGGTGGTTGGAGGAGAGGGGCTTTGGTGCTTGCCAGACTTTGTCTCCCCTGTGTCACTGGGAAGCAGCAGGGAGGTTGGAACTGGGCAGATGCAGCAGCAGGAGTCTTCCTCCTGCTCCCAGGAAGCTGCCCAAGGCCAGTTGCAAGAGGTCAGAGAAACTCTGGTACTCCTCCCCACCAACAACTGCTGAAGATGCACATTATGCTATTGTGAGCCATAAATGGATTTCTTTCCTTTTTACCCTTTTCAGTTCCACAAGCATGTGTCGTTTTTTCCTTCTGGTATCTCTCTCCACATGGCTACTGTCTTAGGCATCTACAAGATAACACAGGTATAGTAAGTGTGGGGGCTGTGGTACAATAGTACCTCTGGTACAATAGTTATCGTCTGGGTTCTCAATGCTTTCTTTTACTTTGGCTCATTTTTCAGAAAAAGGAGGTGAAAGATAAAAATATAACCTTTTCTTTTCTAAAAGGTTTCACAAAAATTCATCAGCATATCAGTGTCCATTTCTCTCATTTTTGTAAGCAGTTCTGGCTAAACCACAGATTTCCCAGCCATTTCTCCTAATGTAATATAATTTTGGATTTCATTTTCACAATATATGCACTTTTGCGACCAGTGTGATTTGAATATAAATCTTTGCATTTGGTTGGGGAAGCCAATTGCAAAATTCAGAGAAGTACAAATGTCAGAGGACAGCTGCATTTTGGCTCACAAATTGTTGCAGGAATTCTGAATCAGGAGATTTTTAAAATTATTAATATGTTAATTGAACTGAATTCCTCTCCTATCCCTAGCTGTGTCTCATCACAAAGGTTCAAACTAAGCAAGGGAAATGCTTGTCCTGATTATGCCGACTGGCTCTGACCACTTTTGCTCAATTGTCAAGGAGACCAAAAAGTTCTGGAGAGCCATAGGTTCCCCCCTCGTGAAATATACGACAATGTCCAAGTACAAAAGAGTTTCTGAACAGACAATCCCTCCACACTTAAGTTGAGCAGTGCTTCTTTCTTCCCAAGTAACAGAACCTGTGGGTATAGGTCCAGATCTTGAATTATTTTAGTGGTGTAAAAAGGTAAAGGTAAAGGTACCCCTGCCCGTACGGGCCAGTCTTGACAGACTCTGGGGTTGTGCGCCCATCTCACTCAAGAGGCCAGGGGCCAGCGCTGTCCGGAGACACTTCCGGGTCACGTGGCCAGCGTGACATCGCTGCTCTGGCGAGCCAGAGCCGCACACGGAAACGCCGTTTACCTTCCCGCTGGTAAGCGGTGCCTATTTATCTACTTGCACCCGGAGGTGCTTTCGAACTGCTAGGTTGGCAGGCGCTGGGACCGAGCAGCGGGAGCGCACCCCGCCGCAGGGATTCGAACCGCCGACCTTTCGATCGGCAAGTCACCACAAAGTATAGGAAAACTTGATGCCTTTATTTATAACCGTTTCCTCTAACTCCAATTCTTGTGGGGTTTATTTCTTCCTCCAGATTGCTTACTGCGTATTAGCTCCAGTGAGAAGCCCAGAGTTGCCGCCCCAGACATTCTACCGAACCGTGCCCAATGAGAAATATCAATATGCAGGGATTGTCATGCTACTTCTATATTTCCAGTGGACATGGGTAGGAATTGTGGCATCCAATGATGAAAATGGAGAGAGCTTTATGCAAACCTTAGTGCCAATGCTTTCTCAGCATGGAGTCTGTGCAGCTTTCAGTGAAAAACTACCAGCCTTATCTCAGGGTCTAGATAATTTCAGTTCCTTGGAAGTCATTCGGGCCAAGTCCTCTTTCCTGGTGGCCTCAGAAGTCAACATATTGGTTCTGTGTGCAGAACCTGAGACCATTACAGTTGTGAAATGGATGCAATATTTCTATTCAGTAGCTGAAGATGTTGCAGAGAAGTCTACAGGCACCGTGTGGATTTTGACAGCCCAGTGGGCTTTCTCTTCAGAAACAATGCAAAGGTATTATGACATACAAGTCTTTGATGGTGCCTTGTCTTTTGCAATTCACACAGAGAAAGTCCAGGGATTTAGAGACTTCCTTCAGACCCTGAACCCCAGCTCTCCAAATGGAGATGGGTTCCTCCAGGCTTTTTGGCAACAGGCATTCAACTGTTTATTTTCTGCTTCCAATGGGCACAAGGAAAACAGAAAGACCTGCACTGGCCATGAGAGTCTGGAGAGCCTTCCTGGGCATATTTTTGAGATGACCATGACTGGCCAAAGTTACAGTATCTATAATGCGGTTTATGCCATTGCACATACTTTACATCAGATGCACTCATCCATGTCAAAACGCAGAATGATGGCAGGCAGAGGTGGGCTCGATCCTCCAAAACTGCAACCTTGGCAGGTAAGATTTCCTATTCAGAATAAACCTTTGCAAAGTTGAGCAAGAGAAATGAGAATTATGAAAAATTAAGAATTTGTTTGAAACAATTAAGGTTTGTTTCCACCCATGACTGCCCACCCATTCTTTCCACCGACACCCACTATTTTCTAGAAGCTGCAATTCTTTCTGCACTAAAGAGGAACATATAGGGCTATTTTCAAATGTAATTACCTAGTCTGTTTTTTAACTTACTTCCAGTGATGTTCATTGATTATAGTGGACCTGCGAGTTCAGGTCACTTTACATTGGTGGGGAAAAGTGAACAAAAAAAAGGAAAGCAGGGAAAACCCACCATGAGCTTCTCTCCATTTCTTTGCCCCCTTCTCCCTGCACACCCACCCACCTTGCAGGAGGGGCAGTTCCAGGGCTTCCTGACATGGCACCATTTTGTCTTTGCACATTGACAGCAGAGCTGAATCCTCACACAAGTGGCAGGCCAGCTGTTATTACTAGAAATACTTACGTTTTTCAAATGTTGTAGACTGCACAATTTTTAACTACTTTCCATTGTGTGAAATATATTGATGGATACTTCTCCTTTGTAAAATCCATAAAAGCTCTCCTTTTTAAACTTTGCCTTTGTTTTCTTCTGCCTAGCTGCACTCGTTCTTGAGGAGTATCTCCTTCAACAACAGTGCTGGTGACTTAGTGTCCTTTGATGAGAATGGGGAGTTAGCAGGTGGATTTGATATTATTAACTGGGTTACTTTTCGAAACCAAACCTTCTCCCGAATGAAAGTAGGAAAGATAGTTCCACAAGATTCACAAAATGTAGACTTCAGTATGGATGAGGAAGCCATCACATGGCACAGAGCTTTTAATCAGGTGGGACCATTGGATTCTTAAAAATGAGATTTATTTTTTTATTAAGAATACAAATAATAAGGCTAATGTAGATATTCTTTATCATTAATGAGCAGATTGTTTAAGTATAACCCATGTTATTTTACCATCACACATGAGGCGAGAAGTAGATATTTTCTTCTTTAGAGTTCTGGTTTGAAAGTATAGAATGGTAATATATTCCACTATATTGCATATGGAATATTGTTGGCTTCCAACTCTCCTCCTCCTTGGTCATTGGCCAGGCTGGATTTCAGACTGAGGGGAGTCCAATACCATCTGGTGGACCAAAGGTTCCACATCCCTGATATATAGGATTTCAGTATAACATTTTAATGCTATGCACATGAATGTAGGAGTAAATCGTGCTGAACCAAGTGAGATTTACAGCTCAGAAGACAAGGACAGGATAAGTTACCCATTTGTTTTGAAAGAAGATTGATGGTCTTGAGGAGCTTCCTATGTTACCTTCTTTTTTAACTCCCTGTATTTCAAATTCTGGGGACACAGGTGGTGCTGTGGGTTAAACCACAGAGCCTAGGACTTGCCGGTCAAAAGGTCAGCACTTCGAATCCCCGTGACAGGATGAGCTCCCATTGCTCGGTCCCTGCTCCTGCCAACCTAGCAGTTCGAAAGCACTCAAAGTGCAAGTAGATAAATAGGTACTGCTACGGCAGGGAGGTAAACGGCCTTTCTGTGTGCTGCTCAGGTTCACCAGAAGTGGCTTAGTCATGCTGGCCACATGACCCGGAAGCTGTACGCCGGCTCCCCTGGCCAATAAAGTCGACCGTGACTGTACCTAATGGTCAGGGGTCCCTTTACCTTTACCTATTTCAAATTCTGTTGTCTTATCTGTCCTCTCTCTATCCTCCATCTTTATGAAATGAAAAATTCAATATTCCTTCTCATTCACTCCCAGTATTTACATTACAGTTTATCTATGCATACAACACGCCTTTCTGGAATAATGTTAATCAGTTAGCTGATCTCTTCTCTTTGGTTAAAACTGTTTTGTTCACAAGGCACAAGAGAGCTACATTTTCTCCTCTTTTTATGGCTAGGTGCTGCCCCTTGCCTTGTGTAATGATCGCTGCCAGCCAGGCTACAGCAGAAAAAAGAAGGAGGGGTTGCCATTTTGTTGCTATGATTGTGCTTCATGTCCACATGGGATGATTTCAAATCAAACAGGTAGGAGACATCACCTGCTATTTTGTATAATCTTCCTGATGTCTATTTCAACTGTTTCCCTCTATTAGTAGTTCAGTACTCCTAAACAGAAGAGCAGCTGCACTGATATCTGGGGGGCGGGGGGAGTGATAGTTGGAGAAACTAGATCCAGAACTTTTACAAAGGAGATCTCTGGAAATAGGTGTGGAATATGTCTGGTGTTATCTGCCTGCTTCCCACATGCTACATTGTTAGGAGTGGATAGTTTTAGTTGTGTGCCAGAAAAAAGCACAAAACTGTCTCCTTATGGAGAACTGTCCTCAGCCCAGCCTCAGAGGCCAAAGTGGCTGTTCTCAAGAATCCTCCATCACCATGAAGATTTCTCTGGATGTGACCAACTGTAGTTATGTGCACAACCAAAGACAATGTTTCTGATTGTTAATTGCAGATGAAAGACGGAGTAGAAACTATTGCGGATTATGCATAATGACAGGAGATTGTACAGTTTTCAATATTCACTTATCTCTGATATTTTTTCCAACTAATTAATGTCTTATTTGTCGGAACTCATATATCACTCATTTCATTTTTATTCTTTTCAGATATGGATTATTGTTTCCAATGCCAAGATGACCAATTTCCAAACAAGGACAGAGATCAATGCATCCCCAAACGCCAACATTTTCTTTCCTACGCAGAACCTTTAGGGTTCGTTTTAGCTTCCTTAGCTCTGGTCTTTTCTCTGGTCACAGCTCTGATACTTGGCGTCTTCTCGAGGAATGGGGACACTCCCATTGTCAAAGCCAACAACCGGGACCTCACCTACACTCTGCTTACTTCCCTCTTGCTCTGCTTCCTCTGCTCCTTGCTGTTCATTGGCCAGCCTCACCCAGTCAGCTGCTCTTTACGACAAGCTGCTTTTGGCATCATCTTCTCCATTGCTGTGTCTTGTGTCTTGGCCAAAACCATCACGGTGGTTCTGGCTTTCATGGCCACCAAACCAGGATCCAGGATGAGGAAATGGGTGGGGAAATCTCTCACAAACTCTGTGCTTCTTGCTTGCTGCTCCGTTCAAACCAGCATTTGTGCTGCTTGGCTCTGTACGGCTCCTCCATTCCCAGATGTGGACATGAACTCTCTGCTGGAGGAAATGATTGTGGAATGCAACGAAGGTTCTGTCGCGATGTTTTATTCTGTCCTGGGTTATCTGGGATTCCTGGCCATGGTCAGCTTCACTATGGCTTTCCTGGCCAAGAGGTTGCCGGACAGTTTCAACGAAGCCAAGTTCATCACCTTCAGCATGTTGGTGTTCTGCAGCGTTTGGCTGTCCTTTGTTCCCTCTTATCTGAGCACCAAAGGAAAGCAGATGGTGGCTGTGGAGGTCTTTTGCATCTTGGCCTCCAGCGCAGGTTTGCTGGGTTGTATCTTTTCCCCCAAATTGTACATAATTCTTCTGAGGCCCGACTTGAACAGCAAAGACCACTTAATTCTGAGGAGCAAATAGGAATCAAATTGTGTTGATGGTTTTAATTATTGCATTGTTTGCTAGCATTTATTGAATGAAAAGCAGAAAACGTAATTCCTTCTATTTCTCAATTCATATCCTTTTCATCTTTTTCTTTCTTTTTTAAAAAAATAATATTTATTAAAATTTCCACAAGAAAAAAGTTACAAAAAAGATAAAAAGAAAACACAAACAGTACAAACACTAGAAAAAACAAAAACAATTAAAAACAAATCCCTCTTTCTATATCTTACAGTTCATTTACTTATATTCCTGACTTCCTCACACCTCCCTTTTTTGTATTCCAATTCAAATAGTTAATTCAGCAAATCCATACCCTCTCTATTTTCTCTTAGTTCATCTTTTTCATCCCTCTCTTGTCATTGGCTATTTGTATATAGCATTTTCCACAAGTGAATCTGTTCTGAAAGTGGTCTGCAGAATAATCTAAGTCTAAACACTGTAATACATAAGAACACAGGAAGAGCCTAGTGGATCAGGCCCATAGCCCTTCTGGTCCAGCCTCCTGTTCTCACAGTGGCCACCCAGGTGCCCCAAAGGGAAAGCTGCAAGCAGGATTCAAGCACAAGAACACTTTCCCCTCCTTCGGTTTCCAGCAACTCGTATTCAGGAACATGGCTGCCTCTAACTGTGGCATCAGAGCTGAGTCATCCTGGCTAGGAGACATCAATAGCCCTCTCCTCTGTGAATTCATCTAGGGCTCTTTTAAAGCCATCTCTTCTGGTGGCCATCCCTGCCCCCTGTGGGAGTGACTTCCATAGTTTAACTATGTACTGTATATACAGCAACCATGCAAAATAAGACATGAAACCAATGGAATGTAACAGTGGTTAAAACATTAAATGAATAGATGATTAAAACTTTTATCATCAACAATGCGCAGTTCATTTATCAGTTTTTTTCCAAAGTATCTTGTGTATTTGTGCTTTGAATATAGAGCAATGTTCTCATATTTCGGAGGAATATGTTGAGTTCATTTATCAGTTTTTTTTCCAAAATATCATGTGTATTTGTGCTTTGAATATAGAGCAATGTTCTCATGCAGGGATTTTGGAGGAATATGTTGAGTCTGAATTCCTTTTCTCTTGTCATGTTTCGAAACTTTTTGTCTTGTAGCCCTTCAAACAGTAAGTTAGTGGCAGCTGCTGCTCATGGGGACTATTAGGGAAGGAGAAGGCAAGGAGACCAACAGGAGGTGGAGCCAGAGTCAGTAAATAGAACCACCACATGATTTTCTGAGGTCCTGCAGGTAGCTTGGGAGAGGAAACATGAGAATTTTCTTTTTCTTTTTTTTAATAAAAGTTTTTATTAGTTTTCAATACAATATACATATGGTACCATACCAAAGGTTTATCACAAATTATATATTATGAACTTCCTTTAGCTTATCTGCCAATCATCCGTAGTTAAATTTTAGTTACGCATCTCTTAAATTTAATACTGCCTTTTTATATACCTTCCCAATCTTATTTTTCGTTTTTACAATACTCCTCAACCTTTCACAGAGCTTCTTGAAATCCCACGAACGTTGTTTGTTCATCACATATATTTTTCAGATACTCTACAAATTTTCCCAGTCCTCGATGAACTTATGGTCTCGTTGATATCTAATCTTCCCAGTTAATTTATCCAGTTCTGCATTGTCCATCATTTTCGTTCTCCATTCTTCCAGGGTCGGTACTTCCTCCTGTTTCCATCTTTGGGCCATTAATACTCTCGCCGCTGTAACTGCATATTGGAAAAGTTTACAGTCCTTTCTATTTATTTCATTTCCTACTATTCTTAAGATTAGAGCTTCTGGGGAAATATGGGAATTTTCAGAGTAGTGCCCCAATTACCCTACTACTCTCCATTGCACCTAGTACCTGTGACTATAAGTGCACGCTTTGTAAACTGGATCTGTGAATAGCCCAGAGACATCCTGTGATGGTCTGAGGAGGCTGGCCTGCCTTGCATTGCATTGAGAAAACGATGGCTGCTGTCATGGATCTATAGCACCATGGTTCAGTGTAATGAATAGCTGTAGAATAATCCAGAAATCATCTGATCTGTCAGTCGCTATACTTATGAATAGCAGCAAGATAACGTAAGATAACATTATTTTATGAAGCAATCCTAAACATAACTGTGGTGCACATGGTTGAAATTTTAGTGGGGAACTTAGTTTAATATAGTAAAGGTATATCCCTTCATGGAAAGAGATCATCAGTGTAAAACATGTAACTTCTGCCAAGTCTATACTTTATATATGTATTTGAAAACTATATGTCAGAGTTGCCTCCAGGTCCCAGCTCACAGAGGACCAACGCTAGTCAGTAATAACGTATAAAAGTCTTTATTGAAGATTAGTTTCCATTTCCAAACCGCAGCGTGCAACTCTACGTCTTAGAGCTTAGATCGGCGAAGCTCCATCTGAGTCTCCGCCTCTTAGACACCAGTTTAAGACTCTAGCCTTACTCCACCTCTTCCGTTGTTCTTTCCTCCTCTGGGTCCTTCTGCCCCCTGGGGTTTCCTCCTTTCTGGACTCTTCTGACGCTGACCCCCCTGAGTCTTGCCCCTCCTTCCGGCGGGCTTTAGGACCTGGCTCCCTATCCGGGCTACCTGCTGTGCCGCTCGCCTGTACATTTGAACTTGGCGCGCGCTCCCAGCCGGTAACTTTCCTCTTGACCGTTTCCCCGCTCTCCGATGGAGGCGTGGCCAATCCTGACTCATCTCCTCTCGCTGGTGGTGAAAACACTGGTCCCGATGCCTGGGACTCCTCCCCCCCACTGCGCTCTGGTAGGGAAGCTGGTCCTGATTTCCAACTGCTGCTCTGGGAGTCCCCGCTGGCCCCTTCCTTCTGGGGTTTCCCCCTTGGCACCCCCCTTCCTCTGGCCATCGGCGCTCCCTTCTGTGAATCTTCCGATTCGCTGGAGAGGCTCATGGAATCCCTCTGATCACTGTCACCGCCTACGCTCCCTTCGGATTCCTCCCCCTCACTCTCCATTTCCTCCCTCTCCTGTGCCTCTGCTCCTGAGCCCCTGACACTATATTATACATATATCTATTAATATGTAATCAAGGAAAGCTGCTGATCACAGAATGTTGCTGCAAAAGCCTGTATAACATGGCAAAACAGTATGAATGAACATTTTTAATCCTTTCAGTCATCATTCACATGAAGATACACAGCCACATCCCACTTGCTTCAGAAAATGAATTTGTCACATTTCCAAATGGGACTTCCAAACAATTGTTCAGTATGTATTTCCCATTGGTGCTCATTCGCCTAGAAATGTCACCTCAGACCCAGAATCTCTGAATTTATCTTCTTTGTGTTGCGGGCTCCGCGCTGGCAGAAAGCAGGCTCTCCTCTGCACCAAGTGGCTTTCTCCCGGCACAGAGCTGCCCAGTGTATTAGGCAACTGGGCTTATAAGACGAACCCCCAAATTGCAGCTGCGAATTTGGGGGGTCGTCTAATACGCCCAGTTGCTTAATATGCCGTAATCTACGGTAAGCAATTCACCACTGCCCTAATTGTTTCCTCACAGTTTCTCCCAAAGGAGTTCTTGGAGTTGCTCCAGATCTTTTTCTCCGTTTCTAGATAAGAACGGACCTCCAGAACAAATTAAATTAGTAATTGGAGGTGCAACTGTATGTCCATAGGGGGGATGCTATAGTATTCTTCATATCATGAATATTCTTAATTCTACTTTCTTGTGCTAAAAATTGTAGGTTGTGACATATGTGGGTCATAGGTGGCATAGGGATGGGGCAGCATACCTCTCCATCATCCGAGATCACAGAGACATCAGAGAACCCATTTTCCCCACATGAATGATCAGCTGCTCATTGGGCTTGAAACTCAGCAAACATGGTGCTCTGCAAGCTCCTGCTATCAGCTGATCTTTGGGGCCTCACAGTGCTGCATATGGAGGCCCCCCAAGAGCTGCTTGTTGGGGTTTCCATAGCTTCATGAACGCAGCTTTGCAAGCCTGAACTATCAGAACATCATCAGCACTCATAAAGCACTTTGCGCAGGGATTTGTAGGTTCTCCTGACAGCTGAAATGTTCTTCAGTCCAGCCACTCTGTATCTGCCCTACATGGAGAAGATAAACTCAGATAATCTGGGTCTCATTTGTAGGCAGAGGAGGGCCAGTGGGTAACAAATGTCATTCAATTGTTTTGAAGCCCCACTTGGAAATGTGACAACTTCACATTGTGAAGCCAGATGGATGTGTACAGACATTTTTATCTACAGGTGAATGATGATGGAAAGGATTAAAAATGCAACCTCTTAATTGTCCATAATGTTCTGCCATGTTATCCAGGCTTTTGTGTGGACAGGCGGAGTCCCCAGATCCCGCGTGGTCCCCCCCCCGTCATGTGGAATAACGACTCAAGACAACGTGCTATGGGATTAAATTGGCCACAACTTTATTAAATTTCAAATGTGGGTAGACCTTGGCTCTGGCATTGGGCGTTCTCCCTCCCCAATCCCCAGCTGGGAACCTAGGGAGCATCAGGGTTATCCAGTGTGGGGGGGGGGATGGTCCAGCTCTGGAGAACATATGTTCAAGCAGAGATAGCCGGCCCCGTTACGACGACGCCGCAGAGGAGAGCAATGATGACCTTTCGGCGTACGGTCAAAGCCTCCCTTCAGAAACCCCTTTAATGGGGAACCCTGGTATCGCCGCTGCAAAGAGGAAGATGGACTAAAGGATTCCGCCCAAGGCCTGATACCGCCAAAGTTGTGATGTTTTGCTATGGGAAAGGCGAAACCTGCCAATGCAGGAATATTCCTTTCCGGCCCTTTAACAGCGACCTTAATGTAGCAGCGCTCGCATACCTGTGAAGAAAAGTTAACCTGCAAAACCTGTGAAGAAATGTTAACCTGCAAAATAAGACATTAACTGAGGGTGGGTAGGGTGGGAGAAGCTCTGGAGCCAAATGAGGATTCCCAGGTAAGATCCTCCCTCTATCGTGTGGGCAGGTAATCCCTCCCCTACCTGGCCTGGCCTCCTTGGCAATACTTCCCCCCAGGTGGGATTGGACAATTGACTGATGTAGGTGGAGACCTCCAGGTATCCCACCTGAAGGAAGGCAAAGCCAAGCCTATGCTGTTGGAGCCGCTCCAGATCTAGGGGCTGCGCGTGTCCACGCAAAGGGCGCCCCCCGTTTTAGGTGGGGAGCGGTCATTGCAGCTACATTCTGAGATCAGCAGCTTTTCTTGATTACACTTGAATAAATACAATATAGCTTTTACCTAAATGTATAAAGTATAGCCTTGGCAGAAGTTACGTGTTTCACACTGCTGAAGTGTCCCCATGAAGGGATATACCTTTAGCACACTGTGAATGGAAAATCAGTGTATTGACAGGATAACAAAGTGACAGAACAACTTTATGGGGTTAAAAATTGTTCTCAGCTTTATTTGCTACAGATGTAGGTTGGAGGCTATTTCTAAGAATGAAAAGGATAAGAGTTGAGAAATACAAGGAATTACTTTGTCTGGTCTTCTTCCAATAAATGCCAGCAAACAATGCAAAAATTAAAAGCATCAACACAAGTTCATTCCTATTTGCTCCTCAGAATTAAGTGGTCTCTGCTGTTCAAGTCAGGCCTCAGGAGAATTATATACAATTTGGGGGAAAAGATACAACCCAGCAAACCTGCGCTGGAGGCCAAGATGCAAAAGACCTCCACAGCCACCATCTGCTTTCCTTTGGTGCTCAGATAAGAGGGAACAAAGGACAGCCAAACGCTGCAGAACACCAACATGCTGAAGGTGATGAACTTGGCTTCGTTGAAACTGTCCGGCAACCTCTTGGCCAGGAAAGCCATAGTGAAGCTGACCATGGCCAGGAATCCCAGATAACCCAGGACAGAATAAAACATCGCGACAGAACCTTCGTTGCATTCCACAATGATTTCCTCCAGCAGAGAGTTCATGTCCACATCTGGGAATGGAGGAGCCGTACAGAGCCAAGCAGCACAAATGCTGGTTTGAACGGAGCAGCAACCAAGAAGCACAGAGTTTGTGAGAGATTTCCCCACCCATTTCCTCATCCTGGATCCTGGTTTGGTGGCCATGAAAGCCAGAACCACCGTGATAGTTTTGGCCAAGACACAAGACACAGCAATGGAGAAGATGATGCCAAAAGCAGCTTGTCGTAAAGAGCAGCTCACTGGGTGAGGCTGGCCAATGAACAGCAAGGAGCAGAGGAAGCAGAGCAAGAGGGAAAGAAGCAGAGTGTAGGTGAGGTCCCGGTTGTTGGCTTTGACAATGGGAGTGTCCCCATTCCTAGAGAAGACGCCAAGTATCAAGGCTGTGACCAGAGAAAAGACCAGGGCTAAGGAAGCTAAAACGAACCCTAAAGGTTCTGCGTAGGAAAGAAAATGTTGGCGTTTGAGGATGCATTGATCTCTGTCCTTGTTTGGAAATTGGTCATCTTGGCATTGGAAACAATAATCCATATCTGAAAAAAATCAAAATCAAATGTGTGGTATATGAGTTCCAACAAATAAGACATTAATTAGTTGGAATAAGTATCACAGATAAGTGGATATTAACAACAGTTTGTAGAATCTCCTGCGAGTACAGTGGTGCCCCGCAAGACGAACGCCTCGCAAGACGAAAAACCCGCAAGACGAAAGGGTTTTCCATTTTTCGAGGCGCTTCGCAAGATGAATTTCCCTATGGGCTTGCTTCGCAAGATGAAAACGTCTTGCGAGTCTTGCGAGTTTTTTCCCTCCGCCCCTTTTTCGAAGCCGCTAAGCCGCTAATAGCGCTAATCCGCTAAGCCACTAATAGGGGTGCTTCGCAAGACGAAAAAACCGCAAGACGAAGAGACTCGCGGAACGAATTATTTTCGTCTTGCGAGGCACCACTGTATGCATAATTCGCAATAGGCTCTACATTTTGATGGGCCTAAAGTGCACGGATTGTTCATCTACTCTGTGTTTCACCTGGAGTTAGTGATCAGGAACATGGCCTTTGGTTGTGCCCTTAGTTGAGTTGGTCACACCCAGAGAGATCCTCATGGTGATGGAGGCTTCTTGAGAACTGCCACTTTGGGCTCAGAGGACTGTTCTGCATAAGGAGATCATTTCACGGGTTTTTTCCGTCTCACACACCTAAAGCTATCCACTCCTAACAATGTAGCATGCGGGAAGCAGGCAGATAACAAACGTTTGTACAATCTCCTGCCATTATGCATAATCCGCAATAGGCTCTACGTTTTCATAGGCCTTAGGTGCATGGATTGTTCATCTACTATGTCCTTCATCTGGAATTAGTGATCAGAAATATTGGCTTTGGTTGGACGCTTAGCTAGAGTTGGTCACAATTCTTTGTGGTACAATGTGCAAAATAGTAATACCAGATTCCCTGGGGGAAGTTGAAATAGGTATTAGGAAGCATTATACAAAATAGCAGATGATGTCTCCTACCCGTTTGATTTGAAATCATCCCATGTGGACACGAAGCACAATCATAGCAACAAAATGGCAACCCCTCCTTCTTTTTCCTGCTGTAGCCTGGCTGGCAGCGATCATTACACAAGGCAAGGGGCAGCACCTAGCCATAAAAAGAGGAGAAAATGTAGCTCTCTTGTGCCTTGTAAACAACACAGTTTTAACCAAAGAGAAGAGATCAGCTGACTGGCTGACATAATTCCAGAAAGGTGTGTTTTATACATAAATAAATTGCAATGTAAATATTGAGAGTGAATGAGAAGGAATATTGAATTCTTCATCTGCGTAAAGATAGAGGATGGAGAGAGGGCAGGGAAGACAACAGGCTTTGACATACAGGGAGTTGACAAAGAAGGTAAAATAGGAAGCACTACAAGACAATCTTCTTTCAAAACAAATGGGTAACTTAGTGTCCCCTTGTCTTCTGAGCTGTCAATCTCACTTGGTTCAGCATGATTTATGCCTACATTATGTGCATAGCATTAAAATGTTAGACTAAAATATCAGGGATGTGGAACCTTTGGTCCACCAGGTGGTATTGGACTGCAACTCTCCTCAGTCTGAAAACCAGCCTGGCCATTGATCAGGAAGGATGGGAGTTGGAAGCCAACAATATTCCATATGCAATATAGTGGAATATATCACCATTATATACTTCTAAAGGAGGACCATAAAGAAGAAAATATTTACTTCTGACCTCATATTTGATGGTAAAATAACTTGCAGGAAATGGATTATACTTAAACAATTTGCTTATTAATGATAAAGAATGTTTACATTAACCTTATAATTTGTATTCTTAATAACAATACCTCGCTTTCTAAAATCCAGTGGTCCCACCTGATTAAAAGCTCTGTGCCATGTGATGGCTCCCTCATCCATACTGAATTCTACATTTTGTGATTCTTGTGGAACTATCTTTCCTACTTTCACTCGGGAGAAGGTTTGGTTTGGAAAAGTAACCCAGTTAATAATATCAAATCCACCTGCTAATTCCCCATTCTCATCAAAGGACACTAAGTCATCAGCACTGTTGTTAAAGGAGATACTCCTCAAGAACGAGTGCAGCTAGAGAAAAGAAAACAAAGGCAAAGTTTAAAAAAGGAGAGCTTTAATGGATTTTAGAAACAAGAAGTATCCATCAATATATTTCACGCAATGCAAAGTGGTCCAAAACTGTGCAGTCTACAACATTTGAAACACATAAGTATTTCTAGCAAGTACAGCTGGCCTGCCACTTGCTTGAGGGTTCAGCTCTGGGGTCTGTGTTCAAAGGCAAAATGGTGCCATGTCAGGAAGCCCTGGAACTGCCCCTCCTGCAAGGTGGGTGGGTGGGCAGGGAGAAGGGGGCAAAGAAATGGAGAGCAGCTCATGGTGGGTTTTCCCTGATCTCCTTGTTTGTTTGTTTGTTTGTTTGTTTGTTTGTTTACTTTTCCCCATCCAAGAGATGCTTCCACATGTCTTGACAGCCCATGTTCCTAGAGAGGCTGGGAAAGGGTACAGAGTGCCATAACTCCTTCAACTACTCCTGCAAATGGAAGGGAAGTTCCGGTCCTATCTTGATTGTGGCTCCTTCAGCTTGAAGGAAAGGGAAAACTGTTAAGCATTGAAAAGAATGAGGGAATAGGACTTCCGGAGGCGGCGCGAAACAGCAATGGTGGTCCTCTTCGCGCTCTGAAGAGGGGCTCCGCAGGAAAGGGTCGTGCGCTGCGGCATAGCGGCGACCCATCCAGAAAAACCACGGGCAGAGTGAGCTCGTGGCCGTGGGACTCAGCGGGCGCCAGAAGCCCCCCCCAGAAACGAAGAAGGAACCCCGTAAGGGGCTCCGGAACGTGAAAGGGGGAGCGGCGCTGTGAGTTCATCGCTCTTTCTGCGGGAAGCAAAGCCGCGCGGCTGCTGGTGATGAGCGCCGATCTTTCTTCTTGGAACATTAGATCTACAACTACAACCCGTGAGTAAGGGGATCTAAAAATTATCGGGACTAAAATATTTTAATTCGGCTAAAAACGGGAGACGTAACCAGGAAGTCCGTCTCCCGACCGTGCTAAAGAGATCAAAGTAAAGTTTTAACAAGCGGGAAGCGCTGTGAAAGAACTGTAAAGATTGGATCACCGTGCAGATAATTGAACTATTGGTTGGGATTAAAAGAGCTAACTGTGGAGTTTCTATGCTGATCTTCTGACTGGACTTTTCTTCTTCCTTTGGGATTTATAAATAATAGAAGAAACCAATCTGTGGGCTGCCAGGGTAAAGAAGAACTGTCAAACTGCCAAACTGTGGATACTATCTTTAATGTTGAAAGTGTTGCATATAAAGGTTACAAATACAGAAGAAATAGAGAAACTGTTTCTTGCACCATTTCTGAGACTTTGTTTTAAGTTGGGAAAAGCTCAGTGCTAAAAAGAAACTAAAGTTTGCTTGGAATCACAGTTGTTTCTCTTTTGGATTGTTGCTTCTTCTTTGGATTGTTGGGATTGTAAAGAAGGAAAAACTTCTTTCCTTTGGCTGAACTTTATTACTCCCCCTAGAGGACTTTGGATTTATAATTCTCTGGGAATTACATTGCCTGGTTGTTTACATTTTGGAACTGTCTCTCTCATGGGAACACTTACAGTCTGACCTTGATACATAGACGGGATTGGAATGAGCGACGCAGGGAAAACAAGGTTGGCTAAAACAAAGGCAAAACAATTGGTACAAACAACTTTGACTTCCCAACCACGCAGATCATCGGTCCCAACTGTTCTAGAAACACAAAAAGAGGTGGATGAGCTGACACCCACAGGGGATATGGCTTCAGGAGGGTCTGAAAAAGTTTTGAATCAGATTTTAGAACAACTGGCAATTCTAAATAAAAAGCGGGTGAACATTCGACTAAAATTGATCAAGCTACATCCTCAATAAATAAACTGACTGATCAGGTGGCTCAACACACACAAGCAATCGGGAACCTTCAAGAAGTAACAGCAGAGAACCACAAATTGGCTGAGGAAGCCAAACAAAAAGCAGAGGAAGCCAATTTGAAAGTGGAGGCATTAAAGGTGGAGGTGAAGCCGCTGCATAAGCAGATAAATGAACAGCAGGCTTACTGGTCGATGACTGAACTGAGAAATAGGGAAAGCAACCTTAGACTTAGAGCTATTCCAGAACTAGAACAGGAGGATTTGATCGGTTATTTGACATCAGAAATTTCTAAGTTCTGGGGTATTGAAGAGGATAAAGATTTTAAAATTGTGACTGCTTTCAGATTGGGAAGAGTGACGAGGAAGGATAAACCCAGAGACTATTTGATCATCTTAAGATCAAAGCAAGAGAGAGATAAAATATTAGGCCTTCATTTTGGAAAATCACTTGTCATCCAGGGCAACAGAGCTGAAATTTACAGAGACATACCCAAACAGCTTTTGGATCTTAGAGCGACGTATACAGAACTTGCAAAATTATTGAGAGGCAACTCAATTCCTTATAGGTGGGAGTTTCCTCAAGGACTATCTTTTAATTTTAGAGGAAAGAAAGTTAAAATCAGAACAGCAGAAGACCAACAAAAGTTTTTGAACAATTACGAAGAGGACCTACAGAAAGGTACAACAGGAGCCTGGCCACCACCACTACCTACACCTGTACCAGCACCTACACCCTCGGGATCAGAGGACCAAAAGAAAGGGATGCCACCACAGGACTAATACTTTGATCCAGGATGTCTCTGCAGTTGCTTAGTTGGAATATAAATGGCGGAAATTCCCCAGAGAAAAGAAGAAGAATTTTTCATATATTGAAAAAAGAACAATTGGATATCATTTGCTTGCAGGAAACACATGTGACCAGGCTCCATAGAAAAGTCTTGATTAACAAAAGATTAGGCCAAGAATTTATTTCATCGGACAAAGTAAAGAAAAGAGGAGTGGTGATCTATGCAAAGGAGAGCCTGTCACCAAAATTTTTATTTAAAGATGAGCAAGGAAGAATTTTGGCTATTGAAATACAGACCCAAGGAGAAAAAAATTTGTTACTAGGAATTTATGCACCAAATGACGGGAAATCAGAATTTTACAAGAAACTGCATGAGACAATCCTGGATTATTTAGACTACACTAACATCATTTTGATGGGAGATATGAACGGAGTGGTCTCTACAAATATGGACAAGTCACAAGATCAAAGTTTAACAAAAGATGGCAGACTACCCAAAACTTTTTTCGAACTAACTGACAATATGGACTTGATTGATATCTGGAGGACAAAGAACCCCCTAGGTAGAGAAGGAACCTTCTTTTCTGAGGCCCACCTGTCATGGACGAGAATAGACCAAATATGGATAACTAGAAGGCTGGCACCTATGACTAGAAAAGTGGAAATCTGCCCAAAAACTTGCTCCGACCATAACGCTATGAAAATGGAATTAAGACTGACTCCAACCGGTTCCTTTCGATGGAAAATGAATGACACTCTACTAAGAGATCAGGAGATTGTGAAGAAGGCCCAAAAAACTTTGAAAGACTATTTTGAAATAAATTTGAACACCACGGTGGATAAAAGAACAATCTGGGACGCAAGCAAAGCAGTCATGAGTGGGTTTCTGATACAACAGAACACGATAAAGAAAAGGCTCTGGAATGGGAAAAAAGATAAGATTTTAGAGAAGATAAGAGATGGAGAGAAAAAGTTGAGATCTAAACCAAAATCGAAGGAGATCTTGAGAGAAATTAAATTTTATCAAGCACAGTATGCGAAATTGATAAATCAAGAAGTTGAGTGGAAAATTAAACAAATGAAACAAAGATCATTCGAATCAGCAAATAAGTGTGGAAAACTTTTAGCATGGCAATTGAAAAAAAGACAAAAACTGAATACAGTCACCAATCTAGAGATTGAAGGGAGAAATATTCAGAAACCCGAAGAAATTAGGAAGTGCTTCCAGAGATATTTTAAAAAGCTTTATACTCAAGGGCCACAAGAGGAGAAGGAAATAGACCAATTTTTGAAAACAAATGGTTTACCAAAACTTGCTCAGGAAAAGAGAACAAGCCTGAATCATAAAATAACACAACAAGAAATAGAGAGTGCCATTCAGAATATGCAACTAGGCAAATCTCCAGGTCCGGATGGGCTTACCTCCAAGTATTATAAGACATTGAAAGATTATTTGATACAACCATTAATGGAGGTATGCAACCAGATTTTGGAGGGGAAGAAGGCACCGGAATCGTGGAAAGAAGCTTTCATCACATTGATCCCTAAAGCGGAAACTGAAAAGACTCAACTAAAGAACTACCGTCCCATCTCACTCCTAAATGTGGATTACAAAATTTTTGCAGACATTTTGGCGAGTAGACTTAAAAAAGTATTAAATGAAGTAATTCATAAAGACGAGGCAGGCTTTCTCCCAGGAAGACATTTGTCTGATAATACTAGGAATATTATTGACATTTTGGAACTTCTGCAAACCAACATTAATACAAAATCAGTGTTAATTTTTGTTGATGCGGAGAAGGCCTTTGACAACATCTCTTGGAGATTTATGAAGAAAAATTTGGAAGGGATGGGAGTGGGATGGGGGTTTGAAAATGGAATAGAAGCAATTTATTCAGAGCAGAAAGCGAAATTGATTGTAAACAACGTGGTGACAGAAGAATTTAAAATTGAAAAAGGAACACGACAAGGGTGCCCCTTATCCCCACTGTTATTTATATCTGTTCTGGAGGTGCTTTTGAACATGATTAGGGAAGACCGGTTGGTACAAGGAATACAGGTCGGAGTGAAACAATTTAAACTGAAAGCTTTTGCAGATGATTTGGTTTTAACATTACAGGAGCCAGAAACTAGTACGAAGAGAGTGTTAGAATTAATTCATGAATTTGGTCGGGTAGCGGGGTTTAAATTGAACAAGCAAAAAACTAAGGTTTTGGAGAAAAACTTGACACCCTTGGAAATAGATGGGTTTCAGAAAGAGTCAGAATTAAATGTTGTTAAAAAGGTAAAATACCTAGGGGTAAATTTGTCTGCTAAAAATTTGAATCTGTTTAAAGATAATTATGAAAAATGTTGGTCAGAAATTAAGAAAGATCTAGAGATTTGGACAAGATTGAAACTTTCCTTGATGGGCAGAATTGCAGCTATAAAGATGAATGTATTGCCGAAGATGTTATTTTTGTTTCAGACCCTACAGATCGTAGACAGAGTGGAGTGTTTTGGGAAGTGGCAGAAAGATATTTCTAGGTTTGTCTGGCAGGGCAAAAAGCCCCGAATAAAATTTAAAATATTAACAGATGCCAAAGAGAGAGGGGGGTTTGCCCTGCCAGACTTAAGGTTATATTATGAAGCTGCGGCTTTCTGCTGGATGAAAGATTGGTTACTTCTTGAGAACACTGATGTTCTAGATCTGGAAGGGCATGATAATGCTTTTGGATGGCATGCATATTTGTGGTATGACAAGGTAAAGGTTCATAAAATGTTCAAAAACCATATTGTCAGGAAAGCTATATTCATGGTCTGGACAAAATACAAAGGCATATTAGAAGGTAAGACCCCGAGGTGGCTATCACCTGCGGAGGCCAAGGCCAGAAAAAGACTCAATATGGAGGTCGGATGGCCAAAATATTGTGAAATAATAGAAAAAACTGGAGACAACTGGAGACTGCAGAGTTTTGAAAAACTAAAGAATAGGGTGCAAGATTGGTTTCACTATGCCCAAATTCAAGAAGTTTTTAAGTCGGACAAAAAAATAGGATTCCAGGTGGAAAAATCGAAACTAGAGACAGAACTGCTAGAACCTAAGACCAAGGTACTTTTGAGAATGTACAACTTACTGCTTAAATGGAATACTCAGGATGAGATAGTCAAATCAGCCATGATAAAATGGGCTCAGGATATTGGGTACAACATTATGTTCGAAGACTGGGAAAGGTTATGGACCACCGGAATGAAATTTACGGCATGTAATGCCTTGAAAGAGAATATTATGAAAATGATATACAGGTGGTACATGACCCCAGTCAAACTTGCAAAAATTTACCATCGGTCTGATAATAAATGTTGGAAATGTAAGGAGGCTGAAGGGACATTCTTTCACCTTTGGTGGACTTGTCCAAAAGTGAAGGCCTTCTGGGAAATGATCTATAATGAATTAAAAAAGGTGTTTAGGTACACCTTTCCCAAGAAACCAGAGGCCTTCCTTCTGGGCATTGTGGACCAAAGGGTGTTAAAGAAGGATAGAACATTTTTTATGTACGCAACTACAGCAGCAAGAATACTTATAGCAAAATATTGGAAGATACAAGATCTTCCCGCGCTGGAAGAGTGGCAGACGCAGTTGATGGACTATATGGAACTGGCTGAAATGACTGGCAGAATCCGAGACTTGGGAGAAGAGACAACGGAAGAAGACTGGAAAAAATTTAAGGACTATTTGCAAAAATATTATAAGTTGTATGAATATTAAGAATCTGCATGATTTGGAATTTAGCTCCTGCAACTGGATTGAGAAAATAGGAAGATAAGTTATAATCAAGAAAAAGTTGAAATTTAAAGTTTTTATATTTTTTACTTTAATGTACAAATACTGGACAAAAGGTACTTTAAACTTAGAAGTAAAATATTTTGAAAGATATAAATAAGACGCGAAACAAGGTAATAATTTGCTGGTATGCTTTATTGTAAAGAACGCAGGGTGAGGGAGGTGTGGGGAAGTTCAGTTAACAACTTAAAAATGTATTTTGAAAGATGGATTACTATTCTCTTTTCTTTTTTCTTTTCTGTAAACTGAAAATACAATAAAAATGCTTTAAAAAAAAGAAAAGAATGTGGG
This sequence comes from Podarcis gaigeae, assembly GCF_964106915.1. Taxonomy (NCBI): domain Eukaryota; kingdom Metazoa; phylum Chordata; class Lepidosauria; order Squamata; family Lacertidae; genus Podarcis; species Podarcis gaigeae. The sequence continues at coordinate 38,115,513 of NC_139693.1, forward strand.
AATAGTTGTAGAGGATAGGTAAAAGCTGTAAGAGGGTGTGTGGGTGTGTGGGTGTGTGTGGGTGTGTGTGGGTGTGGGTGTCCGTGTTTGTGTATATTCATTCTATGGACTGTGTGTCATCGCCCATTACATTAGCCCCAAGCAAAGGTTTATTCTGAACAGGAAATCTTACCTGCCAAGGTTGCAGTTTTGGAGGATCGAGCCCACCTCTGTCTGCCATCATTCTGCATTTTGACCTGGATGAGTGCATCTGATGTAAAGAATGTGCAATGGCATAAACTGCATTATAGATGCTGTAACTTTGGCCAGTCATGGTCATTTCAAAAATATGCCCAGGAAGGCTCTCCAGACTCTCATGGCCAGTGCAGGTCTTTGTGTTTTCCTTATGCCCATTGGAAGCAGAAAATAAACAGCTGAATGCCTGTTGCCAAAAAGCCTGGAGGAACCCATCTCCATTTGGAGAGTTGGGGTTCAGGGTCTGAAGGAAGTCTTTAAATCCCTGGACTTCCTCTGTGTGAATTGCAAAAGACAAGGCACCATCAAAGACTTGTATGTCATAATACCTTTGCATTGTTTCTGAAGAGAAAGCCCACTGGGCTGTCAAAATCCACACGGTGCCTGCAACATCTTCTGCTAATGAAAAGAAATATTGCAACCATTTCACAACTGTAATGGTCTGAGGTTCTGCACACAGAACCAATATGTTAACTTCTGAGGCCATCAGGAAAGAGGACTTGGCCCGAAGGAGTTCCAGGGAACTAAAATGATCTATACCCTGAGATATGGCTGGTAGTTTTTCATTGAAAGCTGTACAGACTCCATGCCGGGAAAGCATTGGCACTAAGCTTTGCATAAAGGTCTCTCCATTTTCATCATCGGATGCCACAATTCCTACCCATGTCCACTGGAAATATAGAAGTAGCATGACAATCCCTGCATATTGATATTTCTCATTGGGCACCGTTCGGTAGAATGTCTGGGGCTGCAACCCCGGGCTTCTCACTGGAGCTAATACGCAGTAAGCAATCTGGAGGAAGAAATAAACCCCACAAGAATTGGAGAGTTAGAGCAAACGGTTATGGTTCATCCCAAGTATCTGCTTGAAGAACAAACCCATGAGAATTTCTCAACTCCATTTATGGATGCATGTTGATCTCAGAATTTTTGTATCACTTTTTTAAAAATTCACTTTATCATAAAAATGAACCAAAGCAAAGGACAGTATTGAGAACCAAGAAGATAATTAATGAAGCAGAAGCAAAAGAGATTCACAGCCCCCACACTTACTATACCTGTGGAATCTTGTAGATGCTTAAGATAGTAGCCATGTGGAGGGAGATCTCAGAGTCAAGTCCACCAATAATAGCTATCTTTTGTTCTTTCTTGTCACATATAAAGTTGGGGACAATCCTTTCTGTGATGCACAGAAGTTTCAAGGTGTTCTGATAAGTCATCCTTGCATTTACATAGCTATCAGTGACGTGGAACCCAAAGGTCATATTCGGTACGATATTAGGGTTCTCGTTTATTTCTTTCACAGCAAACACCAGGGAGAGAGTATTCTGGTAGCACTTCAGTATTTCTCTAATAAAAGAGTTATACATTGTGTCAGAGGTATTCTCATCCTCTCCCTTTTAAGCACATAGGTAACTTTCTGGCTTTCTCTGGCAAATCCCAAGAGATTAAATAGAACAAATAAGCAAAAAACAGACAAGCAAACCATATATGCATTGTGACTCTAGACAGTTCATAGCCAAAACCCAGGAACAATATTCAATCAGCTTTAAGAATATTGCATCTAAAAGGAGTTTAATTTTGTGCAGAACATTCATATCCTGAAAGACACATACTGTATGTAAATTAATTTCTTATCTGCAGGTGTACCACTGGTGCCTAAAATTATGGGTCCTCACAGGCGGCTAACCAAACAGCCATTCCTCCTGTGCTAGTGTTGCAAAGGGGGACTTGGTTGCCACATCTTTCTCTAAACTCCTTATTTTCTTTCAACAACCAACAGACACTCACTGGATGAGAAGTTGCCAAGTCAGAAATTTTGAACTGGAGCCTCTCAGATAGTTAGAGTTTGGTGTAGGTGGTGTGGGTTCCACATCAGGTGGAACAGGATATATTCTTTCTTAGTAACTGAGTTTCCATCTTTCCCTCCTTCAGATAAGATTGGGGCTGTACCAAAAATACTGTAGTCAATGTTGGTCATACTCTGAGAAGGCCTATTATGATTAATAGATCAGGCGAACGTAGGTGTATTAATTTCAGTGGGTCTACTCTGCAAATAAGCCAGATAAATACTACTCTGTTTTGCAAAAACAAGTTTGCAACTTCTCTTTTTATTAACCAATACGGTTTACATTGCATAGCAGAGAATATAATCCAAAATCTATGATATTCACATACTCTGGTTTCTCTTCAGATCGTATAAATCTTTCGCCTTTTACAAAATCTATTATATTCACGTTTCACAGCATCTGTGACTGTCAGATTAAATTATAGTGATTGTGAATATGAAGATAAAGCTTTGCTGCAAGGGAAAAGCGGACGTTAATGGTGTGAAAGGAAACACAGAGGGAGGTTGAGGATGAAGTTGGGAGAAGGTGGTGAGAGCCATGGGTTCATGTGATGAGAAAGCAGAACAGGCAGAATATAGAAACATCAAGAAGTGGAGTCAAGCAATGAAGAAGCCAAGATCACAATGTAAAGAGAAGAAAATATATATTTAACATTCCTACTGGGGAAAAAATCACATGGAAACGTGTTCTGAGCATGCCAGTGTATGTTTGGTGTAATTGTAGCATACATGAGCTCACCAGGCGTACACTATGAAGGATAGGGTTTTTTTACTTACAAAAGTTCATCTGTAAGTTTTGTGTTTGGGTTCTCATGGAAAACAATTTCTTCAAATACAAAGCCGAAATAAGAAACAATCCCTCCAATGATTAGGTCCCCTCTCTGATAATTCTGGTATGGAAGCTGGAAAGGCTCCATCATGGTGCATCTAGCAGAGTGTTCCTTGCTCTCAGTGGGAGGCAACTGTAGCCACAGGAAGAGAAGAATCTGCAGCAGAAATGTTCCAACCATCTTGGGGCCAACAGGGATGCTGAAAGTCACATTTTTCTCTAATCTATCTTAAACTGCATTACAAGAACCCTCATTGAATGACTCTGGATTATTTTGATAAAGGGAAAATGCCAATGACCTAATTCATGAAAACCTGAATGTTCAGAATTTCTCATGTGGGCTCTGAATGACACAGGATTTATTTTATATACACTTTCACAATCTGACATTGATTGTGTTCATGGCTTGATATAATGTACATGGGGTTTGGCAAGATGGATGATAAATCCCAGCAATTTGAGATAATTACTAGTTCCAAAGTTATCTCCTTAGAGCATTGAGCTCTGTGACTTTTAGTAAGATCTAAATAATGATGCATATTTGTTATTGAGTAGTTCTCTTGTAATTGCGAGTGCCACAGGCAACCAAGCAGTCCATCTGCAAACTCTTGATCTGAAGGGAACTTCCTATTTTCCCCAAAACTCTTCCTCAATCACACCTGCACTATTTCCCCCAAGTGTACATGTGTCACCAATGAAGACATGATTTTCAGGATTTTGTACCACAGGGGTGTTTCCTTGTATACCAGTTAAGGGGAGAAAAGAAATACCTAAAATAATGCAGGATCCAGTTACAGGTGCAATAAAGAGTATTACATTTCCTTACAGAAAGTTTAGTGTAGTGCTATGGACATAATGTTTCTTGATTTCAGTAAGGCTTTGGACAAAGTCTCTCTCCCCCCCCCCCCATCTTCTGAGTGGAATGAGGGAACTGTTAGGTAGATTTGTAGATGGTTGACGGATGGATCCCATTTTGTTGCAATACGGGTAAGGTCTCAGGCCGGTTGTGCTCAAAGGCATTGCCACAGAATCAGTACTGATCCTCATCAGTGACAGTGATGGAAATAATTAAGGTATTCACCACTGCCCTAATTGTGTCCTCACACTTTCTCCCAAAGGAATTCTTGGAGCTGCTCCAGATCTTTTTTATTGTTTTATTGTTAATTCTTTAATTATTTCTTTACTTGTTGATTCTTTAATTTCTAGGGACATGAGTATCCCAGATTTCTAATTACATACACGTAAATAAAATAGCAATAACAGACACCTAGAATTACAAGCATGATTCAGACTTCTGTGTGCCAGTGTGGTGTAGTGGTTAAGAGCAGTGGACTCATAATCTGGTGAACCGGGTTCGATTCCCCGCTCCTCCACATGCAGCTGCTGGGTGACCTTGGGCCAATCACACTTCTCTGAAGTCTCTCAGCCCCACTCACCTCACAGAGTGTTTGTTGTGGGGGAGGAAGGGAAAGGAGAATGTTAGCCGCTTTGAGACTCCTTAAGGGGAGTGAAAGGCGGGATATCAAATCCAAACTTCTGGATTATTTAAAACTGTCTTCTTATTAGCTGCTCCCTGCTGTTCAGCTCAGGCCTCAGTAAAATAACATAGCATTTGGGGGAAAAGATGCAGCCCAGTAACCCACAACTCGAGGCCAAGATGGAGAAGATCTCCACAGCCACCATGTATTTGCCCTTGGTGCTCAAGTAGGTTGGAACAAAGGAGAGCCATACACTGCAAAAGACCAACATGCTGAAGGTGATGAATTTGGCTTCATTGAAACTGTCAGGCAACTTTCTAGCTAGGAAAGCCACTGTGAAGCTGACTATGGCCAGTAAACCCATGAATCCCAGGACACAATAAAACATGACAGTGGAACCTTCATTACATTCTAGAATTATTTCTTCAGTCATTGAGTGCATGTCAACATCTGGGAATGGGGGAGAGGTTGCCAGCCATATGCTACAGATTGTGGCTTGCATAAGGGAGCAGGAAAGAACAATTGGGGTTCCCAATGGCTTCCCTACCCACTTCCTCATTCGGGAGCCTGGCTTGGTGGCCATGAAAGCTAGAACCACAATGGCAGTTTTGGCCAATATGCAAGAAATTGCTACTGAGAAGATCAAGCCAAAAGCAGTTTGTCGAAGGAGGCAGGTGACTTTCTCAGGCTGGCCAATGAAGAGCAGAGCACAAAGGAAGGAGAGCAGGAGGAAAAGGAGGAGAATATAAGTGAGGTTGCGGTTGTGGGCTTTAACTATGGGAGTATCTCTGTGCTTTGTGAATATTTGAAGCACCAAAGCTGTGATGCAGGAAAAGAAGAGGGCAAATGTGGCCAAACTGATCCCCAACGGTTCTCCATAAGACAAGAATGTTTTGTATTTGTGGAGACAGCCATTCTGTTCATTGTTTGCATATTGATCTCCAGGACATTCTAAACAGTCATCCATGTCTGAAAAAGAAAAAGAAATGAAATCTTATTTTTAAAAAAGTTATTCTGTCCCCAAATTGTCACAATGCATCTAAGAGATACCAGAATGCATCTAAGAGATACCAGAATTTGCTACTTCCATACTTTTTCCCCACTAGAGAAAGGAGCTTCTGATGCACAGGTAAAATTAAAGCGTGTGATGCATTCCTTACCCTCCTTGTTTGAGATCTTCCCTTCTGGACACGGAAGGCAATCATAGCAGCAGAATGGCTTTCCTTCCTTCTTGTTCTTTCTATAACCTACATGACAATTCTCATTACACAGAGAAGTGGGCTGTGCCTGTTCATAAATGAAAGAAGGAAATCGTTTGGAAGTTTGCATCTCACTGACCTATCTTCTAATAGTAAACATGACGGTTAAGCAATAGATCTTAAATCCAGCTCTAATTGTAGCATTGGAACTTTGGAGCTTCCTATAGGTTTCTTGTTTTATCTGAAGATGATCTTAAATTCAGCGCTAATGGTAACATTGGAGCTTCTACCATTACTCCAGTACCTTTGCCTTTATGAAAACCATATTGGTATGTTTTTGAACTTCTTCGGAGATTAGCATGGCAATATCTTCTCAAATTAGAAAATGTTCAGGTGAAAGCTTATTGGGTCAGTATCTCATGAATATAGAAATTGCTCATATATTTTTGACATACACTTGCATTCAAATTTATCAAAATTCTGCCTTGTCCAGGTAATTTAGCCTCTGTTCCTTTAACTTTGAACTTGCGAATTATGCTTCCAATGGTTTATCTAGGAATATTCAGTGCCTTTGCATTCTTTTTTTATACCTGTATCCTTGTTTGTGAAGGGTGATGATCTCTTGTCTTATATTCTTGGACCATTCACCTGTCTTGCTGTATGGCTAATATACAGCAACATTTGACACTCAAGAAACCCCTTCCGAGTTCAGGTATTTCATGTGTTCCAGCTCAAGCACACCTGTAGCCCTTGATTAGTTCCATCAGGTGTGCTTGAGACTAAAACTGTTGTATTTGCGCTGTTGTGATGGATTCTAATCAGGGGGTGAATAATAGTGAGACTGGAGAAGCCGGTATAAGTTGCATTTTCAGTTGTATTTGGGGAAAACCAATTGAAGCATCCATTTAGTGGAGCTATTTCAATTGCTTTTGCAAAGAGCTGAAATTTTGTAAATTTTGATAATAAACCTGATTTGCAATGGAGGTTGAATAATTTTGATTGCAACTGTAATTGTTTGCTTTTGATGGATTCTTGCAGCACTGTTTGCTTGCAGAGTTACCTTCTTCATTACCTGCATGTGTCTAAAAATAATAGTTTGTACCTGGGGTTTCTGTGAACATTCACTGTTAATCATTTAGTCCTAGAAACAAGATAGCTTTCCTTTTATCAGTGCGACAGCCTGATATTTCCTTCACAGATCGAGTCTGATTCTGATAATTGATGATTCAATGTGTTGCAATGAGGCAGTTTTGGGACACTGAGCAAAAAACACCCTGAATAAATTATTACTTGGTTGAACCAGTTGGGCCACACGATAACATCATCATGAATGGTTAACCTCTTTTCTGGGGGAGCTTGTGGGTCCATTGTTCCAACTTTGACTCTCAGAAAGGACTGATTTGGGAATGTGACCCAATTTATTACATCCAATCCAGCTACTAATTCCCCATTTTGGTCAAAGGAAACTTCTTCCCCAGCACTATTATTAAATGAAACTCTTCTCAGAAAGTGGTGGACCTAAGTTTGAAGAGGAAAAAAACAATTAATGAAGTTGCCAAAAATGATTAAATATTAGTAATATTCGTACAAATAGAGTGCTTATCTTTAACATTTAAGAGCTATAGTTTGTGGTCCATTTAAAAGTTGTATCTTAGTGTTTTTCTTTCTCTGTTTTTAATGAGTCTCTTCTTCAAAAATGGATGGAGCTAAAAAGGAAAAAGGAATTAATGAGCAGTGCTGTTTTCTAGAAAAAGATGTGCTGGAACTCACCACAAACACCTCCCTCGTTCCCTTGGAATAGCAATGGAGCCCCCCTGAGAGGGGAGAGAACTGAGCTCCCCTGAGTTCTGGCTGAAAAAAGCCCTGCTCATGAGCATATACAAAAGAGCAACATTGTGGAACACAAGTTTCATTTTAAATGTTTTGTGAAGGATAATTTCAATTGTAGTAATGTTCATTGTGGTGGTAAATGTGGTTCTTTTAAGAATTACAGTAAGTTTTGGCCCAATGTTCATAGAACTTAGACCACAAATATTAGACAGGACGTTCCTTCAGATAGGAGGATAAGCTGTGTAGATAAGCTGCTCATCACTTTCCAGGGATTCAGGGCTGCCTTTGTACAAATAGTGATAGCATGATATTGTGTACCTAGCCATCGATAGCCACATTTTGCTATTCCAAGTACAAGTTTGAAGTGATGACAGAATTTCATCCACTATGTTATCCCAACCATTAAGTGGATAGTCACTTTCTCCCCGAGAGGAAAGTGGAATGGGTTTCCCTTACTGACAGAGGTATTCCAGAAAAGTCCCCCTTTTAGCTCAGCTCCAGAGTTGATTACAGACATCTGTATTAACTGGAAGACAACATTACCTGCCAGGGCTGTTGATCTGTAAGTTCCCATCTTGCTCCACCTGCCATTGCTCTGCAATTTAATTTGGTGGACTGCATGGTGTGCAAAGCATATGCCAAAATATAGATTGCATTGTAGATGCTGTAGCTGTGGGCTGTCATGCTCGTTTCAAAAACAGACCCAGGAAGGCTCTCAATATTCTCCTCCCCAGTGCAGAATTTGCCATCTTTCTTCTCTGAAGAAAGGTTGGGAAAACCACAATTAAATGCCTCTTCCCAGAAAACCCTGAGAAAACGATCTTCTTTTTCCAAGGTAGGCTTTCTCATCTGAATAAATTTCTGGAATCCTGGAAGATCCTTAGAGTGAACTGCAAAGGATAGAGCCCCATGGAGGAATGTGATGTCCCAACCTCTTTGAAAGGGAAATGAGGTGAAGTCCATCTGGGCTGTCATAATCCAGACTTTTGTATTTCCTTGCATTGACACATCATTCGTTTCTGCAAGTCTGGGTATTGTTCTCATTACCATAATTGTGTGAATTTCACCATGCACAACTACAACATTGGTAGTACTTCCCACAATAATCCTTGTTGTTTTTGAACCTTCTTCCACCACTTCATCAAACTCACCAGAAGATGTATCCTTAGGGAAACTTTCTATAAAATCAAAGCAGATACCCTTCTGGGCAAACATGGGAAGAACATTTTGTACAAATCTCTCTCCAGTGTCATCTTGGAGAAAAAGCACACCAATCCACACCCAACGGAAATGCAGCAGTAACTGGAGGATCCCCTCATATTGCTGAGTCCCATCTGGGAATATCCAGTGGGTGAAAAGAGCTTGAATGTCATTAGTCGTTACTGGAGAAGAGCCATAGATGAGCTAAAGAGGGTCATTATTAAAATCAAGAGAAGAAAGATGACAACAAATGATGATATCAAAACCCCCAAACCAGATTTCAATATATTAACCAGAGGGATTCAGCTTTTTGTTTACAGTGGTACCTCGGGCTACAAACACTTTGGGTTACAAACTCCGCTAACCTGGAAGTAGTACCTCGGGTTACGAACTTTGTCCCAGGATGAGAATGGCAATCGTGCGCCAGCAGTGCGCGGCCCCATTAGCGAAAGCGCCCCTCAGGTTAAGAACAGTTTTGGGTTAAGAACGGACCTCCAGAAGTTCATAACCTGAGGTACCACTGTATTTCTCTTAATTTATAATCTGTAGTGTGGGGAAATGCTTGGATATTAATGTATTTTCATCAAATAGAAGTATTATGCAGTTGTGTTTACAGCAAAATTTGCTGTTTTTCATATGCAAAGGAGGATAAAGGAAATAACAGGTAAATGGCTACCAAGACAGCCAGTCAGCAAGAGGGTGGAGCCACCCTGAGGAAAATGTCTATAGGTAGAGAAAGGAGCCCCTGAGCTTAGATAGCATGACACTGTGTAGAGTATTGTAAGAGTTTTCAGTCAAGAGTTAACTGGAGGGCTAAGTTTGATCAAGGAGAAATAGAGCTGTGAGGATACCAGGTGCACCAACTCCTAGGGGCCGAGGCAGTTTCCTCCCCACCAATGTACTTTTGGGGGGGCTGAGCCCTCTCAATATTCAAGGGCCGTTCAGCTCCTAATCGCATCACACATATGACGTTAGGGTGTTGTGTGGCATCATGTGCATGATGTCATGATGTCATGCTGCATTGCACATGGGCCCCTTCAATCCTCTGCAGGATCCCATCTGCTTGGGTCTCCTTCCAGTCAGGAAGGGAGAGATCTCCTAGAAAGAGAAGACACCCACACCCGTCAAGAGGGCTGGGGGATCCCCTGGGGCAGTTGTGCTATTTGGAGAACCTCAGGAGTGGGATTGATAGAAGGTGGGGAAACTGAAAGAAATACTACCTTGTATAAGAACCAAAGTCTGAAAGTGTAACACCTATGCAATTAGGCTTAAGAAACTGAAGTAATGAAAAATGGAAATGAGCTGATTGTTTACCAATTGTAACATCAAACTTAAGAGTAATAACTGAAAATAAGCAACTGCCATTTAAAAGAAGCTGTATGTTCACTACCTTGTTTTGAAGCCTGTAACATCCACTAATTTTAATGTAATAATTTATAAGTTAACTGTTTCCTGAAATAATTTTATCTCCTGATCTATCTTTTGTCTTACCAACTTTATTCTGCAAAATAAATCTTTCTTATTTGTTCAACTTCTGCCTGAAGTTGACCTTTACCTCACACACGCTACATAACCCATGGTGGTTATAGAGTTTTACTGAGGGGGATCTGCTTCAAAAGGATTCAAATACCATTTATTTCTGTTAATTTGGAATGTTAAAGTTATCTTGGGTAATATACAAGTGATTTTTCAGCAGGCATAGCAAACAGCAGTTGTGCTGCCACAGGCAGCAGACGTTTTGTTACAGTCCTGCACAAGAGTAAAGTGTCCAATGAGGAAATCTTCCACCTGAGTTTTTCAGGAGGTGTGGAACTGAAGCAGACACATATTTTTGGTTGAAAAATACCAACCTATGCCCACTATTTGCCATTCCCTTGATATTTTGTTCTTCAATTAGCAGAATGCAACCCATTGAGACTTAGTCAAAGGCAACTGTAAACAGATTTCATGATGACCCATGTTCCATGCAGACCTCTTACTTTTGGCATCTTGTACATAGACAGGATCGTTGACATGTGGAGACATAAATCAGAGTTTGGCCCCCCAATAACTGCCTTTGGAGTCTCCTGAACATCACACTTGTAGTTGGGGAGGAGTCTTTCTTGGCTAGAGAGAAGTTCCATGGAGGCTTGGTAGGTCCAGCTTGGACTGAAATGGCTGTTATAGATGTGGAAACCCAAAGACATATTGGGCAAGATTTGGGGATCTTCATTTATCTCTTTTACAGCAAATGCCAAAGCCAGGATATGCTGGTAGAGTTGTGTCATTGGTCTGTATGGAGAGCGACATAGTGCGTAACAGTTCACCTTCACAAAAATGTGTGGATATATTGAAACACGAACCTGGATGTTTTGCTTCCTTGAACATCTCTCCTAGCATGGCTTTCAGTCCTGCTAAATACAATCATCCATGCCCAGATACATGCACATGACGCCACATCTCACAGGGAGGTGCTTCCACCCCTCTCCACCTCACCAATGCCTGGCCTCCTGGGGCTGCACAGTGGTGGTGTCTTCTGGTGATAAATTATCTTAGGAGATCTCACTAGGCACCACTGTGGCAGCTGTATAATGGCAGCTGCAGGAATTCCCTGTCTCAAGGCAGCTGCTTCAATTTGCCTCACAACTGGGCTGCCCCCATTGCTACTATTTCTGTTCTAGGGAGGAGGAGGAGGGGGAGGAGAAAAGTCTGGCTACCAAAAGCTTATAATAAAAACACCTCTAACTCTGAAGGAATTACCACTTGGCTTTGATTAAAGTCAAATACTGTATTAAATAAGAAACCCTTCACTCAGCATGGTAAATGAGTGGAAAGCCTTAACAAAGTGAATGGGGATGTTACTTTTTATGCTGCCTTCCAAACCTTTTTTAAAAAGCTGAACACTGGTATAACCCTACCATAGAAAAAGAAACATGTTATCACACACTGCAGTAGTGGGATTGAGATATCAGATCTGCCCCCATGTCTCATAAACACCAGAACTACGTGAAAGGAAAAGAGTGGCAGTAATCACCATACACTAGTGGCCAATATTGTGAAAACATTTTGGAAAGTATCTCTTTATGACCTCAAAACCATGCTAAATATCTCTGTAGAAGATTACAAAAACTTGGCCTATCACTCAAGATCCAAAAAACCAAAGTGCTGCACCAAGAAGCACAAAACAACCGTTCTGCAGTACAACAAATCCAACTCAATGGTGTAACTCTGGAAAATGTTGATAACTTCTCCTACTTTTCCACAAGGGCCAATATTGATGCTGAAATCCAGGATCGCTAGAGCTCTGCGAGTGCAGCTTTCTCTTGGTTGAAGTGCAGACTGTTTGAGGACTGGGACATTTGCAGGGAAACCAAAATGCTTGTTTACAAAGCTATCGTACTACCAACCTTACTGTATGCTTCTGAAACATGGACCACTTACAAACACCATCTCCAACTCCTCGAAAGATTCCCTTAAGGGTGTCTTGAAATTTTTACACATCACTTGGAAAGACACACAAACTAATGCCAGTGTACAGGAAGAAGCAAAGATCACCAGTGTTGAAGCAATGATTCTTCATCATCAACTTCGTTGGACTGGTCGTGTTGTTCGGATGCCTATCGTTTTCCAAAGCAAATACTCTTTTCCCAACTCAAGAATGAAAAGCGTAATACTGGTGGTCAACAAAAGAGGTTTAAAGACTCTCTCAAGGAAAATCTTTAAAAATGTTGTTTTAACACCAACAATTGGGAAACACTGGCCTGTGAGCACTCGAATTGGAGAACGGCCATTAAGAAAGGTGCTATGGACTTTGAAGACACTTGAACTCAGGTTGAAAGGGAGAAACACACTAAGAGGAAGGCATGTTTGGCAAACCCTCACCGTGATCAACTCCGGTCCGGAAATCTCAGTCCTCACTGAGGAAGGCCATGAGAATACAGAATTGAACTCCACAGTCACATACGGACTCACTGTTAAGACCGTCTTCAGGGAAGACAATCTTGCTCAGCTACGAGTGATCACCAAAGGAAGCAAATAGCCAAATAAAAGAAGTTGTGCACACAAAACCATGATAAAGGGTATTTCATAACTTTTCACCATTTATGTTAGTGCAGAAACTTTTTGCTGCGATTGCAGCTCTGCAGTGACATCCCATTGAGTGAACCAAATATTTTAATTCACCAGGCGTTTTAATGTGAAACCAAGATTGTATGACTGTTTCCAAAATTTGTGCTTTATTCCTTGCTTGCTTCTGACTAAAAGTTTATATAATCAGCTCCACAGATATTCTGTTGGATTCAGGTCAGGGCTATTCAACACAGTTTGTGGCATTATATTCTGCATTAGATTATCTTTCTAATGATATACTGTAGAAGTTCATTCTAATTTTATACTTTTCTTATGAGCTGTCAAACCTTAGAAATACAGCTTTTCCTAAAGTTTTCCACAATTTTGACCACTAGAGTAATGAGCATCACCTTCATCATATGTCAAATGCAGAAATAAAGTTATTACAGATATATGATACGGTTTTTAAACAGACACACACACACACACACACACACACACACGCACACACACACACACACACTTCCTTACAGAATGTCATCGAAGAGTTCAGGTGTAGGAGGTTCATCGAAGGCTATGCTTGAAGTTATATAGATTTGAGACATAATGCCAGCAATAACAACATCTCCAGACTGGAAATATTTGTGAAGAATAGGAAGAGGGTCACGGATGGAACAGGGAGCAACTGCAGCCTTGCACTCATCTGGAGGAAGCAGCATTGACGCCAACATCAAGGAAAGTACCATCCTGCACAGAGTATTGTAGGAGCAAGAGGAAACTTGCACACAGTCTGACTTAGCAGCACAAATACCAAGACTGCAAATATTACCATGTTGCAGGGATTTTTTTAGGCAACAACCCATCTCTTTGCACATTGTCATCTGAGTGATACTGAGCAGCAAAGTCTCACTGGGATGCTTACGAAAGCCAGTTTTTGCAGGGAAAAGAATCAGTCTATCACAGCCCTTGGTGTAAGGCCAAGCTCTGAACATCACAGGAGATATTAATAGTATCTTCAAGTCTTGATTCATAGTTTTCATGCAGCTACTGAACTCCCCAGAGAGTCAACAGAATGATTGTGATTACTTTTATAATTACAGGAGAGTTAATCAGCTGTGCTGGGTTGTTGCTTCTTGGTGATGTGGAGTGGGGGGACATGTTTATCACATCACAGCCAAAGTCTCAGCTGGTCTTCCTTAGCAGGGAGAGCAATAAGGGTTTATGGAGACTCAGCAAAAAAGAGAAAAAGTTTTACCCAGAAAAATACTTAGGATGAGAATATAGAATAAAGAATAAATGCTTTACAGCCGATTCTTCAAAGAGGTAAAAAAACCCTTTGCATAACCTTTAAATCAAGTACGTTATCCATTTTATCAACAAAAAATTCCATTACATTAACTAACACCATATGGACAGACCATAATTTTCAGTTGAGAGCCAGTGACATGTAATGGTTAGAGTGTTTGACTAGGACATGGGAGACCCAATTTATTACAGTGGTACCTCGGGTTACAAACACTTCATGTTACTGACTCCGCTAACCCAGAATTAGTACCTTGGGTTAAGAACTTTGCCCCAGGATGAGAACAGAAATCCTGTGGCAGCAGCACGGTGGCAGCTGGAAGCCCTATTAGCTAAAGTGGTACCTCAGGTTAAGAACAGTTTCAGGTTAAGAACGGACCTCCGGAACAAATTAAGTTCATAACCAGAGGTACCACTGTACTTCCAATCCAGCTACTAATTCCCCATTTGTATCTGTCCCAAATGGAGAATAATAATAATAATAATAATAATAATAATAATAATAATAATAATTTATTATTTATACCCCGCCCATCTGGCTGGGCCTCCCCAGCCACTCTGGGCGGCTTCCAAAAGAATATTAAAATACTATGATACATCAAACATTAAAAGCATCCCTAAACAGGGCTGCCTTCAGATGTCTTCTAAAAGTCTGGTAGTTGTTGTTCTCTTTGACATCTGGTGGGAGGGCATTCCACAGGGAGGGCGCCACTACCGAGAAGGCCCTCTGCCTGGTTCCCTGTAACTTGACTTCTCGCAGTGAGGGAACCGCCAGAAGGCCCTCGGTGCTGGACCTCAGTGTCCGGGTAGAACGATGGGGGTGGAGACACTCCTTCAGGTATACTGGACCGAGGCCATTTAGGGCTTTAAAGGTCAGCACCAACACTTTGAATTGTGCTCGGAAACGTACTGGGAGCCAATGTAGGTCTTTCAAGACCGGTGTTATATGGTCTCGGCGGCCGCTCCCTGTCACCAGTCTGGCTGCTGCGTTCTGGATTAGTTGTAGTTTCCGGGTCACCTTCAAAGGTAGCCCCACGTAGAGTGCATTGCAGTAGTCCAAGCGGGAGATAACCAGAGCATGCACCACTCTGGCGAGGCAGTCCACAGGCAGATAGGGTCTCAGCCTGCGTACCAGATGGAGCTGGTAAACAGCTGCCCCGGACACGGATTTAACCTGTGCCTCCATGGACAGCTGTGAGTCCAAAATGACTCCCAGGCTGCACACCTGGTCCTTCAGGGGCACAGGTACCCCATTCAGGACCAGGGAGTCCTCCACACCTGCCCGCCTCCTGTCCCCCAGAAACAGTACTTCTGTCTTGTCAGGATTCAATCTCAATCTGTTAGCCGCCATCCATCCTCCAACCGCCTCCAGACACTCACACAGGACCTTTACCGCCTTCACTGGTTCTGATTTGAAAGAGAGGTAGAGCTGGGTATCATCCGCATACTGATGAACACCCAGCCCAAACCCCCTGATGATCTCTCCCAGCGGCTGCATGTAGATGTTGAAAAGCATGGGGGAGAAGACAGAACCCTGAGGCACCCCACAAGTGAGAGCCCAGGGGTCTGAACACTCATCCCCCACCACCACTTTCTGAACACGGCCCAGGAGGAAGGAGCGGAACCACTGTATGACAGTGCCCCCAGCTCCCAGCCCCTCAAGACGGTCCAGAAGGATGTTATGGTCGATGGTATCAAACACCCCTGAGAGATCCAGCAGAACTAGGAAACAGCTCTCACCTTTGTCCCTAGCCCGCCGGAGATCATCAACCAGTGCGACCAAGGCAGTTTCAGTCCCATGATGAGGCCTGAATCCCGACTGGAAGGGATCCAAATGGTCCGCTTCTTCCAGGCGTGCCCGGAATTGTTCAGCAACCACTCACTCAATCACCTTGCCCAAGAATGGAAGATTTGAGACTGGGCGATAGTTGGCCATCGTGGCCGCATCTAAAGATGGTTTTTTAAGAAGTTGTTTGATAACCGCCTCTTTCAGCGGGTCTGGGAAGGCTCCCTCACGGAGGGAAGCATTCACCACCCCACGAAGCCCATCGCCCAGTTCTTCCCGGCTAGCTTTTATAAGCCAGGATGGGCAAGGATCAAGGAGACAGGTGGTTGGTTTCACTCGTCCAAGCAGCCTGTCCACATCCTCAGTGGTAACAGATTGGAATTGATCCCATGCAATTTGACTAGACAGGACTCTAGCACTCTCCCGCCCTGGCCCTGCTCCCACGGTGGCGTCTACCTCTTCCCGAATCTGAGCGACTTTATCTGCAAAAAACTTTGCAAAATCATTGCAGGAGATCGTGTGGCCCGTACTGGGCCCCGATGTAGCAGGTGATAAACTCAGAGAATCTGGGTCTCATTTGCAGGGAGATGAGGACCAGTGGGTAACAAATGTCATTCAATTGTTTTGAAGCCCCACTTGGAAATGTGGCAAATTCACATTGTGAAGCCAGGTGGACGTGTACATACATGTGTATCCACAGGTGGGTGATGGCCGAAAGGATTAAAAATGCAACCTCTTAATTGTCCACAATGTTCTGCCATGTTATGCAGGCTGTTGCAGCTACATTCTGAGATCAGCAGCCTTTCTTAATTACATATAAATAAATACAATATAGCTTTTACCTAAATGTATAAAGAATAGCCTTGACAGAAGTTACGTGTTTCACACTGCTGAAGTGTCCCCATGAAGGGATATACCTTTAGCACCCTAAGAATGGAAGATCAGTGTATTGACAGGATAACAAATTGACAGAACAACTTTATGGGGTTAAAAATTGGTCTCAGCTTTATTGATTACAGATTTAGGTTGGAGGCTTTTTCTGGGAATAAAAAGGATGAGTGTTGAGAAATACAAGGAATTACTTTGTCTGGTCTCCTTCCAATAAATGCCAGCAAACAATGCAAAAATTAAAACCATCAACACAAGTTCATTCCTATTTGCTCCTCAGAATTAAGTGGTCTTTGCTGTTCAAGTCAGGCCTCAGGAGAATTATATACAATTTGGGGGAAAAGATACAACCCAGCAAACCTGCGCTGGAGGCCAAGATGCAAAAGACCTCCACAGCCACCATCTGCTTTCCTTTGGTGCTCAGATAAGAGGGAACAAAGGACAGCCAAACGCTGCAGAACACCAACATGCTGAAGGTGATGAACTTGGCTTCGTTGAAACTGTCCGGCAACCTCTTGGCCAGGAAAGCCATAGTGAAGCTGACCATGGCCAGGAATCCCAGATAACCCAGGACAGAATAAAACATCGCGACAGAACCTTCGTTGCATTCCACAATGATTTCCTCCAGCAGAGAGTTCATGTCCACATCTGGGAATGGAGGAGCCGTACAGAGCCAAGCAGCACAAATGCTGGTTTGAATGGAGCAGCAAGCAAGAAGCACAGAGTTTGTGAGAGATTTCCCCACCCATTTCCTCATCCTGGATCCTGGTTTGGTGGCCATGAAAGCCAGAACCACCGTGATGGTTTTGGCCAAGACACAAGACACAGCAATGGAGAAGATGATGCCAAAAGCAGCTTGTCGTAAAGAGCAGCTGACTGGGTGAGGCTGGCCAATGAACAGCAAGGAGCAGAGGAAGCAGAGCAAGAGGGAAGTGAGCAGAGTGTAGGTGAGGTCCCGGTTGTTGGCTTTGACAATGGGAGTGTCCCCATTCCTAGAGAAGACGCCAAGTATCAAGGCTGTGACCAGAGAAAAGACCAGGGCTAAGGAAGCTAAGACGAACCCTAAAGGTTCTGCGTAGGAAAGAAAATGTTGGCGTTTGGGGATGCATTGATCTCTGTCCTTGTTTGGAAATTGGTCATCTTGGCAGTGGAAACAATAATCCATATCTGAAACAATGAGTGATATATGAGTTCCGACAAATGTTGCATTAATAAGTTGGAAAAATTATCAGAGGTAAGTGGATATTAACAACAATTTGTACAATCTCCTGCCATTATGCATAATCCACAATAGGCTGTACGTTTTCATAGGCATAGGCTCTACGTTTTCATAGTGCATGGCTTGTTCATCTACTATGTCCTTCATCTGGAATTAGTGATCAGAAATATTGGCTTTGGTTGTACCCTTAGCTAGAGTTGGTCACAATTCTTTGTGGTACAATGTGCAAAATAGTAATACCAGATTCCCTGGGGGAAGTTGAAATAGGTATTAGGAAGCATTCTACAAAATAGCAGATGATGTCTCTTACCCGTTTGATTTGAAATCATCCCATGTGGACACGAAGCACAATCATAGCAACAAAATGGCAACCCCTCCTTCTTTTTCCTGCTGTAGCCTGGCTGGCAGCGATCATTACACAAGGCAAGGGGCAGCACCTAGCCATAAAAAGAGGAGAAAATGTAGCTCTCTTGTGCCTTGTAAGCAACACAGTTTTAACCAGAAAAGGGATCAACTGACTGATTAACATTATTCCAGAAAGGTGTGTTGTATGTGTAAATAAACTGGGAGTGAATGAGAAGGGATATTGAATTTTTAATCTGCATAAAGATGGAGGAGTGAGCAGGGGCGCCGACTTATAAAAAACATTGGGGGGGGGCATACCGGGGTCCTGCCCCGGGAAGTTTTCTAAATTTTAGATGAAAATTAGTGAGTTTTAAAGTTTTTAAAAAGTATTTTAGAGTCATATGATCAACATTAGAACCCCGAAAACTCGACTCTCTATAACTCCACACTCCGGGAAACTCGACAAGCCTGAAACACTTTTTGGCTTTGAAAAAAGAAACAAAACATAAACACGCATTTAATTTACAGTAACAATTATGCTTATAGACTATTACAGAGCAGTGAATATATAGCTCTGAAAAGACTGAAATGATATTTAAATAAATCCTAAACTATTATTAAAAAAATAAAACATAAAATATTGCTGTCGCACAGTAATAGCACTTTGATTAATAAGTGAAATAGCTAATTTAAGCTTACTTTGAATAAGGCTGAGGGTTCATTAAATAAAAATAATATCTCAAAGTTAATGCTTTAATACAGTTAATAAAGTTAATACAGTATGCCTAATACTGTATGTAAATACTGTAATACTGTATGTAAATAACGGGCTTTAATTGGGTCTTACACCCTAAAAATATTTAAGTATTTGAAAATAACTAATACAGTACTATAGTAATATAGAAATACAGTACTAAACTAGTACTAATATTTCGAAACTGAAAAATTAACGTTCTGTATGTATTTAATTCTCTATTTTATAAAGATTTTTAATATCTGACAGTGAGTTTGGAGTAGCCCAATGCAAAAATCCTGAGGATCCATGTGGATCCGTGCTTTGTAACCACGTTTTTGCACCACTGTGACCCTAGGCAACAGTGGGTGCGTGATTTTTTTGGTGCAAGATGTAGCCATGGACGTGCTATGTGATCTGATGGTGAATTTGGGGTGACCCAATGCAAAAATCCTGATGATCCATGTGGATCCGTGCTTTGTAACCACGTTTTTGCACCATTGTGGCCCCAGGCCACAGTGGGTGCGTGATTTATTTGGTGCAGGCTGTAGCCATGGACATGCTATGTTATCTGATGGTGAATTTGGGGTGACCCAGTGCAAAGATCCTGTGGATCCATGCTTTGTAACCACGTTTTTGCACCATTGCAGCCCCAGGCAACAGTGGGTGCGTGATTTTTTTGGTACAGACTGTAGCCATGGACATGTAATGTGATCTGATGGTGAATTTGGAGTGACCCAATGCAAAAATCCTGAGGATCCATGTGGATCCGTGCTTTGTCACCACGTTTTAAATGGGGAGGGAAGGAAAAACACAGAAGGGACAAGAAGCACAAGAGGGGTGTGCGGAGAAGCAGCTGGCTAAGAATGCAGGGGAGGAGTTTAACGGGGTGGGGGGGAGGAAAGGAAGGCAAAAGCCCCCCCCCCCAAGCCAGCCCTCTCTCTCTCTCTCCCACCTGCATCCCTAGAGCACGGAGAGGAGGAGGTGGTGGGCTGGAGCCTGCACGCAGTGTGACTAGGAAAGAATTAGAAGGAAGGACTCGATCCTTTCCTTAACCCTCTGCTTGCCAGGAGGGCAGGGGATTCCCTGCTCTTTGTTGAGTTTGAGCAAACACAGCAACAGAAGCGGTGGGCAGTAAGACCCTGAGGCAGAATGCAGGAAAGCAGCAGCTTCTGCCCGATCTGATTTTTGCCTGATTTTTGCCTATTTTTGCCCCTGCGCTCCGGCGAGTCAGCTCCAGGGACCACACATTCGCTCAATAACACGCACAGACATTTCCCCTTACTTTTTAGGAGAAAAAATCTGCGTGTTATAGAGTGAAATTTACGGTAATAATTTTTGAGGGGGCTCGGGCCCCCTCAGGCCCCATGGAGTCGGCGCCTATGGGAGTGAGAGAACACAGGTGAAGGCAACAGGGAGTTGACACAGAAGGTAAAATAGGAAGCACATATATTAGACTCAGAGAAGCACCACGAGAAAATAAATCTTCTTTCAAACCAAATGGGTAATTTAGCTTCCCCTTGTCTTCTGAGCTGTAAATCTCACTTGGTTCAATATGATTTACTCCTCCCTTCATGTGCAAAGCATCAAAATGTTATATTGAAATCCTATATAGCAGGAATGTGGAACCTTTGGTCCAGCAGGTGGTATTGGACTGCAACTCTCATTAGTCTGAAAACCAGCCTGGCCAGTTATCAGGGAGGATGGGAGTTGGGAGCCAACAATATTCCATATGCAATATAGTGGAATATATTACATTATCTACTTTTAAACCAGAACACTAAAGTAGATCGACTTTTCACCTCATATATGATGGTAAAATAATGTGCTGTACATGGATTATTCATCAACAATTTGCTTATTAATGATAAAGAATGTCTGCATTAACCTTATATTTTGTGTTCATAATAACAATACCTCATTTAAAAAACAACAACAATGGTCCCACCTGATTAAAAGCTCTGTGCCATGTGATGGCTTCCTCATCCATGCTGAAGTCTACATTTTGTGAATCTTGTGGAACTATCTTTCCTACTTTCACTCGGGAGAAGGTTTGGTTTGGAAAAGTAACCCAGTTAATAATATCAAATCCACCTGCTAACTCCCCATTCTCATCAAAAGACACTAAGTCACCAGCACTGTTGTTAAAGGAGATACTCCTCAAGAACGAGTGCAGCTAGACAGAAGAAAACAAAGGCAAAGTTTTTAAAAAGGAGAGCTTTTATGGAAAGAAGAAGTATCCATCAATATATTTCATACAATGGAAAGTAGTCAAAAACTGTGCAGTCTACAACATTTGGAGCACCTAAGTATTTCTAGCAAGTATAGCTGGCCTTCCACTTGCGTGAGGATTGGGGTCCGTGTGCAAAGGCAAAATGGTGCCATGTCAGGAAGCCCTGGAACTGTCCCTCCTGCAAGGTGGGTGTGCAGGGAGAAGGGGGCAAAGGAATGGAGAGAAGTTCTTGGTGGGTTTTCTCTGCTCTAAATGTTTTGTTTGCTTGTTTATTTACTTTTCCCTATCCAAGAGATGCTTCCACACGTCTTGACAGCCCATGTTCCTAGAGAGGCAGGGAAAGGGTACAGAGTGCCATAACTCCTTCAACTGTTCCTGCAAATGGAAGGGAAGTTCCGGTCCTATCTTGATTGTGGCTCCTTCAGCTTGAAGGAAAGGGAAAACAGTTAAGCATTGAAAAGAATGTGGGAATAGTTGTAGAGGAAAGGTAAAAGCCTTAAGCAGTTGTGTATGTATATATATGTTTGTGTGTATTCATTCTATGGACTGTGTATCATCGCTCATTAGATTAGCCCCCAGCAAAGGTTTGTTCTGAATAGGAAATCTCAACCACATTTGAAAATAGCCCTATACGTTCCTCTTTAGTGCAGAAACAAATGCAGGTTCTAGAAAAAAGTTGGTGTCGGTGGACAGAATGAGTGGGTAGTCATGGGTAGAAACAAACCTTAGTATTTTCAAACATATTCTTAATTCTTGATAATTCCCCCTTCTCTTGCTCAACTTTGCAAAGGTTAATTCTGAATAGGAAATCTCACCTGCCAAGGTTGCAGTTTTGGAGGATCGAGCCCACCTCTGTCTGCCATCATTCTGCGTTTTGACCTGGATGAGTGCATCTGATGTAAAGAATGTGCAATAGCATAAACCGCATTATAGATACTGTAACTTTGGCCAGTCATGGTCATCTCAAAAATATGCCCAGGAAGGCTCTCCAGACTCTCATGTCCAGTGCAGGTCTTTCTGTTTTCCTTGTGCCCATTGGAAGCAGACAATAAACAGTTGAATGCCTGTTGCCAAAAAGCCTGGAGGAACCCATCTCCATTTGGAGAGTTGGGGTTCAGGGTCTGAAGGAAGTCTTTAAATCCCTGGACTTCCTCTGTGTGAATTGCAAAAGACAAGGCACCATCAAAGACTTGTATGTCATAATACCTTTGTGTTGTTTCTGAAGTGAAAGCCCACTGGGCTGTCAAAACCCACACGGTGCCTATAGAATTCTCTTCAATATCTTCAGCTAATGAAAAAAAATATTGCATCCATTTCACAACTGCAATGGTCTGAGGTTCTGCAAACATAACCAATATGTTGACTTCTGAGGCCATCAGGAAAGAGGACTTGGCCCGAAGGAGTTCCAGGGAACTGAAATTATCTAGACCCTGAGATATGGCTGGTAGTTTTTCACTGAAAGCTGAGCATACTCCATGCTGGGAGAGCATTGGCACTAAGCTTTGCATAAAGGTCTCTCCATTTTCATCATCGGATGCCACAATTCCTACCCATGTCCATTGGAAATGTAGAAGTAGCATGACAATCCCTGCATATTGATATTTCTCATTGGGCACCGTTCGGTAGAATGTCTGGGGCTGCAACTCCGGGCTTCTCACTGGAGCTAATACGCAGTAAGCAATCTGGAGGAAGAAATCAATCCAACAAGAATTGGAGAGTTAGAGCAAACGGTTATTGTTCATCCCAAGTATCTGCTTGAAGAAAAAACCCATGAGAATTTCTCAACTCCATTTATGGATGCATGTTGATTTCACAAGAACATTACGCATATCTCCAGCAGTTGTTGGTGCAGAGGAGGAGCAGGGTTTCTCTGACCTCTTGCAGCTGATCTTGTGCAGCTTCCTGGGAGCAGGAGGAAGACTCCTGCTGCTGCATCTGCCCAGTTCCAACCTCCCTGCTGCTTCCCAGTGACACATGGGAGACAGAGTCAGGCAAGCACCAAAGCCCCTCCACTCCCACCACTACTGCATATCTCTCCCAGGTGCTTTTGTATCAGTTTTTTTTTATTTCACTATATCATAAAAATAAAGCAAAGCAAAAGACAGTATTGAGAACCCAGGAGATAATTATTGAATCAGAAGCAGAAAAGCTTCACAGCCCCCACACTTACTATACCTGTGGAATCTTGTAGATGCCTAAGACAGTAGCCATGTAGAGAGAGATGTCAGAGTCAAGTCCCCCAATGAAAGCCATCTTATTTTTCTTCTTCTCACATTTGAAGTTGGGGACAATCCTTTCTGTGATGGACAGAAGTTTCAGGGTGTTCTGATAAGTCAACCTTGCATTTAAGTAGCTATCAGTGACGTGGAACCCAAAGGTCATATTCAGGAGGATATTAGCTTTCTCGTTTATTTCTTTCACAGCAAACACCAGGGAGAGGGTATTCTGGTAGTACTTCAGTGTGTCACTAATAAAAGAGTTATACTGTGTGTCAGAGGTATTCTCATCCTCTCCCTCTTAAGCACATAGGTAACTTTCTGGCGCTCTCTGGCAAATTCCAAAAGATTAAATAAAACAAATAAGCTAACAAACAAACTATATATCCATTTTATGTGTCAACAGTTGATAGTTGACCCCATGGACAATATTCAGTCAGCTTTAAGAATATTGCATCTAAAAAGCATTTAATTTTGTGCAGAGCATTCATATCCTGAAACACACATATGTAAATTAATCTGTTATTTGCAGCTGTACCACTTACTGGAAGAGAAGTTCCCAAGTCAGAAATTCTGAATGGTGCCTCTCAGATAGTAAGTGTTTGGTGTAGGTGGGGAGTAGGGACCAGAGCATATCAGATGGAATAGGATTTATTCTTTCACAGTAACTGAGTCAACATCCTTCCCTCCTTCAAAGAAATTTGTGGCTGTACAAAAAATACTGTAGCCAATGTTAGTCATACTTAGAGAAGGCCCATTAGGATTAATCGATCAGACTAAATTAGTTTTATTAATACTCTGCATATAACTCAGTTTTGATACCCAATATGGTTTACATTGTATAGCAGAGAATATAATCCAGATTCTATGTTATTTATATGTCACATTCATCTGTGACTGTCAGATTAAAAGAGAGTGATTGTGAATATGAAAATCACGCTTTGCTGCAAAGGAAAACCAGATGTTAATGGTGTGAAAGGAAACACAGAGGGAGGTTGAGGATGAAGTTGGGAGAAAGTGGTGAGAGCCATGGGATCAGATGATGAGAAAGAAGAACAGGCAGAAGATAGAAACCCCAAGAAGCAGAATAAAGCAACAAAGAAGAAGATGACCAGATCACAATGTAAAAAGAAGAAAATATATGTTTAACATCCCTCCTTGATAAAAGTCACATAGAAACATGGTATGAGCATGCCATCATATGTTTGGTTTAATTATAGCTAACATGAGCTCACCAAGGGTACGCTATGAAGGATAGAGTTTTTTCCTTACAGAAGTTCATCTATAAGCTTTGTGTTTGGGTGCTCATGGAAATCCATTTCTTCAAATAAAAAGCCAAAATAGGTAACAATTCCTCCAATAATTAGGTCCCCTCTCTGATAATTCTGGTGTGGAAGCTGGAAAGGCTCCATCATGGTGCATCTAGCAGAGTGTTCCTTGCTCTCAGCTGGAGGCAACTGTAGCCACAGGAAGAGAAGAATCTGCAGCAGAAATGTTCCAACCATCTTGGGGCCAACAGGGATGCTGAAAGTCATATTTGTATCTCATCCTCCATAAACTGCATTACAATAACTTTCATTGAACAACTCTGGATTATTTTGATAAAGGGAAAATGCCAATGATCTGATTCATGAAAACCTGCATCTTCAAAATTTCTCATGTGGGCTCTGAATGACACAGGATTTATTTTATATGCACTTTCACACTCTGATATTGATTATGTTCATGGCCTGATAAAATGTACATGGGGTTTGGCAAGATGGGTGATGAAACACAGCAATTTGAGATAATTACCAGTTTGAAAGTTATTGCCTTGGAGCATTGAGCTCTGTGACTTATAGTAAGATCAAAATAATTATGCATATTTATTATTGAGTAGTGCTCTTGTAATTTCGAGTGCCCCAGGCAAGCAAGCAGTCCAGCTGCAAACTGTTGATCTGAAGGGAACTTCCTATTTTCCCCAACACTCTTCCTCAATCACATTTCCTCTAGCTGTACATGTGTCACCAATGAAGACATGATTTTCAGCATTTTAGACCCCAAAGATGCTACCTTGTACACCCATTAAGGGGAGGGAGGAAATAGTTAAAATAATACAGATTCCAGTTGCAGGCGCAATACAGAGTGTTACATTTCCTTACAAAAGCCAGAAATGGTTAGTGTTGTGCTGTGGCCAGAGTGTACCTTGATATCAGTAAAGCTTGTGAAGAAAGTGGGGAAATGTGGGTTGAATGAGGGAACTGTTAGTTAGATTGGTAGCTGGTTGACTGACCGAACCCCTTTTGTTGCAGACAGGGTCATGTCCTGGCCAGTTGTGCTCAAAAGCATTGCCACAGAATCAGTAATCAATTCACCACTGCCCTAATTGTGTCCTCACACTTTCTCCCAAAGGAATTCTTGGAGCTGCTCCAGATCTTTTTTATTGTTTACTTGTTAATTCTTGAATTATTTGTTTACTTGTTTATTCTTTAATTTCTAGGGACATGAGTATCCCAGATTTCTAATTACACACACGTAAATAAAACAGCAATAACAGACACCTAGAATTACAAGCATGATTCAGACTTCTGGATTATTTAAAACTGTCTTCTTATTAGCTGCTCCCTGCTGTTCAGCTCAGGCCTCAGTAAAATAACATAGCATTTGGGGGAAAAGATGCAGCCCAGTAACCCACAACTCGAGGCCAAGATGGAGAAGATCTCCACAGCCACCATATATTTGCCCTTGGTGCTCAAGTAGGTTGGAACAAAGGAGAGCCACACACTGCAAAAGACCAGCATGCTGAAGGTGATGAATTTGGCTTCATTGAAACTGTCAGGCAACTTTCTAGCTAGGAAAGCCACCGTGAAGCTGACTATGGCCAGTAAGCCCATGAATCCCAGGACACAATAAAACATAAGAGTGGAACCTTCATTACATTCTAGCATTATTTCTTCAGTCATTGAGTGCATGTCAACGTCTGGGAATGGGGGAGAGGTTGCCAGCCATATGCTACAGATTGTGGCTTGCATAAGGGAGCAGGAAAGAACAATTGGGGTGCCCAGTGGCTTCCCTACCCACTTCCTCATTCGGGAGCCTGGCTTGGTGGCCATGAAAGCTAGAACCACAATGGCAGTTTTGGCCAATATGCAAGAAATTGCTACTGAGAAGATCAAGCCAAAAGCAGTTTGTCGAAGGAGGCAGGTGACTTCCTCAGGCTGGCCAATGAAGAGCAGAGCACAAAGGAAGGAGAGCAGGAGGAAAAGGAGGAGACTATAAGTGAGGTTGCGGTTGTTGGCTTTAACTATGGGAGTATCTCTGTGCTTTGTGAATATTTGAAGCACCAAAGCTGTGATGAAGGAAAAGAAGAGGGCAAATGTGGCCAAACTGATCCCCAACGGTTCTCTATAAGACAAGAATGTTTTGTCTTTGGGGAGGCAGCCATCCTGTTCATTGTTTGCATATTGATCTCCAGGGCATTCTGAACAGTCGTCCATGTCTGAAAAAGAAAAAGAAATAAACATCTTATTTTTAAAAAAGTTATTCTGTCCCCAATTGTCACAATGCATCTAAGAGATGCCAGAATGTATATTTGCTACTTCCATACTGTTTTCCAACTAGAGAAAGGAGCTTCTGATGCACAGGTAAAATTAAAGTGTGTGATGCATTCCTTACCCTCCTTGTTTGAGATCTTCCCTTCTGGACACGGAAGGCAATCATAGCAGCAGAATGGCTTTCCTTCCTTCTTGTTCTTTCTATAACCTACATGACAATTCTCATTACACAGAGAAGTGGGTTGTGCCTGTTCATAAATGAAAGAAGGAAATCGTTTGGAAGTTTGCATCTCACTGACCTATCTTCTAATAGTAAACATGACGGTTAAGCAATAGATCTTAAATCCAGCTCTAATTGTAGCATTGGAACTTTGGAGCTTCCTATAGGTTTCTTGTTTTATCTGAAGATGATCTTAAATTCAGCGCTAATGGTAGCATTGGAGCTTCTACCATTATTCCAGTACCTTTGCCTTTATGCAAACCATATTGGTATGTTTTTGAACTTCTTCAGAGATTGGCATGGTTTCTGTGAACATTCAGTTTATCATTTAACTCTGCAGCCAATGCAAAGGAATGTGTTTTGTATGTTTACCAGAATGCTGCAAACCAATGAGCAGCTTTCAATAATGAATTGACTGTGCCTGGAGTAATTGTGGGGTACAAATTAGGGCTGTGGAACAGATTTGGCCAAATCCCAGGTTGAATTGGGGTGATTCTGAAGGAAAGGCAGTGTGCTGGACCCGGGGGTAAGGTACCGTGGGCGTCAGCAAAGTCCACACGAAGAGGGGCGAGGTCCGAGGCGGAGAGCCGGGCGGGGTACAGGAACGCTGGAACAGGAGGCCGAGCAGGGAACAGGAACACCGGATGGTCAGGAACAGGAGGCCGAGCAGGGAACAGGTGCACCGGATGGTCAGGAACAGGAGGCCGAGCAGGGATCAGGAACACAGGAAGGTCCGAAGCCAACAACGACGTTGCTCCCACAACCTGGGGCCGGGCTGACTGGGCTTTTATCCTCTTCTAAGGCCAGGGGCGGTCCCGGCCCCCAGGAGCCCCGCCTCCTCTGACCTTAAGGCGAGCACTCCTCCTGGGAGCAACCAGTTCCCTTCGCCTCTCTGCCCTAAGCCTCTGCAGATCAGGAGAGGCCGAAGGGTTACTGGGCCCTGGAGGAGGCTCACCTGTAGCCACTGAGTCCTCAAGCCCCTCTGGGGCCAGAAGGGTTTCACCTGGGGCCAGCTCCTGGTGCTCTGCCACAGGTGCAGGCTCTTCAGCATCTAGGCCTTGCCCCAGTTCAGCCGGCCCTGGAGGCGGGAACTCCTGTGCAGGCTGGGATTCCTCTGGTTCGTCCTCTGAATCGGAATCCCAGGCCATCACAGGGAGGCAGCATCTGCAAAGAGCAGCACAGAGAGTTCCTTGCAACAGAGCTTTCAAATAGCCCCACACTGCACTTTTCCAAGCAGGGGGACACAAGCAGTCAAATTGAGGAGGACTGAGTCTGCTAGTGAGTAGAGGTTCCAATCCGGTTGGTTGCAGGGGTCTTCTTCACCAGTTGGTTCCAAGCCAGATTAATTTTTTCTACTTTTGGCCATATTGTCTAGATAATAAACCTAGAAATAAGATAGCTTTCCTTTTATCAGTGCTACAGCCTGATATTTCCTTCACAGATCGAGTCTGATTCTGATAATTGATGATTCAATGTGTTGCAATGAGGCAGTTTTTGGAAACTGTGCAAAAATATGGAGAAAACCTTGAATAAATTCTTACCTGGTTGAACCAGTTTGGCCACACAATAACATCATCATGAATGGTTAACCTCTTTTCTGGGGGAGCTTGTGGGTCCATTGTTCCAACTTTGACTCTCAGAAATGACTGATTTGGGAATGTGACCCAATTTATTATATCAAATCCAGCTACTAATTCCCCATTTTGGTCAAAGGAAACTTCTTCCCCAGCACTATTATTAAATGAAACTCTTCCCAGAAAGTGGTGGACCTAAGTTTGAAGAGGAAAAAAACAATTAATGAAGTTGCCAAAAATGATTAAATATTATTAATATTCGTACAAATAGAGTGCTTATCTTTAACATTTAAGAGCTATCGTTTGGAAGACTTCCGGGTTGGCGCCTCCAGCAATGGCTGAATTCCTCTGATCGGGAGGAATTTGCTTCATGGAATTTAGGGTCTGGCCGCGACGGCAAAGGCGGGGACCCACCAAAAATCACAGGCGGGAGAAGCCTGTGAACGTGGGATTTGGCTGGCACCTTTTGCGCCTCCCCTACTCGTGGGGAAACCCGGTTTCGGGGATCCGGAGCAACGTGGGGTGAGTGGCGCGGGGCTTCGAATTGACTGCTTCTTTCACGGAGTGAAGCTGCATAGCTGTTGTCGGAGAGCGCTGACTTTTTCCTGTGGACAATTTGATCTTAAAACAACTACCCGTGAGTAGAACGGAAAATTGGATTTTTAAACGTCTTAATTTGGCACTGAAACGGGGAAGTTTAAAACAGGAAGTCCGCCTTCCCCTTTTGTAAATAGACTGAAGCAAAGAGGCTGCAAGCTAAAGTCTTGGAAAGTCTTCTGTAAAGGATTAAACCTCCATCGGTTAAAATCATTAAACCCCCCCTTGGAAGCAGGAGAAGAGGGCGAAAATTTTGGATGGTGTAAACCTGCAGGAGAGAGAGTGAAGAAAGATAAATTACCACCGGAAATGGGCTGCTAGTAAGACTGACGTTTTGGGAAAGTTCATTGACTGTGAATAAAACGTATGTGGACAGATAGCAAATAAGAGAAATATATTGTTTCCATTGTTTCCTTCTGCACTTAAAAAGGAGTAAAAGTAACCGAAAATTGAAACTAATTTTGTTGCTTGAACTGTGTTTAAAAGGATTGATACAAATGATACAAAGTTTCCCTCTAGAGGGAGACTTTGAAACTGTTACAGGAGTGGAGCTGCAGAGATAAAAAACTGTGAGAACCAGGGATTGACCTTGGATTGGTAAGAATGTCGACAGAAGAAGCCTTAGTGATTGCATTATGCAAGATAAGTGCTTCATTGGAACAGCTTCATAAGAAGATGGATGTGATGACTATCAAAATTGACAATTTGGGACAAAAAGTGACTGATTTGGGACAAAAAGTGAACATCTATACAGAAACTATTCAGGAATTGTTTCAGGAATCTACTTTGACATGGCAAATTGTAGAGAAGGGAAGGGAGAAAGTTGTTGTTGAACCTAAAGTAATACAAGTGGAGAGAGTCCCAGTCTTACAGAGGCAATTTGATGAATATAAGTTGTTGCCTTCTATGACTAAATTTAGAGAAAATCAGATTTTGAGGATTGGAACCTTGCTTGGATTTGAGAAGGAAAGTTGGATAGATTCCCTCATGCAGGGATGTACTGGTCTTTGGGATTTGGACTTGGGCCAGGAGGAGATTGGAGTTGTGGGGACTTTCAGTTTTGGAGGGATTTTGAAACACGTCCTGAAACATCTTTTGGACTATAGTGCTAATTACGGAGATTTGGCTGACCTGTCGAGAAGGAATAAAAACATTGCTAGGTTGGAGCCTCCCCAAGATCTACTCCTCGGCATCAAAGGAAGGAAATTAAGAACAAGATCAACAGAAGACAAAGCAAAGTGCATGTATAAATCTGAAGAAGATCTGCAGAAGGGGCTTGGAAAAGAGTTAAGAGCCTCGGACAGAAGATCAACAGGTTGATGGACCATATGGAATAGACGGAAAGGACTGGCAGAATCCGAGACCAGGGAGAAGAGATGGTGGAAGAAGATTGGAAAAAGTTTAAAGTTTATTTATAAAAATATGGTAAAATTAATGAGTGTTAGAAAAATGTTGGAATGAAATTATATGGCTTTAGTAGAAATGTTATAAGGAGTTAAGTATAAATAAGTATTATGGTATTAATGGAAGATAAGGTTAAAATAAGTTAAGATAATTATATGACAGAAAATAGAGAAAGAGGGAAAGGAATTGCTGAAATAATTAATAGAAGTGGAATACAAAAAGGGAGGTGAGAGGAGGTCGATGAAACGAGGGAATGAAAGATAGGGCATTGAAATGGTATGATGTTTGTTTTTTAAAAAAATTATGTTTAGTTTAATGTGTTAATGTTGTGTTGTGCATTGTTTATATATTGTATTGTATTGTATTGTATTGTATTGTATTTCTTTTGTCTTTTTGTCTTTTTTCTTTTCTTCTTCTTTTCTTCTTTTTTTGTAAGGTTTAAAAATAATAAATATTATTTTTTAAAAAAAAAGATAAGTCTGTGGGTTGGGCTAGTCTGGTGTGAGAGAGTGAGATAATTTGTTAAGAGGAGTCAGTTAGATAGTTGAGATAATCAGAAGGTATAGGCTGGTAAAGAAACTAAAGTTAAGGTACTGACAGGAATATTATCTGAGAAACCATAAACTTGTTAATGTTTGTAAAATAAACTTGTTGGGGTTTTTTTTGTTCACTGTTAAAAAAAGAAGAGCTATAGTTTGTGGTCCATTTAAAAGTTGTACCTTAGTGTTTTTCTTTCTCTTTTTTTAATGAGTTTCTTCTTCAAAAATGGATGGAGCTAAAAAGGAAAAAGGAATTAATGAGCAGTGCTGCTTTCTAGAAAAAGATGTGCTGGAACTCACCACAAACACCTCCCTCGTTCCCTTGGAATAGCAATGGAGCCCCCCTGAGAGGGGAGAGAACTGAGCTCCCCTGAGTTCTGGCTGAAAAAAGCCCTGCTCATGAGCATATACAAAAGAGCAACATTGTGGAACACAAGTTTCATTTTAAATGTTTTGTGAAGAATACTTTTAATCGTAGCAATGTTTATTGTGGTGGTAAGATGTGGTTCTTTCAAGAATCACAGTTAGTCTTGGCCTAAATTTCATAGAACTTAGACCACAAATATTAGACAGGACGTTCCTTCAGATAGCAGGATAAGCTGTGTAGTTAAGCTGCTCATCACTTTCCAGGGATACATTGTACAAATAGTGGTAGCATTATATCGTGTACCTAGCCATCTATAGCCATATTTTGCTATTCCAAGGACAACTGAACCAACTTTAAAGTGATGGCAGAATTTCATCCATTATGTTATCCTAACCATTAGTGGATAGTCATTTCCTCCTCAAGAGGAAAGAGGAAAGCCACTACCCCAGCGTCATAGCGGAGTCCTGGCCACGTCACACCCGCCAACCAATCCAGTCAGCCGGGGAGGGGGGGCGTGACTTGCTGCATTGAAGTGGCCGCGTGGCTCGGGATCGCCTTCTTGGTTTCAGGCCTTCATTGTGGCCTTAATTCGCCCATTAATCTAAAACACTGGTGTCCATGTGTTTTATTATTCAACAACTGGGGGAGGGTTCAGGGCATTGACATGCAATGAGTTTCCCCTACTGAAACTCTATTCCAAGCACAACTGAACCCACTTTATGTGATGATAGCCTTTTAGTGATGGCAGCATTTCATCCATTATGTTATCCTAACCATTAGTGCATAGTCATTTCCTCCCCGATAGAAAAGAGGAATGGATTTCCCTTACTGACAGAGGTATTCAAGATAAATGCCCCCTTTGGCTGAGCTCCAGAGTTGATCACAGACATCTGTATTAACTGGAAGACAACATTACCTGCCATGGCTGTTGTTCTGTAAGTTTCCATCTTTCTCCTTCTGCCATTGCTCTGCAATTTAATTTGGTGGACTGCATGGTGTGCAATGCATGTGCCAAAATATAGATTGCATTGTAGATGCTGTAGCTGTGGGCTGTCATGCTCGTTTCAAAAACAGACCCAGGAAGGCTCTCAATATTCTCCTCCCCAGTGCAGAATTTGCCATTTTTCTTCTCTGAAGAAGGGTTGGAAAAACCACAATTAAATGCCTTTTCCCAGAAAACCCTGAGAAAACGATCTTCTTTTTCCAAGGTAGGCTTTCTCATCTGAATAAATTTCTGGAATCCTGGAAGATCCTTAGAGTGAACTGCAAAGGATAGAGCCCCATGGAGGAATGTGATGTCCCAACCTCTTTGAAAGGGAAATGAGGTGAAATCCATCTGGGCTATCATAATCCAGATTTTTCTATTTCCTTGTATTGGCACATCATTCATTTCTGCAAGCCTGGGTAGCGTTCTCATTCCCATAATTGTATGAATTTCACCATGTACAACCACAGCATTGGCAGTGCTTCCTACAATAATGTTCAATGTTTTTGAACCTTCTTCCACCATTTCATCAAACTCACCAGAAGAGGTAACCTTAGGGAAACTTTCTATAAAATCAAAGCAGATACCCTTCTGGGCAAACATGGGGAGAACATTTTGTACAACTCTCTCTCCAGTGTCATCATGGAGTTGAAAAAGCACACCAATCCACATCCAACGAAAATGCAGCAGTAACTGGAGGAGCCCCTCGTATTGCTGAGTACCATCTGGGAATATCCAGTGGGTGAAAAGGGTTTGAATGTCATTATTTGTCACTGGAGAAGAGCCATAGATGAGCTAAAGAGGGTCATTGTTAAAATCAAGGGAGGAAAGATGATAACAAATGATGATATCAAAACACCAGTTACAGATAGGTAGCCGTGTTGGTCTGCCATAGTCAAAACAAAACAAAATAAAAAAATTCCTTCCAGTAGCACCTTAAAGACCAACTAAGTTAGTTCTTCGTATGAGCTTTCGTGTGCATGCACACTTCTTCAGATACACTGAAACAGAAGTCACCAGACCCTTCTATATAGTGAGAAGGTGGGGAGGGGTATTACTCAGAAGGGTGGTGGGATTGGGTGATTGGCAGATAGCTGTGATGAGCCTGTTGACGACTCTTAACGACAGGTCATGGTTTACAAGCTATAAGGAACACCATTTCAGATAAAACCACAGTGGACTTTGCCACCAAACTCTGCCAATTTG
Source organism: Podarcis gaigeae (assembly GCF_964106915.1). NCBI lineage: Eukaryota > Metazoa > Chordata > Lepidosauria > Squamata > Lacertidae > Podarcis > Podarcis gaigeae. The sequence goes on from NC_139693.1 coordinate 38,149,326, forward strand.
TCCTTACCCACAACAACTTCAAATTCGGTGATAACCTGTTCCTTCAGATCAGCGGCACAGCAATGGGCACCCGCATGGTCCCACAGTATGCCAACATCTTCATGGCGGATTTAGAACGTTTCCTAAACTCCTACCCACTCAAACCTCTCTTGTACCTGCGATACACTGATGATATTTTTATCATCTGGACACATGGTCAACAGACCCTGGACACCTTCCACCAGAAATTCAATGATTTTCACCCCACCATCAACCTAACAATGAATCAATCTATGCAAGAAATACATTTTTTGGACACTACTATAAAAATACAGGATGGGCGCATAGACACCACCTTATACCGTAAACCAACTGACCGACAAACATATCTACATGCCTCTAGCTACCATCCCAAACATACCAAACAGTCCATTGTATATAGCCAGGCACTACGTTACAGCCACATCTGCTCCAATTCTACAGACAGAGACTCTCACCTAAGAGATCTACAGCAAACCTTTTTAGAACTAAAATACCCAGCAGATGAAGTTAGACAACAGATCAACAGAGCCAGACTGATACCCAGAGAGAACTTGCTGCAGACAGACACAAAAAAGAAAATAACAGAACACCTCTAGTCATCACATACAGCTCCCAAGTTAAAACAGTACAACGCATCATCAGAGATCTACAACCTCTCCTGGACAATGACAGTTCTCTTTCTCAAGCTCTGGGAGGAAGACCTTTCATTGCCTACAGACAGCCACCCAATCTTAAACAACTCCTAACCCACAATAATACTACAACCAGACTTAACACGGACACTGGCACCAGAGCCTGCAATAAACCCAGATGCCAACTTTGCTGCCACATACACCCGGACAACACCATTACTGGCCCCAACAACATCACACATACCATCTCGGGACTATTTAATTGCTCATCGTCTAACATTGTGTATGCCATCAAATGCCAACAGTGTCCTTCAGCTCTCTATATTGGACAAACAGGCCAAACCTTACACCAAAGAATAAACGGACATAAATCCGACATCAGGAACCACAAGACAGAGAAACCAGTAGGAGAACACTTCAATCTCCCAGGACATTCTATACAAGATTTCAAAGTAGCTGTTCTATTACAAAGGAATTTCAGAAATAGACTGGAAAGAGAAGCTGCTGAATTGCAACTTATCACCAAACTTAAAACCATGGAGAGACCTGGTCTGAACAAAGACATTGGATTCTTATCTCATTATACATGACAAAGCCATTTTTCACCTTCTCACCCCTTGCTTTTTCCTGTAAGACCTATTGCAGTCGTTAAGAGTCGTCAACAGGCTCATCACAGCTATCTGCCAATCACCCAATCCCACCACCCTTCTGAGTAATACCCCTCCCCACCTTCTCACTATATAGAAGGGTCTGGTGACTTCTGTTTCAGTGTATCTGAAGAAGTGTGCATGCACACGAAAGCTCATACCAAGAACTAACTTAGTTGGTCTTTAAGGTGCTACTGGAAGGATTTTTTTTGTTTTGTTTTGTTTTGATCAAAACACCAATTAGACTCAAAACCAGATTTCAATCTCTATTTAATTGGTATATATGAACAAGGGGGGATTCCGATTTTTGGTTATTTCTGTTAATTTAGAATTTGTGGTTTGGGGAAATACTTGGATATTAATGTCTTTACATCAAATAGAACAATTATGCAGTTATGTTTGTGGCTGAATTTGCTGCCCTTCATATCTAAAGGAGGATAAAGGAAAGAACAGGTAAATAAATGCTTGTTCACAGAAAACCATGATAAAGCTTTCTCATCTGAATAAATTCCTAATACTGATTCCTTGAGTTAACTGCAAAGGACAGAGAACTATGGAGGAAACCTATTTCCCACCACCTTTGCATGGGAAATGATATGAAATCCATCTGGACTGTTCTAATTCCAATCTTTTGATTTGGTTTGTATTGGTGCATCATCTGTTTCTGCAATATTGGACATCCTTATCATTACCTTAATATTGTGATTTCCATTATTCACACAACTCCTAGGGGCCGAGGAGGTTTCGTCCACACCAGTGTATTTTTTGAGGGGGCTGAGCCCCCTCAATATTCAAGGGGCATTCAGTTCCTCATGGCATCACACACATGACGTCAAGGTGTCATGTGACATCACGCGCATGAAGTCATGATGTCATGCTGCACTGCACATGGGCCCCCTCAATCCTCGTAAGAAGATGGCACCTCTGCAGGATCCCGTCTGCTTGGGTCTCCTTCCAGTCAGGAGGGGAGAGATCTTCTAGAAAGAGAAGACACCCAAACCCGTTAAGAGGGCTGGGTGATCCCCTGGGGCTGTTGTGCTATTTGGGGAACCTCAGGAGTGGGATTGATAGAAGGTGGGGAAACTGACCGAAATACTACCTCGTATAAGAACCAAAGTCTGAAACTGTAAAACTTATGCAATGTGGTTTAAGAAACTGAAGTAATGAAAAATGGAAATGAGCTGATTGTTTACCAATTGTAACATCAAACTGAAAATAAGGAACTGCCATTTTAAATAAGCTGTACGTTCACTACCTTGTTTTGAAGCCCGTAACATCCATTAAATTGAATATTAATAAGTTAACTGTTTCCTGAAAGAACTTTATCTCCTGATACATCTATTGTCTTACCAACTTTATTCTGCAAAATAAATATTTCTTATTTGTTCAACATCTGCCTGAAGTTGACCTTTACCTCACACACACTAGATAACCCATGGTGGTTATAGAGTTTTACAGAGGGGAATCTGCTTCAGAAGGATTCAAATATCATTTATTTCTGTTAATTTGGAATGTTAAAGTTATCTTGGGAAATATATAAGTGATTTTTCAGCAGGCATAGCAAACACACAGTTGTGTTACCTCAGGCAGCAGATGTTTCGTTACAGTCCTGCACAGGAGTAAAGTCTCCAATGAGGAATTCTTCCACCTGAGTTTTTAAGGAGGTGTGGAACTGAAGCAGAAATATTTTCCACAACCTGCATTTTTGGTTGATAAATACCAACCTATGCCCACTATTTGCCATTACCTTGATATTTCATTCCGCAAGATGGTGAATCACAAAAACATTCAATTACCAGCATGCAACCCAATGAGTCTTAGTCAGAGACAACTGTAAACGGCTTTCATTATGATCCATGTTCCATGCAGACCTCTTACTCTTGGCATCTTGTACATAGACAGGATCGTTGACATGTGGAGACATAAATCAGAGTTTGGCCCCCCAATGACCACCTTTGGAGTCTCCTGAACATCACACTTGTAGTTGGGGAGGAGTCTTTCTTGGCTAGAGAGAAGGTCCATGGAGGCTTGGTAGGTCCAGCTTGGACTGAAATGGCTGTTATAGATGTGGAAACCCAAAGACATATTGGGCAAGATTTGGGGATCTTCATTTATCTCCTTTACAGCAAATGCCAAAGCCAGGATATGCTGGTAGAGTTGTGTCACTGGCCTGTATGGAGAGCGACATAGTGCGTAACAGTTCACCTTTACTAAAATGTGTGGATATATTGAAACACAAACCTGGATGTTTTGCTTCCTTGAACATCTAACTCCTAGCATGGCTTTCAGTCCTGCTAAATGCAATCATCCATGCCCAGATACATGCACATGACGCCACATCTCACATGGAGGTGCCTCCACCCCACTTCACCCACCTCACCAATGCCTGGCCTCCTGGGGCTACACAGTGGTGGTGTCTTCTGGTGATAAACTCTGTGAGCTCACAAGATCTTAGGAGATCTCACTAGGCACCACTGTGGCAGCCATGGCAGCTGTACAATGGCAGCAGCAGGAATTCCCTGGCCCAAGGCAGCTGTTTCTATTTACCTCATGGCTGGTCTGGCCCTGATTGCTACTAGTTCTGTTCTATGGAGGAGGGGGAGGAGAAAAGTCTGGTTAATGGATGGTTAAAGTCTTACTAGATGGTCCTGGTTGCGGGCAGAGTCTCAATCAGGTTCCCCCACACACCCTTGCGTGGGTGGAGCTATTGCACACATGCCGGGGTGGCACCACAATTGCCCAGGGCTATTGCCCAATCATCTCAAAGGGTGATAGTGGGGGAAATCATAAAAGTGGCAGCGTGAGCTGTGCCAGGCTCCTGCCTCGTGCTGCCCACCCGCCCTCCCTTTAATTTAGATCGTTTGGCCTTGCTTTGAACTTTGGTTGGTTGCCCGGCTTGAGTCAGGAGCCAGGTAGGAATTTTTCCATTTGGCAAATTGGCACGGGCCACTTGGTCTTTGCCCACCTCTTAGCAATCATCACAACTTTGTAAGCTTTGGTGGTTAGGCATTGGCTTATGGAGAATGGGGGAGGGGAGGTTGGCCATCGCCTGCCCCTCCAGTGTCAAGGGTATTCCGTTAAAGGAATCCGGGGCCTGGTTCCTGTCCGAAGTCTGCTTGAAGGGTGAGGGCCATGCCAGGCCGCTGGGAACACCAGGGGAGATGCAGGCCGGTTCCCCTGAAGGAATTTCCCTTTGGGTGGTTTACCCTTACAGACTTCCTGCAAAGGGGGCAGGAGTCAGATATAGTCTTGCCAATGCCTAAGCCAATACTGCTCTCATTCCTATAATCAATAAAGTTGTGGCCAAATTTTTGCCCAAAAACCTTAAACAAAATATTCGTGTCCGTGTGAATTTATTTATCTTAATGGGGTGTCTGCTTGAGGGTCTAGCCACACAACCAAAAACTTATAATAAGAATCACCTCAAATCTGAATGAATTACCACTTGGCTTTGATTGAAGTCAAATATTAAATAAGAAATCCTTCGCTCACCATGGTAAATGAGCGGAAAGCCTTAACAAAGTGAATGGGGATGTTACTTTTTATGCTGCCTTGCAAACTTTTTAAAACAACTGAACACTGGTATAAGCCTACCATATAAGAAGAAACATGTTATCACACACTGCAGAAGTCACTTGCTAACTCCCCCTACTCATCAAAGGACACTAAGTCACCAGCACTGTTGTTGAAGGAGATACTCCTCAAGAACGAGTGCAGCTAGGCAGAAGAAAACAAAGGGAAAGTTTAAAAACGCAGAGCTTTTATGGATTTTAGAAACAAGAAGCTTCTGACTAAAAATTTTCTTTAATCAGCTCCACAGATTTTCTGTTGGATTCAGGTCAGGACTATTCAACACAGTTTGTGGCATTATATTCTGCATTAGATTAACTTTCTAATGATCTACTTTTGAAGTTCATTCTAATGGTATACTGTTCTTATAAGCCGTCAAACCTTAGAAATACACTTTTTCCTAAAGTTTGCCACAATTTTGACCACTAGTGTAATGAGCATCACCGTCATCATATGTCAAATGCAGAAACATATTCATTACAGATATACAATATGATTTTTAAGCACACACAGACGTGCACACAGACACACACACACACACACACACACACACAAACTTCCTTACAGAATATCATCGAAGAGTTCAGTTGTAGGAGGTTCATTGAAGGCTATGCTTGAAGTTATATAGATTTGAGACATAATACCAGCAATAACAACATCTCCAGACTGGAAATATTTGTGAAGAATAGGAAGAGGGTCACTGATGGAACACAGAGCAACAGCAGCCTTGCACTCATCTGGAGGAAGCAGCACTGACGCCAACATCATGGAAAGTACCATCCTGCACAGAGTATTGTAGGAGCAAGAGGAAACTTGCACACAGTCTGAGGCAGCAGCACAAATACCAAGATTGCAAATATTACCATGTTGCAGGGATTTTTTTAGGCGATAATTCATCTCTTTGCACATTGTCATCTGAGTGATACTGAGCAGCAAAGTCTCACCGGGATGGTTACGAAAGCCAGATTTTTGCAGAGAAAAGAATCAGTGATCAGTCTGACAGAGCCCTTGGTGTAAGGCCAAGCTCTGAACACCACAGGAGATATTAATAGTATCTTCAAGTCTTGATTCGTAGTTTTCATGCAGCTACTGGAACACCCCAGAGAGTCAAAGAAATGATTGTGATTACATTGATAATTACAGGAGACTTAATCAGCCTCTCAGTGATTTGGGGGTGGGAAGCATGTTTCAGCAAAAAGAGAGAGAAAGGGTTACCCAGAAAACTACTTAAGATGAAAATATAGAATAAAAAAATAACTGCTTTGCCGTTAATTGTTCAAAGAGGTAGAACAAACTTTTGTCATGGTCTGGGTTACGGGCAGTCAGAGTTCTGACTTGGTATGTCAGGACTGGGGTTGAGGTCGGGAAGCAGGAATCAGCAGTCCAGGGTCAGCAGTCCAGGGGTCAGGAAGCCAAGAGTCCAAGGGTCAGGAAACCAGGAGTCAGGAAGCACAGCTAGGTGGGTAGTGTGTTGCTGTAGCAAAGAGCCAGAGGGAACTGCTGGTCTTATATACCCCTCCTACCCTTTGCCACCAGGTGCTACGAGTCTTCCGTCAAGAATCACCTGTGCCCTTCCAGGCGAAACTCAGGAAGGCCCCAATCCTGCGAGGCCCTACCAGTCACAGGGCCTGGCTCCTGCATGCACTTCTGGCAACTTTGCACAACCTTTAAATCAAGTCCATTATCCATTTTCATCAACCCAAATTCTTATTACATTAACTAACACCGTATGGACAAACCATAATTTTTAGCTGAGAACCAGTGTGATGTAATGGTTAGAGTGTTGGACATGGGAGACCAGGGATCAAATCCCCACTCAGGCAAGAAGCTCACTGGGTGACCTTGGACAGGTCACAGACTCTTGGCCTAACCTACCTCACAAGGTTGTTGTGAAGATGAAATTGGGAGAAGGAAAACCATAGTATATAAATGCTATATAAATGTAATAAATAGATAAATATGCAATAATGCAATCTGTGAATTCAGTGATTTAGAATCTTTGTCTATGAGCTTTAGAATGCTTGAAACACTACCATAGCAATCAATTTTGAACAAGTTATGTCCAAAGGGGAAATGCTATAGCATTCTTTGTATCATGACTATTCTTAATTCTACAGTTTTAAAGATTGTAGGCTGTGGTTTTTTAACTAAATCAACCTCCACCAACTTTTGAGGCCTAAAGCCAGGCATAGGCAAACTCAGCCCTCCAGATGTTTTGGGACTACAACTCCCATCATCCCTAGCTAACAGGACCAGTGGCCAGGGATGATGGGAGTTGTAGTCCCAAAACATCTGGAGGGCCGAGTTTGCCTATGCCTGCCTAAAGCTTTATTGTAAACAACATGGTTGATCTTGTGATCTTATGGGGCACTTGATCTGAGAGGTGACCTGGATCCTCATCTCCCACATCCCCCATGGGCCATAGGTGACATGGGGCTGGGGCAGCATACCTCTCCATCATCTGAGATCACAGGGACATCAGAGAACCCATTTTCCTCACATGAATGATCAGCTGCTCATTGGGCCTGAAACTCAGCAGACATGGTGCTCTGCAAGCTCCTGCTATCAGCTGATCTTTGGGGCCTCACAGTGCTGCATATGGAGCTATGCAAGGCCCCCCAACTCAGCTGATCTTACATATAGAGCTATGCAAGGCCCCCCAAGAGCTGGTTGTTGGGGTTTCCATAGTTTCATGAACACAGCTTTGCAAGCCTGAACTATCAGAACATCATCAGCACTTGTAAGCACTTTGCGCAGGGATTTGTAGGTTCTCCTGACAGCTGAAATGTTCTTCAGTCCAGCCACTCTGTATCTGCCCTACATGGAGAAGATAAACTCAGAGAATCTGGGTCTCATTTGTAGGTAGATGAGGACCAGCGGGTAACAAATATCATTCAATTGTTTTGAAGCCCCACTTGGAAAAGTGACAACTTCACATTGTGAAGCCAGATGGATGTGTACAGACATGTGTATCCACAGGTGGGTGATGGAGGAAAGCATTAAACATGCAACCTCTTAATTGTCCATAATGTTCTTAATTGTCCATAATGTGCAAAGGCATAATGTTCTGCCATGTTATACAGGCTTTTGCAGCTACATTCTGAGATCAGCAGCCTTTCTTGATTACATATAAATAAATACAATATAGCATTTACCTAAATATATAAAGAATAGCCTCAGCAGAAGTTACATGTTTCACACCTATGATGTGTCCCCATGATGGGATACACCTTTAGCACCTTACGAATGGAAGATCAGTGTATTGACAGGATAACAAATTGACAGAACAACTTTATGGGGTTAAAAACTGGTCTCAGCTTTATTGATTACAGATGTAGGTTTGAGGCTTTTTCTGGGAATGAAAAAGATGAAAAGGATGAGTGTTGAGAAATACAAGGAATTACTTTTTCTGCTTTTAATTCAATAAATGCCAGCAAACCATGCAAAAATTAAAACCATCAAAACAAGTTGTTTCCTATTTGCTCCTCAGAATTAAGTGGTCTTTGCTGTTCAAGTCAGGCCTCAGAAGAATTATGTACAATTTGGGGGAAAAGATACAACCCAGCAAACCTGCGCTGGAGGCCAAGATGCAAAAGACCTCCACAGCCACCATCTGCTTTCCTTTGGTGCTCAGATAAGAGGGAACAAAGGACAGCCAAACGCTGCAGAACACCAACATGCTGAAGGTGATGAACTTGGCTTCGTTGAAACTGTCCGGCAACCTCTTGGCCAGGAAAGCCATAGTGAAGCTGACCATGGCCAGGAATCCCAGATAACCCAGGACAGAATAAAACATCGCGACAGAACCTTCGTTGCATTCCACAATGATTTCCTCCAGCAGAGAGTTCATGTCCACATCTGGGAATGGAGGAGCCGTACAGAGCCAAGCAGCACAAATGCTGGTTTGAACGGAGCAGCAAGCAAGAAGCACAGAGTTTGTGAGAGATTTCCCCACCCATTTCCTCATCCTGGATCCTGGTTTGGTGGCCATGAAAGCCAGAACCACCGTGATGGTTTTGGCCAAGACACAAGACACAGCAATGGAGAAGATGATGCCAAAAGCAGCTTGTCGTAAAGAGCAGCTGACTGGGTGAGGCTGGCCAATGAACAGCAAGGAGCAGAGGAAGCAGAGCAAGAGGGAAGTGAGCAGAGTGTAGGTGAGGTCCCGGTTGTTGGCTTTGACAATGGGAGTGTCCCCATTCCTAGAGAAGACGCCAAGTATCAAGGCTGTGACCAGAGAAAAGACCAGGGCTAAGGAAGCTAAGACGAACCCTAAAGGTTCTGCGTAGGAAAGAAAATGTTGGCGTTTGGGGATGCATTGATCTCTGTCCTTGTTTGGAAATTGGTCATCTTGGCAGTGGAAACAATAATCCATATCTGAAACAATGAGTGATATATGAGTTCCGACAAATGTTGCATTAATAAGTTGGAAAAATTATCAGAGGTAAGTGGATATTAACAACAATTTGTACAATCTCCTGCCATTATGCATAATCCACAATAGGCTGTACGTTTTCATAGGCATAGGCTCTACGTTTTCATAGTGCATGGCTTGTTCATCTACTATGTCCTTCATCTGGAATTAGTGATCAGAAATATTGGCTTTGGTTGTACCCTTAGCTAGAGTTGGTCACAATTCTTTGTGGTACAATGTGCAAAATAGTAATACCAGATTCCCTGGGGGAAGTTGAAATAGGTATTAGGAAGCATTCTACAAAATAGCAGATGATGTCTCTTACCCGTTTGATTTGAAATCATCCCATGTGGACACGAAGCACAATCATAGCAACAAAATGGCAACCCCTCCTTCTTTTTCCTGCTGTAGCCTGGCTGGCAGCGATCATTACACAAGGCAAGGGGCAGCACCTAGCCATAAAAAGAGGAGAAAATGTAGCTCTCTTGTGCCTTGTAAGCAACACAGTTTTAACCAGAAAAGGGATCAACTGACTGATTAACATTATTCCAGAAAGGTGTGTTGTATGTGTAAATAAACTGGGAGTGAATGAGAAGGGATATTGAATTTTTAATCTGCATAAAGATGGAGGAGTGAGCAGGGGCGCCGACTTATAAAAAACATTGGGGGGGGGCATACCGGGGTCCTGCCCCGGGAAGTTTTCTAAATTTTAGATGAAAATTAGTGAGTTTTAAAGTTTTTAAAAAGTATTTTAGAGTCATATGATCAACATTAGAACCCCGAAAACTCGACTCTCTATAACTCCACACTCCGGGAAACTCGACAAGCCTGAAACACTTTTTGGCTTTGAAAAAAGAAACAAAACATAAACACGCATTTAATTTACAGTAACAATTATGCTTATAGACTATTACAGAGCAGTGAATATATAGCTCTGAAAAGACTGAAATGATATTTAAATAAATCCTAAACTATTATTAAAAAAATAAAACATAAAATATTGCTGTCGCACAGTAATAGCACTTTGATTAATAAGTGAAATAGCTAATTTAAGCTTACTTTGAATAAGGCTGAGGGTTCATTAAATAAAAATAATATCTCAAAGTTAATGCTTTAATACAGTTAATAAAGTTAATACAGTATGCCTAATACTGTATGTAAATACTGTAATACTGTATGTAAATAACGGGCTTTAATTGGGTCTTACACCCTAAAAATATTTAAGTATTTGAAAATAACTAATACAGTACTATAGTAATATAGAAATACAGTACTAAACTAGTACTAATATTTCGAAACTGAAAAATTAACGTTCTGTATGTATTTAATTCTCTATTTTATAAAGATTTTTAATATCTGACAGTGAGTTTGGAGTAGCCCAATGCAAAAATCCTGAGGATCCATGTGGATCCGTGCTTTGTAACCACGTTTTTGCACCACTGTGACCCTAGGCAACAGTGGGTGCGTGATTTTTTTGGTGCAAGATGTAGCCATGGACGTGCTATGTGATCTGATGGTGAATTTGGGGTGACCCAATGCAAAAATCCTGATGATCCATGTGGATCCGTGCTTTGTAACCACGTTTTTGCACCATTGTGGCCCCAGGCCACAGTGGGTGCGTGATTTATTTGGTGCAGGCTGTAGCCATGGACATGCTATGTTATCTGATGGTGAATTTGGGGTGACCCAGTGCAAAGATCCTGTGGATCCATGCTTTGTAACCACGTTTTTGCACCATTGCAGCCCCAGGCAACAGTGGGTGCGTGATTTTTTTGGTACAGACTGTAGCCATGGACATGTAATGTGATCTGATGGTGAATTTGGAGTGACCCAATGCAAAAATCCTGAGGATCCATGTGGATCCGTGCTTTGTCACCACGTTTTAAATGGGGAGGGAAGGAAAAACACAGAAGGGACAAGAAGCACAAGAGGGGTGTGCGGAGAAGCAGCTGGCTAAGAATGCAGGGGAGGAGTTTAACGGGGTGGGGGGGAGGAAAGGAAGGCAAAAGCCCCCCCCCCCAAGCCAGCCCTCTCTCTCTCTCTCCCACCTGCATCCCTAGAGCACGGAGAGGAGGAGGTGGTGGGCTGGAGCCTGCACGCAGTGTGACTAGGAAAGAATTAGAAGGAAGGACTCGATCCTTTCCTTAACCCTCTGCTTGCCAGGAGGGCAGGGGATTCCCTGCTCTTTGTTGAGTTTGAGCAAACACAGCAACAGAAGCGGTGGGCAGTAAGACCCTGAGGCAGAATGCAGGAAAGCAGCAGCTTCTGCCCGATCTGATTTTTGCCTGATTTTTGCCTATTTTTGCCCCTGCGCTCCGGCGAGTCAGCTCCAGGGACCACACATTCGCTCAATAACACGCACAGACATTTCCCCTTACTTTTTAGGAGAAAAAATCTGCGTGTTATAGAGTGAAATTTACGGTAATAATTTTTGAGGGGGCTCGGGCCCCCTCAGGCCCCATGGAGTCGGCGCCTATGGGAGTGAGAGAACACAGGTGAAGGCAACAGGGAGTTGACACAGAAGGTAAAATAGGAAGCACATATATTAGACTCAGAGAAGCACCACGAGAAAATAAATCTTCTTTCAAACCAAATGGGTAATTTAGCTTCCCCTTGTCTTCTGAGCTGTAAATCTCACTTGGTTCAATATGATTTACTCCTCCCTTCATGTGCAAAGCATCAAAATGTTATATTGAAATCCTATATAGCAGGAATGTGGAACCTTTGGTCCAGCAGGTGGTATTGGACTGCAACTCTCATTAGTCTGAAAACCAGCCTGGCCAGTTATCAGGGAGGATGGGAGTTGGGAGCCAACAATATTCCATATGCAATATAGTGGAATATATTACATTATCTACTTTTAAACCAGAACACTAAAGTAGATCGACTTTTCACCTCATATATGATGGTAAAATAATGTGCTGTACATGGATTATTCATCAACAATTTGCTTATTAATGATAAAGAATGTCTGCATTAACCTTATATTTTGTGTTCATAATAACAATACCTCATTTAAAAAACAACAACAATGGTCCCACCTGATTAAAAGCTCTGTGCCATGTGATGGCTTCCTCATCCATGCTGAAGTCTACATTTTGTGAATCTTGTGGAACTATCTTTCCTACTTTCACTCGGGAGAAGGTTTGGTTTGGAAAAGTAACCCAGTTAATAATATCAAATCCACCTGCTAACTCCCCATTCTCATCAAAAGACACTAAGTCACCAGCACTGTTGTTAAAGGAGATACTCCTCAAGAACGAGTGCAGCTAGACAGAAGAAAACAAAGGCAAAGTTTTTAAAAAGGAGAGCTTTTATGGAAAGAAGAAGTATCCATCAATATATTTCATACAATGGAAAGTAGTCAAAAACTGTGCAGTCTACAACATTTGGAGCACCTAAGTATTTCTAGCAAGTATAGCTGGCCTTCCACTTGCGTGAGGATTGGGGTCCGTGTGCAAAGGCAAAATGGTGCCATGTCAGGAAGCCCTGGAACTGTCCCTCCTGCAAGGTGGGTGTGCAGGGAGAAGGGGGCAAAGGAATGGAGAGAAGTTCTTGGTGGGTTTTCTCTGCTCTAAATGTTTTGTTTGCTTGTTTATTTACTTTTCCCTATCCAAGAGATGCTTCCACACGTCTTGACAGCCCATGTTCCTAGAGAGGCAGGGAAAGGGTACAGAGTGCCATAACTCCTTCAACTGTTCCTGCAAATGGAAGGGAAGTTCCGGTCCTATCTTGATTGTGGCTCCTTCAGCTTGAAGGAAAGGGAAAACAGTTAAGCATTGAAAAGAATGTGGGAATAGTTGTAGAGGAAAGGTAAAAGCCTTAAGCAGTTGTGTATGTATATATATGTTTGTGTGTATTCATTCTATGGACTGTGTATCATCGCTCATTAGATTAGCCCCCAGCAAAGGTTTGTTCTGAATAGGAAATCTCAACCACATTTGAAAATAGCCCTATACGTTCCTCTTTAGTGCAGAAACAAATGCAGGTTCTAGAAAAAAGTTGGTGTCGGTGGACAGAATGAGTGGGTAGTCATGGGTAGAAACAAACCTTAGTATTTTCAAACATATTCTTAATTCTTGATAATTCCCCCTTCTCTTGCTCAACTTTGCAAAGGTTAATTCTGAATAGGAAATCTCACCTGCCAAGGTTGCAGTTTTGGAGGATCGAGCCCACCTCTGTCTGCCATCATTCTGCGTTTTGACCTGGATGAGTGCATCTGATGTAAAGAATGTGCAATAGCATAAACCGCATTATAGATACTGTAACTTTGGCCAGTCATGGTCATCTCAAAAATATGCCCAGGAAGGCTCTCCAGACTCTCATGTCCAGTGCAGGTCTTTCTGTTTTCCTTGTGCCCATTGGAAGCAGACAATAAACAGTTGAATGCCTGTTGCCAAAAAGCCTGGAGGAACCCATCTCCATTTGGAGAGTTGGGGTTCAGGGTCTGAAGGAAGTCTTTAAATCCCTGGACTTCCTCTGTGTGAATTGCAAAAGACAAGGCACCATCAAAGACTTGTATGTCATAATACCTTTGTGTTGTTTCTGAAGTGAAAGCCCACTGGGCTGTCAAAACCCACACGGTGCCTATAGAATTCTCTTCAATATCTTCAGCTAATGAAAAAAAATATTGCATCCATTTCACAACTGCAATGGTCTGAGGTTCTGCAAACATAACCAATATGTTGACTTCTGAGGCCATCAGGAAAGAGGACTTGGCCCGAAGGAGTTCCAGGGAACTGAAATTATCTAGACCCTGAGATATGGCTGGTAGTTTTTCACTGAAAGCTGAGCATACTCCATGCTGGGAGAGCATTGGCACTAAGCTTTGCATAAAGGTCTCTCCATTTTCATCATCGGATGCCACAATTCCTACCCATGTCCATTGGAAATGTAGAAGTAGCATGACAATCCCTGCATATTGATATTTCTCATTGGGCACCGTTCGGTAGAATGTCTGGGGCTGCAACTCCGGGCTTCTCACTGGAGCTAATACGCAGTAAGCAATCTGGAGGAAGAAATCAATCCAACAAGAATTGGAGAGTTAGAGCAAACGGTTATTGTTCATCCCAAGTATCTGCTTGAAGAAAAAACCCATGAGAATTTCTCAACTCCATTTATGGATGCATGTTGATTTCACAAGAACATTACGCATATCTCCAGCAGTTGTTGGTGCAGAGGAGGAGCAGGGTTTCTCTGACCTCTTGCAGCTGATCTTGTGCAGCTTCCTGGGAGCAGGAGGAAGACTCCTGCTGCTGCATCTGCCCAGTTCCAACCTCCCTGCTGCTTCCCAGTGACACATGGGAGACAGAGTCAGGCAAGCACCAAAGCCCCTCCACTCCCACCACTACTGCATATCTCTCCCAGGTGCTTTTGTATCAGTTTTTTTTTATTTCACTATATCATAAAAATAAAGCAAAGCAAAAGACAGTATTGAGAACCCAGGAGATAATTATTGAATCAGAAGCAGAAAAGCTTCACAGCCCCCACACTTACTATACCTGTGGAATCTTGTAGATGCCTAAGACAGTAGCCATGTAGAGAGAGATGTCAGAGTCAAGTCCCCCAATGAAAGCCATCTTATTTTTCTTCTTCTCACATTTGAAGTTGGGGACAATCCTTTCTGTGATGGACAGAAGTTTCAGGGTGTTCTGATAAGTCAACCTTGCATTTAAGTAGCTATCAGTGACGTGGAACCCAAAGGTCATATTCAGGAGGATATTAGCTTTCTCGTTTATTTCTTTCACAGCAAACACCAGGGAGAGGGTATTCTGGTAGTACTTCAGTGTGTCACTAATAAAAGAGTTATACTGTGTGTCAGAGGTATTCTCATCCTCTCCCTCTTAAGCACATAGGTAACTTTCTGGCGCTCTCTGGCAAATTCCAAAAGATTAAATAAAACAAATAAGCTAACAAACAAACTATATATCCATTTTATGTGTCAACAGTTGATAGTTGACCCCATGGACAATATTCAGTCAGCTTTAAGAATATTGCATCTAAAAAGCATTTAATTTTGTGCAGAGCATTCATATCCTGAAACACACATATGTAAATTAATCTGTTATTTGCAGCTGTACCACTTACTGGAAGAGAAGTTCCCAAGTCAGAAATTCTGAATGGTGCCTCTCAGATAGTAAGTGTTTGGTGTAGGTGGGGAGTAGGGACCAGAGCATATCAGATGGAATAGGATTTATTCTTTCACAGTAACTGAGTCAACATCCTTCCCTCCTTCAAAGAAATTTGTGGCTGTACAAAAAATACTGTAGCCAATGTTAGTCATACTTAGAGAAGGCCCATTAGGATTAATCGATCAGACTAAATTAGTTTTATTAATACTCTGCATATAACTCAGTTTTGATACCCAATATGGTTTACATTGTATAGCAGAGAATATAATCCAGATTCTATGTTATTTATATGTCACATTCATCTGTGACTGTCAGATTAAAAGAGAGTGATTGTGAATATGAAAATCACGCTTTGCTGCAAAGGAAAACCAGATGTTAATGGTGTGAAAGGAAACACAGAGGGAGGTTGAGGATGAAGTTGGGAGAAAGTGGTGAGAGCCATGGGATCAGATGATGAGAAAGAAGAACAGGCAGAAGATAGAAACCCCAAGAAGCAGAATAAAGCAACAAAGAAGAAGATGACCAGATCACAATGTAAAAAGAAGAAAATATATGTTTAACATCCCTCCTTGATAAAAGTCACATAGAAACATGGTATGAGCATGCCATCATATGTTTGGTTTAATTATAGCTAACATGAGCTCACCAAGGGTACGCTATGAAGGATAGAGTTTTTTCCTTACAGAAGTTCATCTATAAGCTTTGTGTTTGGGTGCTCATGGAAATCCATTTCTTCAAATAAAAAGCCAAAATAGGTAACAATTCCTCCAATAATTAGGTCCCCTCTCTGATAATTCTGGTGTGGAAGCTGGAAAGGCTCCATCATGGTGCATCTAGCAGAGTGTTCCTTGCTCTCAGCTGGAGGCAACTGTAGCCACAGGAAGAGAAGAATCTGCAGCAGAAATGTTCCAACCATCTTGGGGCCAACAGGGATGCTGAAAGTCATATTTGTATCTCATCCTCCATAAACTGCATTACAATAACTTTCATTGAACAACTCTGGATTATTTTGATAAAGGGAAAATGCCAATGATCTGATTCATGAAAACCTGCATCTTCAAAATTTCTCATGTGGGCTCTGAATGACACAGGATTTATTTTATATGCACTTTCACACTCTGATATTGATTATGTTCATGGCCTGATAAAATGTACATGGGGTTTGGCAAGATGGGTGATGAAACACAGCAATTTGAGATAATTACCAGTTTGAAAGTTATTGCCTTGGAGCATTGAGCTCTGTGACTTATAGTAAGATCAAAATAATTATGCATATTTATTATTGAGTAGTGCTCTTGTAATTTCGAGTGCCCCAGGCAAGCAAGCAGTCCAGCTGCAAACTGTTGATCTGAAGGGAACTTCCTATTTTCCCCAACACTCTTCCTCAATCACATTTCCTCTAGCTGTACATGTGTCACCAATGAAGACATGATTTTCAGCATTTTAGACCCCAAAGATGCTACCTTGTACACCCATTAAGGGGAGGGAGGAAATAGTTAAAATAATACAGATTCCAGTTGCAGGCGCAATACAGAGTGTTACATTTCCTTACAAAAGCCAGAAATGGTTAGTGTTGTGCTGTGGCCAGAGTGTACCTTGATATCAGTAAAGCTTGTGAAGAAAGTGGGGAAATGTGGGTTGAATGAGGGAACTGTTAGTTAGATTGGTAGCTGGTTGACTGACCGAACCCCTTTTGTTGCAGACAGGGTCATGTCCTGGCCAGTTGTGCTCAAAAGCATTGCCACAGAATCAGTAATCAATTCACCACTGCCCTAATTGTGTCCTCACACTTTCTCCCAAAGGAATTCTTGGAGCTGCTCCAGATCTTTTTTATTGTTTACTTGTTAATTCTTGAATTATTTGTTTACTTGTTTATTCTTTAATTTCTAGGGACATGAGTATCCCAGATTTCTAATTACACACACGTAAATAAAACAGCAATAACAGACACCTAGAATTACAAGCATGATTCAGACTTCTGGATTATTTAAAACTGTCTTCTTATTAGCTGCTCCCTGCTGTTCAGCTCAGGCCTCAGTAAAATAACATAGCATTTGGGGGAAAAGATGCAGCCCAGTAACCCACAACTCGAGGCCAAGATGGAGAAGATCTCCACAGCCACCATATATTTGCCCTTGGTGCTCAAGTAGGTTGGAACAAAGGAGAGCCACACACTGCAAAAGACCAGCATGCTGAAGGTGATGAATTTGGCTTCATTGAAACTGTCAGGCAACTTTCTAGCTAGGAAAGCCACCGTGAAGCTGACTATGGCCAGTAAGCCCATGAATCCCAGGACACAATAAAACATAAGAGTGGAACCTTCATTACATTCTAGCATTATTTCTTCAGTCATTGAGTGCATGTCAACGTCTGGGAATGGGGGAGAGGTTGCCAGCCATATGCTACAGATTGTGGCTTGCATAAGGGAGCAGGAAAGAACAATTGGGGTGCCCAGTGGCTTCCCTACCCACTTCCTCATTCGGGAGCCTGGCTTGGTGGCCATGAAAGCTAGAACCACAATGGCAGTTTTGGCCAATATGCAAGAAATTGCTACTGAGAAGATCAAGCCAAAAGCAGTTTGTCGAAGGAGGCAGGTGACTTCCTCAGGCTGGCCAATGAAGAGCAGAGCACAAAGGAAGGAGAGCAGGAGGAAAAGGAGGAGACTATAAGTGAGGTTGCGGTTGTTGGCTTTAACTATGGGAGTATCTCTGTGCTTTGTGAATATTTGAAGCACCAAAGCTGTGATGAAGGAAAAGAAGAGGGCAAATGTGGCCAAACTGATCCCCAACGGTTCTCTATAAGACAAGAATGTTTTGTCTTTGGGGAGGCAGCCATCCTGTTCATTGTTTGCATATTGATCTCCAGGGCATTCTGAACAGTCGTCCATGTCTGAAAAAGAAAAAGAAATAAACATCTTATTTTTAAAAAAGTTATTCTGTCCCCAATTGTCACAATGCATCTAAGAGATGCCAGAATGTATATTTGCTACTTCCATACTGTTTTCCAACTAGAGAAAGGAGCTTCTGATGCACAGGTAAAATTAAAGTGTGTGATGCATTCCTTACCCTCCTTGTTTGAGATCTTCCCTTCTGGACACGGAAGGCAATCATAGCAGCAGAATGGCTTTCCTTCCTTCTTGTTCTTTCTATAACCTACATGACAATTCTCATTACACAGAGAAGTGGGTTGTGCCTGTTCATAAATGAAAGAAGGAAATCGTTTGGAAGTTTGCATCTCACTGACCTATCTTCTAATAGTAAACATGACGGTTAAGCAATAGATCTTAAATCCAGCTCTAATTGTAGCATTGGAACTTTGGAGCTTCCTATAGGTTTCTTGTTTTATCTGAAGATGATCTTAAATTCAGCGCTAATGGTAGCATTGGAGCTTCTACCATTATTCCAGTACCTTTGCCTTTATGCAAACCATATTGGTATGTTTTTGAACTTCTTCAGAGATTGGCATGGTTTCTGTGAACATTCAGTTTATCATTTAACTCTGCAGCCAATGCAAAGGAATGTGTTTTGTATGTTTACCAGAATGCTGCAAACCAATGAGCAGCTTTCAATAATGAATTGACTGTGCCTGGAGTAATTGTGGGGTACAAATTAGGGCTGTGGAACAGATTTGGCCAAATCCCAGGTTGAATTGGGGTGATTCTGAAGGAAAGGCAGTGTGCTGGACCCGGGGGTAAGGTACCGTGGGCGTCAGCAAAGTCCACACGAAGAGGGGCGAGGTCCGAGGCGGAGAGCCGGGCGGGGTACAGGAACGCTGGAACAGGAGGCCGAGCAGGGAACAGGAACACCGGATGGTCAGGAACAGGAGGCCGAGCAGGGAACAGGTGCACCGGATGGTCAGGAACAGGAGGCCGAGCAGGGATCAGGAACACAGGAAGGTCCGAAGCCAACAACGACGTTGCTCCCACAACCTGGGGCCGGGCTGACTGGGCTTTTATCCTCTTCTAAGGCCAGGGGCGGTCCCGGCCCCCAGGAGCCCCGCCTCCTCTGACCTTAAGGCGAGCACTCCTCCTGGGAGCAACCAGTTCCCTTCGCCTCTCTGCCCTAAGCCTCTGCAGATCAGGAGAGGCCGAAGGGTTACTGGGCCCTGGAGGAGGCTCACCTGTAGCCACTGAGTCCTCAAGCCCCTCTGGGGCCAGAAGGGTTTCACCTGGGGCCAGCTCCTGGTGCTCTGCCACAGGTGCAGGCTCTTCAGCATCTAGGCCTTGCCCCAGTTCAGCCGGCCCTGGAGGCGGGAACTCCTGTGCAGGCTGGGATTCCTCTGGTTCGTCCTCTGAATCGGAATCCCAGGCCATCACAGGGAGGCAGCATCTGCAAAGAGCAGCACAGAGAGTTCCTTGCAACAGAGCTTTCAAATAGCCCCACACTGCACTTTTCCAAGCAGGGGGACACAAGCAGTCAAATTGAGGAGGACTGAGTCTGCTAGTGAGTAGAGGTTCCAATCCGGTTGGTTGCAGGGGTCTTCTTCACCAGTTGGTTCCAAGCCAGATTAATTTTTTCTACTTTTGGCCATATTGTCTAGATAATAAACCTAGAAATAAGATAGCTTTCCTTTTATCAGTGCTACAGCCTGATATTTCCTTCACAGATCGAGTCTGATTCTGATAATTGATGATTCAATGTGTTGCAATGAGGCAGTTTTTGGAAACTGTGCAAAAATATGGAGAAAACCTTGAATAAATTCTTACCTGGTTGAACCAGTTTGGCCACACAATAACATCATCATGAATGGTTAACCTCTTTTCTGGGGGAGCTTGTGGGTCCATTGTTCCAACTTTGACTCTCAGAAATGACTGATTTGGGAATGTGACCCAATTTATTATATCAAATCCAGCTACTAATTCCCCATTTTGGTCAAAGGAAACTTCTTCCCCAGCACTATTATTAAATGAAACTCTTCCCAGAAAGTGGTGGACCTAAGTTTGAAGAGGAAAAAAACAATTAATGAAGTTGCCAAAAATGATTAAATATTATTAATATTCGTACAAATAGAGTGCTTATCTTTAACATTTAAGAGCTATCGTTTGGAAGACTTCCGGGTTGGCGCCTCCAGCAATGGCTGAATTCCTCTGATCGGGAGGAATTTGCTTCATGGAATTTAGGGTCTGGCCGCGACGGCAAAGGCGGGGACCCACCAAAAATCACAGGCGGGAGAAGCCTGTGAACGTGGGATTTGGCTGGCACCTTTTGCGCCTCCCCTACTCGTGGGGAAACCCGGTTTCGGGGATCCGGAGCAACGTGGGGTGAGTGGCGCGGGGCTTCGAATTGACTGCTTCTTTCACGGAGTGAAGCTGCATAGCTGTTGTCGGAGAGCGCTGACTTTTTCCTGTGGACAATTTGATCTTAAAACAACTACCCGTGAGTAGAACGGAAAATTGGATTTTTAAACGTCTTAATTTGGCACTGAAACGGGGAAGTTTAAAACAGGAAGTCCGCCTTCCCCTTTTGTAAATAGACTGAAGCAAAGAGGCTGCAAGCTAAAGTCTTGGAAAGTCTTCTGTAAAGGATTAAACCTCCATCGGTTAAAATCATTAAACCCCCCCTTGGAAGCAGGAGAAGAGGGCGAAAATTTTGGATGGTGTAAACCTGCAGGAGAGAGAGTGAAGAAAGATAAATTACCACCGGAAATGGGCTGCTAGTAAGACTGACGTTTTGGGAAAGTTCATTGACTGTGAATAAAACGTATGTGGACAGATAGCAAATAAGAGAAATATATTGTTTCCATTGTTTCCTTCTGCACTTAAAAAGGAGTAAAAGTAACCGAAAATTGAAACTAATTTTGTTGCTTGAACTGTGTTTAAAAGGATTGATACAAATGATACAAAGTTTCCCTCTAGAGGGAGACTTTGAAACTGTTACAGGAGTGGAGCTGCAGAGATAAAAAACTGTGAGAACCAGGGATTGACCTTGGATTGGTAAGAATGTCGACAGAAGAAGCCTTAGTGATTGCATTATGCAAGATAAGTGCTTCATTGGAACAGCTTCATAAGAAGATGGATGTGATGACTATCAAAATTGACAATTTGGGACAAAAAGTGACTGATTTGGGACAAAAAGTGAACATCTATACAGAAACTATTCAGGAATTGTTTCAGGAATCTACTTTGACATGGCAAATTGTAGAGAAGGGAAGGGAGAAAGTTGTTGTTGAACCTAAAGTAATACAAGTGGAGAGAGTCCCAGTCTTACAGAGGCAATTTGATGAATATAAGTTGTTGCCTTCTATGACTAAATTTAGAGAAAATCAGATTTTGAGGATTGGAACCTTGCTTGGATTTGAGAAGGAAAGTTGGATAGATTCCCTCATGCAGGGATGTACTGGTCTTTGGGATTTGGACTTGGGCCAGGAGGAGATTGGAGTTGTGGGGACTTTCAGTTTTGGAGGGATTTTGAAACACGTCCTGAAACATCTTTTGGACTATAGTGCTAATTACGGAGATTTGGCTGACCTGTCGAGAAGGAATAAAAACATTGCTAGGTTGGAGCCTCCCCAAGATCTACTCCTCGGCATCAAAGGAAGGAAATTAAGAACAAGATCAACAGAAGACAAAGCAAAGTGCATGTATAAATCTGAAGAAGATCTGCAGAAGGGGCTTGGAAAAGAGTTAAGAGCCTCGGACAGAAGATCAACAGGTTGATGGACCATATGGAATAGACGGAAAGGACTGGCAGAATCCGAGACCAGGGAGAAGAGATGGTGGAAGAAGATTGGAAAAAGTTTAAAGTTTATTTATAAAAATATGGTAAAATTAATGAGTGTTAGAAAAATGTTGGAATGAAATTATATGGCTTTAGTAGAAATGTTATAAGGAGTTAAGTATAAATAAGTATTATGGTATTAATGGAAGATAAGGTTAAAATAAGTTAAGATAATTATATGACAGAAAATAGAGAAAGAGGGAAAGGAATTGCTGAAATAATTAATAGAAGTGGAATACAAAAAGGGAGGTGAGAGGAGGTCGATGAAACGAGGGAATGAAAGATAGGGCATTGAAATGGTATGATGTTTGTTTTTTAAAAAAATTATGTTTAGTTTAATGTGTTAATGTTGTGTTGTGCATTGTTTATATATTGTATTGTATTGTATTGTATTGTATTGTATTTCTTTTGTCTTTTTGTCTTTTTTCTTTTCTTCTTCTTTTCTTCTTTTTTTGTAAGGTTTAAAAATAATAAATATTATTTTTTAAAAAAAAAGATAAGTCTGTGGGTTGGGCTAGTCTGGTGTGAGAGAGTGAGATAATTTGTTAAGAGGAGTCAGTTAGATAGTTGAGATAATCAGAAGGTATAGGCTGGTAAAGAAACTAAAGTTAAGGTACTGACAGGAATATTATCTGAGAAACCATAAACTTGTTAATGTTTGTAAAATAAACTTGTTGGGGTTTTTTTTGTTCACTGTTAAAAAAAGAAGAGCTATAGTTTGTGGTCCATTTAAAAGTTGTACCTTAGTGTTTTTCTTTCTCTTTTTTTAATGAGTTTCTTCTTCAAAAATGGATGGAGCTAAAAAGGAAAAAGGAATTAATGAGCAGTGCTGCTTTCTAGAAAAAGATGTGCTGGAACTCACCACAAACACCTCCCTCGTTCCCTTGGAATAGCAATGGAGCCCCCCTGAGAGGGGAGAGAACTGAGCTCCCCTGAGTTCTGGCTGAAAAAAGCCCTGCTCATGAGCATATACAAAAGAGCAACATTGTGGAACACAAGTTTCATTTTAAATGTTTTGTGAAGAATACTTTTAATCGTAGCAATGTTTATTGTGGTGGTAAGATGTGGTTCTTTCAAGAATCACAGTTAGTCTTGGCCTAAATTTCATAGAACTTAGACCACAAATATTAGACAGGACGTTCCTTCAGATAGCAGGATAAGCTGTGTAGTTAAGCTGCTCATCACTTTCCAGGGATACATTGTACAAATAGTGGTAGCATTATATCGTGTACCTAGCCATCTATAGCCATATTTTGCTATTCCAAGGACAACTGAACCAACTTTAAAGTGATGGCAGAATTTCATCCATTATGTTATCCTAACCATTAGTGGATAGTCATTTCCTCCTCAAGAGGAAAGAGGAAAGCCACTACCCCAGCGTCATAGCGGAGTCCTGGCCACGTCACACCCGCCAACCAATCCAGTCAGCCGGGGAGGGGGGGCGTGACTTGCTGCATTGAAGTGGCCGCGTGGCTCGGGATCGCCTTCTTGGTTTCAGGCCTTCATTGTGGCCTTAATTCGCCCATTAATCTAAAACACTGGTGTCCATGTGTTTTATTATTCAACAACTGGGGGAGGGTTCAGGGCATTGACATGCAATGAGTTTCCCCTACTGAAACTCTATTCCAAGCACAACTGAACCCACTTTATGTGATGATAGCCTTTTAGTGATGGCAGCATTTCATCCATTATGTTATCCTAACCATTAGTGCATAGTCATTTCCTCCCCGATAGAAAAGAGGAATGGATTTCCCTTACTGACAGAGGTATTCAAGATAAATGCCCCCTTTGGCTGAGCTCCAGAGTTGATCACAGACATCTGTATTAACTGGAAGACAACATTACCTGCCATGGCTGTTGTTCTGTAAGTTTCCATCTTTCTCCTTCTGCCATTGCTCTGCAATTTAATTTGGTGGACTGCATGGTGTGCAATGCATGTGCCAAAATATAGATTGCATTGTAGATGCTGTAGCTGTGGGCTGTCATGCTCGTTTCAAAAACAGACCCAGGAAGGCTCTCAATATTCTCCTCCCCAGTGCAGAATTTGCCATTTTTCTTCTCTGAAGAAGGGTTGGAAAAACCACAATTAAATGCCTTTTCCCAGAAAACCCTGAGAAAACGATCTTCTTTTTCCAAGGTAGGCTTTCTCATCTGAATAAATTTCTGGAATCCTGGAAGATCCTTAGAGTGAACTGCAAAGGATAGAGCCCCATGGAGGAATGTGATGTCCCAACCTCTTTGAAAGGGAAATGAGGTGAAATCCATCTGGGCTATCATAATCCAGATTTTTCTATTTCCTTGTATTGGCACATCATTCATTTCTGCAAGCCTGGGTAGCGTTCTCATTCCCATAATTGTATGAATTTCACCATGTACAACCACAGCATTGGCAGTGCTTCCTACAATAATGTTCAATGTTTTTGAACCTTCTTCCACCATTTCATCAAACTCACCAGAAGAGGTAACCTTAGGGAAACTTTCTATAAAATCAAAGCAGATACCCTTCTGGGCAAACATGGGGAGAACATTTTGTACAACTCTCTCTCCAGTGTCATCATGGAGTTGAAAAAGCACACCAATCCACATCCAACGAAAATGCAGCAGTAACTGGAGGAGCCCCTCGTATTGCTGAGTACCATCTGGGAATATCCAGTGGGTGAAAAGGGTTTGAATGTCATTATTTGTCACTGGAGAAGAGCCATAGATGAGCTAAAGAGGGTCATTGTTAAAATCAAGGGAGGAAAGATGATAACAAATGATGATATCAAAACACCAGTTACAGATAGGTAGCCGTGTTGGTCTGCCATAGTCAAAACAAAACAAAATAAAAAAATTCCTTCCAGTAGCACCTTAAAGACCAACTAAGTTAGTTCTTCGTATGAGCTTTCGTGTGCATGCACACTTCTTCAGATACACTGAAACAGAAGTCACCAGACCCTTCTATATAGTGAGAAGGTGGGGAGGGGTATTACTCAGAAGGGTGGTGGGATTGGGTGATTGGCAGATAGCTGTGATGAGCCTGTTGACGACTCTTAACGACAGGTCATGGTTTACAAGCTATAAGGAACACCATTTCAGATAAAACCACAGTGGACTTTGCCACCAAACTCTGCCAATTTGTCCTTACCCACAACAACTTCAAATTCGGTGATAACCTGTTCCTTCAGATCAGCGGCACAGCAATGGGCACCCGCATGGTCCCACAGTATGCCAACATCTTCATGGCGGATTTAGAACGTTTCCTAAACTCCTACCCACTCAAACCTCTCTTGTACCTGCGATACACTGATGATATTTTTATCATCTGGACACATGGTCAACAGACCCTGGACACCTTCCACCAGAAATTCAATGATTTTCACCCCACCATCAACCTAACAATGAATCAATCTATGCAAGAAATACATTTTTTGGACACTACTATAAAAATACAGGATGGGCGCATAGACACCACCTTATACCGTAAACCAACTGACCGACAAACATATCTACATGCCTCTAGCTACCATCCCAAACATACCAAACAGTCCATTGTATATAGCCAGGCACTACGTTACAGCCACATCTGCTCCAATTCTACAGACAGAGACTCTCACCTAAGAGATCTACAGCAAACCTTTTTAGAACTAAAATACCCAGCAGATGAAGTTAGACAACAGATCAACAGAGCCAGACTGATACCCAGAGAGAACTTGCTGCAGACAGACACAAAAAAGAAAATAACAGAACACCTCTAGTCATCACATACAGCTCCCAAGTTAAAACAGTACAACGCATCATCAGAGATCTACAACCTCTCCTGGACAATGACAGTTCTCTTTCTCAAGCTCTGGGAGGAAGACCTTTCATTGCCTACAGACAGCCACCCAATCTTAAACAACTCCTAACCCACAATAATACTACAACCAGACTTAACACGGACACTGGCACCAGAGCCTGCAATAAACCCAGATGCCAACTTTGCTGCCACATACACCCGGACAACACCATTACTGGCCCCAACAACATCACACATACCATCTCGGGACTATTTAATTGCTCATCGTCTAACATTGTGTATGCCATCAAATGCCAACAGTGTCCTTCAGCTCTCTATATTGGACAAACAGGCCAAACCTTACACCAAAGAATAAACGGACATAAATCCGACATCAGGAACCACAAGACAGAGAAACCAGTAGGAGAACACTTCAATCTCCCAGGACATTCTATACAAGATTTCAAAGTAGCTGTTCTATTACAAAGGAATTTCAGAAATAGACTGGAAAGAGAAGCTGCTGAATTGCAACTTATCACCAAACTTAAAACCATGGAGAGACCTGGTCTGAACAAAGACATTGGATTCTTATCTCATTATACATGACAAAGCCATTTTTCACCTTCTCACCCCTTGCTTTTTCCTGTAAGACCTATTGCAGTCGTTAAGAGTCGTCAACAGGCTCATCACAGCTATCTGCCAATCACCCAATCCCACCACCCTTCTGAGTAATACCCCTCCCCACCTTCTCACTATATAGAAGGGTCTGGTGACTTCTGTTTCAGTGTATCTGAAGAAGTGTGCATGCACACGAAAGCTCATACCAAGAACTAACTTAGTTGGTCTTTAAGGTGCTACTGGAAGGATTTTTTTTGTTTTGTTTTGTTTTGATCAAAACACCAATTAGACTCAAAACCAGATTTCAATCTCTATTTAATTGGTATATATGAACAAGGGGGGATTCCGATTTTTGGTTATTTCTGTTAATTTAGAATTTGTGGTTTGGGGAAATACTTGGATATTAATGTCTTTACATCAAATAGAACAATTATGCAGTTATGTTTGTGGCTGAATTTGCTGCCCTTCATATCTAAAGGAGGATAAAGGAAAGAACAGGTAAATAAATGCTTGTTCACAGAAAACCATGATAAAGCTTTCTCATCTGAATAAATTCCTAATACTGATTCCTTGAGTTAACTGCAAAGGACAGAGAACTATGGAGGAAACCTATTTCCCACCACCTTTGCATGGGAAATGATATGAAATCCATCTGGACTGTTCTAATTCCAATCTTTTGATTTGGTTTGTATTGGTGCATCATCTGTTTCTGCAATATTGGACATCCTTATCATTACCTTAATATTGTGATTTCCATTATTCACACAACTCCTAGGGGCCGAGGAGGTTTCGTCCACACCAGTGTATTTTTTGAGGGGGCTGAGCCCCCTCAATATTCAAGGGGCATTCAGTTCCTCATGGCATCACACACATGACGTCAAGGTGTCATGTGACATCACGCGCATGAAGTCATGATGTCATGCTGCACTGCACATGGGCCCCCTCAATCCTCGTAAGAAGATGGCACCTCTGCAGGATCCCGTCTGCTTGGGTCTCCTTCCAGTCAGGAGGGGAGAGATCTTCTAGAAAGAGAAGACACCCAAACCCGTTAAGAGGGCTGGGTGATCCCCTGGGGCTGTTGTGCTATTTGGGGAACCTCAGGAGTGGGATTGATAGAAGGTGGGGAAACTGACCGAAATACTACCTCGTATAAGAACCAAAGTCTGAAACTGTAAAACTTATGCAATGTGGTTTAAGAAACTGAAGTAATGAAAAATGGAAATGAGCTGATTGTTTACCAATTGTAACATCAAACTGAAAATAAGGAACTGCCATTTTAAATAAGCTGTACGTTCACTACCTTGTTTTGAAGCCCGTAACATCCATTAAATTGAATATTAATAAGTTAACTGTTTCCTGAAAGAACTTTATCTCCTGATACATCTATTGTCTTACCAACTTTATTCTGCAAAATAAATATTTCTTATTTGTTCAACATCTGCCTGAAGTTGACCTTTACCTCACACACACTAGATAACCCATGGTGGTTATAGAGTTTTACAGAGGGGAATCTGCTTCAGAAGGATTCAAATATCATTTATTTCTGTTAATTTGGAATGTTAAAGTTATCTTGGGAAATATATAAGTGATTTTTCAGCAGGCATAGCAAACACACAGTTGTGTTACCTCAGGCAGCAGATGTTTCGTTACAGTCCTGCACAGGAGTAAAGTCTCCAATGAGGAATTCTTCCACCTGAGTTTTTAAGGAGGTGTGGAACTGAAGCAGAAATATTTTCCACAACCTGCATTTTTGGTTGATAAATACCAACCTATGCCCACTATTTGCCATTACCTTGATATTTCATTCCGCAAGATGGTGAATCACAAAAACATTCAATTACCAGCATGCAACCCAATGAGTCTTAGTCAGAGACAACTGTAAACGGCTTTCATTATGATCCATGTTCCATGCAGACCTCTTACTCTTGGCATCTTGTACATAGACAGGATCGTTGACATGTGGAGACATAAATCAGAGTTTGGCCCCCCAATGACCACCTTTGGAGTCTCCTGAACATCACACTTGTAGTTGGGGAGGAGTCTTTCTTGGCTAGAGAGAAGGTCCATGGAGGCTTGGTAGGTCCAGCTTGGACTGAAATGGCTGTTATAGATGTGGAAACCCAAAGACATATTGGGCAAGATTTGGGGATCTTCATTTATCTCCTTTACAGCAAATGCCAAAGCCAGGATATGCTGGTAGAGTTGTGTCACTGGCCTGTATGGAGAGCGACATAGTGCGTAACAGTTCACCTTTACTAAAATGTGTGGATATATTGAAACACAAACCTGGATGTTTTGCTTCCTTGAACATCTAACTCCTAGCATGGCTTTCAGTCCTGCTAAATGCAATCATCCATGCCCAGATACATGCACATGACGCCACATCTCACATGGAGGTGCCTCCACCCCACTTCACCCACCTCACCAATGCCTGGCCTCCTGGGGCTACACAGTGGTGGTGTCTTCTGGTGATAAACTCTGTGAGCTCACAAGATCTTAGGAGATCTCACTAGGCACCACTGTGGCAGCCATGGCAGCTGTACAATGGCAGCAGCAGGAATTCCCTGGCCCAAGGCAGCTGTTTCTATTTACCTCATGGCTGGTCTGGCCCTGATTGCTACTAGTTCTGTTCTATGGAGGAGGGGGAGGAGAAAAGTCTGGTTAATGGATGGTTAAAGTCTTACTAGATGGTCCTGGTTGCGGGCAGAGTCTCAATCAGGTTCCCCCACACACCCTTGCGTGGGTGGAGCTATTGCACACATGCCGGGGTGGCACCACAATTGCCCAGGGCTATTGCCCAATCATCTCAAAGGGTGATAGTGGGGGAAATCATAAAAGTGGCAGCGTGAGCTGTGCCAGGCTCCTGCCTCGTGCTGCCCACCCGCCCTCCCTTTAATTTAGATCGTTTGGCCTTGCTTTGAACTTTGGTTGGTTGCCCGGCTTGAGTCAGGAGCCAGGTAGGAATTTTTCCATTTGGCAAATTGGCACGGGCCACTTGGTCTTTGCCCACCTCTTAGCAATCATCACAACTTTGTAAGCTTTGGTGGTTAGGCATTGGCTTATGGAGAATGGGGGAGGGGAGGTTGGCCATCGCCTGCCCCTCCAGTGTCAAGGGTATTCCGTTAAAGGAATCCGGGGCCTGGTTCCTGTCCGAAGTCTGCTTGAAGGGTGAGGGCCATGCCAGGCCGCTGGGAACACCAGGGGAGATGCAGGCCGGTTCCCCTGAAGGAATTTCCCTTTGGGTGGTTTACCCTTACAGACTTCCTGCAAAGGGGGCAGGAGTCAGATATAGTCTTGCCAATGCCTAAGCCAATACTGCTCTCATTCCTATAATCAATAAAGTTGTGGCCAAATTTTTGCCCAAAAACCTTAAACAAAATATTCGTGTCCGTGTGAATTTATTTATCTTAATGGGGTGTCTGCTTGAGGGTCTAGCCACACAACCAAAAACTTATAATAAGAATCACCTCAAATCTGAATGAATTACCACTTGGCTTTGATTGAAGTCAAATATTAAATAAGAAATCCTTCGCTCACCATGGTAAATGAGCGGAAAGCCTTAACAAAGTGAATGGGGATGTTACTTTTTATGCTGCCTTGCAAACTTTTTAAAACAACTGAACACTGGTATAAGCCTACCATATAAGAAGAAACATGTTATCACACACTGCAGAAGTCACTTGCTAACTCCCCCTACTCATCAAAGGACACTAAGTCACCAGCACTGTTGTTGAAGGAGATACTCCTCAAGAACGAGTGCAGCTAGGCAGAAGAAAACAAAGGGAAAGTTTAAAAACGCAGAGCTTTTATGGATTTTAGAAACAAGAAGCTTCTGACTAAAAATTTTCTTTAATCAGCTCCACAGATTTTCTGTTGGATTCAGGTCAGGACTATTCAACACAGTTTGTGGCATTATATTCTGCATTAGATTAACTTTCTAATGATCTACTTTTGAAGTTCATTCTAATGGTATACTGTTCTTATAAGCCGTCAAACCTTAGAAATACACTTTTTCCTAAAGTTTGCCACAATTTTGACCACTAGTGTAATGAGCATCACCGTCATCATATGTCAAATGCAGAAACATATTCATTACAGATATACAATATGATTTTTAAGCACACACAGACGTGCACACAGACACACACACACACAGACACACACACACAAACTTCCTTACAGAATATCATCGAAGAGTTCAGTTGTAGGAGGTTCATTGAAGGCTATGCTTGAAGTTATATAGATTTGAGACATAATACCAGCAATAACAACATCTCCAGACTGGAAATATTTGTGAAGAATAGGAAGAGGGTCACTGATGGAACACAGAGCAACAGCAGCCTTGCACTCATCTGGAGGAAGCAGCACTGACGCCAACATCATGGAAAGTACCATCCTGCACAGAGTATTGTAGGAGCAAGAGGAAACTTGCACACAGTCTGAGGCAGCAGCACAAATACCAAGATTGCAAATATTACCATGTTGCAGGGATTTTTTTAGGCGATAATTCATCTCTTTGCACATTGTCATCTGAGTGATACTGAGCAGCAAAGTCTCACCGGGATGGTTACGAAAGCCAGATTTTTGCAGAGAAAAGAATCAGTGATCAGTCTGACAGAGCCCTTGGTGTAAGGCCAAGCTCTGAACACCACAGGAGATATTAATAGTATCTTCAAGTCTTGATTCGTAGTTTTCATGCAGCTACTGGAACACCCCAGAGAGTCAAAGAAATGATTGTGATTACATTGATAATTACAGGAGACTTAATCAGCCTCTCAGTGATTTGGGGGTGGGAAGCATGTTTCAGCAAAAAGAGAGAGAAAGGGTTACCCAGAAAACTACTTAAGATGAAAATATAGAATAAAAAAATAACTGCTTTGCCGTTAATTGTTCAAAGAGGTAGAACAAACTTTTGTCATGGTCTGGGTTACGGGCAGTCAGAGTTCTGACTTGGTATGTCAGGACTGGGGTTGAGGTCGGGAAGCAGGAATCAGCAGTCCAGGGTCAGCAGTCCAGGGGTCAGGAAGCCAAGAGTCCAAGGGTCAGGAAACCAGGAGTCAGGAAGCACAGCTAGGTGGGTAGTGTGTTGCTGTAGCAAAGAGCCAGAGGGAACTGCTGGTCTTATATACCCCTCCTACCCTTTGCCACCAGGTGCTACGAGTCTTCCGTCAAGAATCACCTGTGCCCTTCCAGGCGAAACTCAGGAAGGCCCCAATCCTGCGAGGCCCTACCAGTCACAGGGCCTGGCTCCTGCATGCACTTCTGGCAACTTTGCACAACCTTTAAATCAAGTCCATTATCCATTTTCATCAACCCAAATTCTTATTACATTAACTAACACCGTATGGACAAACCATAATTTTTAGCTGAGAACCAGTGTGATGTAATGGTTAGAGTGTTGGACATGGGAGACCAGGGATCAAATCCCCACTCAGGCAAGAAGCTCACTGGGTGACCTTGGACAGGTCACAGACTCTTGGCCTAACCTACCTCACAAGGTTGTTGTGAAGATGAAATTGGGAGAAGGAAAACCATAGTATATAAATGCTATATAAATGTAATAAATAGATAAATATGCAATAATGCAATCTGTGAATTCAGTGATTTAGAATCTTTGTCTATGAGCTTTAGAATGCTTGAAACACTACCATAGCAATCAATTTTGAACAAGTTATGTCCAAAGGGGAAATGCTATAGCATTCTTTGTATCATGACTATTCTTAATTCTACAGTTTTAAAGATTGTAGGCTGTGGTTTTTTAACTAAATCAACCTCCACCAACTTTTGAGGCCTAAAGCCAGGCATAGGCAAACTCAGCCCTCCAGATGTTTTGGGACTACAACTCCCATCATCCCTAGCTAACAGGACCAGTGGCCAGGGATGATGGGAGTTGTAGTCCCAAAACATCTGGAGGGCCGAGTTTGCCTATGCCTGCCTAAAGCTTTATTGTAAACAACATGGTTGATCTTGTGATCTTATGGGGCACTTGATCTGAGAGGTGACCTGGATCCTCATCTCCCACATCCCCCATGGGCCATAGGTGACATGGGGCTGGGGCAGCATACCTCTCCATCATCTGAGATCACAGGGACATCAGAGAACCCATTTTCCTCACATGAATGATCAGCTGCTCATTGGGCCTGAAACTCAGCAGACATGGTGCTCTGCAAGCTCCTGCTATCAGCTGATCTTTGGGGCCTCACAGTGCTGCATATGGAGCTATGCAAGGCCCCCCAACTCAGCTGATCTTACATATAGAGCTATGCAAGGCCCCCCAAGAGCTGGTTGTTGGGGTTTCCATAGTTTCATGAACACAGCTTTGCAAGCCTGAACTATCAGAACATCATCAGCACTTGTAAGCACTTTGCGCAGGGATTTGTAGGTTCTCCTGACAGCTGAAATGTTCTTCAGTCCAGCCACTCTGTATCTGCCCTACATGGAGAAGATAAACTCAGAGAATCTGGGTCTCATTTGTAGGTAGATGAGGACCAGCGGGTAACAAATATCATTCAATTGTTTTGAAGCCCCACTTGGAAAAGTGACAACTTCACATTGTGAAGCCAGATGGATGTGTACAGACATGTGTATCCACAGGTGGGTGATGGAGGAAAGCATTAAACATGCAACCTCTTAATTGTCCATAATGTTCTTAATTGTCCATAATGTGCAAAGGCATAATGTTCTGCCATGTTATACAGGCTTTTGCAGCTACATTCTGAGATCAGCAGCCTTTCTTGATTACATATAAATAAATACAATATAGCATTTACCTAAATATATAAAGAATAGCCTCAGCAGAAGTTACATGTTTCACACCTATGATGTGTCCCCATGATGGGATACACCTTTAGCACCTTACGAATGGAAGATCAGTGTATTGACAGGATAACAAATTGACAGAACAACTTTATGGGGTTAAAAACTGGTCTCAGCTTTATTGATTACAGATGTAGGTTTGAGGCTTTTTCTGGGAATGAAAAAGATGAAAAGGATGAGTGTTGAGAAATACAAGGAATTACTTTTTCTGCTTTTAATTCAATAAATGCCAGCAAACCATGCAAAAATTAAAACCATCAAAACAAGTTGTTTCCTATTTGCTCCTCAGAATTAAGTGGTCTTTGCTGTTCAAGTCAGGCCTCAGAAGAATTATGTACAATTTGGGGGAAAAGATACAACCCAGCAAACCTGCGCTGGAGGCCAAGATGCAAAAGACCTCCACAGCCACCATCTGCTTTCCTTTGGTGCTCAGATAAGAGGGAACAAAGGACAGCCAAACGCTGCAGAACACCAACATGCTGAAGGTGATGAACTTGGCTTCGTTGAAACTGTCCGGCAACCTCTTGGCCAGGAAAGCCATAGTGAAGCTGACCATGGCCAGGAATCCCAGATAACCCAGGACAGAATAAAACATCGCGACAGAACCTTCGTTGCATTCCACAATGATTTCCTCCAGCAGAGAGTTCATGTCCACATCTGGGAATGGAGGAGCCGTACAGAGCCAAGCAGCACAAATGCTGGTTTGAACGGAGCAGCAAGCAAGAAGCACAGAGTTTGTGAGAGATTTCCCCACCCATTTCCTCATCCTGGATCCTGGTTTGGTGGCCATGAAAGCCAGAACCACCGTGATGGTTTTGGCCAAGACACAAGACACAGCAATGGAGAAGATGATGCCAAAAGCAGCTTGTCGTAAAGAGCAGCTGACTGGGTGAGGCTGGCCAATGAACAGCAAGGAGCAGAGGAAGCAGAGCAAGAGGGAAGTGAGCAGAGTGTAGGTGAGGTCCCGGTTGTTGGCTTTGACAATGGGAGTGTCCCCATTCCTCGAGAAGACGCCAAGTATCAAAGCTGTGACCAGAGAAAAGACCAGGGCTAAGGAAGCTAAAACGAACCCTAAAGGTTCTGCGTAGGAAAGAAAATGTTGGCGTTTGGGGATGCATTGATCTCTGTTCTTGTTTGGAAATTGGTCATCTTGGCATTGGAAACAATAATCCATATCTGAAACAATGAGTGAAATATGAGTTGTGACAAATAGGGCATTAATTAGTTAGTGAACGTATCACAGATAAGTGAATATTGAAAACTGTTTGTACAATCTCCTGTCATTATGCATAATCCACAATAGGTTCTACAGTCTTTCATCTGCAGTTAATGATCAGAAACATGGCCTTTGGTTGTGCCCTTAGTTGAGTTGGTCACACCCAGAGAGATCTTCATGGTGATGGAGGCTTCTTGAGAACTGCCACTTTGGGCTCAGAGGCTGGGCTGAGGACAGTTCTGGGTAAGGAGATCATTTCATGCTTTTTTCTGGCTCACACACCTATACAACAGATAACACCAGACATATTCCACACCTATTTCCACAGATCTCACTTGTAAAAGTTCTGGATCTAGTTTCCCCAACTGTCTCTTTTTTCTTCCAGATATCAGTGCAGCTGCTCTTCTGTTTAGGAGTACTGAACTACTAATAGAGGTAAACAGTTGAAATAGACATCAGGAAGATTATACAAAATAGCAGATGATGTCTCCTACCCATTTGATTCGAAATCATCCCATTTGGACATGACGCACAATCATAGCAACAAAATGGCAACCCCTCCTTCTTTTTCCTGCTGTAGCCTGGCTGGCAGCGATCATTACACAAGGCAAGGGGCAGCACCTAGCCATAAAAAGAGGAGAAACTGTAGCTCTCTTGTGCCTTGTGAACAACACAGTTTTAACCAAAGAGAAGAGATCAGCTAACTGATTAACATTATTCCAGAAAGGCATGTTGTATGCGTAGATAAACTGTAATGTAAATTTTGGGAGTGAATGAGAAGGGATACTGAATTTTTCATCTGCATAAAGATGGAGGAGTGAGAGAGGACAGGGGAAGGCAACAGACTTTGAAATATAGGGAGTTAAAAAAGAAAGTAAAATAGGAAGCACATACATTAGGCTCAGAGAAGCACCGCAAGACAATCAATCTTCTTTCAAAACAAATGGGCAACTTATTCTCTCCTTGTCTTCTGAGCTGGAAATCTCACTTGGTTCAGCATGATTTACTCCTACATTCATGTGCAAAGTATTAAAATGTTATACTGAAATCCTATATATCAGGGATGTGGAACCTTTGGTCCACCAGATGGTATTGGACTCCCCTCAGTCTGAAATCAAGCCTGGCCAATGACCAAGGAGGAGGAGAGTTGGAAGTCAACAATATTCCATATGCAATATAGTGGAATATATTACCATTCTATACTTTCAAACCAGAACTCTAAAGAAGAAAATATCTACTTCTCACCTCATGTACGATGGTAAAATAACATGGGTTATACTTAAACAATTTGCTTATTAATGATAAAGAATATCTACATTAACCATTTTATTTGTATTCTTAATATAAATACCTCATTTTTTAAAATCCAATGGTCCCACCTGATTAAAAGCTCTGTGCCATATGATGGCTTCCTCATCCATGCTGAAGTCTACATATTGTGAGTCTTGTGGAACTATCTTTCCTACTTTCATTCGGGAGAAGGTTTGGTTTGGAAAAGTAACCCAGCTAATAATATCAAATACACTTGCTAACTCCCCATTCTCATCAAAGGACACTAAGTCACCAGCACTGTTGTTGAAGGAGATACTCCTCAAGAACGAGTGCAGCTAGAGAAAAGAAAACAAAGGGAAAGTTTAAAAAAGGAGAGCTTTTATGGATTGTAGAAACAAAAAGTATCCATCAATATATTCCACACAATGGAAAGTAGTCAAAAACTGTGCAGTCCACAACATTTGGAGCAAATAGTAATATTTATCGCAAGTACAGCTGGCCTGCCACTTGCATGAGGGTTCAGTTCTGGGGTTCGTGTGCAAAGGCAAAATGGTGCCATGTCAGGAAGCCCTGGAACTGCCCCTCCTGCAAGGTGGGTGTGCAGGGAGAGAGGGAAAACAAAATGGAGAGCAGCTCATGGTGGGTTTTCCCTGATCTCTATTTGTTTATTTACCAACGTAAATAAACCAACGTAAAATGAACTTAACTTGCAGGCCCACTATAATCAATGAACATCACTGGAAGGGAGTTAAAAAATAGACCAGTCAACCACATTTGAAAATAGCCCTATATGTTCCTCTTTAGTGCAGAAACAAATGCAGGTTCTAGAAAATAGTGGGTGTCAGTGGACGGAATGGATGGGCAGTCATGGGAAGAAACAAACCTTAATTGTTTCAAACAAATTCTTAATTTTTCATAATTCTCATTTCTCCTGCTCAACTTTGCAAAGGTTTATTCTGAATAGGAAATCTCACCTGCCAAGGTTGCAGTTTTGGAGGATCGAGCCCACCTCTGCCTGCCACCATTCTGCGTTTTGACCTGGATGAGTGCATCTGATGTAAAGAATGTGCAATGGCATAAACCGCATTATAGATACTGTAACTTTGGCCAGTCATGGTCATTTCAAAAATATGCCCAGGAAGGCTCTCCAGACTCTCATGACCAGTGCAGGTCTTTGTGTTTTCCTTGTGCCCATTAGAAGCAGAAAATAAACAGTTGAATGCCTGTTGCCAAAAAGCCTGGAGGAACCCATCTCCATTTGGAGAGTTGGGGTTCAGGGTCTGAAGGAAGTCTTTAAATCCCTGGACTTCCTCTGTGTGAATTGCAAAAGACAAGGCACCATCAAAGACTTGTATATCGTAATACCTTTGCATTGTTTCTGAAGTGAAAGCCCATTGGGCTGTCAAAATCCACACGGTGCCTGTAGACTTCTCTGCAACATCTTCAGCTAAAGAATAGAAATATTGCATCCATTTCACAACTGTAATGGTCTGAGGTTCTGCGCACAGAACCAAAATGTTGACTTCTGAGGCCACCAGGAAAGAGGACTTGGCCTGAAAGAGTTCCAGGGAACTGAAATTATCTAGACCCTGAGATATGGCTGGTAGTTTTTCATTGAAAGCCGTACAGACTCCATGCTGGGAAAGCATTGGCACTAAGCTTTGCATAAAGGTCTCCCCATTTTCATCATCGGATGCCACAATTCCTACCCATGTCCACTGGAAATATAGAAGTAGCATGACAATCCCTTCGTATTGATATTTCTCATTGGGCACCGTTCGGTAGAATGTCTGGGGCGGCAACTCTGGGCTTCTCACTGGAGCTAATACGCAGTAAGCAATCTGGAGGAATAAATCAACCCCACAAGAATTGGAGAGTTCTAGCATACGGTTATAAATAAAGGCATCAAGTTTTTCTATACTTTGCAGTGATGTACACCACTAAAATAATTCAAGATCTGGACCTATACCCACAGGTTTTGTTAGTTAGGAAGAAAGAAGCACAGCTCAATGAAATGGTGGAGGGATTGTCTGTTCAGAAACTCTTTTGTACTTGGACATTGTCATATATTTCATGAGAGGGGAACCTATAGCTCTCCAGAACTTCCTGGACTCCTTGGCCATTGAGCAAAAGTGGTCAGGGCTAGTGGACAAAATCAGGACAAGCAACTCCCTTGTTTAGTTGGAATAATAATAATAATAATAAATTTTATTTATATCCCGCCCTCCCCAGCCGAAGCTGGGCTCAGGGCGGCTAACAACACTAAAACAGTGCAACATTATAAAAACATTATAAAAATTAATTAAAATCAAAATTGATGGCAACCATAAACTAAAGTTTTGTAAAGATTGCCAAAGGAGGGAGTCAGGCTGCGCCCCGACCAAAGGCCTGGTGGAACAGCTCTGTCTTGCAAGCCCTGCGGAAAGATGTCAAGTCTTGCAGGGCCCTTGTCTCTTGTGACAGAGTGTTCCACCAGGTTGGAGCCGCAGTCAAAAAAGCCCTGGCTCTAGTTGAGGCCAGCCTAACCTCTCTGTGGCCTGGGACCTTCAATATGTTTTTATTTGAAGACCGTAAGTTCCTCTGTGGGGCATACCAGGAGAGGTGGTCCCGTAGGTACGAGGTTCCTAGGCCGTATAGGGCTTTGAAGGTTAAAACCAGCACCTTAAACCTGATCCTGTACTCCACCGGGAGCCAGTGCAGCTGGTATAGGACCGGATGGATGTGATCTCGCAGTGAAGACCCCGTAAGGAGTCTCGCTGCGGCATCCTGCACCCGCTGGAGTTTCTGGGTCAGTCTCAAGGGCAGCCCCACATAGAACGAGTTACAATAATCCTGTCTGGAGGTGACCGTTGCGTGGGTCACAGTGGCTAGGTCAGGGCGAGAGAGGTAAGGAGCCAATTGCTTAGCTTGGCAGAGATGAAAAAATGCCGCCTTTGTTATAGCTGCAATCTGCACCTCCATGGAGAGGGAGGTATCGAAGATTACACCCAAACTCTTAGTGGACGGTGCTGGCACTAATTGCACCCCCGCAAGAGATGGGAGTTGCCCTATCAATCCCATATCGTCCCGTCCCAGCCAGAGGACCTCTGTCTTCGAAGGATTTAACTTCAACCGGCTCCCACGTAACCATCCAGCCACAGCTTTCAAGCATCTGATCAGTGTGTCTGGGGCCGAGTCAGGATGGCCATCCATCAACAGATAGAGTTGGGTGTCATCAGCATACTAATGGCAGCCCAGCCCAAAACTCCGGACAAGCTGGGGGAGGGGGCACATAAAGATGTTAAAAAGCATCGGGGAGAGTATCGCACCCTGGGGCACTCCACACACCAAGGAGTGGCGGGATGACAATTCCCCCCCAAGCGCCACCCTCTGTCCCCGAACAGAGAGAAACGAGCGCAGCCATTGAAGGACTGTGCCCTGGATCCCCACGTCAGCAAGGCGGTGGTCCAGGAGTTCGTGATCGACTGACAGGTCTAGAAGAATCAGCAGCCCCAACCCGCCTCGATCCAGCTGCCTGCGGAGATCATCTGTTAGGGCGACCAGAGCCGTCTCGGTCCCATGACCAGTGCGGAAGCCAGACTGGAATCAATCCAGAGCCGATGTTTCATCCAGAAACCTACCAAGCTGTTCAGCAACCGCTCTCTCAATCACCTTACCCAGGAATGGAAGATTCGAAACCGGGCGGTAATTGGATAGATCTAGAATCATAGAATCATAGAATCATAGAATCATAGAATCATAGTGTTGGAAGAGACCACAAGGGCCATCAAGTCCAACCCCCTGCCAAGCAGGAAACACCATCAGAGCACTCCTGACATATGGTTGTCAAGCCTTTGCTTAAAGACCTCCAAAGAAGGAGACTCCACCACACTCCTTGGCAGCAAATTCCACTGTCGAACAGCTCTTACTGTCAGGAAGTTCTTCCTAATGTTTAGGTGGAATCTTTTTTCTTGTAGTTTGGAACCATTGCTCCGTGTCCGCTTCTCTGGAGCAGCAGAAAACAACCTTTCTCCCTCCTCTATGTGACATCCTTTTTTATCTAAGGGATCTAATGATGTTTTCTTTAAAAGCGGGCGGACCACTGCCTCCTTCAGTTCCCCTGGGAATGTCCCGGTGCCAAGGGACAAATTGATGATATCCCCCAGGGGGCCCCGCACCTCGTCTGGACACGCTCTAATCAGCCAGGACAGGCACAGGTCAAGAGGACAAGTGGTGGGCTTTCCAGCTCGGAGGAGTCTGTCCACATCGGCTGGGGATATCCGGTCAAAGTGGTCCAATACTGGACCCGAGGACAGTTGAGGGGCCTCCAGTTCCTTTATTGTATCCAAATTGGCAGGGAGGTCATGGCGGAGCAACAGGACCTTCTCCACAAAAAAACTTGCAAATGCCTCACAGCTGTGTGTCAAATTATTTAAATTTGGCTGTCCTTCGAGGGATGTTAAAGACCGAATTATACTAAATAATTGTGCCGGGCGAGAGCTAGCGGATGCATTGGAGGCTGAGAAGTAGGACTTCTTAGCGGCCTTCACTGCCATCTCATAGGTTTTCATAAAAGCCCTATAAGATGTTCTTGAAGCTCTGTCACGGGCACCCCGCCATACTCGCTCTAGCCGTCTGAGGTCCCACTTCATTTTCCGGAGCTCCTCGGTAAACCAGGGAGCCCGGTTTCTGCGGGGTCGCAGAGGGCGCTTCGGTGCAATCTCATTGATGGCTGCCAGGAGCTGGGTATTCTAGCCCTCAACAAGCTCAGTCAATGAGTCGCCAGGGGGACAAAGGTCCTGCAAGGCTTGACGGAATCTATCAGGGTCCATTAGCCTCTGCGGGCGAGCCCAAATCGGCTCGCCACCTAAGCAGGGTGGGGGTGGAACGTCAATCCTGGCTTTCAGAGCATAGTGATCAGACCATGGCACCTTCATCGAAGGAAACATGATCACATCTATACCGACGCCAAAGATCAAATCCAGCGTGTGGCCTGCTTGATGTGTGGGGCCCGAAACAAACTGGGAGAGCCCTAGCGTCGCCATGGAAGACACCAGGTCCAGAGCCTGTGAGGAGGGAGTGGCATCAGCATGGATGTTGAAGTCCCCCAATACCAATAGGTTAGGGAACTCCAAGGCTCAGTCGGCCACCGCCTCCAGCAGGCCTGACAGGGTGGCTGCTGGTGCGCTAGGTGGCCGGTACACCAGCTAAACAGCCAAGCTCACCTCGGAGCCCCACACTAGGCCAACAAATTCAATGCCGGGGATCGATGGCGATGGTAGAGCCCTGAAAGAACAATCTTCCCACAGATTGGAAGGGGTACGAGCATATCCGTATCTCCATCCCCTTCGCCTATGACATCTGCCCCCACCGCCATACCTCCCTCGCCCCTCCACAGTAGGAATCCCAAGCCTCATACTCGCCTCCATTTACAAAATATAAAAGCTAACAAACAAAAAACAATTACACCAAAACAAAACCAATCCCAACCCCACTCAACAACCATCCCACCCCAACCCAAAATAAAACAAAACAAAACAAAAATACATGGATAAAAACCACAGTTTATGGTGGTACAACAAAGTAAAAAGTAAAAACACTTTTAAAACACTTTAAAATATATAAAAACATTTTAAACATTTGCTGCTGCAGCAAGAGTGTCCTTAAAGTTGTGGCGGTGGTGAGTGTGGGCTCCGCCCCCCGGGCCTGGTGGAGAATGGGCTTGCAGGGGGAAGAGCCCTCCCCACAAACTCACGGCAGAGCGGCAGCAGCAATCTGCAGAGCGGGAACCATTCTGATGAGACACAACTAGGGATAGGAGAGGAATTGAGTTCAATGAACATCTTAATAATTAAAAAAAAAACCACCTGATTCACAATTCCTGAAACAATTTGTGAGCCAAAATGCAGCTATCCTCTGACATTTGTACTTCTCTGAATTTTGCAATTCACTTCTCCAACCAAAAGCAAAGCTTTATATTAAAATGACACTGGTCGCAAAAGTGAATACATTAGTGAAAATGAAATAAAAAAGTATATTACATTAGGAGAAATAGCTGGGAAATCTGTGGATTAGCCAGAACTACTTACAAAAATGAGAGAAATGGACACTTGAGATGCTGATGAAGTTTTGTGAAGCCTTTTAGAAGAAAAAAAGGACACATGCTTGTGGAACTGAAAAGGGTAAAAAGGAAAGAAATCCATTTATGGCTCACAATGTGCATCTCCAGCAGTTGTTGGTGGGGAGGAGTATCATAGTTGCTCTGACCTCTTGCAACTGGCCTTGTGCAGCTTCCTGGGAGCAGGAGGAAGACTCCTGCTGCTGCATTTGCCCAGTTCCAACCTCCCTGCTGCTTCCCAGTGACACAGGGGAGACAAAGTCTGGCAAGTACCAAAGCCCCTCTCCTCCAACCACTACTGCAAAACTCCCCCAGATGCTTTTGTATCAGTTATATTTTTAACTTTCACCTCCTTTTTAGGAAAAATGAGCCAAATTAAAAGAAAGCATGGACAACTCAGAAGATCATTATTGTACCCGAGGCAAAAGAGCTTCACAGTCCCCACATTTACTATACCTGTGGAATCTTGTAGATGCCTAAGACAGTAGCCATGTGGAGAGAGATGTCAGAGTCAACTCCTCCAATAACAGCAATATTTTCTTTTTCCTTGTCACATTTGAAGTTGGGGACAATCCTTTCTGTGATGGACAGATGTTTCAGGGTGTTCTGATAAGTCATCCTTGCATTTAAGTAGCTATCATAGACGTGGAACCCAAAGGTCGTATTCGGTACAATATTAGGGTTCTTGTTTATTTCTTTCACAGCAAACACCAGGGAGAGGGTATGCTGGTAGTACTTCAGTATTTCTCTAATAAAAGAGTTATACTGTGTGTCAGAGGTATTCTCATCCTCTTCTTCTTAAGCACATAGGTAACTTCCTAGCTCACATGCATGTACATAAGTTGCCACATCCTCCTCTTAACTCCTTACTTCCTTTCAGCAACCAACGGACACTCAATGGATGAGAAGTTCCCAAGTCAGAAATTCTGACTGGTGCCTCTCAGATAGTAAGTGTTTGGTGTAGATAGATAGTAGAGACTAGAGCAGATCAGGTGGAACAGTATATATTCTTTCAGTTACTGAGCTTCCATCTTTCCCTCCTTCAAATAAAATTGTGGCTGTACAAAAAAATACTGCCGCCAATGTTAGTCATAAGAGAAAGTCCATTGTCATGAATAGTATGAATGTTAGGCCCAGAGCAAATGGAAGAATTCGCAAAGCATGATATGCTGCCAAGCGAAGCAAAAAAC
The DNA here is from genome assembly GCF_964106915.1 of Podarcis gaigeae. Taxonomy (NCBI): domain Eukaryota; kingdom Metazoa; phylum Chordata; class Lepidosauria; order Squamata; family Lacertidae; genus Podarcis; species Podarcis gaigeae. The sequence goes on from NC_139693.1 coordinate 38,192,423, forward strand.
GAGTTTTATCAAGAAAGATTGTGTGACTGTGTCCAAAAACATTGGTGTTGTTTCCTGAAAGCAACAATCTCCTGATAACAGGAAGAAGTTGGCAATGGACAACACTAATTTAAAAAAACCCACTGACAAGAACAGGGAGGAGCTGGCAAAGGGACACGGATGTGTGATAAAAGTTTGGAAAATACTGTCTGTCTGCTTTGAAGTACAACTGCGAAGGGTTTTCTTGATGGTGGTCCAGGAGGAGAGCAGGAGGAAAACAGTGGAGACAGCGCCCCTCTGCAGACAATCCATGGACGGCAATGGGAAAGAAGACTATAAAAAGGACCCCTTTGCATGTCCTCAGTGCTGCTGGGACTAGCGCTACAGCTCGACACCCACAGCTCTTGCATGAGGCTTGATCAACCCACATGAAGGGCCTTGTAAGTATGGATGAATGAATGTGTGAGAGTTTGAACCTCTTGCTACCAATGTATTAATGTATACTTGACTATATGAAATAAATGTTACATGAAAGGTGTGTAAACCCAGATCTGGTCTCCGACGTGTGTTATTGAAAGTCCTATAACATATGGGATATCACTTGTCTCTCCGGATTGCAAAAGAACCAAGTTACCATGGTTTGGTGACATAAATGGCACTGTGAGCAGGATTCTGAGAATGGGTGATATATACGTATTGAAGGATGACTAAATAGAGGATTAGTAGACCAGAGTATTTTAGGTGTATTAATTTCAATGGGTCTCCTTTGCATATAACTACGTTTTGATACTTTGTTTTGCAAAAACAAGTTGGCAACTGCTGTTTTTATTACCCAATATGGTACATAGGAGCAGGTATAATATAAAATCTATGATATCCATGTGTCACAGCATCTGTGTCTGTCAGATTAAAAGAGAGTGATTGTGAAAGTGAGGATCAAGCTTTGCTGCAAAGGGAAACAGACATTAATGGTGTGAAAGGAAACACAGAGGGAGGTTGAGGATGAAGTTGGGAGAAAGCAGTGAGAGCCATGGGATCAGATGATGAGAAAGAAGAACAGGCAGAAGATAGAAAGCCCAAGAAGTGGAATAAAGCAACAAAGAAGAAGATGACCAGATGACAATGTAAAGAGAAGAAAATAGATGTTTAACATTCCTACCTGACAAAAGTCACATGGAAACATGTTCTGAGCATGACACTGTATGCTTGGTGCACTTGTAGCATACATGAGCTCACCAAGGGTATGCTATGAAAGATAGAGTTTTTTACTTACAAAAGTTCATCTATAAGCTTTGTGTTTGGGTGCTCATGGAAATCTATTTCTTCAAATACAAAGCCAAAATAGGTAACAATCCCTCCAATGATTAGGTCCCCTCTCTGATAATTCTGGTGTGGAAGCTGGAAAGGCTCCATCATGGTGCATCTAGCAGAGTGTTCCTTGCTCTCAGTTGGAGGCAACTGTAGCCACAGGAAGAGAAGAATCTGCAGCAGAAATGTTTCTACCATCTTGGGGCCAACAGGGATGCTGAAAGTCATATTTGTATCTCATCTACCAGAAACTGCATTGCAGGAACATTCATTTAATGACTCTGGATTATTTTGATAAAGGGAAAATGCCAATGATCTGATCCATGAAAACCTGCATGTTCGAAATTTCCCATCAGGGCTCTGAATGACACAGGATTTATTTTATATACACTTCTGCACTCTGATATTGATTGTGTTCATGGCCTGATAAAATGTACATGGGGTTTGGCAAGATGGATGATGAAACCCAGCAATTTGAGATAATTACCAAGTTATCTCCTTAGAGCATTGAGCTCTGTGACTTACAGTAAGTTCAAAATAATAATGCATATTTGTTATTTAGTAGTTCTCTTGCAATTTTGAGTGCCCCAGGCAAGGAAGCAGTCCAGCTGCAAACTGGTGCCCTGAAGGGAGCTTCCTAGTTTTCCCAACACTCTTCCTCAATCACATCTGCACCATTTTCCCCAACTGTACATGTGTTACCAATGGAGACATGATTTTCAGGGATGTTTCCCTGTCCAATAGTTAAGGGAAGGGAGAAAATAGTTAAAATAACACCGGCTCCAGTTTCAGGTGCAATACAGAGTCTTACATTTCCTTACAGAAATGGCTAGTGTATGCAGACATCTGTTTTTCTAAACACTTCAGAAATCCCACATTGCATGGGCTAACAGCTGAAACTGACTAGTTACTGTATATTAACAAATATAGATCAATGCCTATGGAAGTGGGGAATTTCCTTTTGTCATCTTAGAGTTGGAAAGCAATGTGAGGGACTCATGAAGGTGACAATGGAGGCTTAAACGCAGTGGTACAACTTGAAACATACAATACATGTGGTTGTGGCATGTGGGAAGGGAAAGGGCAGTAAGGTCATGAAATCGACAGAGTGACTGACAGAGACAAACTGAAGTTCCAATATTTCCTATTTATTGGGGGGGGGATAGATAATATATAAGATCCTTCTTGAGTTTTCACTGTTTCCCCACAAAGTGAGGTTCGATATGAGCGTTCTTGGAGCAGCACAATTGTTGCATGGTGAACACTTTTGGATTTGCAGACAATAAAGTGTCCCTGTTGATGGAAGCACCTAAGGGAAAGGCTATACTTGGAGACTAAAGCTTGGCAGGGTGTTATAAGTTCTCCTGAGGTCTTCACGGTGTTGTTCCTAAGCAAGCAACCTGGGTTCCAATGAACCTTCCCAGTTCAATGAAAAATGGAAAGCTGGCTCAAAGAGGAATTGTGGGTTATGTGTTCCATTTGTATTTGAACCTTGTCACTACTGGCTTATAAAAACTAGTAGGGAGAAGGCAGCCAGCTGGCTCAAAATCACACTGTGATCGGTGATTTTAACCCTGATCTCCTAGGTCCACCTAACATCCCTCCACTTAATTCCACTTCTTTTAAAGAAGACATAGAAGTGAATAAGCTGGAGGTAGGCCATAGGGAGAACTCTGAATACATAGAACATAGCACTCAACTGTTCTCTTGTGAGCAGGGCATCCCAGATTTAAAGAAGTCAGCCTTCTCTCTGATTGGATCCAGGAATGTCCTGGGATCCGTGTGTCCTCCTTTGGGCAGCCACTATTGAGGAGCACAACTTTCTGTTCTTCTCAGTGTCTAAATAAGTTTAGCAATGAAAGAAGGCTGTTGTGGTGGCTGCTGGGAGAAGCCAGACTTTCCTCCAATCAAAGCACACGGAGGGAGCTGAAAAACATTGATGTGCCAGGTTGGCAGAACGTGGAAGCAAAGACAGCCCTTTGCTTCGCCTTTCCCAGCCCCAGTGGATAACTGTGGCTTCCTGGCACCACTGGGGTGTGCAGAGCGCATGGTCCCTGGGAACTGTGAGCTCAGCAGGAAGGTGGCGGCAGCACATGGAAAGGAGTGGGGGCATGAGTGGCTGCTGGCACAGGGGGGACAGGAGGCAAAGGGGCTCTGGGTGCTCTCTGCGCCTCTGGCAGTGGTGGGGGCTGTTCAATGGCAGCTCTTTCCCTCCCTCCCACTGGGCTAGCACCAAGGAAGCTACGGCCTTCACAGTGCTGGAGCCCAGTGGAGGAGAGGTGGTCATTGCCCCTACTCCTCCTTCTCTCTGCTACTTCCACCTCATGCTCAGGCCTGAGCTGGGAGTGGAGCTGCAATCTGGTGGTGAAAGGCAGCCCGGAGGAAGCCGTGGCTGCCGGAGCCCAGTAGAGGATAGGGGCAGTGCTGCTGCGGCTGCCAATACTGCCGCCACTTCCACCTCCGGCATTTTGACTCGCTCCCATGTCCTGGGTCCAAAGTGGAAAGTATGCATAGAGGCCCCGGTAGCTTAAGGAGCTACTGGGTGAGGTCCCATAGTCTGGAATGAATAGAAGGGAGCCCAATAGGGATGGGAGCTTCTAAATGAGAAATGTTGAAGGCCCAAAGGCAGACAATTCCAACAAGAAAGAAAAGTGGGAGGCATCTAAGGAAACCGATGTGGCTGCATAAGGAGCTTACAGATGAGCTGAGAGTCAGGAAGGACATGTGTAAGAAATGGAAGAAAGCGGAAATCACAAAGGGGGAAAATACAACAGTTTAGGATGAAGATCCAGGCTGGTTAAAGCTCAGAATAAACAAGAGAGGTTAAAAGTAATTCTAAATAAGGTTTATTTGGCTATGTTCAAAGCAAGAGGAAGAACAAGCAAGTGGTAGGTGACAGAGGGAAGGCAGAACTACTCAACACCTACTTTGCCTCTGTCTTCACCCAAAAGGAAAGCAGTGCCTTATGAGGAACGGCTAAGGGAGCTGGGCATGTTTAGCCTGGAGAAGAGGAGGTTAAGGGGTGATATGATAGCCATGTTCAAATATATAAAAAGATGTCACATAGAGGAGGGAGAAAGGTTGTTTTCTGCTGATCCAGAGAAGCGGACACAGAACAATGGATCTAAACTACAAGAAAGAAGATTCCACCTAAACATTAGGAAGAACTTCCTGACAGTAAGAGCTGTTCGACAGTGGAATTTGCTGCCAAGGAGTGTGGTGGAGTCTCCTTCTTTGGAGGTCTTTAAGCAGAGGCTTGACAACCATATGTCAGGAGTGCTCTGATGGTGTTTCCTGCTTGGCAGGGGGTTGGACTCGATGGCCCTTGTGGTCTCTTCCAACTCTATGATTCTATGATTCTATGATTCAGTGTCCAACCTGGAGATAACAAAATAAATGATGTAAGGAGGGAGATGTAGTCCAAGATAGGGAAAGAGGAGGTAAGGGAACAGCTAGCTATTTTAAATAAATTCAGATCTCCAGTGCCTGATGAGCTGCATCCAAGGAGCTTGCAGGTGTAATTTCAGAGCCTTTGTCTAGGATCTTTGAGAATTCTTGGAGAATAGGTGAGGTCTCTGCAGACTGAAGGTAGGCAGATGTTGTTCCTATCTTCCCAAAGAGGGAACAAGACGACCTGGGTAACTACCGAATGGTGAGCTTGACATCAAAACCAGGAAGGCTCCTAGAACACACAATGAAACAGTCAGCCTGTGAGCATTCAAAAAGGATGCTGTGATTACCAGGACCCAGCATGGATTTCTAAAAAGTAAGCACTTCAGATGAATCTCATTTCTTAGTTTTTTTGACGGAGTTACATGCTTAGTGGATCAGGGGAATGCTGTGGACATAGTGTATCTTGATTTCAGAAAGGCTTTTGACAAAGTCCCCCACAATATTTTTGCAAGGAAGGTAGTAAACTGTGGGTTGAATGAGGGAACCGTTAGATGGATTTGTAGCTGGTTGTCTGACTGAACCCAAAGAGAACTCATTAATGGTTGCTTGTCATTCTGAGAAAAAGTGTCAAGTGGGGGCTGCAGGCTGCAACATCTTTATAAACAACTTGGATGAAGCAATTGAGGCTCATCCAATTTGCAGATGACAGCAAACTGAGAGGGATAGTTATAATAATAATAATAATAATAATAATAATAATAATAATAATAATTTATTATTTATACCCCGCTCATCTGGCTGGGTTTCTCCAGCCACTCTGGGTGGTTTCCAACAAAACACTAAAATACAATAACCTATTAAACATTAAAAGTTTCCCTAAACAGGGCTGCCTTCAGATGTCTTCTAAAAGTCTGGTAGTTATTTTTCTCTTTGACATCTGGTGGAAGGGTTTCCACAGGGCGGGTGCCATCACCGAGAAGGCCCTCTGCCTGGTTCCCTGTAACTTGGCTTCTCACAGCGAGGGAACTGCCAGAAGGCCCTCGGCATTGGACCTCAGTGTCTGGGCAGAACGATGGAGGTGGAGATGCTCCTTCAGGTATACAGGACCGAGGCTGTTTAGGGCTTTAAAGGTCAGCACCAACACTTTGAATTGTGCTCAGAAATGTACTGGGAGCCAGTGTAGGTCTTTCACAGAAGAAAAACTTTTGTTCTCATCCACTCAATCCGCAAGAGCCTGTCTTTGCATGCAGGATAAGTCCCTAACTCATCAGTGGTTTGAGACCCATCAGCTACCCTCATCTAGTTTAGCTGGCCAGTCAAAGCCATTCCCAGAGTGTGGCTGCTGTCGCATACTCACAGCTTCTAGGAGCCACAGGCAAGCGCTGAGTGTAGGGTGGAGGGAAAGGTAGAACAACTACACCAGAAGGAGCATGATATGTCCCCCCACCTGAGGTACTGCCTCTCCCCTAACACCCCATATTTCTGACCCGAATAATAATAATAGCCTGGACATCTGACTAGGCTGACTCTGGGTCTCTTCCAACATATATAAAAACATAATAAAACATAAAACATTTAAAAGTTTTCCTATACAGGGCTGCCTTCAGATATTTTCTAAAGTTTAAACAGGGACACTAAGAGGCATTAAGTGAATTTTATTTTAACCACTCAATATACATGAACTAAATATGCATAAATACATAAAAGGTGCCATTTCCAGAAAGTGACTGCAACTGACTAGATTTATGCAAGGCACCCTACTCTGAAGAGGCTGGACTAAGACTGGCCTGAACTGCTGCTCTTGTAAAAGGTGGAGACCAAGGGGTGCATTCAACTAAATCCTGAATTATTTAACCTATGTTAGTCATGATCATTAAATTCAATGGATCTACTCTGAGTAGGATGAATATTGAAGACCACCCCAAGCCTCTTCTAATTTGACATATAGCCTTGCCCACCTCCATCACACATGGAGGAAAGTGCAAACGTTTTTCCATTTCCATGGGAGAGGGAGTACAAATCTTCTATTTTTCCCTCTCTCCTGTGATTCTCTATAACTTTGAACAGGATCAAAGAAGACATTTGCTATTGGGGGGAAGGTGATTTCTTTAACAATGATGAGCGAGTCATAAACAACAGCTGCCATAAATTATATCTCCTGTAATTATCAAATTAATCATAATCACAGCTATATTTCCCCAACCCAGGAGAGTTCAAGTGGGCACATTCAAAATGTAAACTAAGGCTATAGAAATGCAAGGCTCTTTCATCTGGTTACTGATTCTTCAGTTCTGCCTTCTTCAATTCAGCTGCTGGAGTACTAATTTAAGGCAGGGACTCTATCATTACAAAGAGATGAAGTGTACTTTGCAGTAAACTGTTTTCCTGCAAGATGGTAGCATTTGTGATCTTACTATTAATACTGCTGCCTCTAACTACATGCAATATTCCTTTTGTTCAGTGCCCCACCAGTGACCCTCTTCCCATTCTTCACAAATATTATCAGTCAGGAGACCTCATGATTGCTGGCATCATGTCTCAGGTCTATACATTCATAAACAAGATAACATTCAAAGAACATCCCTCTGCTAAACTCTTTGATGACCCGATGTAAGGAACTGTGTTTATTTAACAATATAATACATCCATATTAAATGTATTCATATTTTGCTGTTGGTGCAATCGGCTTTCCTTATAAGTAATTATTGTGCTTCTGCGTTTGATGAGCTTTTATCTGGGGCGGGGAAGTGGGGACCTGAGAGCTCGAGCCCATTTCTGCTAAGAGTGTCTACCATAGTCTTAAATTAATGTTCATGAAGCAAGTCCAGTTTACCACATTTCCAACTTTAATGGTAGCAATAGCAGATGTATTTATTTTCTCTTGTGCATCATAGAATTTGTCCAACCGGATATAATTTGGGTGCAATTTGTAGGCGTGCTCACCTCCTCTAAGGAACAAGTTCTGTCATATTTCAGAATGATTGCTGCAGTGGTTCTCCTGCCTGAGCAGACTTGAGGGGGACACAGTAGGAATTGTGGGGACAGGGGTGGAGGCTGAAAACAGATTATGCACTCTCAGGAAAGACTAAAGTGGGGGAAATCTCAGCCTGTCAGAAATGGCCTTGGTATCCCAAAGGTTGTGGTGGGGTGGGCAGATCACTCCACTGACTTGCAAAGGGTGATGGAAATAGTAACCTAGATGCCCAGGATAAATGATGTGAATTAAATCTTACCCTTCCAATGAGGATCGGTTATCAAGGGAAGAAGGGCTGGGCTTTTCTTCCTCTCCATCCAGTTTTTTGGGATGTTGCTTCCTTTCCCTGGGAGAGTGACCTCTCCATTAATTGGAGACCACACCCCTTAATAAAAGATCACAACCCCTCTTCAACTCAATCCCAGGCTGTTTCCCTTCTGAGCCTCATTTTTTTTAAGCAACAAAAAATTTGTTGCTTCAAGTTTCCAGGCACCTGAGTTCACTGAGGAACGATCAGATCTAATTCAAGATGCCTTGTTAATAGTATGCAAATTCAAGGATGTGAACACCTGAATCGCCTGTGCTGATTTATCAACATTTGTAGTTGTAGTAGTAATCAAGCTTAGATTGTTCAAACAGAGATGCTCCTACCTGCAGGCCATTGGGCTCTGGGGGCAGTGGATCAAGTGAATAACGCATGGAATTTCAAAACCCCAACTTAGCATCTTATTGGGTGTGCTATATCTAGTGTAGATCACCCTGAATTTGGAGTGAAAGGTGGTGTGAAGTATAGGTAAAGGTAAAGGTAGCCCTGCCCGTACGGGCCAGTCTTGACAGACTCTGGGGTTGTGCGCCCATCTCACTCAAGAGGCCAGGGGCCAGCGCTGTCCGGAGACACTTCCGGGTCACGTGGCCAGAGCCGCACACGGAAACGCCGTTTACCTTCCCGCTGGTAAGCGGTCCCTATTTATAATTGAAGCCTATTCTATGCATTTGAAATATTGCATAATACTTGAGCAAGATAAGAATCAGAAGAAGCTTCTCTGGATTGACATGATAGAAATATTTCTTAACAGATTCAAAAAATAATATGGGATTCAAGGCTAAATGTCTGTTCTCATCTGATGTATTTTTCCCTCATTAGAGAGATAAGTAGATATGTAGACAATGTCCTTTTCTATCGAAGATGCAAAATGAACCCCTCATTGCAGGCTCATGACACGACTCTACCAGCACATTGTGGCTTTGGTTTTTGCTGTAAAGGAGATAAATGACAACCCACAGATCTTGCCCAATGTCACCCTGGGATTCCACATCTTGAACAGCCATTTCGTTGCAAGCTGGACCTATCATGGCTCCATGGAGCTGCTGTCTGGATGGGGCAGACTCATCCCCAACTATAAGTGTGGTGTTGAGAACAGTCCAGCAGCCATCATCAGGGGACCGAATTCTGACATCTGTCTCCACATGGCAACAGTCCTGAGTATCTACAAGATGCCACAGGTAAGAGAGCCATTGCAGAAGCCATTCACGTTTCTCCTGCACTGCATCCTTTCATGCTGTAGGTTGAGGGATTCACAGAGATGTGTGCATTGAGTGTGGCCATTTAAGATGCTATTCACACTTCTATTAGATTCTATCCCTTAAGGCCCCAGGTTGATATTGCAAAGTGTGAATGACTCACAATGAACAAAACTCATCCCTGCACATAATACACCAGAATACAAGGAACAACCATTCTGTCTTGAATTCTGCATGACATGTTTGATTTCTCAGTACAAGGAAGGCTAATTCCCCCCCCTCTCCAATATTTAAGCATTCCAGCACAGAATCCATGATTGAGCTTCAGATGCAGTCCAGTCATCAAAAATCATCATTGCTTGAATTGGTCTCAATGGCCTTTACAAATGCATTTTAATTTTATTTTTTCCCAGTTTATGGTTCAAAGAGCTGTCCTATGGATTCTTCAACAGAAACTAGCTATATTTGCTCTTTATTCTGTGTTCACATGTCTGATACTGTTTGCTTATATGTTCTGATGGTGACATTCACATAGGAAATTTAAGGGAGAAGTGACCCTTGCAGTGCCTTTCCCTTTATTGAAAATATAAGGGCAGCAAAGACCTTAGACTCTATAGGTGTCTGAGCGGGGAAAAAATGTATAAATTGAAGTATTTCAAGAAATCTAGCCACTCCATATAGGGCCCCAATATTCAACTTTTATGTGTGTGTGTTTTGTTTTTTTAAAAAAATTAAATTTTCTCTGTGCAGTCTCATCTGTGTTCATTCACCATAAGAGGGTATATACAAACACCAAAGTGGATGGAATTTGCAAGCATAATTTTTACAATCATTTTCAGTTCATCTATGGCTCTTCTCCGATGCTGAGTAACCACATCCAAGAAGAGTTCTTTCACCGAATGTTCCCTGATGTGGCTCATCAGTATAATAGGATTCTCCAGCTACGCATTTCAGCTGGATGTGGATTGGGGTGGTGACTCTGAGTGATGACAACGGAGAGAGATTTGTACAAAACGTCCTTCCCATGTTTGCCGGAAGAGGTATTTGCTGTGATTATACAGAAACATTTCCCAAACTAACCTTTTCAGGTGAGTCTATGGAAATGGTGGAGGACGGTTCTAAAATAATCAGTGTTATTATGGGCAGCACCGCCAATGTCGTGGTTGTGATTGGTGAAATTCAGACCATGATGGTATTGGGAATAATACCCAACTTGGCAGAAACAATGAATATGCCTGTGGACATCAAGGCAAAAGTCTGGATTATGACAGCCCAGATGGATTTTACATCGTTTTCCTTTCAAAGAAATTGGGACATACGCTTTCTCCATGGTGCCATTTCATTTGCAGTTCATTCAGCTAATCATCTAGGATTCCAGAAATTTCTTCAGAAGAGAAACCCTGTCACAGAAAGGGAGGATGGCTTCATCAGAACTTTCTGGGAGGAGGCATTTCTTTGTTCTTTTGAAAAGAAAGACAATGATCTCTGCACTGGGACAGAGAAGCTTGAGACTCTTCCTGGGTCTGTCTTTGAAAGGAGCATGACTGCCCACAGCTACAGCATCTACAATGCAGTCTTGGCAGTGGCACATGCTTTACAAAACATGCATTTCTCCAGATTCAAACACAGTGTAATGATGGATGAACTAAGAGGGAATAGGCTGGATCCACAGCCATGGCAGGTAATGTCCCTCTATTGCTAATATAGAATAGTTCGCCATCTTTCAGGGTGAAAAAATAGTTTCTTGACTGTTTAGAAAGCTCTTTTTTTTGTTGTTGTTTAGTCGTTTAGTCGTGTCCGACACTTCGTGACCCCCTGGACCAGAGCATGCCAGGCACTCCTGTCTTCCACTGCCTCCCGCAGTTTGATCAAACTCATGTTGGTAGCTTCGAGAACACTGTCCCACCATCTCGTCCTCTTTCGCCCCCTTCTCTTTGTGCCCTCCATCTTTCCCAACATCAGGGTCTTTTCCAGGGAGTCTTCTCTTCTCATGAGGTGGCCAAAGTATTGAAGCTTCAGCTTCAGGATCTGTCCTTCCAGTGAGCGCTCAGGGCTGATTTCCTTCAGAATTGATAGGTTGGGTCTTCTTGCAGTCCATGGGTCTCTCAAGAGTCTCCTCCAGCACCGTATTTTTTTCCTTTTTCTTCTTACCCTCATCTTTCAGCATAGAAATGTGATAGGACTGCTATATCTTTCATTTTAAAACACATGGGGCAAATCTGCAACATTAAAACACTCTTGTTTCACTTTAAGAGCCATGGCTTCCACCAAGGAATCTTGCGAACGGTAGTTTCTTAATGGTCTCCTCACAACTCTCAACTCCTTTAAGCAACTTCCCTTTCCATAATTCTCTGGAGAAAACCATGACTGTAACAAGAGTTATTTAAATGTATGGTGTGGATGAGCTGTTAGAATTACTGTGATCAGAATCTGTGATCTCGACCTTGTGCAGAGGTGAATTGAATCTTCTCCACCTCTGCTGCCTTCTGGGATATCTTCCAGAGAATAAAAGGCTAAAAAGGAAGCCCTACACAGATCCAGAGTGGAGTTTCTAAGGCAGATGGATGTTATTTTCTATGCTTCCTTCTGGCAACCCCTGAAACCAAGCTGGTGCCAAACGTCCTGCTCTGCTTTCCTTTCGACCACATCAGCAAGACTGAGAAGGGAGCCTTGTCCTCTGGGCAGCCCAGGACTGTCCAGGCTTGCACCCCGTTGAGGTCACTTCAGTGCTGCTAACACAGCGGGTTGACCTCACCCCTGGAGCCACACTCCATTGTTCTCGAGACAAACAGATGCCAACAACTGAAGGGAAATAATATCATCCTGTTATACATCTGTCTCTTTCTAATACCCTCGTGGATTTCTTCCCTCTTCTCTTCACTAATTTAGCTCCACCACTTTCTGAGAGGCATCTCATTTAACAATAGTGCCGGGGAAGAGGTTTCATTTAGCCAGAAGGGGGATTTGGTAACTGAATTGGATATCATCAACTGGATCACATTCCCAAATGACTCCTTTTTCAGAGTTAAGGTCGGAATGATGAACCCTCAGGCTCCCCCAAGCAAGAGACTCTCCATTCATGATGATACCATCACGTGGCCCATCAGGTTCAACCAGGTAAGGTCCATTTCAGAGTGTCCCAAGACATTTCCTCAATGCTAAAAAAAAGGGGGTTCACTATTCAAACTCTAAAACATCTATTCCAAGATGCAACTAGTTGTGATTTAACTCACCTCCTGAAGAAGACAGGGAACCAACATTCAACTGAAACAGGCAGTGGGAAGCTTAAAATGGCAAAATGTGATATAGAAAGAAGTTGGATAGGTGGGATTATTAATAACTGAATTTTAAAAAGAAAACAAAATACAGAAGAACCTCATCATTGTTCTTCATTGTTTCCCCAAACATTGCTGTAGCATAACATAACAATACCTTGTTTGGGCCTCTGAGATTCTCAGATAATGTTCAAAGGAGCCCACAGCTTAAAAAATAACATAGTTAGGAAGTGATGAAGCAAATGGCATCACCCAAAGTAATTGTGAGAAGAAAGGAAGACACCCCGAACCAGGAAACACTGGCAACTTGGATGAAGAGCAGAAACACCCCAGAACCTAAGGGTGAGGTGTGAGCCAAAGTTCTCAAAGGCCCCATAAAAGTGGGTTCAGGGTGTTTGTGGCCTGCTCAGTGTTCAGCATGGGACATTCAGTATCAGACAGTGGGAGGGCAATTGCTGTGAAGCAAACAACAGAAGAACCAAGGGCAGCAGCTCCTTGGGATGTGAATGGTCATCCTGATCTGATTGGCACTTCAGACTTCCTGCCAGTGTGGGAAACAGGGAAGTAAATTTGGCCCCATCTGAGGAACAGGTATGACATGTTTAAGTCAGAAATTACCATCTTCTTTCCTTTTTGGATAGGCACAACCCCTTTCTCTGTGCAATGAGAATTGCCAATTGGGCTACAGTCAGACCAAGAAGGAAGGGAAGCTACCTTGCTGCTATGACTGCATCCCGTGCCCAGAAGGGAAGATTTCAGATCAGAAGGGTTGGAGATTTTTTTAATTTATTTTTGGGGTATACTAGTTATAAGAATTGTCAAGAATGATCCAGTACATGAAAATTAAAATAAGTAGAGAAGGATGGTAAGAGAATGGTATCCAAAGATACCAATAAGATGTACCTGTTTTGGAGCATAGTCTCAAATGCTCATGGAAGGCAGAGGTAAGGATTTCAGCATAGCAGGAGATGATGGAAACAGGGAGAACTTATGATTGGTGATATCCAGGTGATGAACTTCTCTTCTTTCAGTTGTAGTGAAGACCGGCATTGCTCTAGAATCCTAAGTAAATACAGCCCTCTTGTATATAGAAATAATTGGGCCAAATAGCTATATATATTTTACCAGTACTGATCCAGCAGCCATCATTCAAGGCTTTCTGGCCATTTGCCTTGATTTCTTCTGGGCACAAAACGCTTCACAAGTACAGTATAGCATTTTTCTTTTTTCTTTTTCAGACATGGACGACTGTTTTGAATGCTCTGAAGATCAGTATCCAAACAGTGACAAGGATGGATGCCTTCCAAAAGATAAAACTTTCTTGTCTTATGGAGAACCATTGGGAATCTGTCTGGCCACTTTTGCTGTCTGCTCTTCTTCCATCACAGCTGCAGTGCTTGGAATATTCATGAAACACAAGGCGACTCCCATAGTCAAAGCCAACAACAGGAACCTGACCTACACTCTCCTCCTCTCCCTCCTCCTCTCCTTCCTTTGTGCTTTGCTCTTCATTGGCCAACCTAACAAGCTGACATGCATCCTACGGCAAACTGCTTTTGGCATGATCTTCTCAGTTGCCATTTCGTGCATATTGTCCAAAACCGCCATTGTGGTTCTGGCTTTCATGGCTACCAAGCCTGGCTCCAGCATGAGGAAGTGGCTGGGAAAACAATTGGCCAGCTCCATTGTTCTTTCCTGCTCCCTTATTCAAGCCACAATCTGTAGCATATGGCTGGCAATTTCTCCTCCTTTCCCAGACGTTGACATGCACTCAATGATTGAAGAAATAATACTAGAATGTAATGAAGGCTCCACTATCATGTTTTATTGTGTCCTGGGATTCATGGGTTGGCTGGCCATAGTCAGCTTCACGGTGGCTTTCCTAGCTAGAAAGTTGCCGGACAGTTTCAATGAAGCCAAATTCATCACTTTCAGCATGTTGGTGTTTTGCAGTGTGTGGTTGTCCTTTGTTCCAACCTACTTGAGCACCAAGGGCAAATACATGGTGGCTGTGGAGATCTTCTCCATCTTGGCCTCCAGTTGTGGGTTACTGGGTTGCATCTTTACCCCCAAATGCTATGTTATTTTACTGAGGCCTAAGCTGAACAGCAGGGAGCAGTTAATTAGAATAAAGAATTAAGAACTGACAAGAGTGACTCACTGGTCCAGGCAATTCTTTGTCATTGGAAATACTTCTTTCCAGATCACTGTCAGTTGGATATGAATTAATTGAACACATGAAGTTAATATAAACTGAGTTCCATATTTAAGTTTGGTCCTGGTTCATCATATCTCAATCGACCATGATTTATCCATACGCGTGGCACCTCATTTGTTTCCACTATTCTCCATGGTCCTGACAGCAATGTAATGATTGTGAAACCAAAGGGAGTATTTTGTGAGGTTATTAACTGACATATAATTTCTCAACCCACCACCAATTATCTACACACCCAATATTACATATCACAATATAACACACACCCCTGCCTGCTGATAATAGTTCTTCAATAGCTCTGTTAGATCTGCTTGAGTGGATTGAGAAGAGTGATAAGGGATGCAAACTCATCCACTGGATACAAACTTTTTGACCCTGCCTTAATATATTAAAATTTATTCAGAAATTTTGCAAATATGCACAGGAACACATATATTTGACTCATAATAAATACCTTGCCATCCTGCTCAGGAAAATCTTGCTGAGACCTGAACAAAAAGCAACTTGTTTTCTTTTGTAGAGTCCCAGAAGAACTACAGTTTATGAGTGACCCATGAACTACACCAGAATTACCCAATTTACCATAATTGCATCTCTTAATTCTTCTAGTTCCATGGTTCCCAACATGGGGCCCAGGGGGGCAATTTGATTTTTAAGGGGGGCAGTTTGAGAATGAATTATGAACAGTTAATGGTATTTTAGGCTTCCTCCAAGCAAACAGGAATTCACTTTTTGAATAATAAAAATTATATGTCACACGGAGGGGGGCCTCAAGATTTTAGAGATGCTTAGATGGAGCATGGCAGGGGGAAAGGTTGAGAACCACTTATTATATAACCACTGCTCTAGTTAGTAGGGAATTCAGGGGTCAGATGTGAAACTAAGAACCGAGACTAGAGGATGCTATTAATACACTATCTACTGTACCATTTGAAAATGGGGCCATAGAGACACGAGTCTCTGGACTCGGCTATACAGCTGCAAATAAAATGTTTTGTGTTGCAAAGTGCATTGGGGATGATGGACTATGGCAAATTCAATCTATTTTTGCAAGACTTTATCTACTTAGAAGCAGCTGTTCTACCAGCAAATTTCAATCATTTGTGACAAAAAGATAACAATCATGGTTTCTTATTTTTAAAATTGTCATAAGAATGCATAGGCAAAAATCTATTTAATTGTTGGATTTGGTTATTGTTTCGTACCTGAGTGTAATCAGTTTTAAGGAGCTGGATTTCGAAGGGGCAGAGGAACCAGAGACCAAATTGCAAACATGCGCTGGATTATGGAGAAAGCTAGAGAGTCCCAGAAAAACATCTACTTCTGTTTCTTTGACTACGCAAAAGCATTTGACTGTGTCGACCGCAGCAAACTATGGCAAGTTCTTAAAGAAATGGGAGTGCCTGATCACCTCATCTGTCTCCTGAGAAATCTCTATGTGGGAGAAGACGCTACAGTTAGAACTGGATATGGAACAACTGATTGGTTCAAAATTGGGAAAGGAGTACAGCAAGGCTGTATATTGTCTCCCTGCTTATTTAACTTACATGCAGAATTCATCATGTGAAAGGCTGGGCTGGATGAATCTCAAGCTGGAAGACCCTGATGTTGGGATCGATGGAGGGCACAAGGAGAAGGGGACGACAGAGGGTGAGATGGTGGGACAGTGTTCTCGAAGCTACCAGTATGAGGGAGGCAGTAGAAGACAGGAGTGCCTGGCATGCTCTGGTGCACGGGGTCACGAAGAGTCACACACGACTAAACAACTAAACAACAACAAACTGTTTGGAATTAAGCTGTGTGGATGTTAATGGTAACGCCTGCTACCTCGCTGTCTGAAGCAGCACTCGTACACTCCACCTCTTTCATTTCTGTGTAGTAAACAACTCTTTTTGTAGAAAAGCTCTTTATTGGGTGTATGGATTAAAAGCATGCACACATTTTAAATGAACACACACCCTGACTCCACACAAAAGGTTCCATTCCCCTCAGACGTGTTATGGTGAGTTCATATACATGCAGGACACCCATGTGGGTTCAAGCATACATACACTTGTAACAAATTCCTAT
The DNA here is from genome assembly GCF_964106915.1 of Podarcis gaigeae. Classification (NCBI taxonomy): domain Eukaryota; kingdom Metazoa; phylum Chordata; class Lepidosauria; order Squamata; family Lacertidae; genus Podarcis; species Podarcis gaigeae. The sequence goes on from NC_139693.1 coordinate 38,209,161, forward strand.
ACAGTTCTGAGATCTCCCTTACTGGCTGTTAGGTTGCCATCCGATCGACCTGACTTCCGCTCTTGCATTGCTTGCTTGTATTAAGAGCAAAGAGCCCTACAAGTGGATCAGGCCAAAGGGCGCCTGAGAACTTTGCTCCATTATTATTCGGTGGCATGGTGCCTCTGAAACTGGAGCCATTATGTAGCCATCTGAGGTGAACCTCTGGTAACTCACCAAAGAACAAGCCGATGAGGACCCCCAAGAGGGTGAGGGAGCCTTCGCATGAAGCTCTCACAGTCATCTTGGCCTGCGGTGGACAGATAGATGCATCAACAACTTTATTGCGGAAGCAATTTGAAGCGGTGGTTCAAGAAGCAAGACTTCTGCTTTCCTTCTCCTGCAAAGGCGCAAACGGTGGCACGTGGTGCAGGTCCAGGAGAGACACTGAGGAGTGGGGGGGGGGTGAGATTTCCTTCATCACGCTCACATCAGGCTCATTCCCTCCAAAGACACATCCTGTCCCCTTAGCAGGCCAGCACTCCCCTCGCCCGCTTCTTGCCTTTATGTACTTCTGAGAAGCCCCAAACAAACATTTCAAGTCAGAACAGAAGCTGACCAGCGCATGCGAGTCTACACTTCTTTTAGACCTACGACTCCATCTGGCTCCCAGCCGCACTTGGTCAAGCTTTGGAGTGGAGCCATTTTTTAATTTATTTTTTAATGTACCGTATTTTTTGCCCTATAGGACACACATTTTCCCCTCCAAAAATGAAGGGGAAATGTGTGTGCGTCCTATGGGGCGAATGCAGGCTTTTCGCTGAAGCCTGGTGTGCACCGACCCCTCTCGCTCTCCAGGCTTCAGGAAGCTATCCTCAAGCCTTGCAAGCCCGGCGGGAGTTCCCCTGAGCACACAAGGCTTGCGGGCAGTAGCCTGCAGCCCGGAGTACGGGTCACCCCCCGGAGGACGCCCCGTGCTTCGCGCGGGTGTCCACAAGCCTTGTGCATCTGGGGGGAGTTCCCGCGGGCGCGCAAGGCTTCTGGGCGGCAGCCTGTTCTCGGGGCTGGGGTCAGGGGAAGCTCGGGCTTCCCCCGGCCCAGCCCTGCAGCTGGGGGGGGGGGATAGTTTTTTTTATTCATTTCCCCCCCAAAAAACGAGGTGCGTCCTATGGGTCAGTGCGTCCGATAGGGCGAAAAATACGGTAATTTTATTAAAGATTTTCTTGATTTACAGAATATATGTAATGTCCCTCTTTCGTATTTTTTCCATGTAACATTTTTACAAATCAGTTTCATTTGTTGAGACATTAGGAAGAAAAGGGGAAAAGAGGTAGAGGGGGGGAAGGTGAGTGGGGGTGGGGGTGGGTGGTGATGTTTCTATTTTACTTAATATATGTGGGGTTTGGTGTCAGCGTTGCTTGTGCAGGTTCTCTGCTGTTCACTTGTGTTCCTTTGGTGGTGAGAGAGGTTGGGGTTAGCCTAGGGTGTGGCTGTTCATTTGTGGTTGGCTGTGGTGGTCTTTGTTTTCATGTGTGAGTGGGGTGGGTGGGTGTTTTGGATCAGGTTAGCCATATTGATTTGTATGCCGTTGGTGAATTTTTGTCGTTGTCTTGTTAGGCTGTGATAAAGGGGAGCCATACCGGGGTGAAGGTGTCTTCTTCTATCAGTTTCAGTTTATTGGTTAATTTTTATAGTAAGGCTGTTTTCCATACTATTTGGTACCATTGGTCCATGCTTACACCTGACAGGTCTCTCCAGTGGAGTGGAGCCAATTCTTATTTCCTTTTCTTCGATTCAACTCCCGTGTAGCGACAGCCAGCTTTAAGTCCTCTAGCCAGGCCTCTCCCACTGCATGCATGCGCTTTTGCAAAAGGGCTCTCTTCCAAGCTGGCCTAGAGCAAAAGGGAGTCAGGGCACATTAAACAGACCTGCACCAAACCCAGGAGCAACTCCCAAAGCAGTGAGGGAGACAGCTTGCCATACTTGAGAGCACCTCTACCAGTGGAGAACCCGGCTGTTTTCAAACCAGCATCTGTTCAGGGCTGCCCCGAGTCACCGTGCGACCTACTCTAACCACTTCATGGCAAGTTCCAGCACTTACAGCTAAACCTCAGTTTTCAAATGTGATCCATTCAGAGTTCTGAAACGTTCGGAAACCAAGGCACGTCAGCAAATTCATTTGAGAAAATTGAAAAACATGCAGCAGAAGCCATTCGACTTCCGAGGTGCGTTTGAAAATGGAAGCATTTACTTCCGGGTTTTGGGCGTTCAGGTTCCGAAACGCTGGTCAACGGAGAGGTTCAAGAACCGAGGTTCCGCTGTATTGGTCTTGCGGGGAAAGCACTGGACCTAGCCATATTACAGCCTTTCCCTAATTTCTGCACTGAGTGCAACAATAGTTGTTTAGGGAAGTTTTTAATGTTTGATGTATTACTGTATTTTAATAGTGTGTTGGAAGCCGCCCAGAGTGGCCGGGGAAACCCAGCCAGATGGGTGGGGTATAATAATAAATTATTGTTGTTGTTATTAGCTCATTTAAAAGAACAGCACAGAATTCTATGATTCTAAAAGAACAACAGCACTGGGTAAGATTCTCAGGAACTATCTAATCCCAAGTTGCCATCTTACACATCTCAAGGCTTAATCTTATTTACTTTCTTATTGCCTTTATATCCTACCTGTTCTCTTGAGGAGCTCAAGGTGGCATAGATGGTTCTTGCCATCCTCATTTAAACCCCACAACAACCCTGTGAGGTAGGTTAGGCTGAGAGGCAGTGGCAAAGAATTTTGTTTTATTTTTTAAGTAACAGCAACACTCCTGAATCGTCCTCCCTCTCTGCAGTAGGGTTAGGCTTAGTCTTAGGCTTAGGGTTAGGAGTAGGGTAGGGGTAGGGTTGAGTTGGGGTAGTGTTAGGGTTAGGGTTCCCTTCTTGTCAGGGAACTCTGGGAATTGTAGCTCTAGTTAAGAGTTAAGGGTTAGCATTAGAGTTAGTGTCAGGGGTAGGGGTAGGGTTTCCTTCTTTTCAGGGAACTCTGGGAATTGTAGCTCTGGTTAGGGGGTAGGGTTAGGGTTCCCTTCTTGCCAAGGAACTCTGGGAATTGTAGGTCTAGTTAAAGGTTAAGGGTTAGCGTTATGGTTAGAGTTAGGGTTAGCGTCAGGGGTAGGGGTAGGGGTAGAGTTCCCTTTTTGCCAGGGAACTCTGGGAATTGTAGCTCTAGTTAAAGGTTAAGGGTTAGAGTTAGGGTTAGCGTCAGGGGTAGGGGTAGGGGTAGAGTTCCCTTTTTGAGAGGAAGCTCTGGGAATTGTAGCTCTTGGAGGGGAACAGGGGTCTCCTAACAACTTTCTGCACCCTTTTCAAACTATAGCTCCAAGATTCTCTGGGGGAAGAAGCCATGAGTGTTTAAAGCGGCTTCATAGCACATGAAATGGTGTGGATGTGGCCCTGGCCTCCCTCACCCCACTGCCCCTTATTCTTGAGGAATCGAAAAGATTTCCCCATGCAAATCTCTCGGAAACAATGTATTTCATCTGGAAAACTTTTTAATAAAAATTACTTTTTATTAAAACCTTTGAATGTGTTTGAACTGTGTTTGAGTGCACAGAGAATGATTTCACTTGAAAGCAATGCCCTTAGATTACAGAATCACGGAAGAATTAGATGGGACCACGAGGGTCTTCAAGTCCAGCCCCTGCAGGAATCTTTTGCTCTACGTGGGGCTCAAAGGACGGCCCTGAGATTAAGGGTCTCGTGCTCTACTCAATGAGCTATACGGATTGATCTAAATAGCAAACACCAATTATTTATTTTTTACAATTTACAGTGGTGTAAAATAAAGGGTGTAGGAAATGAAATGATTGTTGCCTTTTCATTGTTTAAGGATGTTTTGTTAAGACTTTTGATTCAACACACTTATTTCAATATACAGTTGTACCTTGGTTTTCGAACTTAATCCATTCCGGAAGTCCGATCCATAAAATGACAGCAATAGACAGGCTGCAATCTACTACCCAGTATATAAACCCTTACCCTGCCCATGCCATCCTGTGAGGGAATGCCGTGGCAGTCACTTCTTGTCAGCAAAGCTCAGATGCTGACAGGAGGAGAAGAAGCAGGCATAGGGAGAGAACCGTTAGCAGCGGAAGGACAGAGAGGAGGGTGAGAGCAGCTGTAATCTGAGCTCGTTAAACAAGGGGGGGGGGGAACCAAGGTGCCAACAAAATTCTGTTTTATTTTTTAGCTATGCTAGAAAGACCAAAGCAGGTTGCAAAGAATTTCATTTTATTTTTTAAGTAACAGCAACACTCCTGAATCGCCCTCCCTCTCTGCAGCAGCTGGAGAGATAACCTAACATACAATAATTTCCTATATTAGTCATTACTTTTGTTGCAACTAAATGATTACTGTACTTTGAAAAATACCTTTGTAAATAAAAACTCAGGCCTTGCTAGCTTCACAGCGTTCCTATGGCAGCAGTTTTGCACATGTCTAGTCACAGCGAGAGATGTGTTTAATGACATCATGATGTTAGCTGAGCACAGAGTATTTAAAGCCATCATTCCATCTACCTGAAAGGTATTGAGCCTGCTGCTAAGTGGGAATCCACAAACTCTATAAAGGTAGACTCACACAGAGGGTACATTCCGGGCAGTCTTAGGAATGCTCTTTTGTAAGTCAAGTAAATTCCATTGTATTTAACTTTTGCGTAGACCATAGAGTTGAACTGCCAGCGGATGAAAAATATTGGTGGGGTAGCATTTTTAAACATTCATTTTATTTATTATCTGCCCTTTACTGTAAGTACCCAAGGCAGATTTAAAAGCACAAGCCATTTCAGTGCAAAGCAATGCAGCACAACATATTATTATTATTATTATTATTATTATTATTATTATTATTATCCTCTCTTCTGCAGAAGGTCCCAAATGCCTTTTGGATTTGAGCTGAATGAGAGCATTTACTTTTTGCTGTTGGAACCTGAAATGTTTTGCATAGGCGAGCTGGATCTCTGTCTTGCAGACTGATCTTGTGATGCTGCCATTAGGCTCTCTTTCTTAGCCACAACCCGACCCCCAAGCTGTAATATTGGGATAATGTAGACTGCACTGGAAAAGCAATAAAATACAATGAGAGTGCAAGCCTCTTCAAGTTTACTTAGTTTGGATGCTGCCTCTGCGCTCGGCATCCAAATGCAGTGTTTTATTTAGTGGTGTACACAGGCTGATTCCAAATTTTAAAAATACAGATCCAATTAGCTTCCTTTTAAATCTAAATTAGATGGATTGTTTGTTTCACCTACAAAGAGCTCAAGGGTGGGATACGTGGTTCCCTTTCTCCCCACTTTCTCCTCACAACAACCTTGTAAGGTAGGTTAGGCCAAGAGACAGCAACTGGCTCAAGGCTACCCAGAAAACTTCAAAGTCCAGCAGGGATTCTTATTTCAATTTCACAAACTCACAACACTGCTGTCATTTTGCAAATACTTTATCTTTTTATTTTTTGCCCTTAGAAAAATATACATTTTTTAAAAAGTCTCTTTCCATCTAGTACCACATATTAAAAGTATAGCAAAGCATTAACAAAATGCTGGCTTTATTCTGGGTAACTGAAGATTCATCTCTTATTCCGTGCTCTGTGGATTCTCCTCCAAGGATTACTCAGGACAGCTGCAACTAGTATGAAAAATATCAGCATCAAGCCTTTGGCAAGAGTCTGGGAGTACGGTTCTCCTGAAAGACAGTAATAGTAATAACACATGACATGGTAGCTGATTTGTGTCTTGAGTCCTGTCATTCCAAAGCCAGAACCACCGCCGTAAAAGCCCTACTTGATGTCTCATTTGAACCTCTCACAATGAGATTCACTTGACTGCAAATATAGCACAGACTGATACTGAGCAAGGAAGTTCCTGTAATTAGTACATATCCCCATCTAAAACACCTACAAATTATTTAGCTGTAAATTGTAAGGGATAAGGAGCCTCCTTAGATTCCAGTTCCCATCAGCCCCAGCCACAGTGGCCAAAGTGAGGCATGATGGGGAACTGGAGTCCAGCAACACCTTAACAAGGCTCAACACCCTTGTGTAAATAACCCATCTGAACGCTTGTCAAGAAACCACCAGGTTCCCTCTATCTTTTTACCAGTGTAGTAGCGTGTCAAGGGATAAAGAAGTTCTGGCCAGCAAACATCATTCCTCTTGCAGTCATATTCTGTGTAGTTAATCTGAAACCTGCAAAACAGTTTAAAATAAAGTCTTACAGTCAGATGGGTGTTGTTGTTTTATTAGATTTGTAAATTTTTCCTGATGCTGGGGAATGCTACCTGTTGTTCATAGACAGTGGGGAGGGGGGCAGTGTATGTGTGTGTGATAGATCCTTATTGTGTGATCACCACAATCAGGACCAGCAGGACACAACTGACTTCCCATGGTAAGCATGGGGGGGGGGAGCAGCAATGGTGTTTACTTGTTCCAATTCTGTGTTATACTATGCCCCCGTGGCAGCCATATTGTTATGTCACAGCCCACTGCAGCTATTTTGTGACTTTCACATGATTCAAAATGTGCTCTCTGTTCCAAAAAGGTTGGTGACCCCGGTCCAATGCATACACTGCACCAAGCTACTCAGGTATCAAAATGACTACCCCTTTTTTTCTATTAAGCCAAATTCAATGCTTAACTGATGGTATTATTACAGATAGGTAGCCGTGTTGGTCTGCCATAGTCAAAACAAAACAAAATTCCTTCCAGTAGCACTGAAGTGTATCTGAAGAAGTGTGCATGCACACGAAAGCTCATACCAAGAACTGACTTAGTTGGTCTTTAAGGTGCTACTGGAAGGAATTTTTTTTTGTTTTGATGCTATTATTATTACTATTATGATTTATATACCTGGGGATCTCAGGGTGGTTCACAGAATAAAATCAAGATATAAAACCACAAAATAAATAATAAAAATAAAAACAACCACCCAATACCCCCCAAAAAAACCACATTTTAAAAGGGCACAGGATGTAAACCAGATCAACCATAGATATTAACACATCTAATAGAATTACAGTAACATAGCATCCAAGAGGGTTACCTTGTCATTGGAACAGGGGGTTGTGCTGGTATTTTAATAAACTGCACTGCAGCAGAGATAGAAAGAGTGCTGGCTTTATCTTCACAGGCAATTGGACACTGAACTTGCCAGGTTACTGTTGAAATACTAAATGTGAAGAGAAAATCTGTATTACAAAATCTCAAGCAACAACACTACAATATTAGGCTACATACTGTTATAGCAGCTTTGATTTTGTCAATATCCTTACATAAGGTGACCAGTTAGATCTGCTTTAAAGTACAAAGGTCAATCTTACACTTGCATTTCACTTCAACTACCTACTTTCTTGTAATGATTTTGAACATTAGATGGGAGCATTGTAATCAATTAGGCTAACATTTAAAAGGTAGCAATCTTAATATCCTTTGCCTTCATCTAGATGAGCAGGTAGTGGATTTATTGAATTGAATAAATAACTGTAAGTTATAGTATTCCCAGTGCTCTGGTCAAAGGGCTCAAGTGTCTAGCATATCACATTGCATTGCCCCTCTTCTAGCAGAAAATGGAGATTAGTACAATACAAATCTACTTAATTTGCATAATGTATTTTTATTGACCCAAGACTCTTCTCACCCAGTGCAGAGTATAACACAATGGATAAAACCATTGTAAATCTATGAAAGAAAAGAAAGAGCAGTTCTGCCAAACATAGCTAGTTTTCTTACGTACCTGACCTGTACCCCAACTATCTCCTGCTGTGGAATCCCTTCTACTGCTCCAACATCAGCAGTGATAATTTGAATATTCAAGTGGGTAGGAATATCAAGGCAAATCCCTTTCAAATCTCCAAAACTTGCATTTGTATCTGCACCGAACGTATCTAAATCTGTTAATGGAGGGAAACATTGTTCTGAGAAACTATTGAACAGTGTTGAACAGCTTATCTTTTTCTTTCAAGGTTACAAGGAAAAAGGGGCAATGTTGTTGTTTTCATTTTTTTAAGGGGCAGGGCTAATTGAACACAATGAGATGACCTGCTGAGTAAACACACAGAGGACAGAATAATTAATCATGCTTTCCAGAAAACAGAGCAACCCTATACTCTTAAATACATGGAGATACTATTTTCTTACATCTACATCCTACCTGTCTTCAAGACAGCACACACACAGTTCCTAGGCAACTACCCATCCAGGTTCTGATCAGACCCAGACCTGCTTAGATTCTGCATGTGTCTTCAGACTTTAACCTGGGACCACATGACACCACTGCATCCGATGGCCCCCCAATCAGTATAACAATTATTCTCTAATTTTATTTGTTATAAAATATCAAAATTCAACTGCACAACTTTGAATCTAATATGGAAAAAATAGTCATGCTTTGTGGTGTTTAAAATGTTACTATCTCAAAATGTTTATACATGTGGTTATGCCATATGCTATTAAATTAATTTTTTAATAGGAATGACTTAACTAAATGAAAACTCAGCAATTGACTCAATGCTAGTGAATGTTGGTACTCACAAATAATTTCCACCCAATCATCTGGAGCGCTAGTAGAGGAGTTCCCTCTCTTTCCGACATGAGTAGCTTGCACCAATGAATTAAGTCTTTTGGTAACATTCTCCCTGCAATAATGGAAGTTGGAACATTACAATTATCCACACTTGAAAATAAATTATTCAGGGTAGCAGAAACCAATACAGCTTTGTTGATGAAAACATTGCTCTCCTTTAATGTCCTGGGATTTTTGTTTAGCCAAAGTGTGGTTTGTTTTATCGTCCAAACCAAGTCCCACAAGCTAACCATAGTCTGTTTTCTGGCAACAAACTTCAATTTGAAACCATGATTTGTTGATGGCTTATTTTAACTACACAACAGCCCTATTTAACCATGGTTTGGTTGTCCAACGCACACTAAAGGCACAAAGCAAAACCAGCAGGAAATCAAAACACACTTTAGAGAAACAAGCTGCAGCTTGGATACTCATCTCTTTGATAATTCACGGTTTGCTGAACAAACCATGGTTAAAAGAAACCATGGCTAAGTGTTATGTTCAAATGTAACCAATGATAGAATTTCAATGTGAGATTAAAACTCCCTCATCACTTCAGACTTCCACAAGTAGAAAAAGGGAAGAAAACACTCCATCTCACCTCAACTGATTGCAGTTGTCCTTAAGATCAACTTCTAAAATGCATCCAGAGATTGAATTTAATCCGAACAAAATTGGTGTGAGACTTGCCGATGCACACAAGCCTTTGCCATCTATGTAACAGAAGTATTTGCTTGAGAAAACCTCATATTTTTTTCAGGTTCTTGCTTACAGTTTTATGTAAGATAATTTTTAAACAAAAATTACTAAGGTGCACAATAAAATAATAATGTTGAGATCTTACTGAGTTCACCTTTTTACATCCATTAGAAACAGAGATGTTTTAATTCAATCCAAGCTGAAGTGACTGAGCTGTCACAGAGCACTTCTACACAGGACCAAGACTATAACGCTGTTTCAGGAAAGCTTTTTAAATGGCAGATCTCAGTATTTCCCTTCTGAAGCATTTCAAAGGAAAGTGGTATGATATCAGAAACAAAAGCAGAAAAGCCAACTGAGGCTTTAGGTAGAAACAGTGTCTAATTATCTCTGTATCTGCCATAGATCAGATAAATACATATTTATAGTTAGTTTTACAGTATATTTCAAATCAACAAAACACATATCAACTCCAATTACACTGTTATAATACAGTGGTGCCTTGCAAGACGAAATTAATCTGTTCCACGAGTCTCTTCGTCTTGCGGTTTTTTCATCTTGCCAAGCACGGCTATTAATGTGTGAAGTTTTATAGTTTTAGCGGCTATTAACGGCTTAGCAGCTTAGCGACTATTAACGGCTTAGCGGCTTTAAGAAAAAGGAAAAAAACTCGCAAGAACTCGCAAGACGTTTTGTCTTGCGAAGCAAGCCCATAGGGAAATTCGTCTAGCGAAGCGACGCAAAAACCGAAAAACCCTTTCGTCTTGCGCGTTTTTCGTTTTGCGAGGCATTCGTCTTGCGGGGCACCACTGTAATAATAAACAATTTAAGTATTTATTTATCTATTTATTATTTCATTATTTATACCCCGCCCAACTGGCTGGGTTTCCCCAGCCACTCTGGGCAGCTTACCTTAACCAAACAGTATAGAAGATTGAAATTAGTGTTAGGGTGATAAACCTAATTCTGAAATGTTCATTTGTATCACGGTTCTATAACACTCCATATCAAAATGTAGTACCGGGCTTCCAAAGTTGCAAAATGGTGACAGCATCGGAAGAATTCAGATTTGCTGCTCTAATCGGTTTGCCAATTTGATAACCTATACAGAAAGAGAAGGTTTTATAGTTTTATAATCATTGTCGACAAGCAATACTGTCAAATAACTGTGTTATAGTGCATTCTTAGCCATGTCTGCTCAGAAGTAAATTTTATTGAATTTAATGCTTAAACCCAGGTGAGGGGTTGGGATTGTAACCTTAAGTCTTCCTAGAGTGAACACCCAAAGCATCAAGTTTTGACATTTTCACTCCCCACATACATCATTACAAATATGTTGCATTTTCTCTGGTGAGCATATAAACACCACCAATGAGGCTTTTCACCTGGATTCCCAGACAATTCTTCTCTGCTTGTAGTGTTTACACTCACAAAGTTGACTGTGAATTTCTGTGTCAGTATTTCTGAAAAAGGAAAAGGATACACAATGAATGCTAATGAAAAGGAGGAATACCACTTTGTAGAACCTTTAATTCAGCAATTATCATACAAATCATAACCTAAATTTTGATGACTAATACAATACTGCATCCTTTAAAACCCACTGATATTTCTCTGTTTATGTATAGATCATTTCAAAGCTGAATAGATCTTTTCGTGATTTCTATACACCACTGCAGAGGGCAAGATGTGCACTTTTCTGGATACACAGCATATATGATGGCTCCGGGGCAACCCTTTAGTATTTGTAGCTACAGGAGAAGAACCTCAGGATATGATACAACCAGCACAAAGGATGTCCTGCTCTTTTTTGCTTGGTTTTTCTTTCAATGGGGCATATAGCAGACATGTGGCAAAATCTTTTCTCATCAAAATCAGGTAAACAAATGTCAAATCTAGTGAACCTCTTTTGCTGCACAGAGCTAGAGGTCTGTGAAAACCCTCCTGAGAGGTCTTTTGTCTCACAGCATGCATGACTGGAGTTGATGGAGGCTCCACCTACTGAAATAGACCAAGCATTAAGTCATTTCCATTCTCCTGCCTCTGAAGCAAGTGGGAGAAGTTACGCAGACCTGGATGCAGCAAGTATTTGGCACGTTCAGAAAGGGTGGTGGGCTAGAGGCAACCCAAGTACTTGAACAGAGGCAGCAAAAAGAAACGTTGCTCCCTTCCTCACTCTATTTGAACAGCAGACCCGCATTCAATATCACCAGTTCTCCTTGGGTTTAAAAACAGCATGCCATGGAGGTCAGGATTTGCTGGCCCCATCTTACCAGCCACCGAGCTGAAAATTCTCTTTCATGTCACACTCTGTCAGGGAACTGCCATCGGAGCCAGAGGCGGAGGGAAGGCTCCAGAGGGATGCCGGAGAGGTTCCCAGTAGGGAGAGAGGCAGCCCATCTGCTGGGGAAGGAAATCAGCGTAACACCAGTGGAGAAGGGGGGCAGATGGGGGAATCGGAGAGGAGGCTCCAGGACTCCTTGCTGGAGACCAGCGGGGAGAGCACGGGTCCTCCGCTGCCCACACCCTCCCTGCGCAGAAGACTCCTGCGCAGGGAGAGTAGGAGGAGACTTGGCGTCAAAGAACTTCTTTGCTGGAAGAAGTTCAAGAAACGCCCACTGACGGATTCTGCCAGCGATTGAGACAGCCACGGGTGAGAGGCTGTCCAGACAGAAAGGGTTCAACCAGGCAACCTAGCCAGGAGTGGCGGCAACTTACGCACGAGCAACCCCTAGAACCACTACACACTCCAATAATGTTTCAAGATTATGCCATATAAACAACAAGGATTGGGAGTGGGAGAGAAACTGAGCAAGGAATGCAAAAAAGAAATATGATGGTACCTTCTGGACATACTGCTCCAGAAACGACGGTGACTTTTATTTCTATTATTCTCTTGCCTTCCCATATGATTGTATAATCTTCTCCAAAGGTCACATTTCTGCATTCTGAACACAAAAAACAATTTGTATGAAATCCAAATTTCATTGTAATTTAAGGAAAGCTCTAGCGATCTGGTGATTTAGAGAGAGAGTTGAACACAGACTTACCTCTGCCAGTGCAGCTACTCACATCAGTGTCTTTCCTCTCATGGGTCACCTGTGGCTTGATGCTGTCTGGCAAGAAAACAAACAGATTATTGAGTGCAACAAGTCTGAAAAACAACCTGCAACAAAAGCAGATTGTAATTGCAGCAAGCGGGATCCCAGTTGCAGAATAAGACATACAGATGGTTTTCTAATCTAGAGCATAACTTGCACAGGGGGAAAGATTATGATTTATTTATAGACGTATTCATATATCTCCCACTCGTAAAATATCAAGGTATTGCACTACATAAAATAATGCAAAACAATGCAAAATATGACTGGCTCATCTAAAAAAGAAAATTGAACTGATCAGGCCAGTCAGCATAAAAATGATGATGGATATGCAGCTTGAATAGCAGGATTCCTGAACCTAGCAACCAGTTGGTTGGGGAGGAGGTACTTGCAGTTCTTTCTTCTTTTCAACCGATGACTTGACACTATCAGTCCCGGTAGTGCCCTTTGTTGTCAGGGCATGGTCTGAAAGCAGCGAATGCAGCATTCTTGTTGAAGCTAAGCAGGTCTTCAGGTTGTGGTCAGTACCCAGACAGGAAATTATCTAGGAGCTCTAGGCACACTACCTTGAGCTTGACCTACATGTATGTATATATTGTTGGTGGATCGGTGTTTGCAAGCTCACAGTACGATTTGGGAGAAGAGCCAGGTCAAATTATACCTTGCATCATTTTACTTCATTTTACTCTTGAAGATAAAGAACAGTTTAAGCCTGGCAGCCATGCCTGAAAACAATGGTCACAGGGATTAGAAAAGAACACTTCAATCAACCTCATTCTGGTGGAGCAAAGAGCAATCTATTATTTCTGATCCCAACGTACCTCCAGTACCGCTGTTTATTGCTGTGTTAGGTGGCGAGCTCCCCACTCCATCGCAAGCGCTGAGACATTCGGCTTCAAAATTCTGAAGGAAGGCAACAGGGGCATTTCTTGCACATTGCCCAGCCATGAATTGCTGCATCATATAGGAAGAAAAGAGCTGAACATCAGATTTGTTTTTGTGAAATTTGTTTTCTCTCCTAAACAAGCTCAAAGCCAGCAGTAGAGAATTTTTTTTCATCTTGAGGGCCACTTCCTCAGTGGACACTTTTGGGGTGGGGGCTGAATTCCAGTGATGGGTGAAGTCAGAGGCAAAACTGAGCAGGGCTAGAAGCAAAAGCAGGAGCAGCAATGGGTTTGGCTCTGATCTTTGTACAGTAGGTCATACTGTAGCCCAGCCATATAAAAGACAGCCTCTACATCCCGTGTTTCTTCATCCAGACAAGCAAGAGTTCAAAGATAAATTCCAGCCAGGCAAAGGCACATGAAGGGGATACACAGCAGGGAGCAGCAGGTGTTTTGGAAGAAGGGACATGACCGAGGGAGACTCCCAAAAAGCCTGATTTCAGAGCTTGGTGGGTGCCATTTATCCCATGAGCCAGAGGTCCCTCACACTGCTCTAAGCAAACACAAAAAGAGCCAAGGTGGGGGTGGGGGTGTCACTCACTCAAGCAGGCTGTCATTACCTGAGGAACTGTAAAATACCCATTCTGAACAGTCATAACTGGATCTCCTTGTCTGTAACCACTGGAAAGTTTTCCTGGGATGGTTTGTAACGGTACTTTAAATGAAGAAACTTGGGGTGAAGAACTGCAAAAAACATTTTTTTAAATAAAAAACAACAACCCATATTTGTATACTATTAAAGCCTTCAGTTTCTACAGAATGAGAGCATTATGCTTGGTGAGTGGAGAAAGAGGACAGAGAGAGGAGCTTTTCTTTCTCTCTTATAATTCTCAAACTCAGGATCCCTCAATGAAAATGATCAAAAGATTCAGGGCTGATAAAAAGAAGTATTCCTTCAGAAGTACATACTGTACTTCAGTCATCAAACACATTGCCACATGATGTTATGATAGCCTCTAGCTCAGATGGCCGAGTAGCTAGTCAGACTAGCGGCCACTGATAGATCAAAAGTAACATTCTTGTAAAACAGAAGAAGAATACCACTCAGTATCAGCTTTAGGGGAAGAACAACGGAAGAGGACTGCTTCCTCCATACTCTGCTTGGCTGCCATTGGAGCCAGGATGCTGGACTAGCTGCCAAGCCTTTGGTCCGATCCAACAGCCAGGCTCTTCCAATGTTTGTAACGGTAGCAAGATCTGCTCAGCACATGAACTAAGAGGGAGCAGTGGGTAATAGCTTGAACATCTCTGCAGCTGGTTCTCTCCCTCCTCCCAAATGTTTTATTATCCTGTATGTGGCAACAGGAAACAAGAGAATGTACAGCCTGTGCGAGAAGATTAAAAATAAAGCATGGGGCCCAGAGAAAGAGAACCGCTGGGATGGAGGACCTGGAGCTCTCCAGGTGTTGTTGGACCGACTCACATCAGCCCCAGCTTGCATGGACCCGAGCAAAAACTAGGACAGGGAGGAAGAGCTCTGTTCCAGCCTTTGTCAACCTCCAAACGTTTTGGACTATGATTCCCATCAGCCCCAGCCAGCACAGCTGTGCTGGTTGCAACTGTTAGGTGCTGCAGACCAAAACATCTGAAAAGCACCTGATTGGCAGCAAATATATTTGATATGGCAGGCACCTACAGTAATGCTGGTTGTCTGAAACACAGCTATTTGCGATGGCATTCCCTAAGTACTGCCTTTCAGTAGTGGCTCTATTGGAAATTCTGGGTATCTGTGATATCTGTGCTTTTAGTAACTTACTGTTTTATTGCATTGATTTTGTTCTATAAAGTGCCTTACTTATTTTACAATGAAAGGTGATATATAAATGTCTTAATAAATAAGTTTTATAAGAATGAAAGGTTCATAAAGTGCTTGTTGTTTCTTTTAAAAATATTCTTGGAAGACAGAATTGGTGGGAAGAGGTAATTCCACTGCCGGAAACATACTGAAAAGAGAAAATTAACAAAACTGTGCAAGCATGAGAGGTGGAGAGAAACTGTGTCACTTGCATTCACTTAGTTAGGGACTATCTCACAGGAATGCACACATATCCCAGATAAGTCTCCATACTTACACAGCCCCGTGATAGAAATAACCCCGGAAAGGTGTGTTGTTAATGGAAGACTGCACACATAGGAAGGGAAACCAGTCAGGGGCATTGTTCCCCGTCTGGACAGAACACAGTTGGTCAAAAGGTGGACTGACATCCCCACCAAATATTCCTTTAAAACATGACCCATTGAACAGTTGCTTCATCTCTGAGGTGCATTCCTAGAAAAAGGAAAAGGAAACAAAAGGATTCTACTTTTTGCCAAACTAAAAAGACGTGGTACAATAAAGCACAAGCTTTGGGGAGTGACTGTAGCTCAGTGGCAGAGCACATGCCCTGCATGCAGAAGGTCCCAGATTCATCAATCCCTGGCACATCCAGTTAAAACAGGTGTGGGGAACTACACACTGAACTACAGCTCCCATCAGCCTCACCAAGAATGTTGAATGGCAGGGATGATGGGAGTCATAGCTCAGCAACATCCAGAGGTCCAAAGGTTCCCCACACCTGAGTTAAACGGATCACAGGTAGCAAGTGGACCAAAGACAACACCTAAAACCCGAAAGATCCACTCCAGTCAGAGCAGAAAATACTGGGCTAGATGGACAAAGAGGCCTGCATGAACTTATCTTACATGCACTTTTTAAGAAAGAAAAGGTAAGCAGGGCAGACACTGTGGAGGTCACCCCTGCTGCTTATCAACCCGGGAGCCATCAGCCACATTTTTTTCATATATTTTCCTTCTTATTAAATTAGTTCAACTTCTGAAGACCAGAAGTTACAACCATTGTTGGCTTATTGTGTCATAGTGTTAAATATAAAGAACAACACAAAGTTGTTGCAGGCATTTTTGTAGATTTTCCCTAAGAATCTTACAGTGAAGAAAGTTTTCAAAATTAAATGTAGAAATAGTACCAAATCACAGCAGCAACGGATATCGCAGGCTCCTGCAGTGAGATTGCAAGGACAAGATCCCAGTGGCTGAAACACTTGATTGGGGATCACTGTTGTACTATCTATTTAAAAAAGGAGAAAAATAACTTCAGCTCTGAAACTTAAGGAGCTCCTCCCCACCCCACAGCTGTTATCTAGTGGCAGCCAGTCCATCTGACTGCAGTGGGGAAAAGATGGGGAGCAGGGCCACTCCACTGGTTCTGCTGGGAAATCAACCGCATTTGAATCTTAATAATAATTTTAATCATTTGATTATTTGTACCCTGCCCATCTGACTGGGTTTCTCCAGCCTGCCTCTCCCTGAACGTTTAGATACACACACACACACACACACACACACACACACAGAGGCAAATATGGTGCAGGGTGGAAAGAGTTCTTCCATTTTGTAGGCAAAGTGGCCTCTTCTCCATATACTTATATAGGACTTTTGAAGTCTAATGGGACTGCTGCATCAAAAGGCTGAAGCCTCAGTGAAAATACACACAGAGTATCACAGAGAAGCAGAAAAGGAAACTCTAAAATACCGTATTTTTCACTCTATAAGATGCACCAGACCATAAGACGCACCTAGTTTTTGGAGGAAAACAAGAAAAAAAATATTCTGAATCTCAGAAGCCAGAACAGCAAGAGGGATCGCTGTGCAGTGAAAGCAGCGACCCCTCTTGCTGTTCTGGCTTCTGTGATAGCTGCGCAGCCTGCATTTGCTCCATAAGACGCACACACACATTTCCCCTTACTTTTTAGGAGGGGAAAAGTGAGTCTTATAGAGCAAAAAATATGGTATAACAAAACAACAGCGACTGAAATACCTTCTCCTTTTCCTGTCACATTTCCTGAGGACGTATTAGCATATATTTCAGCTTGGATCAACAGATGGGCCACCACCACCGAGTCCCGACAAGCCGAGACTTGCAAAGCTTCAACCAAGCAGAGGGCTTCTGTGCAGCAATTGGTCAGATTGGAAGTACACAGCTGCAGACTCCTGGTCAAAGATACCATCACTCTGGAAACATTCTGAAACACACAGTTTGATGGCAGGTAATACATTTACTAAACATCACACAAATTTCAAACACATCTTGCTGGAAAAGTGACCTTCAACACTAGTCAGTGTATTTTCCTCTGTCAATTAAATGGAGGGGCTGGAAGAGCAATAATTAACAAGCACCGAACAAAATGTGTTTAGTATTGCAATGCTAGTGGGAAAACACCCAATGATCAGTGATACATGTGTGAAACGACCACAGAAAGAGATATTATTTGGGATTCTGTGTGGGATTGCGTTAACTTTACAGTTCTCATTTTAACAAGCCTGTGTGACAGGCATGTATTTTTGATGGTTTTAAATTTTTTGCATCAATTTCTTATCACCTTGTTGGTTTTAAATTATGCAATTTGTATTGCTTATAGTTCTTTATTGTTTTACATTTTTTATTGTATATTGTAATTTTAAAAAAAATTGCAAACCACTCAGAAGACATAATTGGTGGACAGTATGCAAGTGTAACAAACAAATAAAACAAATATTCGCTTATGTGAGAGGCAGGAGTCCTTTATGGCAGACAGTAACAGGCTAATCCCATAGTTCAAAAATGCACAAAATTAGAGTCAATGGGGTACCGTACTTAAGAAGTATACAGTTAAAATATTGAACCACAATGGAAGGATGGCTTATGGGATTTTTCTACTAACCCCTTGATACGTTACATTCAAACTCCAGTCACCAGTTTTGTTTCTTCCAGTACAATCTGCAAGCGGCAACATTCCTGGAAGAGAGTAAAGAGCAATATGAATACTTTCAGATTTACTCTTCTCTCTCACTTCATCACTGTGAGAGATGGTAGAAGTAGGAAAGTTCATGTACTCAGTCCCAAGTGATCTTTGAGACAGCAAAATGGTCCCACAATTTTTATGGTATTTAAACACATCCAATTTGAAAAAAAGCAGCGTCAAAGGAATCTTACCTGTTTCATTGTCTGCCACAGCAATAGTGAAAACATCTGACGGACTGCTCACCAAAGAAGCAGTGACTACAGGCCCAGACATGTAGATAAAGGGAGGCTGAAAACCTACAAATATAAATCAACATTAGCACTCGTGGAATAAAAAAATGTTATCACTGTCTGTACTTTTGTACATTTCAATCCCTCTAACCTCACTTTTTATAATCCCTGTAACCCCATGCATCAGCTGAAGGGGACTGCAGTGTACAAAAGGCTTGTCCATAATAAATTTGTTAAGTCTCCCAAGCGACAGGTATTTTTTATTATTATCTAGAGACAATTTCTCCCCTTTTAGGGATTTCATTTCAGACCCCTCTAAGTAGAAAGCTCTTTGAGAGTAAGTCTTAAGAAATTTTCTTGGGCTAGTTTACAGAAATACGTAATAGAACAGAGGCGCCTTTTGTTTTGATGTCCTCCACTTTGAACTGAGGAGCACAAGGAAAAGAAACGTTGCCTGGCTTGCACTGCACAAGGTCTGACATACTGGGAGGCTGGGCAGAGGGAGGGGAAGCACTTAATAAAGAGTTTTGCAGGGTGACAAAAGAAAAATGACCACCTCAAGTGCCTTGTTTCCTAAGGCTTTAGGTGTCATCTGTTTGCTCCCCAACCCACGCGCCTTGTGAGCGGGCTCTGTGCTTCCACAGCTGCGTGGCAGGCAGAAACACAACAGGTGAGGCTTTTTACCCAGCGCGGCGAGGTGACGAAGTGGGCACCGCCTGCACCTGCAAGATTTCTGCCTGTCACGCATATGCTATTGCTAGAATTTCTTAGCTGCTTCATCCCGCTCAGGGCAACTTACAACCAAGCCAACAAATGCACAGGAGAAGCGCCGAAGCGCACGTTGCCCTTTCCTACCCACCCGGATTCCCATCCTGGGCTCCAGCCCCGAAAAAAGCCAGCAGCCCCCAAAGGAGCCGCCGGACGAGCATGGCGAGGCGAAGCCGCCGCTAAAGAGAGCCGCCGCCGCCGCCGCCGCCGCACCGGACAAGGAGCAGCCGAGCCGAGGCCTCCCCGGGCGCCATTTTGCGAACGGGTCCCTCGGTTGCTGTGGAAACGGCTGGAAGGAACCACCTCACGTTGCCCGGCTCTGAAACGGGAGAAGACCCCCCAAAAAACTCAAGCCCAGAGTGTTTCACTACGTACATTGATTAACACAGGCTTGAGGTGGGGGAAGGCAATAAAGCAGCAAAGAGTGCAGTCTGAAGTCCCTAGTGTCAAATCTCCTTTCCTCCACCCCTCTGCGTGAATGGTATGTTCCAATATTAAGGCGTGCCTAACAACGGGACGCGGGTGGCGCAGTGGGTTAAACCACAGAGCCTAGGACTTGCTGATCAGAAGGTTGGCGGTTCGAATCCCCGCGACGGGGTGAGCTCCCATTGCTCGGTCCCTGCTCCTGCCAACCTAGCAGTTCGAAAGCACGTCATGTGCAAGTAGATAAATAGGTACCACTCCAGTGGGAAGGTAAACGGTGTTTCCGTGCGCTGCTCTGGTTCGCCAGAAGCGGCTTAGTCCTGCTGGCCACATGACCTGGAAGCCGTACGCTGGCTCCTTCGGCCAATAAAGCAAGATGAGCACCGCAACCCCAGAGTCGGTCATAACTGGACTTAATGGTCAGGGATCCCTTTACCTTTTAACAACGGGTGGGGGAGGTTAAGTTAAATGCAATTTGCCCTCTGGGCTCTCAGAGTTGGCTTGCTTCTTGGCCTGCTGCTGTGCCTGTTCTTAAAGCAACTCCTATCAGAGTTGTAGCGGCAAAGCAATGCCCACGCCATGCTGTCAAAGAGCTTCATGCACCGCTTGAACAGTCGGAGTATCTTGGGAGCTCTAGCTATGGTGTTGGGAACTGTAGCTCTGTTTGGTGGGGGAGCCACGGCTTGGAGGCTGTGCCACGGTTCCCACTTCAGAGCCCCCGTGTGGCCACCAGCATCCTGCTTAAGTGGTGGGTGGTATCTATTGGAATTGGTAGCATGGAAGGCAAGAGAGACCAACAGCAGCTGGAGAGAGACCACAAGTTCTAGGAAGGTCCCCATCCTCCTCTGAGGCGAAGGAGAAGGAAGGCTGGCTCTTCCAATTAACCACACTGGCATCTTCTGGGCCAGGGGTCAGCAAACTTTATCAGCAGGGGGCCGGTCCACTATCCCTCAGATCTTGTGGTGACCTGGACTATATTTTGAAGGGAAAAAATGAACGAATTCCTAGGCCCCACAAATAACCCAGAGATGCATTTTAAATAAAAGGACACATTCTGCTTATGTAAAAACATGCTGATTCCTGGACCGTCTGCGGGCCGGATTTAGAAGGCGATTGGGCCAGATCCAGCCCCCGGGCCTTAGTTTGCCTACCCATGTTCTTGGCCATGCTGGCACCTTTATTGATCCAAAAACCAGAGGGAACATGCCAGTGGCCCACCTGGTCCAGGATCCTGTTCTCACAATGGCCAGCCAGATGCCTGTGGGAAACCAGCAAGCAAGATCGGAGCACAAGAACACTCTCCCCTAATAGCCTCCTTAAATTTGTCTAGTCTTCATTTAAACCCATCTAGGTTGGTGGCCCTCACTGCCTCCTGTGCGAGCAAGTTCCGTAGTTTTACAATGCGCTGCAGTAAGAAGTACTTGCTATTATCGCTCCTAAATATTCCCACAATCTGTGGGGTGCATTCTAGCTATATACCTGGGTTGCCAGGTATTAGACTCCTTCGAACTCAGAGCCTCTGCAAGGGTGGGCCAACCAGTTAAGATGGTCTGCCCCAGGAGACTGATGGATCCGAATGGATTCCTGGAGGCACTTGAAGAGTTTTCTGTCACCTTGGCAAGCAACCATCAAAGCCCTGGTGGACTTCCGGAACAGAGAAATGACCCAGGCGGTGGACAGAATCACTTCTGAGTGTCCCCTGGTTCTCTGTGATGAAATGAGTCTGACCAAGCACAGGATAGAGCCTCTCTGAAGCCCTACTCTGTGGCAGTGTAGGGAGCAAATAAATCTTTTTTCTCTGCCTCATTTGTATCAGTGAGGAGCTGTCCATCGGAGCTGTTTGAAGTGGTCAGGAGTCTTTTACACTCTGACCCGTGTGAAGAGAGTTTAGACCACTCAATGGCCCGCTGTGAACTATTTGTTCAGCATTTCCCTGACAAAATTGTTCAGATCCATTCTGACTTGGACACTATAATTGATACAAGTCTGGTGGATGTAACTTTGGCCTTTGCTTGTCCATTGTTAATGGATACTTTTAAATTTGCACACCCTAAGGATGTGAAGAGGATCCTTGACAATGTGAGAGCTACCACATGTGTGCTAGGTCCTTGTCTTTCCTGGCTCATCAAAATGGCCAGCAGGGGACTGGCTGAGTGGGTGAAGGTGACCGGTCAGTGCCTCCTTACAACAAGGCACAATTCCAGCAGGCCTAAAAGAGGCAGTTTTAAGACCTCTTTTTAAAAGCCCTCCCTGTATCCCACCATATTGGATAATTGTTGGCCAGTCTCTAATATCCCATTCTTGAGCAAGGTACTGGAACATCTCGATCCATTTCAATATGGTTTCAGGCCTGGTTATGGGACAAAGATGACTTTGGTCGCCTTGGTAGGTGTCTTACACTGGGGGCTGGACTGACTGTGTGTGTCCCTGTTGGCTGTCCTTCTGGGCCACCTTGCTGGGATGGGACTTGGAAGAACAGTTTTACCATGGCTCCATTCCTTTCTGGCCGGCACACCCAGAAGGCAGTGCTGTGGGGCTCTCGTTTGACACCTTGACCATTGGTCTGCGGGGTCCCTCAGGGTTTTGTCCTGTCTGCCATGTTATATAACATTTTCATCAAACTGCTGGGAAAGGTGGTCTGAAATTTTGGTGTTGATTTCACTAGCATGCTGATATCACCCAGAGCTTTTTCTCCTTTCCACCTAAATCTACAACAACAAAAACAACAATTATTATTATTATTATTATTCCACACTGTAGCTCCTCATTCTGTAAATGAACCTGGTTACTTTCCCTGAAAAGCTGAAGAAAATGAAACCATGGATTTCTCACTTTACAGTCCTCATTTCTTACCAAGATGTGTCTGTACCTGTTCAACCACGACACTGTGGTGACCCCATGCAATGCTTATGCCCTGTGAGTCCGTAATATGCAGGTGTTGATTTATTATCAGGACCCCAGGCACAGTACAAATTCCTATGTAATGTCACCATGACAGCAATGATGCAACACACACAACTCCATACAACATCTATTTACAAAAATACACCTTTTCCCCCCTCATTGTTCTCTTTAAAGATAGGTCCACCTTCTCCTTTTCTGAGCAGAGGATGTCACTGAGGAACTGCCAGAAGTTGACTCAAACAAGCAATCCCCATGGCACCTTAAGCACTAACAGATTAACAGTGCAACTCCTTGTGTGTCTACTTGGAATTACGCTTTCTGTGTCCAGTGGGGCTTACTAAGCACTCTTAGAACTTATTATGGCAAGAACTTTAATGGAGCAGAGCCCACATTGCTCCTTAGAGCCTCTGCTAAATAAGACTGCAGTCTTCCGTATACATGGTGTAGCCTTATGAGGCTTTGCCCTCGGGTGGGAAAAATATTGCGCCTGGGAAAGGGAAGTGGGAGTCAACAGACACTCAAGGAATAGTTTCAGAGAAAAGGCTTTTATTTCTACCATCCATGAACTGGTAGAAGGAGCAAGTGTGATAAGTCACAAAAAGCATGCACGAAATTCACAGTCATGTGTACAAGCATATATACCCCTTTCCAGTTCCCTCCTCCTTTCTCCTCCCTCAGGAGTCCTCTGAGCATGAACAGAAAGCTGTCTTGGGACTATTGGGACTCTTGGCACCCTTCCCAGGAAAGGGGTTTCAGAGTGTTCAGATATGTTTCAATCTCTTGTTCTGGCATGGTTCCTGGACAGAAAGTAAGTTGCAATGTGGTTCTTTAGCAAGGCCAGAAGGCATCAGAAAGGCCTGAGAAACAATGGACTGTTCTCTACCTTTGTTACAATCTTTTTGTTACAGCAAGCGGAATGTTTCTGATGCTTAGCTGCTGAGAAAAATGATTTTGAAAAGCTCTGAGAAGCTTTGAGCCTGCTTTGGTGGGGGGTGACCTCGGGCCTAGGTGAGGTCACCTGTCCTCACCTTCCTTCAATGGAAATGGTCTAAAGACGCATGGAGCTAAAGCTAAGCAGCTCTGGGGCTGAGTTCACACTATAAAGCTCATTTGAAACACATCATTTCCCTCAAAGAATTCTGGGCACTGTAGTTTAACTCTCACTGAGTCACAATTTGCTACAGTGTGGTGTAGTGGTTAAGAGCGGTAGTCTCGTAATCCTGGGGAACCAGGTTCGTGTCTCCGCTCCTCCACCTGCAGCTGCTGGGTGACCTTGGGCTAGTCACACTTCTCTGAAGTCTCTCAGCCCCACTCACCTCACAGAGTGTTTGTTGTGGGGAAGGAAGGGAAAGGAGAATGTTAGCCGCTTTGAGACTCCTTAAAGGGAGTGAAAGGCGGGATATCAAATCCAAACTCTTCTTCTACAACCCTAAAGAAATTATTATTATTATTATTACCATTATCATTATTATTATTATTATTATTCTGTTTTACCTCTTAGAATATTCACTTAGACAACCTTAAAATATCCATGACTTCCCTTCCTCTCTTTCCATGCTTCATTTTGAACAACATAAATACCTGCATATTTTATATAAACTAAACTATTCAGTATTCCATTATTACATCCATCAAAACTTATTTACACTGTTGAATTTATCTTAATGCTGCCCAAGTTTTCAAATAAACACAATTTTCCTCCATATATTCAATAAACATGTTCCAATCTTCTTGCTCTCTTATTCTATATGTTAGGTCTGCAAGCTGCACATATTCCATCAGTTTAAGTTGCCAATCTTCTTTAGTCAGGACTTCACTCGTTTTCCATTTTGGGGCTAGCAAAACACGAGCCACAGTAGTGACATACATAAATAACCTTTTCAGACACCTGGGAATTTCCATCTGAGTTATCCCCAACAAAAAGGACTCTGTGTTTTTTTTTTGGGGGGGGGGAAGATGTACTTTTAAACATTTTTTTTCAGTTCCTTATGAATTATTTCCCAATACTCTTTTATCCTTTTACAGGTCCACCACTTATGACAGAACGTACCCTCAGTCTCATCACTTATGACAGAACGTACCCACATCTCCAATACTTATCTGATTCAGTCTTATACATCTTAGCAGTGGCGTAGCGTGGGGGGTGCAGGGGGGGCCGACCACACCGGGCGCAACATCTGGGGGTTAGGGTTAGGGGGCGCAAATCCACGGGTTAGGGGGTGCAAATCCATGGGTTAGGGGGCGCAAATTACTTGCCCCGGGTGCTGACAACCCACGCTACGCCACCTCATCTTAGCAAGTCTACTCGGATTTAGACACCATCTGTAAATCATTTTCAAGTAATTCTCCTTCAAGGAATAAAGGTAAAGGAAAAGGTACCCCTGCCCGTACGGGCCAGTCTTGACAGACTCTGGGGTTGTGCGCCCATCTCACTTAAGAGGCCAGGGGCCAGCGCTGTCCGGAGACACTTCCGGGTCACGTGGCCAGCATGACATCGCTGCTCTGGCGAGCCAGAGCCGCACACGGAAACGCCGTTTACCTTCCCGCTGGTAAGCGGTCCCTATTTATCTACTTGCACCCGGAGGTGCTTTCGAACTGCTAGGTTGGCAGGCGCTGGGACCGAACAGCGGGAGCGCACCCCGCCGCAGGGATTCGAACCACCGACCTTTCGATCGGCAAGTCCTAGGCGCTGAGGCTTTAACCCACAGCGCCACCTGCGTCCCCCCCTTCAAGGAATAACATGCTGTAAATTTCAGATCACTCTTCCAAAAGGTAAAAGGTAAAGGTACCCCTGCCCGTACGGGCCAGTCTTGACAGACTCTGGGGTTGTGCGCCCATCTCACTTAAGAGGCCAGGGGCCAGCGCTGTCCGGAGACACTTCCGGGTCACATGGCCAGCGTGACATCGCTGCTCTGGCGAGCCAGAGCTGCACACGGAAACGCCGTTTACCTTCCCGCTGGTAAGCGGTCCCTATTTATCTACTTGCACCCGGAGGTGCTTTCGAACTGCTAGGTTGGCAGGCGCTGGGACCGAGCAGCGGGAGCGCACCCCGCCGCAGGGATTCGAACCGCCGACCTTTCGATCGGCAAGTCCTAGGCGCTGAGGCTTTAACCCACAGCGCCACCTGCGTCCCAAGTTTCCCCCAAAGATTAAAATATATATTGTGTCCTATATCTATTGCCCAGTGTGTCACAGAAGCTTTGACAAGCTTGTCTTTTGTTTCCCACTCTAATAACAAATTGTACATTTTAGATAAAAGTTTTTCTTTATTTTGCAGGAGTTGTTTTTCAAATTGTGAGCTTTGGTCCAAAAAAACAATTTTTCCTGTTATTTTAAACATTTCATATAACTGATGATATTGTAGCCAGTCTGTAACATGGCTCCTTACACTTTCCATTGATTTCAGTTTGGGTTCCCCCTCTGTTAAGTACAGTGGTACCTCGGGTTACAGACGCTTCAGGTTACAGACTCCACTAACCCAGAAATAGTACCTTGGGTTAAGAACTTTGCTTCAGGATGAGAACAGAAATCGCGCGGCAGTGGGAGGCCCCATTAGCTAAAGTGGTACCTCAGGTTAAGAACAGTTTCAGGTTAAGAACGGACCTCCAGAACGAATTAAGTTCTTACCACTGTATAGCAATTCCCTGTTAAGTTGCCTGCTGTCTATCCATATTAACTTTCTTTATTGTAATAGCCTCAATAGAAGATAGCCATAAAGGTGTTTTCCTTTCCAGCAGACTTTTATATTTCTCCAAAACTCTATACAAATCCTTCCTTAGAAAATGGTTTGTAAAACTTTTGCAAATTTTCGCCTTCCCATACCATAAACATGCATGCCGGCTGAATTTTAAATCATGACCATCTAAGCCCAGGATGTCTGCATTATCCAACGTAATCCATTCTTTTAACCAACACAAACCCTAAACAAATTACAGTGCCCAGAATTCTTTGAAGAAAATAATGTGCTTCAACTGTGATATAAAGCTATAGTGCTGGTTTGTCTTAAACAGTTCAGTCCCATTCAATTAAAAAAAAAAAAAAATATTCACAGCATACCTCTCCTAACTCAACAGCAGAAGCAAAACAGCCAAAATATACTTTATGCCTGCAATTGATATAGCCAATTCAAGACAGCACTGGAAAGTGTTTTCTGTCTATAATATTCTTTTTTAAAAGCAAGGTTGGGAAAAGAGACACTGAAGAGAAGCTTGACATATCCAGAGCTTTGTACGGAAAGGTTAAGCTTCAATTGCCTGACCTCCCTCAAAGACCGGGTGAATGTTTAGCAGCTGGTGTTGTGCATGGCTGGTGGGGAGATATATCTAGCCAGCTTCAACCAGTGAACCAGGATATCCTTGTCATCCACCTCCCACTCCATCTGAGAGCAAGGTCTCTTCTGCACGTCTGCCAAGGGTCCAGTAATTCCAGAAGAGGAGAGAGAAAGAGAGAGAGATTTGTTTCCCAACCACTTTCAAAAGACAGAAATCAAAGAAACAGCCATGGATGCTGATCCAAGGATCTGCCTGGCGTTCCTATATAAGAACGACCCTTTCTATTCACTCTGCCTTTCAGACTTGCTGACAGCACCCCAGCAGGTTAAGAATAAGTTTCTCAAGGAGCAGAAGGACCTAACAATGGTAAGGTGACCAGCTTCATTGCTTTCCCTCACCCTCAACAGATGTTATTGTTGTTGTTTATTGTTATGTACTGAAGTTCTCACCCTGGGCCCGCAGGGGGATACTGTAGATAGTTATGCAAATGAAGGATCGAACGTGACGTTCAGTGATTGGATAGTTTTAGAAAGTTGCTACAGTAACGTTGTACTGGAGCTCTATATAAGCAGGCTGACTGAGCCCTTCAGTTCAGTTCTGTTCTGGCCTCTGAATAAACAAGAGCTGTTTGAAGAATCACTGTGTCGTCTGATATGTTCACCCACAACTTAACATTTATTAAATTTGATTGTTTCGTTGTTCGTTTCCAGACTATAAAGAAACTGGAACAGCAGAAGCTGAGCAGGCTGCGACAACTGGACGAGGAGAAAAAACAGTTCAGTCTGCTCATGAGGAAGAAACTGAGCCCCGGGGTCATCATCAGGACAGGGTCATCCATGACCATGGAAAGGGGTTCCCAGAGGACATTCTCCAGTGTCCAGTTTTCTTCTCTGGCTTCAAGCAAGAGCAGCTGGAAGAGGCATGGCAGCAAGCCACACCCCCGATCAGGCCCTGGCTTCTTTTCAGCCATTGGACGATAGGTTCCTGCAACTCACACTCCAAAAGTTTTGCAATGTAAGCTTGACACCCAGGGAGAATTGGATCTTAAAAATGTAAGGTTCCAGGCCAGGCATGGAGAACCTTACTGGGACTGCTGGGAATTGCAGTTCAGCAACATCTGTCCTTGCTTAACCTAACTCACATGGTTATTGTCAAGATTTAAAAGTGGCATACAATAGCAGCATGATCCCATGTATGTCTACTCAGAAGTATGTCATGTTGCGTTCAGTGGGATTTTTCCCCAGGTAAGGGCAGAGACAAGGATCTGGCATTCCTTGTCAGATCCAGTTCCGCAGTCCTGCAACATAAAATCAGCCCCAATTCTCTGGAAGAAAGGCAGGATTCAAAAGTGATCTGAGAGTTCTGTGCAAGCCTGAATGTCTGAACTGGCTCTTCTGTGTTTTCCACCCACAGGCACCCAATCTTTATTTCCCAGGCTCTGTGCTGGTAGCGAATATATACAAATGTGCCTAGACAGCAAGAAGGAATGAACAAGAAGTGGAAGTTAGCTGCCTCTTAGTGGTCACGATGCCGTCCACAAACTTTCACGGAATTATCAAGAAAGAGTGTTGTTTTTTAAAAAGTGAAAGCTAACCATAGGCAGTCTCCACTCAGTCCCACTCGAGAGGTGGGCTAGGCTGCAATCCTACTGCAATCCTCACTTAAACCTGGTGTAATCTCTACTGAACTCAATGGGACTTTTGTAGACATGTACAAGATTGCAGTTTTATGTATAAATTTGTTCACATGCACATTTGAGGAGATATGTGAACAGAGAAGATTTCTCTAGGACTGATTAATGTTGGCTTGTAAGCAGCTACTAACCCGGTTGCAAATGAGTGGTAGCAACTGCCAGCAGGTGGATCAGGCAGAATTCTATATATTGAAAGTAATTCAGTTCCCCACACTTCTTTTTAGGCAATTAATGTCATAAATTACTCACGCAGACATAGGAATCTTATAAATGTCAGCTGCTGGATCTAGACCACGGTTGATTTTCTGAGCATGCAACTCCATTGTGCAGTGACTTCTGGTGCATTTTTGGACCCTATTCAAATCAATGGCTATTACAAGAGGCAAATTGCTTTCCTGCAAAATCGGAAAAGCAGCTAATTTTCCAAGCCAATATATCATTTGTACATTACCCACTCATTACACAGTCTGCAGCCGCTGGACTGATTTTGGGAGGCTGCTCTGTGAACAATTATCCTCCAGTTTTATTTTGTTTGCATCAACTTCAAGTTAATTTCTGGATGAAATTCCGTGTGCCTGTTCTTACCTATAAAGCCCAAACAGTTTGGGACCAGGACACTTGAAGCTCTACCTCCTCCCAGATTGTCCTGCATCCAGTGTCGAAGGCCCTGCTATGCACCCTCCTGCTTTCAAAACCTCAACTGGTTGGAACATGAGATGGGTCCTTTTCTACTGAGGCGTCTGACTCGTGGCTCCATCTCCCCCCTGTATTTTTTGCTTCAGAAACCTTTCAATGTAGGTTAAATTTGACTGTTTTGTCCTGCTCCTGATTCTGCTGTTCAGGTAACTGAACCGTTCTTAATTTGAACTTTTAAAAATTGCAGGTTAAGTCATTTTATGAGCTTCTTTGTATGCTGCTTTGAGGGTTTTTGTAATTAAAGAAAAGTGGGACATGCATTTTTAACTAAATAAAGTAACTATGCAGTTTAGTGGGCCAGAGGACTGTGCACTTGCGCAACTCCTACCTGTTTCTTGTGTAGATATCCTGCATAGGCCCCTCCTAAATGAGCCTGATTTTATGTCTGTCCACCAATGGTGGTTCCTGTAAAGGGTCTTGCCTATAGCAAAGCTCTTCAAATAAATTATAGGCTGTTACAGGGAAAACACCCGAATCCTGTGTTCTTAGAAGCAGTTTATTAAGGAAAAGTTACAAAACATTTGTAAAACAAAACAGCATTGAGATGGCAAAGATTCAGTATAATATACAGGCCTGTCAATAAATTACAGCATCTCTAGAAAGCACTGGTTCCTGATAGACCACCAAATGTAGCATAAATCTTTAAATTTGGGCTCAGGAAGCAAAGCACACACAGACAACTGTTTGTGGAAGGATGGAAGAAAGTGTGTTTTGGCTGTGCTGAAACCTTGTCCAACATTCAAGGAAATAAAATTGCATGGCAGAGGCTTTCTGCCAGAAGTACTGAAAAGGAGAAAAGGTTATGCCTCAGCACACTATTCAATCTTTCCTTGCTGCTGGTCAAACATGAGACAGGATAAGCCACTTGGTACTGCAGTGTGGAAGACCAAACCTTTCCTGGTTTCTCAAAGCAGAGCAAACTCAGCATGAGCAGCAGCTGCCTTTGTCAGAATTCCTTCATTCTGTTAGGAAACAGGGATAATTCACGGCATGGAAGCATATGACTCAGTTTCATTACTGAAATTGCCAAGCAGCTGTTGGTCTGCTTTCAGTGGTGGCATTTAACTGTGATAGGTTAATCTGCTTGTTCCAGCTTAATTTTTGGCTGAGCTGGCTCTGTTTAAAAGCAGGTGTAGTGATCACTATTAAAAAGTGTGGTGAGGGTGGACAAATACCTAAGATGCATTGTTAACCATACTGAAAGCCATAGCTCAGAGCAGTCTAGAGTCCAAGGCTTCTGCACTCTTTAAATCGGGCAGTTCTTTCTACTAATTTGAAAGGAGCTCTACAGGACCAGCCCAGGAGCCCCAAAATTTCAGTTCCTAAGGCAAATATTAGATTTCTATTTAAATAATCGGGGCTTTCGTTTTAAAGGAGGTGTCACGGCTTAAATTGATTTGATTTGTTCCAAACGGAGCAGTTGGTCCAAGGACGCTATATTAGAGAAGCATCACTCTTGGGTTTACGCATTCCTGGCTTTACAGCTGCACTAGCTGAAGCCGTTGGTCCAAGGCAGTAACAGATTAACCATCCTGACTTTGTAATATGGCACAAGTTTTAAGTGTCAACATGGGCCACTGAACAGACTAGTTGCATCCAACTTATGTGGCTGTTCCAAAACGTTTAGCCCCAGAGATTATCATACAGGTCCCTCTTTTCCAGTGTCCCATAACCGTCATCGGTAGCTTAACAGCTACAATGTGAAATTCACATGGAAATCAACATACACCAACAATGCTGTTAGACAGCCAATTTCAATTTCTTTTTCTTAGACTTCATGACAGCTGGCAGTGAAATCTTGAATGCAGTCCTGGAATGACAAAAAATAATAATCCTGGCTGGGTTGCTAGAAGCTGCACCTGTGGGTGTGTTCACACATAACATTAAGCCATTGTTTGTTTTATCTAAGATGTGTTGAACAATCCAGGATCAGTCTTGTGATCAGGCAAAGTAACAATGGCTTGTTTCACCTGATGTTGCTTTTGTTACCTAACTGCTCCTGCCTTGCTCCAGGTGCCTATGGGCAGCCCACAAGGAGAACCCGGGTGCAACAGTACTCACCTCATCCACAGTTCCCAGGGGCCTGTGTCCAGAGGCACAGTGGAGCCAGAACATGGCCATTGTGGCCAACAGCCATTGGTAGCCACATCCGCCATAATTTGTCTACTATTTTAAAGTTTTCCCAGCTGATGGCCATCATCACTTATTGTGGGAGCAAATCCCACATGCATTGTGTGAACAGGTACTTGTTATTTGTCCTGAATCTTCAACATGTCTAGTAGGGTCATGCAGCTTAAAAAGGTGAAGGGGTCAAATTCCTGTCTACAAACTACTGAAAACTATGCCCAGTTCCAATTCCCACAAACATGATGAACACATGTCTGAAACCCTCTCTCTGCAAGAATGAGGGCCAGAAACTTTTTATTGCTTTTATGCAGAGAATGCAGAACAAATGCAGCCCTACCTGGACATGTTTTATTTTAAATACATATATATATAAATATATATCAAGGTCACTTACTCACAAGTGGTGCAAATTGGACTGAAGCTGCAGAATACTGTGTGGACAAAAGAACAACAACAGATACATTCAGACAGTCTGTAGACTAGTTAAGGAAGGCTACAGAAATCAATCAAAACCTGGTGAAACCAATCAGATAATAAGACTTACTTGACAAACACACAGAGCAGACATAACCGATTTCAATGAGATTTCTGTGGCAGAAGCAGGCAGCTCGGTAGTCAACATGAACAGGGGGTGGGAGAATTAGCTGCGATCTTTGTTCTTGGTCAGGCAAATATACCCACTGTAGTAATAATAATAATAATAATAATAATAATAATAATAGCAGCAGCTTTCTAACTTCAGAGAACATGGCTAGATTAAAGTAGGGGTCAGGTGAAGGTAGATTAGGATGCATTAGAAAAGCGCAGGGTGATTTGCAATGTTTGACAGGAGTTCCCAACTCCCAATTGTCACAACACAGTAAGTTTTTTTTCTAAACTACTGTACATTGTTAGAATCCTTGAGCATAGTAACCCAGATGTGGCTTTGACCTTGCATATCCAGCTCACTCCAATGGGTGGTTCATGGGGTTCATTTGGCCACTGGCGCCACTGTTTCACACCTGGCTCTAGCTGGGAGACATTGGGGTTCCAGTATAAAAAAGATGCTGACAACCAGGTAAATTCCACAAGCCTTAAGTCTGCCCACACCTGGATCTGAGGACTAAGAATGTCAAGGACTTGCTTCCTGGATAAAGCCAATGTCTGCTGAGCCCGTTGCTTTGTTTCCAGTGGTGGTTAGTCAGTTATCTTTGGCAGCTTGAAAGCACGGTGCATTGTCTTATGTTCACAAGCACATTGTCTCTGAACCTGGAGGCTCCATTTAATTCTTGGGTAGGCAAACTAAGGCCCGGGGGGCTGGATCCGGCCCAATCGCCTTCTCAATCCGGCCCGCGGAAGATCCGGGAATCAGTGTGTTTTTACATGAGTAGAATGTATCCTTTTATTTAAAATGCATCTCTGCATTTTATGGGTTATTTGTGGAGCCTGCCTGGTGTTTTTACATGAGTAGAATGTGTGCTTTTATTTAAAATGCATCTCTGGGTTATTTGTGGGGCATAGGAATTCATTCATTTATTTTTCCAAAATATAGTCCGGCCCCCCACAAGGTCTAAGGGACAGTGAACAAGCCTCCTCCTGCTGAAAAAGTTTGCTGACCACTGAGTTTATTTCATGACTGAGAACCTCTTATACAGCTATGCTCTATGGAGCAATGTCTACCTATCCGAAATGTTAGCACAAAATTTATTCATTTACCCTCCCTGGAAAGCTTTAAAAAAACTTGCTGGAATGGCATACAAAGGATGAAGAAGTTAAATCTGTTATGATACAATGGGCCAGAGATTTTGGATATAATATACAATTTAATGATTGGATTAAATTATGGAATGAAAATATCAAATTTACCGCATGCACTGCGTTAAAGGAAAATGTTATGAAAATGATGTACAGATGGTATATTACACCATCTGTAATATATAAAATATATAATATAAAAGTTGCAAAAATGTATAAAACATGTAAGAAATGTTGGAAATGTAAAGAAAAGGATGGCACTTTTTACCATATGTGGTGGGAATGTAAGAAAGTGAAGAGCTTCTGGGAATTGATATATAATGAATTGAAGAAAATGTTGAAATATACATTTGTTAAGAAACTAGAAGCCTTTCTTTTAGGAATTATAGGAAATGAAATAAATAGAAAGGATTGTAAACTTTTCCAATATGCAGTAACAGCGGCAAGAATATTACTGGCCCAGAAATGGAAACAGGAACAAGTACCAACATTGGAGGAGTGGAGAATGAAGCTGATGGACTATGCAGAACTTGATAAACTGACAGGGAAGATTAGATATCTACGAGATCAAAAGTTTATCGAGGACTGGGGAAAGCTAGTGGAGGATTGGGAATGTATAAGTGATAATGAAATAACGTTAGTGGCATTTAAAGAAGCTCTGTAAAAACCTAAGAAATATTGTAAGAAAGAAAAACAGGTGTGGAAGGGTATGTTAAAAGGCAATAGCAAATTTAGGAAATGTGTACCGGTAATTAAAAAGTTTAATTTGCATGATTGTCAGAGAGGCTGAAGGAAGTCCAAAAACGAGAAAATTTGTTAAAGTTGTAATGTGGTGCGATATGTATTTTTCTTGATGAAAATTAATAAAAAATATTATTTTTTAAAAAAGGAAAGCTTTAAAAAAACTGTAAATCACTGCACTGAGAATCAATCCAAGGCCACAAAAGGTTTGGGCATCCCATATGTCAAGAAGGAAAGGGGCACTCTACAGATCATCACACAAAATGCAGGCATGACTCTTGGCCCAACAATTTCTACAACCTTTTTCATGGAGCACTTTTGAACCAGAATAAATATAGAAAAGTGGAACTCACCAGCAAATACTGCAGCAGAGATGGCATATGGGGTACTTTCAAGTAAATGCCACCAGTAATATCGCAAGCCTGGAAAACATGGCGTTATTACTTTAAAAAACAATGTAACACCAGGAGGAAGTAAGCAGCTTAGTGGTAGAACATATGCTTTGCATGCAGAAGGCCCCATGTTCAATCCTGGATTATTCAGGTAAGATTAGGAAAGACCCCGCCTGAAAGAGATACTACCAGTAAAGCGAGGCGGACTCAGCATAGGGAATGGCCTGACTCAGCATAAATGTGCCTGGGGCCTGTACATATCTGTTAATTCCCTTAAAAATAATAAAAAGTTCCTAGACCTCATGACTGTCACAACCTCTTCCTATTTTCTAGATATCTGGGTATTCTAAAATTTACTTCAAGGACATGGAAGCCCCTCTCCTGCAAAATAATTCCAAGATAACAATACCTTCCATACTCAAACTATGTGCAAATAATGCACATTATTTAATGATAATGATAATAGTCAGATGTGCTGCAATAACTTCCCAGATTGTGCTGGGATTTATACTGGGGTGCTGATCAAAAGGCTTCCTAACACTATAATCTATTTGCAGGACAGAAAGACAGAATTGTAGAGTTAGAAGGGACCCCGTGGGGTCACCTAGTCCAGCCCCCTGCAGTGCAGGAATCACAACTAATGCATTCTGGTAAATAAAGCACAACAACCAGCAGCTGTGCCTCCTTTTCTGGATGACGTCTCACTCTTCTTTCCCCTCCCTGCCCCACCTACTCCAGATTTATGCAGCCAATGACAATGACTCAGTAACATCTTACCTGCTGCAAGAGCCCTGAATCAGAATCCAGAACGCAGGCATCAATCAAAATATTCTGAAAAACCAGGGGAAATGAGAGTTAGG
Source organism: Podarcis gaigeae (assembly GCF_964106915.1). Taxonomy (NCBI): domain Eukaryota; kingdom Metazoa; phylum Chordata; class Lepidosauria; order Squamata; family Lacertidae; genus Podarcis; species Podarcis gaigeae. The sequence continues at coordinate 38,244,102 of NC_139693.1, forward strand.
TTTTATTGGAAATGTGAGTAAAGGAAATGGGAGTTTTGTCTTTTTATTTAAACCGTTTATATACCATGTAACTAGAAACATCTCTAGGTGGTTTACAAGGATGCAATATAAAAAGTGAAAATCAGTTCTAAAGTCAGGCTGCAATTAAAATGCTAGCTGGAATTTTAAAAAAGGCAACAGGAGGCACTGGAAGTTCAACAGGGTGGAGGTCTTACTGACCTCAACTGGAAGAGTTCCACAAAATTGCGGCCACAACTGTGAATCCAGGACTCTGGTGGATGCCACTAATAGTGACCCCCCTCCCTCGTGCAAAGACCTCAGTGATTGGGCAGGAAGATAAGGGATCAGGCAGCCCCAAATTATTAAGGAGCTTGCACATTAATACAAGCAGGAAAGGAGTAGTAACAATAATAGTAATAGAAGTAATAATATTTATACCCCGCCCGTCTGGTTAGGTTTCCCCAGCCACTCTGGGCAGCTCCCAACAGAATATTAAAGGGAAGGGCATGCAAGCTTGAGGGTTGCTGCAGCTCATTCTTGCAAGAATCCACTAAGGTTTAGCATCAGAACTGAGCTGGGTCCATGAGTTCATGGTGAAGGCAAGTGAGGATGTGGACTTTAATCTATGATGTGGTGGTCCGACTCTGTAGAAGGCAGCTTCCAATGTTCCAAAAGCCGGAGCCACAATAAACCCATTGCTCCAACAGCGGAGAACCTGTGGCCATCCACAGATGTTGCTGGACGACAACTCTGGCCGTTCCTGACTTGGCCATCTTGGTTGGGGCTGATGGGAGTCAGACCCCAACAGAATCCAAAGGGCTACAGGGTCTCCACTCTTGTTTTTAAAGGTGCTTATCATTTGTGTGGGTGTCGGCATTTTAAACTGTCAGCCCCCCCCCCCAATGTCTTGAACACAACAACGGAATTTTAAAAATCAGGACTGGGACGATACCCAGAGGCATAGTTAGGCTCCGTTGCACCATTGGCAAGTGCAGAGCTGGCACTCTCCCGTCCCTGGCGACCTCTGCTGAGGCACCCAGGGGAGAAGTAGCCCAGGCAGGCTCTGAGCCGCTCCAAGCCAGAGTGGAGAGGCACAATTTTTGCACCCCCATGGGCCTGCACCCTTGGTGGGGGCCAACCTGGCCAACCCCAGAGTATGCCCCAATTTTAACATGTTAAGAAATACTGCTGGTGTCATAATCAACTATTAGCATCACCTGTTTCTGGGCTGCAAAGATCACATTCATGAAGTTCATGTACTGCAACGCACTGTCTTCAGCAGCTTTTATGACCTGGGTGAAGAAATTGGCATTTCTTAGTCTACTATACTGACCAAGTGGAGTCTGCTGGGATTCAGTATTTGTAAGGAAATCTGAAAAGTCTTACCAAAATCCTAGACTTGATTTCCTGGCTGGCTGCAGATTGAAGGAGGGGAGGGGGAAAGAGGAGAAATATACAGATATAATTGCATCTAACTCCGAAGCTTTGCTGTCAGTCTGTTCACAAAATCTCTATGCAGCCTCCATTGTTTGTTTTCTTTAAGCAAGGTTAAATGTTACATCACCTGACTACAATCATAGCTCAGTAGCAGAGCACATGCTTGGCATGCAGTTGCAGGTTCAACACCTGACATCTCCAGTTTAAAAAAAAGGGATCCAGGAATCTACCTTGGTAGCTCAGTTGGTAGAACATAGGACTCTTAATCCCAGGGTTATGGGTTCGCGCCCCATATTGGGCAAAAGATTCCTGCATTGCAAGGGGTTGGGGTGGATAATCCCTGTGGTCGCTTCCAACTCTACAATTCTATGAAGTGATGGGAAGATCCTTCTCTGACTGAGACCCTGAAGTCTGGAGGGGACCACAATGGCACATACTGGAGCAAACTGGACTAGATAGACAAACAGCCTGGCCTGCTGTAAGACTGCTTCCTATATACCCCAAACATTGTTAAGGACCGGCTGGAAAACAGGATATGAAACCTTCGTTTAAAGATATTTCAGAAACTCTTGTTAGTATCAACCATGGTTAATTGCAAACCATAGTTTAAAACAGGGGTTTCCCTATATTTGCCTTCCAAGTCCAGAGCTTAGTTTGGCAAGCTATACTATAGTTTTGCTGTATGTTTCAGACCTTAACCAGAGCTCAGGTATGAATGCATCAGGCCAAATTATATCTAATATCTGCACAGAAAACAACACACACATGCAAAGGTCAATTAATAAATCTTAAAAGTAGTAAGCTCATTTAATTCAGAGTAATAAAGATGAAAAAAAGTCAACCCACATTTCTCTCTCTCTTAATTTGTTCCCATTTTTATTTTAAAAACCCCAGTAACTGTTACTGAGTTAAGCATAATACTGTACCTTTTCCCTCTTTAGTTATCCTGTGAATATCTAAGACATGTAATATTCAGGAATAATTTGTTAAAAATAAGAGCATCTTCATGTAACAGATATTATAAAAGCAGAATTTCTGGGTTATGGGTACTAATACATCTGGCCTGATATATAAGGTACCTTTTTATGCTTCCATGGGTGAATATATATGAACTGCCACCTCTTTTGCATCAATCAGCTCTCTCCTTGCCTTTTCCATTAAACATTTAGCATAACTCCTTCATCCTCCTTCCTGAACTGTGACCATGCCTAAGTAGGGATAGCTTCATTTATCCCCACTTCTCTCTTGCTAGGCTTGTCTGTCTCTCCCTTCCCCCGTCCAAATGTATACTGGATGCTCCACTGTCAAGATGTATGTAATACACTGGACGCTCCTTGGGGGCAGAGACCTACCGCTCTCCCCCCACCCTTTTTTTGCTTATAAAACCCTTTATAAAGTATGATGCAGAATGACAGCACAACACATGCATACAACAAATTCAGGAGTGGTTGCATAAATTATCTCCATTCTTTGGTTTTGAAAGAACAGGAAAAACTTTAAAAGTCTGGTTTCAGAAGGATACAGCAAATTGCTTTAGCAAGAGATCCTGCCAGTAATGATTCAGTCTGCTGCCCTCTTATTTCAGCTGCCACAAAAGAGAAATCACACACACAGACACAACACAGAGACAAAATGAGTACATGGTTTGGTATTTCTTGGCTTTATTGTGTTAATTGCACATTATGCTTTAACTACAGGTAGTTCTTGATGATGATGAAAACCTGTTAACCATTTGCTGTAGATTTCCTTCCCCCATGGAAATTAGACTTGAAAGAAGGATTCTATTGTAACTTATAGAACAGGTTGTGTTGTGTGCCTGGTTCTGGTATGTGTGCAGTGCCCACAAGGTTCTCTAGTTTGCAAATGTGCCCACAAGCCTGAAAAGGTTGGTGCCTTCTGTTCTAGGGAATAATTCAAAGGCACATGAGACCACTCCCTTGCTGAAGCTAAGCATGTCCGGGTCTGGTGGTCAGTGCCTGGGAAAGGAGATCTAAAATGTTAGAACTAAAGAAAGAAATGTATAGTGCAGGGGTTCTTAAAGGGTGTGGCAGGGCAGAATGGCAAGTGTGGCAGAAAGATTCAAGGACAATCAAAGAAACATTTAAACATTTCAGTGCAGTATAGAATAGTATCAAAATGATTTTTTATTTGCAGAATAAGGATAGGTATCTTTTTAAAATGAGAGCAAGAGCATCACGTGATACCGAGGACAATCCTGGTTGTGATCCAGAATCGCAGTTTGAACAGAGTGCTGGACAAGACTCATATATACTTATACCTTGGGAGTGATTTCTGTTCTCATAAAGCTGCATTGTTTTATACTTCCTGGATACACCATTTTCATATGCCATTTTGTTCTATGTCATAAATCAGGCACTGCTATGAGTTGTTTCTTTTTGTTTTCTTATTAATTAAAAAAAAAAAATCTGGAAAGTGTGGCCCAAAGAAAAAAGTTTGAGAACCACTAGTATAGCCATTTAAATCACACATGGTATTTGCAGTGTAGGCATCTCTCAAGACTAAATAAGAGCAGGTGGCAATTGTCCGTGTCAACTTGGGTGGAGGGAACAGCCACAAAGGAAAAAGAGAAAGTGGATGATGCAGCATCCAAGGGGTCTGCATCCAAGCCTGTAGGCCTCCAGATGTTACGTCCTGACCACTGGCCACACTGAGTGGGGCTGACTGGAGCTGAACAACATCTGGAGGCCCCCAGGTTCCCCATCCCTTACATAAAGCAAAACTGCCTTTCATAGTAATGCATTCTAAGGGAAGTCAACCCTCTACCTGGTCATAGGGTTAAATGGTTTAGGGGAAAAGTAAGTAGGAAACACAGAGACTGTGAAACAGAGCAGAGCAAACCAGCTTCTCATCTTACTGTTGGTCATAAGGTCCTTGATCTCTTCTGCAATAGTTTCATTTATTGTTGTTAACAACTCGTATTTTCCATCCTTGCTGCCAGATATATTAGATTCACCAAAGAGATCAGCTGGTGCCCAATGTTTTCCAGGGTAGAGGAAACGACTAAGAGAAATTGAAGTTGTATTAACATAATTACCATAATTAATTGCCACAATATGAAGCATCAGACAACATTCAGCATTAAAGACAAGATGAAAAGTAAAAAGGAAATGTGCATGATTTTGTTCCTACTGATTTCTATCATACACTTCAGCATATAAAATGCTTTAGAGTTCAGTTCTCATTTATCTTCACAGCAACATTGTGAGGGCGGTAAGCCCCCCTTTGCCATTTACATGCTCACGTGGCTACAAGCCTCTAGGTGAGCAATCAGAGCTCATGCACTGCCTTGCTGGATCATTCACATGCTCACCTGGCGCAAGTCCAAATACATGAATCATCTTTCTGGATCAGACAAAATTCATCGTTGTCAGCACTGTTTCCAAAGAACAGCCAGTTTGATGTCTTTTGTGAGGCTCCAAAGAAGAGTAAGTCTGAGATCCAGCCATCCCACCACTGTTTAACTTCAGAATCTGATACGCTGCTATTTGAACTTCACCCACCCTAGCCTCTTCCTAGTGTAGTCCATCCACAGCTCTCTTTCCAAATGCCTGACCATTAAAAAGCTACAACCATCCAAAAAGCTACAATACCTTTCCTGTATATGACTGGCTATCACAGCCAGTTTGTTGTTGCGGTTCATAAATAAGTGCGAGTTTCCCAACACCATGGCTGCATCGAGGCATTTTGATAATGTAAGCTGTGGGTAAAAGCAGGGGAGAATTATTAAACACCACAGAGATTTAAAATGGGAAATTAAATTTGTGAACATCTCATCAAACTGTACTTAGGTTGGGCCTTGACAACTGCCCAACAATGCTGACCCCTGGTGCTGGCTCTGCACTGAACACAGCACATTAGCACACTGAATTAGCACCTTATCAGTCCAGTTCTAACTACAACTGACATAGGACCATGCATTTAATTGGAAGTTCTTCAGACTCACAGGAGCATTTATTTAGTATCAACGCTGAAGACTTCAATCTAGATTATAATGCATCCAAATTAGTGTTGTTTTTAAAAAAGGTCAGAAAATCAATGATCCTGACATAGGTTTCACATATAATGGGAAAGTCTTACCTCTGAGCCTCCTAATGCCTGCTTTCCCCACCAAATAGGGTTAGTGTCAACAACAATGACTAAGAGGTTCAGCTCATCATCTGGAAAAAAATAATGAAACATCAGCCCCCAAAACTGTGAAAACATTAGCTGACAGTTTCCCAGCTCTGTAGGAGGATTGAAATTTGCAGTCTATATCCATTTTGTTTGTTGCTGTCTCTTAATGATCTACAGAAGGTGCAAGGAACCATTGCCCTCCAGATGCTGTGGGCCTACAACTCCCATTATCATTATTGGCCCTGTTGGCTGAGCTTGGTCAAAACTGGAGTTCAACAACATCTGGACAACAACACAGCTTCCCCACCCCTAATCTACAGGGAGAAGAAAGGAGATTCCAACTAAACATCAGGAAGAACTTTCTGACAGTAAGAGCTGTACAACAGTGGAACAGACTCCCTCAGAAGGTGGTGGCCTCTCCTTCCTTGGGAGGTTTTTAAGCAGAGTGGATGGATGCTTTAGCTGAGATTCCTGCATTGCAGGGTCTTGGATTAATGACCTTCAGGGTCCCTTCCAAATCTACAATTCTATGATTCTATGAGTCTACATCCATCCACAGAGGTGCTATAACAGCAGGCCTGCTCAGTGTGGAAAGCTTCCAGTGTCTTCTTAAATAGATGCAGCAGCAGCCCTTGGGAGTTACATTTCTTTCTTTCTTTCTGAATACTGTAGTGTTGATGGGAACCAAGTGTATGTAACCTTGAGCTCTATGATGAAAGACAGGTGGGATATAATTGTAAGAAAATAAAAGAAAATCTTTGTAATATCTCTTTGAGTTAAATACTATTATTTTCATTTTACAGATAGGAAATGTAAGCAAATGTGCAGGCAGTTGGCACCTGTCTGTCTCTGGAGGCAATGGAGGGGTGCCACGCAAACAAAATTTTACTAGTCCTAAAAGCCCAAGAAAGTTGCCAGAAAAGAAAGAGGTGTGGCGGGAGGGGAGAGTGAAAGTGGAGGAGAGAAAGCTGTAATCAATTATTTTGCTCCAGTTAGCACTAATGCTGTTAACATGCAAATGAAAGCTGATCTCTGTGTGTGTGGAGATACGTTTGTGCATTTCAGTGGGTGTTTAGTAGCCTACGTTTACACCTGAATCCCAAGGAGGGGTAAAAATTGTGCTAAGAGGTGAGTGCTTAGCTTAGATCCCATTTTAAATGCAGTTTTCTTTTTTAAAAAAGAGGGGGGGGGAGTTCTGCTCATATTTAAGGACCAGGAAAAACACTCAGCACATGCTCAGACGCAGCCACACCACAGAACCAGAACTTAAAACACACACAGGAGGAGGAACCTGACAGCCACGCGCGTGAGACTCCCTCCCTCCGGGCTAACTCAAGAGGAGCCCACGGAAGGAGCCAGAATCGCCCCGCCGAGCCTTCCCCGCCCCGTTTTTGCCTGAAATCCCGGGGCAGCAGCGGGGAGGCGACGCCAGGCGCCGCAGACTCACCTCCGCTCATATCGCCCCGCAGCAGGGACAGGAAGGCGGACTTCCGTCGCTCGAGAATGAGGTCACGCCAGCTTCTGGCGCGTCATCCCGACGTCACTTTTCCCACTTTCCCTCCCGCTTCCCCGGAAGTAACTGCAGCATGGAAAGGTTTCCGGCGAGGCCAAGCGGCGCGGCGCCGAAGGTTCCGCCCAAGGGGCAGCGTGGATCGGGAGAGAGGCTGGGAAGGTTTGGGTGACATTTTCTCCTACCATGAACGAAGCAGGTAAGGCAGTGAGTGTTGCGCGCTGCGGCTGGCAAATTATTAATAATAATAATATTATTATTATTGTTATCATTGTTGTTTCGGTTATCCCCAACTCTGTCATCAAAACAGCAACAAAAGGAGGAGATTTCCATCAGTGGCCAAATAAATTTGTATTTTATATGTGTGTGTTAGGGGGAAACAGAATAATATTAAATGGTTTACTGTCAGATATAAACCCATGTTGGTGTTAGCCACAACAACCGCGTGTGAGACTGGCCACTGTTGGTTCTGTAATTACCTTGTTCGTGCTTTTATGTATTTCTTTTCCTTCTGACTCCGCTTTTATCAGTTCCACAAACACACACCTGCATCTCGGGACAGCATCTGTTGAAGGGTATATAAACCACAAGAGTTCGCAAAAGCCATAATAAGTGTGTTAACCTCTATGGTGTCACAAGGCTCCCACCTCATAAATGTTATGATTCTGCACTAAATGCAGCTTCCGGATCAAGCCCGATGGAAGCCCCATACTGTCTTTGAACCAGATCAGCATGCTGGTCTTGCTCGTTGATCCTTTTGACTGGAGATTCTGGGGAGTGAATCTGGAACCTTTTTCATAAGATGCCGGGGCTCTGCTGCATAGCTACCTTCTTGTAAAATGTTGTGTCGATTATCATAGTTATTGGATCTCTTAAAAACAGCAACTGTGACTGTGGAGATTCCAAAGATGACAATTTAAACTACCATTGCAATGAATTTGTAATAACTGAAAGCACAGCTAGTTTGTGAAGTGGGAAAGCAGAACCTCAATGACTCTCCCCGTTTTCCATCCTGCCCCATATCTTCTTTTCAGAGCTGGTTGAAGCTTTTAAAACCAAGATTACACAGGAGCCAGATGTTGCCTCTGCTGTGGCAGCCATCAATGTCTTGTTGGAGTTCTTGAAGAGAGACAAAGGCACGTAAGGCAATCAGATTGGGTGGGCTGAGCTGTGGAGCTACCAGTTTGCACCTGGTTTTCCGGGAACTTTTGATTTATAGTAAAACCTGCTGCCTTCTTGCTGTGTTCAAGGTTTTGGTGTATAAAGCCTTAATACAGCTTGCGACCAGGATACCTGAATACCCTTATATACCCAGTCAGCCATTGTGTTCTGCTGGTGAGAGCCTCTTGCAGACGCCATCTCATCAGAAGGCTTGTTCTGCACAATGTAGGAATCAGCTATTTTAGTATTGTGGTCCCTTCCCTTTGAAATTCCCTCCCTTGAATATTAGACAGGTGACCTGCTTTCGGACAGGTATAATCAAATTACTCTAATAGTGGCTGAATTTTTGAGTGCTGTCCATGTAGAAAGACTGGGCCATTATAAAGAGATTTAGTGGTTCTTAATTGATCGGTGATGTGGTAGTGTTGTGCTGTATTATTTATGCAAATTGATTTCCTCTGGAGTTAAAGATCTGACTGAGACAAACCTTATTATGCTGAGCTCATATTTTGCACAATTTGTATACAGTGTCTGTTTGATAAAGTGTGGTTTGCTATGCCTAATAAAGGATATTTGATATTTGATATTAGATAGGTGCTGTCTCTGTTCAGTACCTACTGAAGACATCCCCTTTCAACAAGCTTTTTAAATGTAGTTCTTGTCCCAGTGTGCATCTGTATTGGTATTTTTTTTAATATGCTTTAAATATGTCTTTCATTCTTTATCACTTGTTATTTGCTGCTCTGGGAGGAAGGGCAGAATATAAACTTAATAAATAAGTAGATCCTGTAAGCTATGTCTGCTCACCCCTGGATAATGCTGTCATTGGGCCTTTAGTAGCTTACTCTCTCCCTCTTTCTGTCAAGGTGAGACAATTCAAGGGTTGAGAGCAAACCTCAAACATGCAATAGAAATTCTCTCTGGTGTTGACTCTTCAGTTGCTGTCTCTTCTGGGGGAGAGCTCTTCTTAAGATTCATCAGCCTCACGTCTTTGGAGAATCCAGTAAGTTTCACTTAGATTTTCATAAAGGGTGGCAAGTGTTTGGTAGTAGTCTTCTTTACACCGTTGTTGGTTTTTAGATGAAGGCAATACAGAGCAGGACCACAAGAGCTTCAATGAAACACGTTTACCTTGCATTCTCAGGGACTGCCTCCCCCCATATGAACTGACCCAGACCCTGCAATCATCATCTGAGGCCCTTATTTCTGTGCCACCTCCACGAGAGGTTCGGAGGGCAGGAACACAAGAACAGGCCTTTTCTGCGGTGACTCCACATTTGTGGAATGCACTCCCTAGAGAGGCTCACTTGGCACCTTGGTTACATATCTTTAGGAGCCAGGTGAAAACTTTCCTCTTTCCCTTTGGCCTTTGGCTAATTGAGCAATGTTTGGCCTTTTAAGCTGTGGCAGGTATTGTTTTTGTTTCTTCCTGTGTTACGTATTTTTACATAGTTTTTTTACATTGTTACATTGTTTTTACATTGTTGTTGTTTTTTTACATTTTTACATTGTTTTTACATTGTAAACTGCCCTGTGATCCTTGGATGAAAGGCAGTATAGAAATTAATTAAATAAATACATAGTTACTTCCTTACTATAATCTGGAACCAGTTTTAAATATCAGGGACCAGCACTGGAACAAATCATGTGCTGGTAACAGTGAAAGAGGACTCTGTAGCATTTGCAAAGTTTGTATATCACTCTGTGCACCTCAGAAGACTCAGAGGGTGTCTTTAGCACTTTTTCTGTCTCTCTCTTTTTTTTAAAAAAAAAAAGCTAAGCCAGTCTTGTAAATAAGCCTATAGAAGTTACTAGCCTGCACCAAACAAAAAAACAGCAGAGGGCTGACAGGAGGAGAATAAATAAATCAAGTTAATAATAAATTTCTGTGCTGGTTGTAGAGGGATGATGGGCTCCTTCCTCCTTCTGCTAGCTGGCTCAGTATCTTGCATGCATGCAATTCCTTATCACCTGTGGCTACCAAGCAGTTGCTTGTAAACAAAGTTGTGCTAAGCATGATACGCAGGGCATACTCTAGTTTATTTCACTAGTTATTTTTTCTTTCTTTTTCCAACTGGTATAACTATAGAAACAGTACAAATTACATAATGCATATCTAGACATATTAAACATTTCACTTTGAAATTATACAGAATAAGAAACTATATTGTTGTGCTATCATATATATAACAGTAAAGTGCTGATATGGATTATTTTTTACTGTTATGTATCTCTCAAAAATTAATCAAAGGACTCCACTGGACTATGACTGGAAGATACTCTAATTCTGTTTCTTGTGCTGCTTTTCCCAGGACTATTCCAAATGCAAAGATATCATGATTCAGCGAGGGAAGCTTTTCCTCGCTCGAACCTCTAATTCACGGAGCAAAATTGCCGAACTTTGCCACACTTTTGTCAAAGATGGTGGGGTAAGTGAGCTTGGGTCAAGAAATAGAGTGAAATGTCTTGTGCGTATCCCACAGATACTCCATGTGTGTGCAGAAACTGATGCTGGGCAGAAAACATTGTATCCTATGAATCTCTGAGCTAAGCCAGGCATGGAATCATAGAATGGAAAAGACCTTGGAGGTCCTCCAGCCATGCCCTCCGCTCAGGGAGAAGCATTCGCAATGCAGGATGCAACTGTGTTATATAACTACCCAGACTAACTAACCATCCAGCCTCTGCTTTAAAACCTCCAACGAAGGAGAGAGTCCACCACCTCCTGAGGTTGTCTGTTCCACCATCAAACAGCTCTTAATGTCAGAAAGTTCCTGCATTGCAGGGGGTTGGACTAGATGTTATTTGGGGTCCCTTCCAACTCTTCGATAATATGATTCTGTGACAGTGGCTATTCACAGGGTTGGCGCCAGGGGCTGGGCATTTGCCAGAGCCCCATGGCCAGAAGAGGGTCTACTGCCCTAGTGTAACCCTCAGGATCCCTTCCAACCTCATGGGTGTTAATATAGCCTGGACAGAATCTCGAGTGGATTTCTGTGGCACGCAATAAACTAAAGAATCCTGTGCCTTGCCTCCGCAGAGAATCTTAACTCACGCTTACTCCAAAGTGGTCCTGCGAGTGTTAGAAGCCGCCGTGGAAGCAAAGAAACGTTTCAGTGTCTACATCACTGAATCACAGCCTGATCAAGCAGGGCAAGTAGATGGGACTTCTCTTTTCTTTATGTTAGGGGCACGAGGCTCTGTGCAAACAGAGGAAGCCATTTGCTATCTGTCTTTATCTGAAAAGGTTTGCCTCCCTACGAATTTAGGGGGCAGTCTTCTGCACACTGAACTTGGAAGTAAGCACGCAGCAGATCAGTCTGCAAATTCAGCAGCTGGTAAATCACTTTGATTTAAGAGCAGCCCAAGAATCAATAGGTTTTGGTGAATGGATTTGCCAACTTTTTTTAGGTTGGGCTTCTGCCACATGTCCCATGTTTTAAATTCCTCTTTCCTCCCAGGAAATCAGAATAGTATACAAGGTTTTATTTCTTCTACTCCCCAGAATTTTCTGCCCACAGCCACCATGTGAGGTAAGGTAGGCTGAGAGATGGTGATTGGGTCAAAGACCTCACAGTGAGCCACATGGTGAGTGGAGATTTGAACCCGGGCCTCTGTGATTACAGTCCAACACTCTACCGTAGTCTTCCCCAACGTGGTGCCCTACAGGTGTTGGACTAAACTCTGATCATTCCTAGCAATTGGAGGCTGATGGAAGTTGGAGTCCTACAACATCTAGGAGAACCACCTTGGGAAAGCCTGCTCTAACCACTACACAGCTCTGCCTCTCTTCCCCTTAGTGTTCTGCATGAACCAGAGGAGTGTGTGGAGAAGAGCAACCTTGCTTCATGCCAGGCTACAGTGAAGGGAAGAACTAGTGGGAAAGCAGCCAGAGGGCTTGAGGGAGGAGTCTGTTTCACTTTGTGGAAAGGTTTCTCTGCAAATCTCAAAAGACTTGTGGAAGGAGATGTCACCCTTGGTGACCAGGGGAATCAATCTGTGGAGCTCCATAGTTTTCTTAATCTCCAGTGGCACAATGTGAAGCATGTCACTTAGAAATTAACCCCTCTGAGTTCATTAGGACCTGCTGTCTGTTAAACAACATCCTCAGTGCAAAAGGAGGGGTAGGAGTTGCTGATGATGAGAAGAAAAAACAATTCTATACCAGGAGCTAATTTGATTTTTTATATATATATATATATATATATATATTTGCTTTCGTAGATTTTCACGGGTACAGGAATGCAGGTTTTGGTGTCCTCGGGTGTCTTCCCGTGTAAAAGTTGGGGTGTCTAGGCGACGTTTCGACGAGGTCTCACTCGTCATCTTCAGGCTGGTGCTTTCGGCTTCTTGTTACTGGAACAGAGCGGGATCTCAATGTTTGAGTTCCTATAAATACTTAGAGGGGGTGTGGTGTCTAGCCTCCAATGTTCTGGGCAGAGAGGAAGTTCCCAGGCTAGTGTGCCTTTTCTTCTTTTGTTCCTTAATTACTTGAGAGATACCTTGAGTGATTTCTTGAGTGATATCCTGAGTACCACTTAGGTGGGTCATTAGGTGTGGATTAGTTGCTAAAGTCTTTGTGTCTTGACCTCTTGAACTTTGTGAAGAGTTTTCCTGAGAAGATGGCTGTATTGCACTTAGTTGTGCTTTGGCTTGGCTTCGTGTATAGGGGCGAGCTGTGGTTTTGTGGCTTGTGTCAGCCAGATCTGTGTAGGGATTGCAGGGGGGTGCAGCATCCGGAGGTGCCACCATGGATTGGCTACTGGATGGTGTCAGTAATTCATCTGTGGAGAGGGTCTGGGTTTGGGTCTGGTGTGGTTGATTGGTGTTGGCGTTCTGTGTGCCTCTGGATCTGGTGTCAGTTTTTGTGGGGAGGGCTAATTTCCAGATGTCTGGCAAGCGGGATGTGTCGTCACGCTTGTTCATGTTGTGAGGGTGTTTCTCTATCTCGATGGCTTCCATGATTATTCTCTTGTGGTGATGTTCCGTGTTAAAGAGCAATTTGGAATCTGCAAAATTAATTTCGTGTCCTGTTTCTTTCATGTGTTGGAAAAGAGAGGAAGTTTTTTCTTCTTTTTTGACGGCATTCTTGTGTTCTGCGATACGTGCATTTATTCGTCTGTTTGTTTGTCCAATGTACGTGGCTGGGCAGACTTTGCAGGGTATTTCATAGATCCCTTGGTTTTCCAACTGGATTTTATCCTTGGGGTTTCTGAGGATATTGGCTATTTTTTGGTTGGTGCAAAAGGCTGTTTTGATATTGTGTTTATGGAGGATTTTGCTAATTTTATCTGTAGTGCCCTTGATATAAGGAAGGAGGGCCATGCCATTGTTTTCTTCTGTGTCTTGGTTTTTGGGGGGTGTTTCCTTTTGGATTAGCTTCGTAATCCTGTTTTGCTGGTATCCATTGGCAATTAACACATTTGAGAGATTCTGTAACTCAGTTGTCAAGTGGTCTTTGTCAGCCAGGCGTTTGGTTCTGGAGATGAGCTAGCCTCCAATGTTCTGGGCAGAGGTATCTCTCAAGTAATTAAGGAACAAAAGAAGAAAAGGCACACTAGCCTGGGAACTTCCTCTCTGCCCAGAACATTGGAGGCTAGACACCACACCCCCTCTACAGTATTTATAGGAACTCAAACATTGAGATCCCGCTCTGTTCCAGTAACAAGAAGCCGAAAGCACCAGCCTGAAGATGACGAGTGAGACCTCGTCGAAACGTCGCCTAGACACCCCAACTTTTACACGGGAAGACACCCGAGGACACCAAAACCTGCATTCCTGTACCCGTGAAAATCTACGAAAGCAAATATATATATATATATATATATATATATATATATATATATATTCTGTTAATTTTTAGAACACTGTTTTGAACAAAAACTATTAATTTTAAAAACCTATTAACAATTACACAGGCAGAAGATGGCAAAGGCACTCAGTCAACTTGGCATTCCTGTGACCATCATCCTGGATGCTGCCGTTGGGTAAGTCTGTGTGGCTGGTGCTGCAGCTGGGCTTTTGAAGGGCAGTGGGACATAGTGACCTGCTGTGAGGGCTGCAGAGGAAGAGAACCTGCTGCATCCTGGTTCTTGCACTAGTAAGCCAAGGTTGTTGGCCATAGCGCAGTGCGAGAGCGTTTGCCTTGGGTGCAGAAGGTCCAAGGTTCAGTCCCCAGAGATTCCAGGTGGGGGTTGGAGAGAGCCCTGCCTGAAACCCTGGAGAGCTGCTGCCGGTCTGTGTAGACAGTACTGAGCTAGATGGACCAGTGGTAGGACTCACTATAAGGCAGCTTCCTGTGTTCCTGTGTCCCCCTCCTTTCTCTTTGGCTGTTTCACGGCTAGTCTTGTGTTTCTCTCCCAAGTGTAAAACAAGTGGCAAGGGGAGGGTAATAATAATAATAATAAATTTTATTTATATCCCGCCCTCCCCAGCCGAAGCCGGGCTCAGGGCAGCTAACAACAATAAAATAGTACAACATACCAAAATCATTCATTATAAAATTAACTCAAATCAAACTAATGGCAGCCACTGGGCCAGAGCTCTGCGAAGATTGCCAAAGGAGAGGGTCAGACTGTTCCCTGGCCAAAGGCCTGGTGGAACATCTCTGTCTTGCAGGCCCTGCGGAAAGATGTCAAGTCCCGCAGGGCCCTAGTCTCTTGTGACAGAGTGTTCCACCAGATCGGAGCAACAGCCGAAAAAGCCCTGGCTCTAGTTGAGGCCAGCCTAACCTCTTTGTGGCCTGGGACCTTCAAGAAGTTTTTATTTGAAGACCGTAAGTTCCTCTGTGGGACATACCAGGAGAGGCGGTCCCGTAGGTACAAGGGTCCTAGGCTGTATAGGGCTTTAAAGGTTAAAACCAGCACCTTAAACCTGACCCTGTACTCCATCGGGAGCCAGTGCAGCTGGTATAGCACCGGGTGAATGTGATCTTGCAGCGAGGACCCCGTAAGGTATAGCTGAAAGCGTAACAGGAGTGGCTCTGTGCATCACAGTGGCCCCACCCGAAATAACTCCTTGGATGGGACAGGAATTGAGTTGTTTTTATTCCTTCTGAACAGCTACATCATGGAGAAAGTGGACCTGGTGATAGTTGGCGCTGAAGGAGTGGTAGAAAATGGAGGAATTATTAACAAGGTAAAGTGCGCGTCTGCCCAGGTTTTTCGTGGCTCCCTAAACACAGTTTGGGAGATAGTTGTTTTTCCAGAGCTGTCCTGCTAGATCTGAACAAAAGTCCTGTCTTCTCCAACGTCCTGCTTTCTTCCATTGGTTAGCCAGATTATTTAAGGAAGAAGCTCGGGAACAGCAGAAGAAAGTGCTTGTCATTCTTTAGTTTTTTCCCTCCAACACACACGAAAAAAAGACTTTAAAAATCCTAGTCAGTGATTCCATTCCCTCTCTTTCTTCCCAACTGTCCCAAATAAAAGTTAGAATTCTGCAGCCTGTATATATTGTTCAAAATAAATAAGCAGCATTGCCTGTTTACTTATATGGGGCATAATTGTACATAATATATACCGTATTTTTCGCACCATAGGACGCACTTTTTCCCCTCCAAAAATGAAGGGGAAATGTGTGTGCGTCCTATGGTGCGAATGCAGGCTTTCGCTGAAGCCTGGAGAGTGAGAGGGGTCGGTGCGCACCGACCCCTCACGCTCTCCAAGCTTCACACACCTCTCTGCAAGCAGCGGGAGCCCAGCGCTGGGCTCCCGCTGCTTGCGGAGAGTTGCCTGCGCACGCTGAGCTCAGCGCGCCCAGGCTTCGCGGACCTCTCCGCAAGCAGCGGGAGCGCTCCCGCTGCTTGCAGAGAGCTGCCTGTTTGGGGGCTGGGGTCGGGGGAAGCTCGAGCTTCCCCAGCCCCGCGCCTGGGGGGGAAATAATTTTCCCCCTTTATTTCCCCCCCAAAAAACTGGGTGCGCCCTATGGTCCGGTGCGCCCTCTGGTGCGAAAAATACGGTACTAATTTTGCTAGTCAAGGGGAGTGACATAAAACTACATATAGCAGAAGTGTTGACCAGTGGAAAACTTGTTTAGCTGCTCCTCTGTCATCTGAGCAGAAACCATGTATGTTCCTTCTGAGTGGAAACTGCGTTCTTTACAACCATAAGGGCCAGAAAATGGTTTTTTAAAATAAAATAGAATAGAAAGCTAGAATGTGGAGCCACACACCCATGTACATATGAATGTTCTGGCTTCTGTGGAATCCTATCATACATGCATAGCATAAGGCTTGCTTATATGTGAACATACCCTTTTTCTCACAGGTTTTGAGACCTGAATCAAGGGAGTTGGTTATTTTTCTTGCAGGTATAATACAGGATACAGTTAAGCGCTTTGAAGTTCCACTGATTTTCAGTGAGAGAGGGAAATATGTACTTTATATAGCGCAAACCTAGGCATGTCAACTTAGGAGGAAATCCCTTTATTTCACAGTAGCTTAGTAGGTATAAAATTGTAGCTTAGTTACGTGGGAACCTGATTAAACTCATTGGGGTTTTCTTCTGAGTAGACATGCATATAGGACTGCACTGTAAATCTCTCCAACAAGACTTCACTGAGCTCGGCTTTGACATAATCTTACCCTTGGGGTTTCTTTTGTATCATAAAGCAAGGGGTGTTTGGTTCCTCATCATAAGCTGAGAACATTTCTCTCCCCCCCCCCCCATGGCCTTTTCAGATTGGCACAAATCAAATGGCTGTGTGCGCCAAAGCTCAGAACAAGCCCTTCTACGTGGTGGCAGAGAGCTTCAAGTTTGTGAGACTCTTCCCTCTGAACCAACAGGATGTCCCAGATAAATTTAAGGTAAAGGAAAACTAACTTTGCTTCGTGGTTATCTGCATTCAAAACTCTGTAGCCTGCAATCGGGTGGAAACCTCTGAGGAATTTAATGTCCGATCTTGGAAGTAAACCAGTATAAGGGGCAGCCACCCAGGGATTTGGGGCACTGAGGTGCATTTGTCGCCTTCATTATCAACTTCCAGAATGAATTTGAAAACATTAATGTTTACTCAGGCATTTAGGGACTGAAGAATCCTGTTCCTGGCAACCCTGTAGTGTCAGATGAAGTGTTGTTTTTAATGGTCACTGCTTTTAGATGTTTTTAATTGTAATAGTTTTTCTAATTTTAGCTGCTTTGTTTTTGAATTGTGGGTGGGTGTGCCACCCTGGACTAATTCAGGAGGAAGGGCAGGATGTGCATTCAATGGAGAAATAAATGGTGGGTGGGTGACACCCAGTTCTTGTCTCTCCATGGCATCCGAATTGGGTGAAGCTGTGCAAGATTTGCCTATTTTTGGCAGTTTTTTTGAGGAGCCACTGATTTCGGCCGCTGTTAATAATTTTAATTCAGTGTTTGATGGTACATGTTTCTAATAGATTTATCTGTTTTATATCTCTTTATCTGTTTGCTTTGTTGTAAACTGCCCTGTAACTTGTGGAAAGGGCAATATATAAATTGTCAACTAAGCAAAACCCCACCTTTTATTAAAAGCCATACTGTAGCTCGAGCTGAGGAGAGTTCTTTCAGCTATTTATTTCAAGCACTTTCCCCCACATTCTTCAGCCAAAATAGGCTCCCAGAGTAGCCTACAAATGCTTACCAGTAAGACAGTCCCTGCCCTCATGCTTACAATCTAAAAGAATGACATAAAAGGAAAAGGGTTTGTGGGAAGCAGAAGGAAATCAAGCTCAGGCATTAGATCTTAGTTACCAAGTTCCTCAGGTCGCAATTCAGCAAGGGACAGAGCTGGATCCAAGCGCAGGGGAAGGGCTGCTTCATCCTCTTCCACTCGTGGTGTCGACAGCAGTGAGCTAGATGGGCCTGACTTGGTGTAAGGTAGATTCCCATCGTCAGCCTGCGTTCAGACTATGCAGCCTGGGCATATGTGTGTTGAATGTTACACAGGTACAGAATACACATGTAACAGGACCCAAACCAACAGGCTCAAATGGCAAGGAAAAGGATTTAAGCAAAATGTCAGGAGGACCTTCTTGATGGACCACTCTGTTAGACAGGGGAACAGGCTGCCTCAGTCTGAATCAGTCTATTATTGTTATTAATAATAATAATAATGTTTATTTATACCCCGCCCTCCCCAGCCAAGGCCGGGCTCAGGGCGGCTAACAAGCAATAATAAAAACAAGTTGAATGAATACAACTTAAAAACAAGATTAAAATACAACATTAAAATATTGAAACATTAAAATATTAAAATGCAGCCTCATCACAGGAGGAGAAAGGAAAAAGAAAGAGGGGGTGGGAATCAAATCAAATACTAATCGTTCTGTCTTAGTATTGTCTGCAAAACTGTGATCCAGCATTGCTGGCAGGCAACACTCTCAGCCAGGAAATGAACCTGGGACCTACTGCACGCGAAGCCAACGCTTGGCCCCCAAGCTGCCTCCCTTCCCTGCAAGGTGCGGCACTCTTGCTCATTAGAGCTTTTAAAGCAGGCGCTGGGTGCCTGCCTATTAGGGACGATGTAGTAGCCAGCTTTTCTGAATGGGCAGGTGATTAGACCAGATTACCTTTAAGTGCCTCTCAGCTCTGTGATCCTGTGTTCTAAGTCATGCTGCCAAACTTGGGTGGAAAAAGTGTCCTTTCACAGAAAATGATAACTCACCACTTTTTCTTATTTCTTCCCCAGTACAAAGCGGACACGCTGAATCAGCGTAAGGCACTTACAGAGGAGCATCCCTGGATCGATTATACCTCCCCATCTTTGATCACTCTGCTCTTTACAGACCTTGGGGTCCTGACACCCTCTGCTGTTAGCGATGAACTGATTAAACTCTACTTGTAAAATTGTCCACATCTGGCGTGCCTAAGGGTGATTATGTTTCTCTATCAGCCTGTTAAAAAGGTAAACCCTGTAAGTAAGAAGATTGCTGGTGATGAATCATTGGATGGCTCAATTTGAAGAACCAAGTCTCTTAAATGGGTTGCATAAAGATGTTGGCTATTTGCAGTTTAGAAGCGCTGCAGAGAGCTTGCTGGGGAGACCATGCATTAAAAAGGGACTCAAAAATAACTTAAACAAGGTTTTAATAAGAAAAACAAAAACTCCATTTACTCTAAATACCTCAACAAACCAGACCCAACCACCACCCCATCCCCCAGGGGAATGGGAGAGCTAGGCGCTGCTCCTTATATACTACACCCAAATGCTGACACAGCTTAATCAAATACAACTCAGCAGCACCTGCTATGTTTCACAGCTCTAAAGCTGCGTCTCGTTATCTTGCTCTGGCCCCTTAAAGACATACACATTGGGTGGAACAATGATGAACCTTTACATTTAAAGAAACCATTCAACAGCAGAGCCCACAATGCAGCTTGGAAAGTTAAATTGTCAGGAACAAATTCACAGAAGGTTCAGATATGTTAGATTTTATTTGTAATTCAGTTTATTACCCACCCTTCACCGTAGGTCTTCTGTTCTGGACCATTATTGAGGATTACACACACATGAAGGTGGTGGGTGGATGGAAGGACCCTGAGTGGGAGGTAGGGAAGACCACCCAGGGGGAGAGGCTGGGAGAAGAAAGGAAAGCTGGGTGGGTCCACCACTTTCTGTGTGAGACAAAACGCTAAGAGCTGCCTTTAAGAGAGGAATTCGTATTTTCTTTTTCTTTCTCTGTTTTTATTTAGATTAGTTTCTTTTATCTTACTGTATTATGACAAAGCTTTAATAAAATACTATTTTTTAAAAAAAACACTAAAATTAAATATATTTTTAAAAATATATCTTTTAAGAAGGCAGGCTTAAGATGATGGAGAACAGCTGGTGGCTGATGATTCGAACCTCAATTCTCTTAGATAAGAGAAGCCAGACTTTTCAGAAGGAATGACACAAAATGTTTAAAGCAGACAGCTAGGGAGTGACTACTTACAGTCAATCCCTCAGGCCAGGTAGGCGTGGAAGGCAGAATCCTGCTCCCTTCTTCCTACAAGGAGCTCGGAGTTGGATACACAATCTTCCCTTGTTAGCCTCATCAGAGTCCAACAAAATAGGTTAGGTTGCAAAACCGCCCTGAAACCTCCAGGTATAGGGTGGTATATAAATTCAATAGATAAATAAAAATAAATAAACACAGCAACTGGGACCAGACTACCCAGCAAGAATGTGCCACTGGCTTTGTAGAATGCAACTTATTGCAAGACATGGGTGGGAGGAAAAATCTGGGAACCTTTGCAACATGATGCTTAAAATCTTATCAGCAAAGTGGTCCTTACTCGTAACTTCCTGGCAAAGCCCACACTTTGCCAAGCTCAGTCCCTGGCACTTCTTGTTAAAATAATCTCCTGTAGCAGGTCATCAATAGTCTGACTCAGCAGGCGGTGGCTTCAAGTTGTCCTGATTGAAAGCTGTGCTGGCTGGGGCTCATGAGAGCTGAAGCCCAAATCATCTGCACGGCTCCAGGTTGAACAAGGCTGCTGTAACATAAGGCCCCAACAGCAACTATATCAAGAGTGAAATGGCACTCGGTATGTGTATATAAAGTTTTATTTGCATCAAAAAGGAGAGTTCAGCTTGACATTTCACCCTTCAGTCTGAGCCTCCTGCCTGGGCCTCCTTCACGCCGTGCAGCAGCTTCTTCTCAAACTCCTCCTCACTGATTTTGCCCTTCTTGAGCCTTTTCAAGAGTCGCGTGTCCTGCAGGAGCTCCTCCATATCCTCGTCCTCCACATCAGAACCCTGCAAGGAAAAGGGGAAGAAGACCAGAGCTTAGCAGGGCACAGAAATACTTGGGCAGCAACTGCCGGTATCATAATGACGTTGTACAAATCTATGGTGCAACTGCACTTGGAGGGCTGTGGACTGTCCTGGTCGCTTGACCTCAAAAAGGGTACTGTAGAGCTGGGGAAAGTTCAGAAAAGGGCCACCAAATGACCGACTCCCCTATTAGGAAAGGTTGCAGCGTTTGGGAGTTTTTAGTTTGGAGAAAAGGCAAGTAAGAGGCGAGATGACAGAAGTTTATAAAACTATGCAGGGCATTGAGAAAGCGGATAGTGGAATTCCCCTCTCTCCTAACATTGGATCTCGTGGACACCCAGTGAAGCTGAATGTTGGAAGATTTTGGATGGATAAAAGAAAGTGCTTCATGCAGCACATACAGTGTTGCCTGGCAAGACGAAATTAATCCGTTCCGCGAGTCTCTTCGTCTTGCGTTTTTTTCGTCTTGCGAAGCACGGCTATTAGCGGCTTTAAGAAAAAGGAAACAAACTCGCAAGAACTCGCAAGATGTTTTGTCTTGCAAAGCAAGCCCATAGGGAAATTCGTCTTGCGGAACGACTCAAAAAACGGAAAACTCTTTCGTCTTGCGCGTTTTTCGTCTTGCGAGGCATTCGTCTTGCGGGGCACCACTGTAGTCAAATATGGAACCCTTAGATGGTTTTAAAATAGGATTAGACAAATTCATGAAGGAGAAGAGGGATCCTAGCCATGGTGGCTTGGCTCCGCCTCCACAGTTGGGAGGCAGCAATGCTTTTGAATATCAATTTCTGGAAGCCGCAGGAGGGAAGAGCTCTTGTGCTCAGGTTTCCCAAAAGAAGCATCTGGTTGGCCTCTGTGAGGAGAGGATGCTGGACTAGGTGGCCACTGGGCTGATCCAGCAGGCTCTCCTGATGTTCTTATGACAGACACATAGTTCCAGCTTCCCCCAACAACTGCATCAAGCCCTCTGCTGCTCCTAGTATTTCTTTATCCACCCTACCACCCTTTTCAGACAAGACTGGCTCTCAAAAAAGCAGCTTGCAATTAAAATCCACAAGAAAAGATTCAACATGCTAGGCAGAAGTGGAGGTGTTGAACTGTAGTTAAGTCAATTAAACTCTACCCAGAGTAGACCCACTGAAATTAATGACTCTTTATTCTCAATAGGTCTACTAGCCCTAGATGCAATCAAAAATAAAATAAACATGGTAGCATACTCCCCTCACCTCCTCTCTTTTCCTTTTGGCTGTCATTTTCTTCTTCTTCTCTTTCTTTGATTTCTGCTTGGACCAGGCTTTGTTGCGGGTGAATTTTCTCTGCGCACCGTGCTCCTGCCACTCCTTCCTTCGCTGCTCCAACAGCTTTTGCCTCTGTTTTTCTCTGTTCTTGTCCTTGAAGGCAATCGTGTCCGTGTCAATATCAACAGGTGTGAAGTCCGAAAAGCACTTGCCTTTCAGCTCCGGCATCCGTGGCATCTTCAGCAAACCAAAACCGCGGGCCAGGCTACTAAAGTCCAAGTCTGTTGAGAGGGGGCGGGGAAGAAGAGAGAGAGAAAAGTATATGGATCAAGCCACATACAGAAACCATGTGACAAAGCAGGGACTACACAGACAGCTGGGATGTCACAATAAAGCAGGGACCGTCAAGCTTTTTGGGGCCAGTGAGCACATTTGGAATTTAGAGAAAGTACCATGGGCACCAGTCACAAAATGGCTGGTGCTGGGTATGCGGCATTACATGAAATGGCTGTTGCATCTAAAAGGGGAGAAAGAGAGGCAGACTCACAAAAATGGTTCAAGCATGCCCCATTCATGCCCCAATGGAGAAAGCACCTGCGTCAGCCACCTCCATGCTTGCACCCACCCTCTGTGGAGAATGGAAGGGAGAGTGCTCGATTTGGGAGATGCTCAGCCACTGCAAACAAGAAAATCAGCAGGAAAAAAAGTCTTGTGGATTGTGAATTTTTGAAGGGATAATTCATGGGAGGTGCCATAGACAGGTCGGCTATTGGTGCCCACGGGTGCCATGTTGGCAGTCCATGGGATAAACCATGGTTCACTGTGGTTGGGAGGACCATTGGCAAGCCCTGGACTCATGTTATGCCCCCTTCCTCTCCTCCTCAGATATGGCTGTGAGGAGATCAGGAAATTCCATTTCTGATAAACTCAGGATTAGCGTTAACATCAGAACCATACTTTGCGGTTTCATCTTAACTTACTGTGGGGCCTGCAGTCTGCCTGAGCCACGCATCTCTCCTGGGATTGAGAAGGTGGCTCCGACGCCTGCAGGCTCCGTGCTGCCCAAAACAGCAGCGTGGGACTTGCTTCTGGCCACCGCCTCAGTCACCCTACAGCTGAAGGGGAGGTGGGGGGCAAGGCTCCGCACAGCACACTCTGCCCCGGCTTGGCTAGCTACGCTGCTGATAAACAAGCTGACTTCACAACACATGATTTGAAGTTGGCTTGTTTCTACAAACCATAATTAAAATCAACCAGTTTGCTCAGTTTGCATGAAATGACAGGCTGTGGTTAATCAAAGCCAAAAGCTTAGGCTTTAGACTTCTTCCTCATGGCCTTGGAAAGGAGAAGGAAAGGAGAAGGCAAAGCATGTGAGAAGCTGCGTCTCTAGCCAGAGACAGAGGTCAAGAAGGGGCAGCGCAGCTTAGGGGTAGAGCATTTGCTTTCAATACCCAAGGTTCTGGGTTCAAGCCAGGATGAAGACAAATTTAATAAATAAATTATAAATCTCTAGGTAAAGGCTGGGAGGGACGCGGGTGGCGCTGTGGGTAAAAGCCTCAGCACCTAGAACTTGCCGATCGAAAGGTCGGCGGTTCGAATCCCTGAGGCGGGGTGAGCTCCCGTCGTTCGGTCCTAGCACCTGCCAACCTAGCAGTTCGAAAGCACCCCCGGGTGCAAGTAGATAAATAGGGACCGCTTACTAGCGGGAAGGTAAACAGCGTTCCATGTGCGGCGCTGGCTCGCCAGATGCAGTTTGTCACGCTGGCCACGTGACCAGGAAGTGTCTGCGGACAGCGCTGGCTCCCGGCCTATAGAGTGAGATGAGCGCACAACCCTAGAGTCTGTCAAGACTGGCCCGTACGGGCAGGGTTACCTTTACCTTTACCTAAAGGCTAGGAATGTCCCCTGTCTGAAACTTTAAGAAAGCCACTGCCAGGAAGCACTGTCTACACTGAACTAAATGGACCAATGGTTCAGTAAGAAGCAGCATATGCCAGCAGGGGGCCTTCCAGATGTTTTCGACTAGAACTCCCTGATGATGGGAAGTTGTGGAAGGTACCAGGTTGGTGTCGGCTGCCATAGAGCATTCCTGAATCAAAACGGCCAGCAAAAATACACACACATACACACCCCTAGTGCAAATTACCTTTCATCCTGAAGATCAGGTTGCACTCATGTTTGGCATAAGCTTGCACGTAAGATACAAAG
Source organism: Podarcis gaigeae (assembly GCF_964106915.1). Taxonomy (NCBI): domain Eukaryota; kingdom Metazoa; phylum Chordata; class Lepidosauria; order Squamata; family Lacertidae; genus Podarcis; species Podarcis gaigeae. The sequence continues at coordinate 38,268,507 of NC_139693.1, forward strand.
GCCTTCATCCCCTTCTCATAGAAAGCTCTGTCAGCCAGACTGAGAGACTTCAGCTTCGGCAGGACATCTGCCACGTTGCTCTGCAGTTTCATTTCCTGCATGGGACACTGTCAAGAGGAGTCCAGTTTCAAATTATCTGAAACAAGAAACTGGAAGTGCACCCCTTAATTCAGCTACTTTTAAATACGACATACCATGTGAAGAATTTTGCAAGTCAGAAGACCTTTTTTTGCACATCATCTTTGCCAAAAAAAGCTTGCCAAAGATTTGTGCAGAAGGGAGAATTTCTGAAGGTGCATTCCCCCCCCCCCAAACTAGGAGTACTGCATAAGCAGGAAAAGTCACACCTGTCAATAATTACTTATTTATTAATTTCATTTATTGTCTCCCATAGAGCATCCCAAAGCAGTAAGACAACAATTTCACATCCAATAGAGAGGCAGGCTAGGATACAAATCTCCACATAAAAGACCCATTGGAAAAGGAAGTCCAATAGGCACCGAGGGGAATTAGAAGGCACCTGTTTCTGACACATTCTGAAAAGCAAGTGCCACCACACTAAATGCTTCATCCCCACACTGTACAGAACAGATCTAGTAAGACAGAACTGCAGAAGGCCCTCACCTGCAGAGCACAGTGCATGGTTACATACCCTGGTCCCTAAAAGATGTAGAGGACTTTGTAGAACAGTCAATATTCCTTCCCCATCACAGATTATTCAGGAACTGCATTCTCAGTGGAACCTGGAAGCATTCTCCCTTTCCATTTTTGAAAACAGAGAAGCCCACGCACCTTTTGGTTAATGGCTAGAAAACTGATGTAGGCTTCTTCCATGGGAAGCAAGAAGACAAGTGCGCTGCCCAAGTGCCCGATGCGTGCAGTGCGGCCACAGCGATGAACGAAGGCACTGGAACAGCGGGGGAAAGTGGTTCAACACAAGGAAAAGGCACACCTCCTTGGAGGCCAGCACAGGCCCCCACATTTGTATGCTATCACTGTTGAACTCAGCAGACCCTTTACTTCCCACTTTTTCGCAGCCATAAACCAGAGTGGCCATTAAAGATTGGTTGCATTCTTAAAGAGAAGGGAAGAAACACTCAGTACCTTGCATTGCTTGGAGGGTCACACTGCAAAACCCAGTTCACCTCTGGAATGTCTATGCCTCGGGCCATCACATCGGTGCAAACCAGAATGCCACTAAGAAATCATGGGGAAATGCAAAGTTTTAGGAGGGGACGGAAATAAAACTGAAATAACCTAGTGATTCTCCCAACTTAATTGGCTCTTATATGCAGAACGTTGATCCTGCAACAAAAAGGTGCAGCGTGGAGTAGCGCTGATCAGGAATCAAGCCACTCTATTTCCCCCTCCCACCTAAAAAAAATCTATCAACATTCTGTAGCCACAGAGCATGCTCAGTCCTCACTGGGGTGTTTTTGAGCCCTGCCTGCCTGCCCAGCCGCCACTTTTAGGGTTTGTTTTCTAAAGATGCTTGGGATTTCTGCAAACCTTTGAGTTCTGCCAAGTCTGCTGATATCTCCCTGTTGTACATGGATGGTACTATTTTGGCTACAGAAGAATCAACAGTTGCAGACTGAACATTAGAAATAGAGGAAATGACCCTGAAGCACACAATCCTGAAGTCTTAGCAGTTTTTCCAACAGTCTTACACCGAAATCATATATATATGTGTTGGGGGGGGGGAAGAGATGCACACACCCACACACCCACACATTTCTAGCAGTTGGCTAAACCAGTCCTTATGAAAATGCATCTCACCTTGGAAGTTTCCGGAACTCCGTGAAGATCCTATTCCGTTTGTGTTTCATTTTCCCATGGATGCACATTATTTTCACATTCTTAATCAAGGATTCCAAAGTCTTTCCAAAATACTCCACACAAGCGCAGGTACTGCAAGTATAAACAAAATGCCACAAAATGGGTCAGCTTTGCGATTCTTCATTTTTGACGGCCTAAAGGCCAAGATCCAAAGAGTGGTGAAACTACTTTGACCAGAGCTCAAGGCAGGAGAGTATGATTACCTCAGAGTATTGCAGACGAAGGAGCTGAAGCTGGAAAAGAGCAGCTTCCTTGAGGCCATGCTCTACCAGAGTTGTTAAAAATCTAAATGAATCAGTCCCTCTACATCTGTCCTCCACGCCCTCAAGCAGGGCCTTCCTCCTTCAAGCTGAGTTTCCCAGCAGTGCCCCATGCCACTGAGGCAACAGGGAACCTTGACTTGTTACAACAGGAATTGTGAAACTCCAATGTTGCTGGACATCCCAACCCTCACCAGCACCAACCAGGATGGCCGGTGGTTGGGAATGATGGGAGCTGGAGTCCAGAAGGTATTGGCCTGAATATAAGCCTCACTTTTTCCCAAATTCTGACAGTGAAAAGTGCGGCTTAAATTCGCGACCTTACAAAAATGGGCTTTTACAATATCGCTGCTGAAACAGACATACGGTAAAACGGAAAGGGTGTGAGTGCCTGCGGAATTTTAAGGGAGCGACTTATATCCGGGTATTGTCTTTTTTTCTTTTTCCCCCTTGAATTTTAAAGGTGCGACTTATATTCAGGCCAATACGGTAATTCTGAGGAACTTCTGAGGACACCCCTTTAGCTACTGAGCCAACAAATTAGAGTGCTTAGGGTGGTAGATAGTTCTATTTTTAAAACAAAACAAAACCAAAAACATTTCTCTATGTGTTTCAATCTACTTTCCTTTTCTCAATGCTGAATGAGACATTGATCACGTCATGGGCATTTCTTTCCCGGATGAAGACATATCTGAACATCTAAGGGTGGGGAACCTGTCCTGTCCCGTCCCCCCACATTGCTGGACCCCCAACTCCCATCAGCCCCAGCCATTATGTTCAATAGTCTGGAATGATGGGGCTTAGGGGCCAGCAACATCTGGAGGGCCACAGATTGCCCCAGCCCTGTGTTAAAGGACCTCCCTGCCCTTAGCATCACCTGAAAAAGACAAGGTGTTTTTCTGCCTTGTGTTGGCGAAGGAAGTGGACCAGCTGGTTAAATTTTTCTTCTGCTTTGCAGATCTAAGAAGAGGAGGACAGAAACATAAAGAGGCAGGGATAAATAGATGGCAGCAGGAAGCAACAAAACACAACAAACACCAGAGCCAATCAAAGCCCTCCTTAAAACCCTTTTCAAGATCAATCTGGAAGCTTCCCTTTAGACTGCAACTGTTAACCAAAAATAATAATAATAAAAAAATCTCAATTACAGTCATACCTTGGTTCTCAAACGGAATCCGTTCTAGAAGTCCATTCGACTTCTGAAAATGTTCGAAAACCAAGGCGCAGCTTCTGACTGGCTGCAGGAGCTATAGGGTTATAGCCAACAAAGATGTCCTAGTCGGGCATGGACAATGGACTTGCAAAATGGACTTTCTCCTTCCTCTCCCTTTCTCACCTCCCAAAGAGAGCTCTGCTTGAGAGAGCTGGGGGAGACTCCCAGAACCTGACATGGCTGAAGGGAGCTTCCTGGGTTACTCTAGAGCCATCCTCACCATGTAGTAGTTTTGGAGGCGGGTGGGGGTCTTCTGAGTGTTGCTCGCTGCCATTCCCTTCTCCTTCACCGAGATGCGGACAGGGTTCCGGAGACCAGCCCTCACCAGGTTCTCGACTTCTTGAGTTTGAGTTGCCGAAAAGAGCCCTGTTCGTCTCTGCTTGGGCAACAAGTCCAGAATGGTATTTAAACTGCAAGCGAACACAGTTAGAAAGGTCAGAAGAGCTCTTCTGAATCAAGGCCAAAGATACACAAGGGGAGAACTTCATTCAGTCTTCATTTTAAAGGAAACCAAGCTAATGCTAATGATATGGATTAACATGTAGATAAAAACAGTTATCATTTGGATTGTGCACTTCTCCAAATTTTGCAATGCAGTTTTGGTTAAAAAATGCATATATTCTGTTTTAGAGTGGGAATGTGTACAAAATGTATGTTTCAGGGACAACTACATGCACATTTAGGGGGAAATGCCTACAATTTAAGCAAATGTTTGGGTAGTATTTTTAAAAGCCACAGAAAGCAAGATGGAATGAACTCAACACCAGCAAAACTGTCACAGAATGGCAGTAAACTGATCCATCCATCCATACTTCTTAGTCCCAAAGTGCTCAATCAGATGTCTTGCAATTTAACTATTATGAAATTTATAATCCAGCTCAAGAGCAGGCAACAATCAAAAGTGCTGATGGAAGGTCCCTCTTACTCCCAAAGCAAATACCTTGCTTCAAAGCCCATATCCAGAAGCCGGTCTGCTTCATCCAAGACCAAAACATCTAGAGATTTCACAGAGCTGGCCAAATCCAGCCCATCCGATTTTCTCCTGAACATGTCCTCCAAACGGCCTGGAGTAGCTACCATGATGTGTCCACTGTTGGGTACAGAGGGAAAAACCTCATTTTTATGGTTGGCTTGGGGGAAAGTATATAACTGCAGGGAAAGTCACAGGAGAGTCCAATCTTTTTGGAACTGGGATCAATACAATCAAGAAAGAAATCAAGAAGGAAAAGGAGATGTTCTCTGTCTGTGCACTACCATATATCACAAACACAACTGCCACCTCTTCCTCCCCCTTGCACCAAAACGTTTTACTCCACTGCCACAAGGCTCTTGCTGAATGCTTGAGAAGCCCAAAATGCAAAGTGACATTTTCAAATCTTATGACTTCTAAGCTCTTGTTAGTGCTACAGTATTAATAGGAGAGAACGAAATATGAAAGCATGTCAAAAACTGCTTTTGTGAAATTCCACTGAAATTAAGCTAGTCAACCATGTGCTTAGAGTCTTAGAATTGTAGAGTTGAAAGGGAATGGAGAAATCCTTTTTGCCCAACATAGGGTTCAAACCCACAAACCTGATGTTAAGAGTCTCATACACTACTAACTGAGCTATCAGAGATCAAATTATTACTAGGACCCACAAGGATCAAATGGCACAGCACTGTCCATACCCAATAGACAGATAGGGGCTGGGGAGTTGCTATAATAAATCTCAATAATATCTAAAGATACTGTACCAAAAAATAGTATCAATAACCACCAACCCCCCCCCCCAAAAAAAACTAAACAAGAGTTTTTTGCAGCAGGAGTCAGTCAGGGCCCCACCCTCCCAGGTCAGGTGGGAAAAGGCCAGCAAGGCAGGGACCAAGTCTCCCAAGACACACAGCCAAGATGATCCAATGATAACATGGTATCATTGCTTTTCTCCTATATTTACACTGGGACAAACTGGTTGAATAATCCCAAATGCAGATCCCTGGAATTGCTACTGAACTACGATTCTACTCAGAAAATGCAGGACACATAGTAATTTCAAACTCAAAGGAGTTCAGAAAATCTGATGCCCAAGTAGTAAGATTTCAGCAGCACTGGCCAGTCAGCAACTCACCCTCGTTCTTTGAATCTTTCTACATCTTCCATGGGATTCTTTCCGCCGATTAGAAGGCACTGGCTGAAACAAAGCACACACACGCTATTCAAAAAAGCCACCAGAGTGAGCCATCGTGCCCAGCTTCTTAGCAATCAGAATCATTTATGTAAGAATCATTTACATTATTACCTAAACTGTGGGAAATACTTTGTGAAATGGGATATCACTTCGTCTATTTGAATGGCAAGCTCTCGTGTGGGAGTGATGACAACAGCACCAACCTGAAACATCAGAAAGAAAATGGGAGGGAAATATACAGGCCAACGATTTTCTTCAATGCAATCCGCTCCTCCACCCTGAACAAATGCAACTGGTAGCACTTCCTGCGGATTTGAACTGAACTGAGGTGATGGCAGAGTGGCTGAGGATCCAGAGAAATGCAGATGACAAGGGGCTCAACACACTTTGAGCTCCTTATGTATGGCTGTCAAATAGGGGTGAATCAAAAGCTGCTACACCATAGCTGTTTGGCTGGATGTGCCACTACTGCTGCCTCTCTGCTTCTGGGGAACGAAGTAGCCTGTGGCTACCTGCCAGAGACAGGAGAGGTTTGCAGCTGTGGAGCACTTTTCATTAGACAAGGAGGTGGTGTTAGAAAACAAGCTTGCTCCATCTTCCATGCAACAGCCCATTAGATTTCTGAAGATAGCTATCATATCTCCTCTGTCTCCTTTTTCACATGCTAAACATATGAAGTTAAGAAGCTGCTTCGTATTGATCAAACCCTTACTCCATCCAACTCAGTATGGTCCACACCACAGGTAGCCAATCTCATGGGTGACCTCAACTCCCATCATACCTCTGACCATTGGCCATGCTGGCTGAGGCTAATGGGAATCAAGATGTAACAACATCTAGAGGCCAGCAGATTGGCTTGATCTATACTGACTACACTGACTGGCAGTGGCTCTCCAGGGTTTGAGGATTTGAACCCGGATCCTTTGCATACAAAGCAGATGCCTTACCACTGAGCTATGACTCCTCCCTCAAGGAATTGCACATGGTGACTTGCTTACCTGCTCCTGCCAGAAATTAAAGCATTCCACAGCCACAGCCTCCTTTCATCTCAGACAAATGGCTTCAACACACCTTGATTCCCAAGAAGAAATGGCAGTGATGGAATAGCCAGTCAAGTGACTCTAACATTGCAGCTTTTGAACTGCTGCTATGCTACAGTCACATGTTCGCTGAAGAGAAACCTCAGAGATCACAGCACTTTCAGCCTCGTTATTTCAGTCTTCCTCTGCCCTAAGAGTGCAAATTATGGTTCACAGAGGAATGCACTAGGTAAGAAAACCACTCTTAGGTCAGATGTAGGTAAACCATCTACAACTATGAACCGCCTTGAGACCTCTGGGTATAGGGCGGTATATAAATTAAATATATAAATAAGCCCTTAGAACACTGGAAATAAGCTATGTAAGTGACAAGTCTTTTTCACTAGCCCTCTGCAGAAAACAGAAATGAAATACCAATGTTCTTAGGCACCAGCATAAGAGACCTTTGGCTCCTGGGAACCAATTGCTCAAAACTATTCTCCCAATCTTCCTATTTTTTAAAAGCAGGGCAGAAAAGAACAGTGACATTTTACCTGCATTTTCTTGAGCTTTTCTTCCCGTCGGAGAAGAATTTCTATGATTGGAATAACAAAAGCTAAAGTTTTTCCACTGCCAGTTACCTGCAGACATGAAAACAAGAGACATCAAAAATAGTTCTTTCAGCAAAAGGCCAAAAGTCACAGGGAAGTTGAGCGGCAAGACACTTACCGCCTCAGCTGCCACATCCTTATTTGTCATAAACAAAGGAATCGTTGCAGACTAGAAGAGAGGCAGAAGTGTAAAAAAAGGATTATTATTTCATTTTTAAAATTTAGTCCCTCTGTAATTTTCAAAAGGAACTCAAGATGGCTAACTAATCCAAGCATTCCAACAATATTAAAATACGTAACAATCCACATTCCAATGCCCATCAAGAAATCAAGGTATTCACATAAAAACCTATAATAAATTTCCAAAAACGGTCAACATAACTAAAATATCAAACAAAAACAAGAAAAAGAAATTACGGGGCAATGCTAAGTGACAGGATAGGGAACCTGTGACCTGCCAATGTTGTTGGACCCCAATTCCCGTCAGCTTCAGCTAGCCGCGACAATAGGCAGGGATGATGGAAGTTGCAGTCCAACAACTTATAAAGAGTCACAAACCCCCAAACCTTGTTTTAAAGAGAACTGCAGGCAGAGGGAATATTGGGGAAATGATCTTTCTATTAAAGCAGGTGATGTAAAGCAGATGCTGCTGGTGGAACCTTAGTCTTTTATTTTATGACATAAATTTATTACATTGGCACTTTCTCTGCTGCCTTTTTGGTGCGTATTGAAGACCTTCCTTTTTGCACAAGCCTTTTACGCTTTCCCAGTCTGCATCTGTACAGTGGTACCTCGGGTTACAGACACTTCAGGTTACAGACTCCGCTAACCCAGAAATAGTACCTTGGGTTAAGAATTTTGCTTCAGGATGAGAACAGAAATCGTGCTCAAGTGGTGCAGCAGCAGCGGGAGGCCCCATTAGCTGAAATGGTGCTTCAGGTTAAGAACAGTTTCAGGTTAAGAACGGACTTTTGGAACGAATTAAATACGTAACCAGAGGTACCACTGTACTGGAATTGTTTTTAAGATGTTTCTGTTTTATCTCTTGTTGTTTGCCGACCTGGAGTTCTTTGGGAGGAAGGACAGGATATTAACTTAATTAACAAAGAAAGAAGAAATATGCCACTTTTCCTCCAAGGAGCTCAGAGTTCTCCCCCTCTCAATTTTATCCTCACAACAACTCTTGACAGGTAGGTTAGGCTAAGAGACAGTGACTGCCCCAGACCACTCAGTAGGCTTCCTGCCTGAGTGGGGAGTTGAATCCTGTCTCCAAGACTCTAGTCCAACACTCTAACCACTATGAGGGCTGCTCTGAAAGCGTTACTTTGTATGGGAGACATAGTACTGGTAAAGCTGTGTGGGGTGGACCTGATCAGCACCCGAATGAATGGGAGACCACTGCAGTCCTGCCCATATGCAACCTGGCTAAAGCTGCACCAAAATCCTTGCTGTATGGCTCCACCATCAGAGGTGAGACACATTATGACTGGGAAAAGGTCCTTCTCACTTGCAACGCCATTCATGGAACTCTATCACAACAGAAGCTTATTTGGCACCTACTAAGCTGTATTTTCAGTGCCAAACAGTATTTGTATTCTTGTTTTGAGTGACTGTTTCCTACACCTGTTTGCTAATAGTCTGGAGTCTTCCCCTCCACACTCGTAGAAGCCTTGTTTTGAGTATAGAACACTGGTAGGCAAACTAAGGCCCGGGTGCCGGATCCGGCCCAATCACCTTCTAAATGTGTCCTTTTATTTTAAATGCATCTCTGGGTTATTTGTGAGGAATAGAAATTTGTTCATTCCTGCCCCCCCAAAAAAATATAGTCTGAAGGTCTGAGGGACAGTAGACCAGCCCCCTGCTGAAAAAGTTTGCTGACCCCTGGTCTAGAATGTTGATCACTGTTTTGTTGATTTCTAGCGAGTCATATTTCTTGTAGGAAGACAATGTGGTTTCATGGTGTTTATGTACGAGGCACAGCCCTCTCGATCTTCGTTTTGGGCACCCCTGGCTCTCCCTTGCTTGTGGTGATGGCGTTGGCAGCGTGGGGACCAGCTAGAGAGCCCTGTTGGTGCTGGCGGTCCCTATGAGCTTGGTGCGGCCGTGGCGCTTGCCATCTTGCCTTGCCAGAAGACAAGCATACTTACTTTTGCGTAAAGATACATAGGACTGCAAAGGTACACAATCAACTACTCTGAAAGCAGAACTAACTTACAGTGGTACCTCGGGTTAAGAACTTAATTTGTTCCGGAGGTCTGTTCTTAACCTGAAACTGTTCTTAACCCGAAGCACCACTTTAGCTAATGGCGCCTCCCGCTGCTGCCACACCGCTACTGCGCGATTTCAATTCTCACCCTGAAGCAAAGTTCTTAACCTGAGGTACTATTACTGGGTTAGTGGAGTCTGTAACCTGAAGCGTCTGTAACCCAAGGTACCACTGTATTTCTAACTCACACTTTTCCACAACCATCCAAGAGCCATGATTTAAAGGGGGGCACCAGTAACAAGAGCAATACATGCCAAAGACGATTAAAACCCTAGAGGGGGTTTGGTGCAAAAATCCAGGCTCATTTGGGTTGAAGGCTTTGCATTACACATATACATCTATATACCTAGATAAACGCACATGTGCATGATACACATCGCTCTCATCTCTTTTAAGGAAAGAATCCCAGAAGTGTGGCGCTGGAAGGGGTCCGGGGAGCCATCTAGTCCACCCCCTTCCCGAGGAGGGAGATCAGAGCCGGCTCCCTTTCCCGTCCCCGCTGCCTACCTGCACCGGCGTCATGTGCGTGAAGCCCAGCTCCCGCAAGGCCCGTCCCACGCCAGGGCTCAGCCGGACGGGCAGCGAGTCCCACGTTCCCTCGGTCACCGTCTCCATGCTCCCGGGCGCTCAGCTCCCCGTCGCCGCGGCAGCCAATCCGCGTCCGCCCTTCCTGCGGTCCCCCACGGGGCAGGCGTCCTCCGCCTTAAGCGGCCGTTCCGGGAAACAGAACTGCGGAACTTTAGTTCCGCGTCAGCGCTGAGCGGCGCGGGGCGCAGGGAGCAGGCGACTCCCGCGGGATCACAGTTTGTTTCCTTTAAAAGCCTGCTGACTTACCCATTCCTGCAAAACTCTGGAATCCACAGCTCATTGTCAACAGACACGGGTGTCAGTAGTGGGATACGAACCCTGCTTCCATTCAGAGACCAGAACAGAGCCAGAAGTACGAATGGCTGTGAAAAGACCAAAAAGTTTTGGAGGAAAGTTCATTTCGAAATGAAAAAAAATGTAAAAAAAAACCCCTAAATTTGCATTGGACCCCAAAACTATGTAATTGGGAATGACTCCTTCAGCTACTGTATTGTGAAATCGTCAGTGGAACTATTTAGTTATATGACCACAGCAGTCAGAGTGGTGTTGTCCTGGAATAGATGCATGGAAAGAGAATATGCAGTAATGGCAAAACTCGCGAATTTAGTAAATGATAGACTCATGGCAGAACATTAAAAAACTTGGAATCTTTATAATTTGTATACAACTTAAGAGAACTGTAACAAAATGAACATTTGTATGGATTTGTATAATAGACCTTAGGTTACAAAAATATTTCCTGTTTAAAAATAGAAGCTTTGTGTGTATATGATAAAGAAATATATAGTAGAAGAAATCTTGTCTGTCTGATCTAGAAATGAAATCATAATTTAAAATAATTTTTGCTTTAGATTTTTATAATCATATATGGTATTTCTCCAATAGCAAACTACCTAGAATCGGAAATAATATTTAGTATACTAACCTTTGTTTAACTCTTGATAAATGTCAGCTTGCTGAGTTATTTTGTACCATTGTGATTCAATGTTATATTTGCCAGCAGGCAAACCCAGCAATACAGAGTTTTGCTGCTTAGCAAGAGATTTGGGGAAGTTGCTCCCGTTCTTCACTGTGATCAGATTACACACTGAGTAGTCGTCTCCAGTTTAGTGTGCAAGCAAGTCAGCCAGGCCATAGCATGAGTACCTGCCAGCAATCTCATCCTAGGTCACCTCCTATGCAGTATCAGGCAGGTGAAGTCACTAACTTCCATGAAAAACTATACCTAAGGCGAATTCTGGGACTCCAGAATCCACAGATACCTGCAGAGTCTCTAGCTCAGATGTGGGGAACCTCTGGCCCTCCAGATGTTGCTGAACTCCTGCCTGCTGGAGCTGACGGAAGTTGCAATCTAGCAAGAGGTGGGGTGGCCAAAGGTTCCCCACACCTCACCAGAGGAAAAGGATTCTGCATATGCTCAGGAACACATTTGCCCTGCGGTCTTTGAAATGCTATATCCCCCTTGGAGGTCAAGGATTTCTGTGCATGCTCCAGGACACTCAGCCAAGGTGCCAGAATTTTGGTCAGCCCAAAGGTAGCTGCTGCACTCTTTAGACACGTCTGCTGAAATTGCTGATAAATTTGCACTGGCTTCCTTGCCCTTTGAGACTATCTGAGGTGGGGACTGGAACAGGCCTGCCTTTGAGGACTTGTTAATTTATTTTAGCACTCCTTTGGAAACAAATAGGTATGTGCTTTTTGCAGTCGACTGGGCATATTTCCAAATGTGCATTCCGCAGAAAAACAACAAACTGTGAAGCATTCGTGTGCCCCATGTGCCCATGGCTCTGGAATTCATGTGCTCCCATGCCAGAGAGGTTTTATAAGCGAATTTGATGGTTCCTTTCCCCACTTAGGCCAGACAGGTCCCCCACGCGTCTGCCTTTAATGTTATGGCCCACCATTAAACTTGCACACACCACGAAATGTGCCCCCCACATGGAAAGAGCAGGCTGCATTTACCCTTTTCTCTCCCGATTTGAGTTCCACCTGAAAATTATGTGGCAGAAGTTACAAATGCTTGCAAATCCATGCCCCTGCTTAATTCCCAGAATGCGGAAGGAAGGATAGTGATATCCTTAAGGCCCCCCCCCCCAGCAAGCAGAAAAAGAGAGCCACCAAGCACCTTAGAAACAAATGGATTGATCGTGGCAGATAGGAGGGGGGGATCTTTCTGTGGATGACATTGTCAGGCTGTAAGTAGCATCCCTTTCTTTTCTTCTCATTTGTGTCACAAACTGGGAGGTTTTTCTGGTGGAAACCTGAGTATCAGGTTTGTCCCTGTCCCTCCCTTGACCTCCACCTTACACCTTACATTAAGTAAAACAAAGGAAAATATATACATGTTCCTGTTTCCCAGCAAAGTTGAGTACCCCCTATTGTCCTGGCCAAGTGTAAAAAAAAGGGTGTAGGAAATGAAATGATTGTTGCCTTTTCATTGTTTAAGGATTTTTTGTTAAGACTTTGGATTCAACACACTTATTTCAATATACAGTTGTACCTTGGTTTCGAACCTAATCCATTCCGGAAGTCCGTTCTTAAACCAAGACGTGCTTTCCCATAGCAGCAGGGGACTCAATTTACAAATGGAACACGCTCAACAGGAAGCGAAACATGTTCTACATGCAAGGCAAAGTTCACAAACCAAAACACCTACTTCCGGGATTGCAGTGTTCTTAATCCAAGTTGTTCATAAACAAAGATGTTCTTAAACCAAAGTCCCACTATATAAGCGTCAATAGACTGACCTTTTAAATAGGGAGCTACTCTTTATGTTTCTAAGCAATTTTTTACCTTTCAATTAATTCACCAATTTTATAATGGCTCTTAGTACCATTAAATAATGCCTTACTGTGGTTCCTTGGTTAATCCGTTCTGGAGTCCGGACTTAAACCAAAGTGGTCTTAAACCAAGGCATGCTTTCCCATAGAAAGTAATGGAAAACGGATTAAATTCTTTCATAAATAAAAATTGCAGCGGGAGACTTAAAAAGCATCAGATTATGTTAAATTCTCTGGGAATGGAAATACTTTAAACGAGAAGTTATTGGGTAAGCTTTTTATCATAATCCCACAAAGCTCTTAACATGCAGCTGCTAACAAACAGTAAAACAAAGAAATAAAGAGTAGAATTGCTCCTTAAAGACGCAAAGCAAGCATCAGGCTGTAGGTTTGTTTTTTTAAAGAAGGTGTTTTATTTATCGAATCTGGCCATATATCAAGAACTTTTAAATGTACATCTTCTCATTAGAATTCAACTTGTCTCACACAAGGGTTGGCATACAACAGCTGCACTGAGGGGGGGAGAGCCACCCCTTTGAAGGACAGCTGCTAAGTGTCTAGCTGAGGCTGAAAAGATTTACTTGAACCATGAAAACTTGTAACAAATTTTAATTAAATTAAATTTGGTACAAAACTCTTATGCATTACCGATAGAATGCTTCCCCCACTCTTGAAAAGAACCCAGCCCCACCCACCCCCAAAATTACAACCAATATACATCAGTTCAATATACATCAGCCACAACATAATCTTGGATCAGCACCCCGCTCCCAGAGACAGACATGGTGATTTTTAAACCCATCATCCAGACAGCAAGAAGAAAAATAGCTGGTACAAAAACTGAAGTTGATGTGTGTTTAAAAGAGAGGAACAAAATTATTTCAATACAGCCTAATTGGGAGTGCTAACTCCTTTCCTGAGTGAGGCTCCTGTTCCTTTAACAGCAGTGCAAAAAAGGAAAACCTCAACAGGTACACTTTTATCATGGAGCTGCAGTAACAGGAGCTGCACCTGCTAAATTTCTATGTGCTGCTATTAAATGCGCAAAAGCCTCTTGGGAAGATGCACTTGCAGCAGGGAAACAGCACCCGTTTCATTTCTCCCCGCTACATAAAAGGCACAGGAGTCTTCGTTATAGGAAAGGGGGTTGCAGTCCTAGTGGTGTTGTGACCACACAGCAGCATAGCTGCTGCTTCTTTCATGTATCGGATGTGTAGCACGGTAATAACCTCCCTACCACCGCCTCCCAGCCCGCCCATCACCACTGTTAAAACCCTTTGGCATCAGGAACCAACATCCTGGATACTAGTTCTACAACAGTGCCAAACACAGGAGCAGCTTTGGATTGTAAGCAAAAAGGAAAAGATGTAGCTAAGTCCCCCCTAAATGGCTGCCTGTTCATAAATTTGCACACAAGAACACATGGTTAACTGGCAAGAACTGTGTTGTATTTTCATATCTTTAATTAAGAACTTCAGGACCAAGCCAGTGTAATTACAGAAGGAGTACAGGAGACCTTATAGAAGCCACCTATGCACCCCCTAGTAGAGCAATCCGCTGGTTTCAGTATGTTTGAACACCAACATGCCCATTTCTTTCTTGGCATGCTTTCTTGACAGTTTTGTCAGGCTTGTCCGCATGCCACAATTCCACTCCTGGGTAAAGCGGAGAGGAAATCCTCTGATCAAATTAAAAAGGGTCTCCCCCACAGGCATTTAAAAGGTTTTTTAGGACCTTGTGCCATTTCCCTTACACAAAAACAGTATTCTATTACCAAAAAAGGGAGACAGAAAACAATCAAGGAAAATTTTCACTTGATCAATAGCGCTGGTTTAAAAACAAACTTTTGCAATTTCGTTGAACTCACTTTGGCTTGTGAGAAACAAAGTTTACCAATTTCAATGTACAACTCTCAGCCCATGTTTCCCTAGAGAGGGTATCTATAGATACATAGATATATAAAATTAAGCTAAGAAGAAACTGAAAACACAAGTTTTATAGTTCAGAACATAGGGATAAAGAAAACTAAGTGAATTTTGTGACCAAGTTGTTTTGTAGAAGTGAATGGAGAATCTGGGATCACTGGAGAGAGAGGCCAAGGGGGGAAAGTTTGATTAAACAACTCTCCGGACTTCAAAAAACCTCTTCAGATAGTAGATTTGTCCCAGTGTCATGGCAACTAGTACAAGAGCTTCAAAGAATGACCAGAGGACCACTCTGCTATTTGTGTTGTCGTTAACTAGTGAAAAAAAGGAGGAAAAAACACACGATTAAAATACAGGAATGAAAAGAAGCTAAACACACTGAAGCCTAGAGAAACAAAGCATCGCCTCCTCCCATACAAACCCACCCTGCATGCGCGGATCATCAGCGGAAACCCTGTTCTGTGTTTCCAACCTGCCAGCTGAGGTACAGCAGGCGGGTACAGAAGGTTAGGCCTTCTGGGCACCCAGGCCATGGAACATTCCAAGAAATAGGAGTGGCCCAAACTTCCTTGCCTTTCTACAAGATGCTAATAAACACATATTAAATCATGAAAATTATGGGTCTTCGCTTCTATAGATTAGTGTTGCAACATCAGGTGCCAGCTCCTTCTCCGATATGGCTGGCTACTTTATTTTGAGTGTATAGTTCTTGGTAAATACGTTGTCATTTTCTAAAGTGCTGCTTTGAGAATGATACTCGCCCTTACATTGGAAAAACAGTGTTAAGTGATGCAAAACAGGGGGAAATAATTATTGATGCAAAGGAAGTAATAACACCCATATGTGCCCTGGGAGTACAACCATGTTTTATGCAATTTGTTTTACAGGATTCTCAAAAAAGGTTTCGAGTTTTCTCTTTTCTAAAAACATGCCAGCATTTAAGAAGCAGCATGAAGAAAGTTAGTGGCAAGCAGTGTCTAAGAGACTACTAAGGTACAATTAATAAATTTAATTGATTTAAGTATCTCTCTGCCATGAACTTTTAAAAATGATTTTTATTAGTTTTACAAAATAAATCTCAAACCTAACACATTAATATTAAGAAATTAGACAAAATTCTTCTGAATTTTAGGACTTCCCTCCTCCTCTCTGTCGGTCCTTAGTATATCTAAGTCCAACTGTGTATGATAATTTCTCCCCATTAAAATCCTCCAAAGTATCCAAAGTCTCTGCCACATTGCAGGAGTTGTTAAAAGTCTGCCAAAGAACTCAAGTCTTTAGTGTTCCTTTAAATACAGTTTTGATTTTCCCGATTTCTGATTTTTGTGGTGGGGAGCAGGGAGACAAGTCACTTCCTTGGCCTTCCCAAATGTATTCAAGTTGGGGTTTATTAGGTGATAATGAGCATGAAGCACTTTGATGCACCATATAAATCAGCTGTGTAGATAGGAAGCTACTAACTCTTATTTGGGGAAGGTTCTCAGGCAGGGTGGAAGGAGAAGAACTTGCCCATGTGAAGACCACCTGGTGGAAACCCTCACACATATGGTTCTTAATTGTAAACTATATGTTGATCTCCATCAGCAATTTCTAGATCAACTCTGCATCCCCAAATGGAAACCAGAGTTGGAGGTCATACATTTTCTATTATTGGGGAATGATCAGGAGCTCACCAAGTTAGTAGCTAAATATCTCTATTTGGTTTTTTGTCGTCAAAATACACTGCAGACGCCTGATCTCCCTGGAGACCTAGAGATGTGACGACAGACTGCTCTGCCTCCTTTCTTTTAGCAAATGTTTTGTGCCACTGGGGAAGTGGTAATTCTGTATTGATTTGCTTTGGATGTTTGGATGTGATGCCAATAAAAGGTTTGATGATGATGACAGTAACTCTTATAGCGTGCAGTTCTATTGTGGATCTGGAGGGGAAGCCGCCTCCTTCAGGACATGCATAGAAGCACAGGCTGCTAAAGCCCCTTGGATAATTTTCTAGAGAGCAGCTTTCTACCAAGTGCAGACTGACAAAGGAGAGGCAGCAATCTGCTAACCTTCCACTAGCCCACTAAATTCCCATGCCACAAGGAATGGAAGGCCTTGCTGGATGGCGATGCAGGTAACCTGTACATGCCAACCAAAACCACTTACTTGCTCGGTGTATCCTTTCACGGACTTCCATGTATTCCTGTTCATGCTTGACAGCGGTCATGGCCACCGCTAATTCATTAATCATCTCTTCTAGCTTGTTCTGATGAGCTGCAGATGGATCACAAGACATCAGATTTGTGATGTAAGCAACAAAACCCAACTACAGTGGCATATAAGACTGAAGTCTTCACAGCCAACCACTGCACATCTTGGGGAAGGGTTGATGTTTTTTAACCAGGCACAAAAATTCCCTTTACCTGGGTATTCATTCCAACATCCAGTTACCTCGGGCAAGTTAGGTGAACAAGTACTGCTTTCACAGCATTACAATTAAGATGCTTTAGAAAACCAAGGTAAATAACTTTGTAATACATACAGAGTTCTGTTCTATAAGTCACATATGACTGCATTAACTTATATTCTGTGGTTGGTTGGCATCTGTCTGTCTCACTCAAGAGACAATGGAGTGCACCTCCGGGGGTGAAGGCAAACTGCTGCGTTAGCAGCACTGAAGTGACTCCTCCAGGGCAGAAGCCTGCGTGGTATACATGGAGGACCTGGGCTGCCCAGATTACAAGACCCTCTCTCCGTCTTGCTGATGTGGTCCAAAGGAAAGCAGAACAAGACGTTTGGCGCCAGCTTGGCTGCAGGAGCTGCCATAAAGAGGCGTACACGGTGCCATCCAACCATCTTAGGGACTCCACTCCAGATTTCTGTGGGATTTACTGCTTAGTCTTTTCTTCCTAATCCCTTATTCTCTGGGGCTTGTAGGGGGTAAAAGTCCCCTTCCACTATTCTATTCTATTGAACTGGCTGCCAGGCTGCAATCCTAGGTATAATAAGACCCATTAAATTCAACAGGACTTACTTTTGAATAGACATGGTTAGGATTGCCCTTTTAATTGCTGTGTTTTTAGGGTGATGATTTTTGTTTTACTAATGGGTTTTAACAGGGATGTGTTTTACATCCAATGCAATGCTCTTAGCAGCATATAAATTCAAAACATATTTGTAGTCTACTCTCTTCTACTCCAGAGCACTTATCAGAAAGCTGGTCTTCAATATTTCTCTCTGTGTGTTTATAGGGAGTCTATTCCCAGTAACCCCCATACCCCCCAAAAAAAATGCAGAAAGGGGTCTTGCTCAGCAGCATGTCCCTTTGAAGAGCAACTCTGCTGCATCATCACTGCTCCAGCGGCACCTGTTATCTCTGATCCCTGTTCTGACAGCTGCTTGGGACCCGGTGTGGCTTACTCTCTCACCTAATCTCAGCCTTAAAGCAATTCCCTTCATCTACGGCTGGGTCCCTTTATGGCCAGGGAGATGGGGCAACGTCATGTGACCACCACCCCTCCTGGCAAACTGCAGAAGAGGCATCTCGGTTCAAGGACCTAAGCATTTATTTGATCATTGAAAGAACCATTTACCAAGCAGGCATTGCCTGATAAAGTATGACAAGGGAATGAAAAGCAGTTTCTACCTGAAACCGACTACATTTATATCCTGCTCTTTTCCCAACAAGAGAAGTCAAGGCAACTCACATATGGGGTTCCCAAGCAACCTCCCATCCTGCCACTGACCAGACCCAGATCTCCTTAGCTTCAGCAAGGTGGGGGTCTCATGCAAACTATGCCTGGAAAGCAAACTTACAAAACTATTTCACAGAAGCTTAATGCTGGGAGTGAGAACAGGACAGGTGCAGAGATTTCAATGAGCAAGCCAACAACCTTGAACAGAAATACAGTACCTGGTGACTTTGTAGTTTTGTAGAATCCCATTCAAACAGAATCTCTGTTAGGGAGTGAAAAACTTTTACAGAGAGACCTTCCCTCCCTCTCACTCACACAGAAACACACTCTTCTCACACCCAGCAGCTTAGTTAACCCACTTTGAGAAATACTGGCATGAATTACTTTGCCTTCATGGTGTTTAGTTAGCACAAAAAGGCAGAATTCTTTCTAGAGGGATAAACTGGTATAAAGTGAGAGAAGAACAATGGGAAATACAAAGGAAGTCCTCAAACTTTACATCAAGACCTTCAGGTCCAAGACAAATCACACAAGTAATGCAATATGGGTGCCCTATTAGTAAGACCACTCTTATGCACACTTTTAAACATGCCAACACCCACACATGCGTGTTAAGTGGTGGTCTTCAGACAATGATCTCCCTCTCAAAACGATTTCAATCTGTCAAGAGTTTTGTGTATGGATACTCAGGCTACTGGTAGTAATAGCTGGGACAAAACAAAAGGACCCGAAAACTGGAAGGGGTCTTTAGGTCATTTAGTCCAACATCCGGCTTCATCTGGGTGATGGATACTTACGACGACGAGAGGCCCAGCCAATATCCATCCTTGCAGTTTTTGTCCTCAACACTGGCAGCAGGAGACCAGTAATGGCATGAAGGACAAGGAGGAAACTATGAATTTTTAAAGCTGGGGTGAAGGGTCAATGGCCTCCTCAAGAGACATACAAAATAACAGGATGTGAGGGCAGAAGAGAGAGAAAGTATAGGAGTGTGCACCTTTCCTGACAATTAGCCACACCTCCTTAGGCCAGCCTACCTCACAGATGAGAACCACGGTCATGATCCAAACCATGCAACTTGGTCTGAGTGTTTATACTTGCATTTCTCAAACAGAATCCTCCACAACTGAATGAGAAACCAGTTTTAAAAGCAGTTCCAGATTTGGTATTAGAGAAGACTGCTGTTCAGATAGAGAATGGGGAAAGAGAAAAAAGCCTACAGTAGCAATTTGGATCTTAATGGTTGAAGGACTTCAAAGTGGCAGGAGCTGTTCACACTCAGACCTGAGTGCAATACCATTGTGGTAATCATTGCGTATTAGCAGGAAGTCACACAAAGAGTGGCCCCAATAGGCATTAGCAGATTATGTAGCAAATTATGAGAAGCGATGCAGGAGGACTAGCAAGCTTCTTAAAAGCATTGCACATACCATCCCAGTTATCTCCACCACCTAAAAAAAAGCATGAGAAATGAACAAATATACAGGAAGATGCTGAGCATGTCTAGTAAGCAAAGGTGAATACATCAAAACACACGATGGGCGAAATGAGGGATGAAGGTAAGGCTGCAAATGTCACAGGGACAGAGGTATGACGAAACCACAGGGAGAGGTGGGAGAAAAGCGACCAGCTACCTGACTCAACTGTTCTGGCACCAACCAGTCTTTAGAGCGCTGCTCTGCAGAAAGCTGAAGAATTATGTACAATTCTAAGACATCCCCTTTTAGGGACTTCAAGCCACAAGATTACCCGTATTTATTTTTCAAATTGATGGGGCGGAAAGCGGTCATTTAATTAAATATCCCTTATATTTCCTCGATCCATGTCCATCACATAGCAAAAAGGGCTAATAAGTTATATTATGAAACATTTAAATCCAGGAGAGAATGTGTTTGGAATTCTGAAGCCCATAGAACAATATCTGGAAAACGGAGACGCTGGGGAAGGACAATAACATATAGGAGGAGAACATGGGTGAAAGGTGCCATTTTGTTTCCGGGATTCGCCCTCACCTTCTGTCTCCATATCTTGCCCCTTTGGAGCTTCACCAATGTCAATAGTGAACATCACTATCTTTGGAGTCATGGTGGACATTTTGTTGCTGAAGCAAAACTTGTATGTTCCATCCATGTGAGCAGCAAAGGTGTATTTCCCATTGGACTCTCTGTCTCCTTTGTAGATGACTTTGTTATCAGGCCCCATTATCTGGAAACAAGAAGGAAAATCTTTACTTTTTACCACCTTATGCATCATTCACATCAATAAATTACATAAGCCTTGGGGAGTAATTGGCTGACACATCGTACAAATGAAGTGACAAACCACAAGGGCAAATCGAGCATTTGTTGCTGCCTCGGCTGACATCTTCCAATTTTAACTTCCAACCAACGTTTAATTTTTACTTATTTGCTCTACATCTCAGGTGCGGTTGTTGCGTAACCTGTAGCACTGAACACAAGGATCTTACCTGTGCTTGATGAAGTACCCTGCAGTAGGCACCAGAGAAGCATTTCTCTCCAGGCCTTTCTTACCCAGGGCATTGCATCATGTTCCGTCTATCCTCCGACTCTGAGCTTGCTTCACCACATGAGCAACAGATCTTATCTACTCATGTAGCAGAAGAAAAAGGAGGGAGAACAAACAATGCCACTTCTGGCTGTGGGTGAGTGATGCCATTTTTAAATGTTCCTCCACATTAAAATACACACACTCCCTCCTCTATTGTTTTGCTTATCATAAACTGTACTCGGGGCAGCAGGGGGGTGAGGGTTCATTTTTGTTTTATATGTGAAAACATTAAATCTTTTTATTAAAAAGCACCTCCCAGCAAATTAAAACTAACACAACAGGAATTAAGCCTTTAGCCCAACCTACTCACTACTGTGCTAATTTCCTTTAAACTAAACTAAAAGATAGGGAAGCTTACAAACATGAAATCCCAACTGCAGCAACCTTGTCCATTCTACTGCTTCACACAGCTACATGAGTTTATCAGTGCACCTATTTCTCCACCAATGTGGAATTATTTTAAGAATGCAGGGGGGGGGAGCAAACTGTGTTTAGAATGATGGGGAGGGTTTCAAAATCAAGGCATCTGAGGGCCAGTGTGCCTGTCTGAGTTGCTTTCTGCAACTACACCGGCACTAACAAAAGCCAAGGAGCATTGTGTAATTTGACCTGATGGAATACAGTACAGTGGTACCTCAGGTTAAGAACTTAATTCGTTCTGGAGGTCAGTTCTTAACCTGAGATACCACTTTAGCTAATGGGGCCTCCCGCTGCTGCCGTGCCGCTGCCGCACGATTTCTGTTCTCATCCTGAAGCAAAGTTCTTAACCCGAGGTACTATTTCTGGGCTAGCGGAGTCTGTTACCTGAAGCATCTGTAACCCAAGGTACCACTGCCCTTCAAGTCTAGCTTGGCACACCATGGTTGCTCCAATGCCTTCAACAGCAGTTAGTGTTTAGTTTCCATTTTACCCCAGACACATTTTGTCAAATCAGCCAACCACCTAATACAGGGTTACAACATAACTACAACCACACACCCATTGCCAACAGACACGTCTCCATGCCCTACCCTCAATATGCTCCTACTGGCTAACCATCACATCCTTCCAGTGTTCCACTTCACAATAAAACCTTTTCTTTTCCCACCCCCATGTAGTAACCTAGTACAGTGTGCATAAGCAAACATTTGTACCCTGGTGACATGCACAGCATAGTAAGTAAGGAGTTTGCAGAAGGTCTCCTCGCTCACCCTCACTTCACAACCATTTTCTCATCCAGCCCCACTCCATCCCACCTCCTCTGATTAGCTAAGGCTCCCCCGCACTATGAACTATGAAAGAGAAGTTCAGTGCAGGAATGACTGCAGTGGTCACAGAGGGGAAAGACTCAACTTTTGGGAGACTCATTTTGTCCCCTGGGCCAATCTCAGTAAAATATTATTCAAATAAATCCTGTGCTACATGTTGTCTTTTGTACTGAAGTAAGTTGACACTAATTTCATAGCCAAGTGTTTCCACACAAACCAGGCAAGTTAGAGTTAGTAAACTTTAAGTACCATCTTCTAACTGCTCTGCTGTACTTTAGAATCAAAGGGAGATTCATCCAGAGAGTGAAGCACTTCTCTCAAAACTCTGGTCCTCCTTTGCCCACAAATTTTTGATTAACTTCATTCACACAGTACAGTGGTACCTCGGGTTACAGACACTTCAGGTTACAGACTCCGCTAACCCAGAAATAGTACCTTGGGTTAAGAACTTTGCTTCAGGATGAGACAGAAATCGCACGGCAGCAGTGGGAGGCCCCATTAGCTAAAGTGGTACCTCAGGTTAGGAACAGTTTCAGGTTAAGAACGGACCTCCGGAACGAATTGGGTTCTTAACCCAAGGTATCACTGTACTCTAAAATCCTCTATCGTTCTTCCTCAGCCTCTCCCTCTAGCTGAAAACCCCTCCCATTCCAAATACAGCAAGGCATTTTGCTGATTTCCACCAAGCCTCTATGACTAGAGGGATTCAACTCTGGATTTTCAGCCTTTTACATTTTCTGTGTCCAATTCTAAGTTGGAAAATCACTTCAAGAGTATAATAAACAAAACAATAACATTAAGAGAAAGCATCAAATGTGGAGGTTGGCTTTCCAAGCTGTCCAGTACCCCCTCCCTCCATTCATCAGAGCCAACCTCCACATTTGATGCTTAAACCCTGGAGTGAGAGAGAGAAAAGGTACACAGAAACAGGCACACGTAAGGCTCAAGGCTATCTCAGACTTACACCCTCTGATCTAAAACAGTCCTTCCCTAGCTGTGCACACCCCTTGGGGGTTGAACTAGATGACCCTACGGGTCTCTTCCAATTCTACAATTCTATTATTATTCTCTCGCTCTCTCTGGGTGCTCTTTCTGCTGAGCTTTCCAAAAATACCCTGTTGATGGGGGGGGGGGGTTGAGATGAGGCGGTGGTGGCTTGGTGCCCCCTTCGGCCTGAACCTGCAGGCCTTCTCTTTTAGCATATGCTGCACTTTCCGTATTCACGGACTGACAATCCTCTGATCCAAAGCCATCAACACTCTTCTGATGAGAAGAATTCACTCTGCAGTCTGCACGTGATTAAAGGACACATAAATATACTCTCTATCAACTTTCCCCAACCTGTTGACCTCTAGACGTTTCAAACTAAAACTCCTGTCAGCCTCAGCCAGCACAGCCAATGTTTGGGAAGACGGGGAGCTATAGTACAGATCATGTGGAGAGCATCATTTAAGGGAAGCTGCTCCCTATGTATGCCAGCAAGAGTAAACCCTGACACAAGCCAAGGCCAGGCCCTTCCAACCCTCACGAAGGGGGCTTTTATAAGCCCTCTTCTTCACCTTCTCATGGCTCACACCGCCCAGGGCAGCTGACTGCAACTTACCTCCCTGGACAAGTCCTCTTCTAACAGCAGGCAAGAGGAACCTGTACCCCACTGCAATCCCTTCACACTACGATTTTCATAATCCCTAAATGTTGCCTAAACAGAAATGATCTTAGCAGGCGCCCAAAAGAGTACAGTGAGGTTGCCTGCTTGATCTCAATAGGCAGGGAGTTCCCAAGTGCTGGTGCTGCCAGGTCATTACTAATGCGGAAGGAGTATTATGTGGCGCTTGTACTAGTGAAGGAATGGGTTTCTGCGTAGTAAGTTTAAAACTGACTCAATCCCCCCTTTTGTTCTTTCAAAAGAGAGAACTCTAAAATGCGTAAAACGTGAGCTGTTGAGCAAAAGCATAATAAGGACACAGCTGCATAAACAAGCTCTCTCCTTTAGAGAGAGAGCTTGTTCTAGTGCCTCCTCTAGCGTAAACCCCTCGTGCTAATGCGTGCGGGGCGGGAGAGAATGCCAGCGAGGCTAAGCCCCGGCGCAAACCGAGCCCAGGCCCCCGGGGGGGGGGAGGCCCACAGGCTCCTCTTCGCCGCGCCCTGCACGACCCCCCGCCGCCCCGCCAGACTCGCCTCCACGTCGATGTCGAGGAAGCCTCCCTCGGCCACTTCGAAGATGAGGCCCATCTTGGTGCCGGACGGGACCCGCTCCAGGAAACACTCCTCGGCGTGCGCGTCGATGCTGACGAAGTAGCCGGCCGCCGGGGCCGAGAGCGCGGCCAGCAGCGCCAGCACCGCCCGCACCGGCGACATGGCGGCGGCGGCGGCGTCGAGGGGAGGCTGGAAGAGAGCGAGGCCAGGCGAGGGGAGGGGGAAGAAGAGGGCCGACGGGCTCGCGCGCTGCGCTCCGGCGCCTGCCAAGCCCGCAGAGCAAATGGGCTTCGGCGGAGGGGCAGCTTCCGGCCCACGCCACGCCCCTTCCGGCGCACGGGGCCCTCGCTCATAGGTCGGAGACGCGGCCCGATGCCACGTACGGCCTGCGGGGGGCGGGGCGGGGATGGCGGCTCTCGAGGGAGCGACGGGGCGGCGCCTGGCTGCGAGGCGCGCGTCGATTGGGCGGGGAGGAGAGGAGAGGAAGGCGGACGGCGGCCCCGCGAGGCCAATCCGCGTGCTCGGCGCAGCTTATGGGCAAAGCGACGGAGGCCGAGGAAGGACATTCCTCGCTGCTCCTAGATTGTCTTGCCAAGGGAGGGCGTCAGGGGTGACTTCAGCGAGGGCCTTCCGCCCTCTTGTTTATATTACAGAATCGCAGACTTGGAAGGGACCCCGAGGGTCATCTATTTTTTTTTTTTATAATATTTTTATTGATTTTAAGAAATACAGAAAAAAGAATAAAGGATAGTTATAAGAAAATAGAATAGAAGAATAACAAATTTCCATGTTCTTTTTCCATCAAATCTAAAGGGCTTCCCCACATCCTCCAAACCCTGCATTCTCTGTCATATAAAACATCAGCAATTTGTTAACTTATTTCAAAACTTATTGTATCTTCCATTTTATCATGTTCCCTGATTTCAATTTTACTGTAACCCAATTCTTGTACGTTTTGTATTAAACACAATAAAGTTGTTTCATTATTTTACCTCTAAATTCTTATGTCTTAATTCTCATTTCATTAACTTACATTTGCTGAAGCTAGAGTTTCCTAAAAGGTGCATTTTTTTTTAACATTCATACAGCTTATAGTGTTTTTTCAAATAGTCCTTAAACTTTTTCCAGTCCTCCTCAATTGTTTCTTCTCCCATGTCTCGGATTCTGCCAGTCATTTCAGCCAATTCCATATAGTCCATCAACTGTGATTGCCATTCCTCCAGCGTGGGTAAATCTTGTGTCTTCCAATATTTTGCAATCAGGATCCTTGCTGCTGTGGTAGCGTACATAAAAAAGGTTCTGTCCTTCTTAAGCACTCTCTGGTCCACCATGCCCAGAAGGAAGGCCTCTGGTTTCTTAGGTAAGGTAAATCTCAGTACCTTTTTTAGTTCATTATGGATCATTTCCCAGAAGGCCTTCACTTTCGGGCAGGTCCACCAGAGATGAAAGAATGTCCCTTCCGCCTCTCTACATTTCCAACATTTATTGTCAGACAGATGGTATATCTTAGCTAGCTTGACTGGGGTCATGTACCACCGGTATACCATTTTCATAATATTTTCCTTCAAGGCAGTGCATGCCGTAAATTTCAAACCGGTGTTCCATAACCTTTCCCAGTCTACAAACATAATGTTGTGCCCCACATCCTGCGCCCATTTTATCATGGCGGATTTGACTGTCTCGTCCTGTGTATTCCACTTAAGCAGCAAGTTATACATTCTCGAAAGTAATTTATTTTTTGGCTCTAACAATTCAGTCTCTAGTTTCGATTTTTCCACCTGGAATCCAACCTTTTTATCTATTTTAAAGACCTCCTGAATTTGCGCATAGTGCAACCAATCTCGCACCTTGGTTTTCAATTTTTCCAAGCTCAGCAACCTCCAATTGTCTCCAATTTTTTCAATTATTTCCCAATATTTAGGCCAATGGGCCTCCATGTTAAGTCTCTTTCGTGCCTTGGCCTCGACCGGTGAGAGCCACCTCGGAGTCTTACTCTCCAAGAAGTCTTTATATTTTGTCCAGACCATCAAAATTGCTCTTCTGACAATATGATTTTTAAACAATTTGTGCACTTTAACCTTGTCATACCACAAATATGCATGCCACCCAAACGCATTGTCAAACCCTTCCAGATCTAGGACATCAGTGTTCTCCAGTAAAATCCAATCTTTCAACCAGCAGAAGGCTGCAGATTCATAATATAACCTCAAGTCTGGCAGGGCAAATCCCCCTCTTTCTTTCACATCAGTTAATATTTTAAACTTTATTCGGGGCTTTTTGCCCTGCCAAACAAACTTAGAAATATCCTTCTGCCACTTTCCAAAACATTCCACCTTGTCCACGATCTGTAGGGCCTGAAACAAAAATAACATTTTCGGCAATACATTCATCTTTACAGCAGCTATTCGGCCTAGCAAGGAAAGTTTCAATCTTGACCATATTTCCAAATCTCTTTTGATTTCTGACCAACATTTCTCATAGTTATCTTTAAACAAATTCAAATTTTTGGAGGTCAGATACACCCCTAGGTATTTTACTTTTTTAACCACATTCAGCTCCGTTTCTTTAGAGAACTCATCTGTTTCTGTGACTGTCAATTTTTTTGCTAAAACCTTGGTTTTTTGCTTATTTAACTTAAACCCCGCCACCCGACCAAAGTCAGAAATTAATTCTAACACTGGGACCCCGAGGGTCATCTAGCCCAACCCCCTGCAGTGCAATATTTTATTTATTCATTTATTATTCAGATTACAGTAACAACATCGAAATAGCAAATTATCCAACAACAAACAGCCTGTTCTGGTATATGTACAGACTTGTAATCGCACATTATGATAGTTACATTCACTCTCCTATTGCTGCTTTAATCTAAATTAGAATGTGTACTAATGGGAGGACATGACACCCTGCAAGCAAATTAGGGTTGTAGGATTAATGTTCATATCCTCTTCACAGACAAATCAGAATTCATGCTGAATAAAGACCTGGTCTAATCTAACCTCTGCATAAGCTTTGTGCAAGCAAATCAGGATGGACACTCAATGAATAGGTTGCCTGGAGAAGCCTGAAGGCTTCTTCCACCATGGGCAGTTAACAGGTTGGTGAGAACTGATGTTTGGTAGAGCTGCTGAAAATGCTGCTGAATAATACTGGATCTATTTCGACGCAGTGTAATTTCTGTCAGTGTACTATATTTGAGGGCAATTCTATTTTGAGAATCTTTTAGAAACCACTCTTGAGAGCCTCTCAGGGCTATAAATGTGAAATAATCTTTCATGGATTGGATTCCACTCAACCTGCACCCTTTAATGTAAAAGATTACTAACAGTTTGATCCTATACATGTTTATTCTGAAGCAAGTCCCACTTTTAGCAAATGGTACATAAAACCTTAATGATACTGTTACTTGCAGCAGTTGGAGCATAAGTGCCCCAGTAACAGTGTATTAAGTCCCATCCTTGGTGATACGGAAGGGGGGGGCATGTCTTCTTCACCTTCTTCTTTGCTACAATATATCCATTTATTTCCAATTGTCAATGTCAAAAGGGACTAAAATCTATAAAATTCAGACTTCCGGAGGCGGCGCGAAACAGCAATGGCGGTCCTATTCGCGCTGTGAAGAGGGGCTCCGCGAAAAAGGGTCGTCCGCTACGGCAAAGCGGAGACCCACCAAGAAAAACCGCAGGCAGAGCGAGCCTGCGGCCGTGGGACTCGGCGGGCGCCTGGAGCCCCCCCAGAAGCGGAGAAGGAGCCTCGTAAGAGGCTCCGGAACGTGAAAGGGGGAGCGGCGCTGTGAGTTCATCGCTCTTTTCGTGGATGCAAAGCCGCGCTGCTGCTGCTGATGAGCGCCGACCTTTCTTCTTGAAAACATCGAATTTGGAGCAACATACCCGTGAGTAAAGGGTTTAAATCTTTAACCAAATTGGAGAAATTCGGCTGAAAACGGGAGGCGAGTAACAGGAAGTCCGCCTCCCGACTCTGCTAATTAGACCAAAGCAAGGGCTCTGAAGCGAGCTGAAGTGTTTAAAAGGGACTGTAAAAGTGGAGGAAAGAGTGCATTGATAGACTGTGTACCTTTGAGGAGAAAAGGGAAAGAATTGTGAAATTTATGGACTTTTGCCTTTTGGAACTGTCCCCCTATTTTTGAGCTAAACGGAATTAAAAGGGGTAACCCCGTCATCGGGCTGCCAGTGAATAGAAGAGAACTGTCAAACTGCTGTCAAACTGACGACATTGTAGCAGAGACTTAAACTGTTGCATGGTCTGAGATATTAACGTTTAACATTGTTGCTGAGACCTCCTTTGACACCTTGTGGCTGGAGTTTAAGAAACAGGAAGCTTTGGAAACCTTCCTTTTGTGCATTGGAATTACAAAAATTTAACATGGGGAATATAGGAACTTCAATGGCAGAAAATAGTTCCTTCCTTCTTTGAAATTTTGAAATACTCCCCCTAGAGGATTGTGGAAGTATAGTGGCCTGGGAATTGAACTTTATTGAAATTCTTTGTGGTTTAATTGTTTATACTTTGGACTCGTCTTTCTCATGGGACAAAAGATCATTTGACCTTGAACAGAGGCAGGTGTGGAATGAGCGGCTCAGGGAGAACAAGAGCAGCTAAAGCTAAAGATAAAGAAAAAGAGAAAAAATCTGGGCAACTTACGCAAACAACTTTAACTCATCATCGTAGATCATCCGTCCCAACTGTGCTGACAGCACAGGAGGTGGAATTTGTACAGCCTGCTACAGAAGATATGGCAACTGGAGGATCTGAAACAGTTTTGAAACAAATTTTGGAACAACTGGCAGTTTTAAATCAAAAAGTGGACAATCAAACATCAAAAATTGACCAAGCTACATCCTCTATTGGCAGATTAACTGAACAGGTTTCGCAGCACACTCAGGCGATTGAAAAACTGCAAGGAGCTACGGCTGAGAACTACAAATTAGCTGTGGAAGCCAACCAAAAAGCAGAACAGGCGAATATAAAGGTTGATGAAGTTAAAGGGGAAGTAAGGTCTCTGAAAAGACAGGTAGGGGAACAACAAGCCTACCTGTCATTGGTTGAATTGAAAAGTAAAGAAAGTAACCTCAGGATAAGGGCTATCCCGGAACTGGAGAAAGACAATCTAGAGGGATTTCTGACACTTTTGTTCTCCAAATTCTGGGGAATCGAGGAAGAAAAGGACTTTAAAATTGTGACAGCCTTTAGACTGGGAAAATCTGTAAAGAAAGACAAGTCCAGAGACTGCTTAGTTATTCTGAGATCAAGAGAAGAGAGGGATAAGATATTAGGCCTACATTTCAAGAAATCTTTGGAGGTAGAAGGCACAAGGGCGGAAATTTACAGAGACATACCCAAATATCTCTTGGAACTTAGGACTACCTATATAGACCTGACTAAACTGTTGAGACACAACGGAATTCCTTATAGGTGGGAGTTTCCACAAGGACTTTCATTTACTTACAAAGGAAGGAAAATAAAAATTAAATCACCTGAAGACCAGCAGAAGTTCCTACACGACCACGAGGAGGACCTGCAAAAAGGAGCTGCAGCTTCTTGGCCTCCACCACCACCGGGACCACCTTCAAGAGTCATACCACCTGGATCTGGACCAGCACTACCTCCTCCGGGATCGGAGGGAAACTTAGACACCCCATTGTAGGACCCGTCAATTGAATCAGGATGTCTCTGCAGCTTCTCAGTTGGAACATAAATGGCGGAAATTCCCCGGAAAAAAGAAGGAAAGTTTTTCACATTTTGAAAAAGGAACAATTGGATGTTATCTGCCTACAAGAAACACATGTGACAAGGCTCCACAGAAAAGTGCTAATTAATAAAAGACTAGGCCAAGAATTTATTTCTTCGGATAAAGTTAAGAAAAGAGGAGTGGTGATATATGCAAAGGAGAGCTTGTCACCGAAATTCTTATTTAAAGATGAACATGGCCGAACTTTGGCGATTGAAATACAGACACAAGGAGAAAAATTTTTGATATTAGGAATATATGCTCCAAATGAGGGAAAATCGGAATTCTTCAGGAAGCTGCATGAGACTATGCTGGATTACTTGGACTATAATAACATCATTATGTTGGGTGATATGAATGGGGTTGTGTCTGTAAACATGGATAAGTCACAAAGTGCCAACATATCGAAAGATGGCAGACTACCTAAAACCTTTTTTGAAATGACTGACAATATGGACTTAATCGACATATGGAGGGTTAAGAACCCTCTAGGGAAAGAAGGGACTTTCTTTTCCGAAGCTCATCTGACATGGACACGAATCGACCAAATATGGACAACTAGAGGACTGGCACCTAAGACTAGAAAAGTGGAAATCTGCCCAAAAACCTGCTCCGACCATAATGCTTTGAAAGTGGAATTGAGACTAAATACAACCGGATCCTTCAGATGGAAAATGAATGACACTATATTAAGAGATCAGGAGATTGTTAAGAAGGCCCAAAAAACTTTAAAGGACTATTTTGAGATAAATTTGAATACCACCGTGGAAAAAAGAATAATCTGGGACGCAAGCAAGGCAGTTATGAGAGGGTTTCTAATACAACAAAATACGATTAAGAAAAAGCTCTGGAATGAAAAGAAGGAGAAGATATTGGAGAAAATAAGAGAAGGAGAGAAAAAATTAAGATCTAGGCCTAAGTCGAAGGATGTGTTAAGAGAAGTGAAATTTTTCCAGGCGCAATATTCAAAATTGATAAATCAAGAGGTGGAATGGAAAATTAAACAAATGAAACAAAGATCCTTTGAATCAGCGAATAAGTGTGGGAAACTGCTAGCCTGGCAGTTGAAAAAGAGACAAAAGCTAAATACAGTTACAAATCTAGAGATTGAAGGGAGAATGGTTCAGAAACCCGAGGAAATTAGAAAGTGTTTCCAGAGATATTTCAAAGAACTCTACTCACAAGGGCCGCAAAAAGCTTCCGAGGTGGATCAATTTCTTAAAACTAATGGATTACAAAAAATACCCCTGGAAATGAGAACAAACCTGAATTGTAACATCACACAGCAAGAAATTGAAAGTGCCATTCAGAATCTTCAATTGGGCAAGTCTCCAGGCCCTGATGGTCTAACCTCCAAATATTATAAAGTTTTAAAGGATTATTTGATACAACCCTTGATGGAGGTTTGCAACCAGATTATGGAGGGAAGGAAGGCACCGGAAACGTGGAAAGAAGCTTTCATCACATTGATACCTAAACTAGAAACTGAAAAGACTCAACTTAAGAATTACCGCCCCATCTCACTCCTAAACGTGGATTACAAAATTTTTGCAGATATTCTGGCAAGTAGATTTAAAAAAGTATTAAATGAAGTGATCCATAAGGACCAGGCTGGCTTTCTCCCTGGTAGGCATTTGTTTGACAACACAAGAAACATTATTGACATTTTGGAACTTCTACAAACAAATCTTAACACTAGAGCGGCCTTAATTTTTATTGATGCAGAGAAGGCCTTTGATAATATTTCTTGGATGTTCATGAAGAAAAATTTGGAAGGGATGGGAGTGGGGCGGGGGTTTGAAAATGGTATAGAAGCAATCTATACAGAACAAAAAGCTAAATTGATAGTAAACAATGTGGTGACAGAGGAGTTTAAAATTGAAAAAGGGACACGTCAGGGGTGCCCCCTATCCCCCCTATTGTTCATCTCAGTTCTGGAGGTGTTGCTAAACATGATTAGAAAGGACCGGTTGGTCCAAGGAATCGAGGTCGGAGTGAAACAATATAAATTGAAAGCATTTGCAGACGACTTGGTATTAACATTACAGGAACCAGTCTCCAGTACTAAAAGAGTGTTAGAATTAATTTCAGATTTTGGTCGGGTGGCGGGGTTTAAGTTAAATAAGCAAAAAACCAAGGTTTTAGCAAAAAATTTGACAGCTACAGAAACAGATGAGTTCTCTAAAGAAACGGAGTTGAATGTGGTTAAAAAAGTAAAATACCTAGGGGTGTATCTGACCTCCAAAAATTTGAATTTGTTTAAAGATAACTGTGAGAGATGTTGGTCGGAAATCAAAAGAGATCTGGAAACATGGTCAAGATTGAAACTTTCCTTGTTAGGCCAAATAGCTGCTGTAAAGATGAATGTATTGCCGAAAATGTTATTTTTGTTCCAGGCCCTACAGATCGTGGACAAGGTGGAATGTTTTGGAAAGTGGCAGAAGGATATTTCTAAGTTT
Organism: Podarcis gaigeae; assembly: GCF_964106915.1. Classification (NCBI taxonomy): domain Eukaryota; kingdom Metazoa; phylum Chordata; class Lepidosauria; order Squamata; family Lacertidae; genus Podarcis; species Podarcis gaigeae. Next base: position 38,301,066 of record NC_139693.1, read on the forward strand.
GTTTGGCAGGGCAAAAAGCCCCGAATAAAGTTTTAAATATTAACTGATGCGAAAGAAAGAGGGGGATTTGCCCTGCCAGACTTGAGGTTATATTATGAGTCTGCAGCCTTCTGCTGGTTGAAAGATTGGATTTTACTGGAGAACACTGACGTCCTAGATCTGGAAGGGTTTGACAATGCGTTTGGGTGGCATGCATATTTGTGGTATGACAAGGTTAAAGTGCACAAATTGTTTAAAAATCATATTGTCAGAAGAGCAATTTTGATGGTCTGGACAAAATATAAAGACTTCTTGGAGAGTAAGACTCCGAGGTGGCTCTCACCGGTCGAGGCCAAGGCACGAAAGAGACTTAACATGGAGGCCCATTGGCCTAAATACTGGGAAATAATTGAAAAAATTGGAGACAATTGGAGGTTGCTGAGCTTGGAAAAACTGAAAACTAAGGTGCGAGATTGGCTGCACTATGCGCAAATTCAGGAGGTCTTTAAAATAGATAAAAAGGTTGGATTCCAGGTGGAAAAATCGAAACTAGAGACTGAATTGTTAGAGCCAAAAAATAAACTACTTTCGAGAATGTATAACTTGCTGCTTAAGTGGAATACACAGGACGAGACAGTCAAATCCGCCATGATAAAATGGGCGCAGGATGTGGGGCATAACATTATGTTTGTAGACTGGGAAAGGTTATGGAACACCGGTTTGAAATTTACGGCATGCATTGCCTTGAAGGAAAATATTATGAAAATGGTATACCGGTGGTACATGACCCCAGTCAAGCTAGCTAAGATATACCATCTGTCTGACAATAAATGTTGGAAATGTAGAGAGGCGGAAGGGACATTCTTTCATCTCTGGTGGACCTGCCCGAAAGTGAAGGCCTTCTGGGAAATGATCCATAATGAACTAAAAAAGGTACTGAGATTTACCTTACCTAAGAAACCAGAGGCCTTCCTTCTGGGCATGGTGGACCAGAGAGTGCTTAAGAAGGACAGAACCTTTTTCATGTACGCTACCACAGCAGCAAGGATCCTGATTGCAAAATATTGGAAGACACAAGATTTACCCACGCTGGAGGAATGGCAATCACAGTTGATGGACTATATGGAATTGGCTGAAATGACTGGCAGAATCCGAGACTTGGGAGAAGAAACAATTGAGGAGGACTGGAAAAAGTTTAAGGACTATTTGAAAAAAACACTATAAGCTGTATGAATGTTAAAAAAAAATGCACCTTTTAGGAAACTCTAGCTTCAGCAAATGTAAGTTAATGAAATGAAAATTAAGACACAAGGATTTAGAGGTAAAGTAATGAAATAACTTTATTGTGTTTAATACAAAGCATACAAGAATTGGGTTATAGTAAAATTGAAATTAGGGAACATGATAAAATGGAAGATACATTAAGTTTTGAAATAAGTTAACAAATTGCTGATGTTTTATATGACAGAGAACGCAGGGTTTGGAGGATGCGGGGAAGCCCTTTAGATTTGATGGAAAAAGAATATGGAAACTTGTTATTCTTCTCTACTTTCTTATAACTATCCTTTATTCTTCTTTCTGTATTTCTTAAAATTAATAAAAATATTATAAAAAAAATAAAATCTATAAAATTCATAGAAAATCAACGTGCCAATTTGCTCAATTTCTCTAGGACTCCATGACACCTCCCCTGTCCTCCATAATCCCTCAAGCAAGGTGTCAAGACCCTAATCCTGTCAAATCACTCCGCCAAGCCTTTCCTCCAGGCAATGCCAGTACATGGACCATTGTCTTCTCACCGCTGGTACTCAGGATGTGCTTATCTGCGCATATCTCCAGCTCTGCATATTCCCCCCCCCTCCTCCATATGTTAATCCTGTGTAACCCAACCTCTTCTTAATGTATTCATGATGTAATCTGTGTAACCAAACCTCTTCTTAATGTATTCATGATGTACCTGGGATGTGTTTTGCACTGTATTCTGGGGCATGGAGGGAAGTTTCAAAAGTTCATGTCACCCCTTTCTCGCTGTTCAATCTCGCCTTGAACCTGTTGCACAATAAACTTGGATCTTCTGCAGCTTGCTCCTGTCTCTGGCTGAGCTCATTTTCCTCCGCTGGGACCCGCGGACTTAGTCCGACGAGCTGGGTGGCAGAGCAGCCTCGCACCCAGATTTTACCCTAACACTTGGGCAGATAAATGAAGCACAGGGGAAAGGTATTAAACCTTTACTGTTCAGCTGTGTGAAGCAGATCACCGCCCTCTACCCCCTTGAAGAGTGAAAAAAAGCATACATGGGTCTGCACAGGATTGAATATAATTAATATATCCTCTTACTAATTCCATCATAAGGTTATGGGCCCAGTTTAGGAATTATTTCCAGATATATTAAATAGTTTTTCAGTTTTTGAATGGATTTTGAGGCTTGAGTTTTAAACTGCAAAAGAGAGAATTTTTTTCTTAGCCTCACAGCACCAGAGAAAAATCCTTCCTATGCAACCTAGGAAGTAGGGAAAAGGCTATTTATTTTGGGTTTTTTATTTTGTGATGGTTTTTCCATTTTTTCTAATGTTCTTTTTGAAAAATATTTCTTTTTATGACTTTTGGTATTTTTTATTTTAAGATAGATAGCAAGAGTTCCATTGCAGACGAAAGCCCCAATTTACCTAAGCTTACTGAAAACAATTTCAACCGATGGAAAAGGTGCTTAGAAGCCAGATTTTTAGTTAGGGGAATAATGGAATGTATCATCCAGTTTGTATTAAGTATGTTCTAGCTTTTCAATAATGGATAGGAAGTCTATCACGTGACTGCTACTGTCCTTTTTGGATTCAAGCTTTAATCTAAATAAATCTCTCACCCAGGCACAGTGAGAGCACTTGCTTGTGAATCCAAATGCCTTTTGGATTTGAGCAGCTGTTTCACCTGTCTTAGTGTGAACCATCTGAGTATCTAAATATTGTCCAGAGTGGTGGACACCACTGCTAGATTTTTCTGCTGCTGCCATTTCTTTATTAAGGTTTAGTTTTCACTGAGTGTCTCCTGTGGAACCGGTTCTGTATGTCCTACAGTTGAATTGCAACATAATTATTGTGTCCATTTTGGACAGAATAGCTTTCTCTGTACAATTTGAAAATGTAAAATGCCAGGTGACCAGAGATCATAGCTGTCAACGTTTCCCTTTTTTAAGGAAAATTCCCTTATTCCGAATAGGATTCCTTGCAAGAAAAGGGAAAAGTTGACGGGGCAGCCAGAGATGGTGAATTATATGCTGAAGCATGTTTGATTGATGGTGTATATGATACTAATCTTTCAGAACCCCAGTCTGCAAATGGGGCACATTCATGCCAGAAGCAGATCCAGAACTTTGGCATAGAAGATCTGGTAACAGAGAGATCAAAGCCATTGTGGAATTGTAACACAAGGAGCTTGTAAGAGGGGTGAAGGTAGCCCAGAGTTCACCAGCCACAATAAAGTTTCTAAGTTGCATCACTGAAGAAAGTGTTAAGCATTCTTTTCCTCCATGTACAGAAAAGCGCCAGAGTGCTTGATGTAGTCTACAGTGTTGTATGGGATCCAGGGAGTGCCCTCCAGCAGCATAATGTGGTTTGCTGGAGCCTGGGGTGCACACATACTGGAGGTGCCTGCACCTGCTGGGCCAGCCTAGCCCTTGCCGCAGTCACCATCAGATCAACCCCCTGCCAAGCGGGGCCACACTGCACCGCCTGCCCACCTGCACAGGGGGGAGGTCGGTTGGTTGATGCGGCCCTTCACGGGCAAATCCCCCCCCCAACACCCAGGGAGAGAAGTGCCAGCCTACACTGGGGTCACCCCTTGCCCGCCTCCCTCCATTCAGTGAGGACATGGCAGCAAGGCCAGGCTGGAACCGGGGCCCAGAGACCCCTGGCAGCAGGAAGGGAAGGATAGGGAATTGGGGATGGGGCCCACCAGATCATTCCTGGGCAGGATGGGTATCCACACAGAAGCCAGCACCTGTGTGGTGGCACCTGGTTCGTCCCCCCCTCAAAATTGTGCACCCGGGGCCACAGCCCCGCTGCCCCCCAATGCTATGCCACTGGTTTCTTCCCTAAAGAAAAGACGTATATTCTAATCTTACTATTTGATTTCTCAAGTTACTGTGCTGTGTATTTTGTCAATGAGAAAAGCTAAACAGTGGAGATGTTGAGAAAATACCTTGCCATGGAGAGCAACAAGTTTCAGAGGAAACCCACAACTTTCGTCAGCGACCACAGGGATGAGTTTAATACATACCACATTCAAACCCTCCTGGAAAAGGAAGGGATTACATGTGTAAAGAGTGTTAGTGACACTCCATAACAGAACTCAGCTGCTGAGAGAAAGTTCAGTTCTCTTATGGAGATGACTAGGTGCATGCTGAGAGATGCTGGCCTTCCCAAATACACTGCAGTGGCTACTGCATGTCCCCACATGCATTTGGGAGCACCACACACTATTACAAGGAAATGGGTATTCAAGGTAAAGCAGGGGGCAGAAGGTGAAGTTGAGTGCTACAAAGCAAGATGTGTGGTGAAAGGTTACTCGCAAAAGTACAGAAAGGACTATGATTAGACTTTTGCCCCTGTAATGAGACTCACCCCCAGTAGTCTGATCGTTTGTTGTTGTTTAGTCATTTAGTTGTGTCCGACTCTTTTTGACCCCATGGACCAGAGCACGCCAGGCACTCCTGCCTTCCACTGCCTTCTGCAGTTTGGTCAAGCTCATGCTGGTAGCTTCGAGAACACTATCCAACCATCTTGTCCTCTGTCGTCCCCTTCTCCTTGTGCCCTCCATCTTTCCCAACACCCTTATTCCCCCAACAGAGCTAACGTTCCCAGAGTGGTTAACAATAAATCCTTCTTCCAAGGGAACTCTGGGAACTGCTGAGCTTAGGGTACTCTCAGCACCCTTAACAAACTATAGTTACCAGGATTCTTTGGGGTGGGGAAGCCATGACAGTTTAAGTGGTAGAATAGTGCTTTAAATGTATGGCGTGGTTCCAGATAATTTTCTCCATCTGTCAAATGGGTGTAATAACGTCTAGTCTCACCAAGTTATTGTATGGACATTTCATTGTCATCTTTGTAAGGGTCTGATATTTTAATGGACTGCCTGAGTTTTTGAAACAGGTTAGTCTGTCAAGAGATAGATTATCCTGTGTTGTGTGAAGGAAGTTGCCTGGGGAAAGCTAAATTACTAAAAGGCTGGGTAATCTCTAGGATGTGATATATATATATATATGGAATCTAATGGAAACACACTGGCGTATTTTTGTTGCCTTCTCAGCCATGTAATTTGTTGATTTTAGAATAGCTCAGGGGAAGTTGGCTCATTTCACTTACCATGACTGACTAGGTTGTGATAGACTGTGACTGTTTTCACAAGTGATGTTTGAGTCAATGATTGCATTTCCAGCTTTCATAAATTGAATGAAAAGGCCTCCTTGACTGGAGGGTACAACTGATTTAGGAATATCTCTCTTCCATTTTGTGCCTGATAATAACATTCAAGTGTTGCATTCCAGATGTGTATTCCCCATCCTAGCCATCTTGATAGAAGGCAACGGTAGAAGTTTATAAAATTATACACATCATGGAGAAGGTGGATGATGTTTGTTTTATCATAATTATTATCACTGCTTCAACTATTGCTGGATGTCCTAACTCCTTACCTGGGAGTAAACCCCATTGAACTGAATAGGACTTGTTTTTGATTAAACATTAATAATTACTATTTCAGACTGGTACCACAAAGTATGATATATCACATTTATGGAGAAACCCCCAAAATGAGAGTTTTATGTGGCACTTCAAAGACAGACACATTTCCTTGGAGCTCTTTTATTAAATTAATAAGGAAGCCAATTCACAGCATCTGCTCTCATACTATGTAAGAATTTGGAATGCTTAACACCTGTATTTATGTTTTAGTACCACATTCCCATTATGCTTGCTTAATATGATCTTATCCTTTTATATTTTGTAATGTAAACAATTTTCCTGGCCTGAGTTTTGCTGAAGTGTTATTATATAGGAGCCACTGTGTATAGATTGCTAACAAAAAAATTTTTTTTATTGTTTTTGTGGGGTTGTAATATGGGGAGAAATAGTTATTTGCTCAATTGTTACTTGATGCATTGCAACCCTCCTCCTTTGCAGTAACTGTTACTGACTAAAAACGACAAATATATGTACTGCTGAAGGCATTGTTATTATAGTGAACCTAGATATTATTATTATTGAAAGTACATAAAAGTAAAAAAAAAAAAAAACAACAACACAACCAACACAACATGATTAGTACTGCTTTGTATTGTGTGTGTGTGTGTGTGTGTAGCCTACTGCTTTTCATCGTTTTGTCACTTGTGTTTTTTAAGCAGTTGTTAACTTACTGGTTACAGTTTCCAGGAGGTTAGTGGGTTGTGTCAGTCCCACTGCAGCAAAATCAACAGGGGGGGTCCTTGGGGTACCGTAACAAATTTATGAGGGCCAAAGCTTTCCTGGATCAGAATCCACTTCATGAGTGTGACCTTCAGCATCCTTCATGAATCTGTTGAAGTTGATTCTAGCTCATGAAAGCTTATTCCGCTATAAAAGTGTCTTTCTTGAAAGTTAATGCAAAAAAAAAACCCCAACAACACCTTACTAACAATGAAGTCCAATGAAGTCCAAGTCCAACGAAGTGGGCTTCACACCATAATAAATATCGGGCAGATTTTAAGGTGCCCAAATGTTTAATGCTTGGTTTTGCGTCATTTTATAACTACCGTAAGTGTCTTGTGGTGGCACCTTAAAGACAAAGGTCACTCACACCTTACATTGAAAGCACTCTTGTATGACTTTTAACAGGCATGGCTTCCCCCAAGAATCCTGGAAACTGTAGTTCCTTAAGGACATCCTAACAACTCTCAGCATCCGGCACACGATAGATGAGGAAGTTAAAGCGGTAATGATTCACTGGGCCAGAGATTTAGGGTATAGTGTAGATATGGAAGACTGGCAAAAAATATGGAATGAAAATCTGAAGTTTACAGCATGTACTACGTTAAAAGAAAATGTTATGAAAATGGTATACAGATGGTATATGACACCAGTTAAATTGGCAAAAATGTACAAAACCTGTAACAAATGTTGGAAATGTAAAGAGAAAGAGGGTACATTTATTCATATGTGGTGGGAGTGTAAGAAAGTGAAGGGGTTCTGGGAAATGATATATAATGAGTTAAAGAAAATGCTGAAATATAGCTTTGTAAAGAAACCAGAAACCTTCTTACTGGGAATAACTAGAAAGGAAATAAATAAGAATATTGATGGCCCAAAAATGGAAACAAGAAGGACTACCGACTCTGGAAGAATGGAGAACAAAACTAACAGACTATGAAGAACTGGACAAATTAACTGGAAAAATTAGACTCCAAAGAGATCATAAGTTTCTAGAGGACTGGGGAAAATTCAGAGAATATTTGAAAACTGCATGTGAGGAACATACAACCCTAGTGTGTTTTAAAGAAGCTTTGTGAAAAAAAATAAAGAATATTGCAAGAATGTAAATGAGGACAGAAAATTTTTATTTAAAGGCGATACTATAATTAAGGAATGTGAAGATAGAAATTTAACTACGGATGATTGTCAGAGGAGTTGAGGGAGGTTCAATAAGTCAAAATATGTGATGTGGAATTTTGTATGATTGGAGATTTTATGAAAAAATTAATAAAAATTTATTATATAAAAAACAACAACTCTCAGCATCCTTAAGAAACTACAGTTCCCAGGATTGGTGGTGGTGGGGAGCCATGCTGTTAAAGTGGCGTCAGAGTGTTCGTGTGACAACAATCTGACACAACCAACACTTTCTTGGATTGCCTTCTGCTTCATCAGAAGCATTACCTGTTGTTATTAGCTTCCTTGAGCTTTTTAAAGCAGGCTGCAGATGTTTCAAATCAAGGACAGCCAACACAGCATCCTCCAAACGTTGGAAGCCAGACTGCTGGTCCATCTAACTCAGCTCTGTCTACACCAGAGGAAGAAGGACCCTGTGTCCCTCCAGTTCATAGCTGTCAATGTTTCCCTTTTTAAAAGGGAAATTCCCTTATTCGAAATAGGATTCCTCGCAAGAAAAGGGGAAAGTTGACAGCTGTGCTCCAGGTCAGCCTTCCCCAGCCTGGGGCCTTCCATATATTTTGGAAAACAACTCTCACCAGCAAGTATAGCCAGCAATCAGGAATAGGGATGGAAGCCATTTGGTTCTCCCAGCCTATTTTCAGGCAGGATGCAGATCACAACCTGTCAAAATCAGGTGGGCAATTATAGTTGGAAGCTCTTGCCTAACAAACTCGCTTTCCCAAAAGACCAGACTTTTCGCGATAAAGAAAGTGAAGGGGAAATGCACTGGGAAGGTGGGGTGATGCTTGCTTTGGCTCAATTGTTATCTAACTTCCCCACAAATGAATCAGAGCAGTCTGGGATTGTCTGATCTCTTTCAGGATGAAAGAGACCATCGTGAAGGGCGTGTAGTCCAAAATTTATTGAGGAAGCCCATTCCAGATGTTCTGGGGGCCCAGCTCTTTTCTTTCCCACCCAGCCAAGGACAATGGGAATCAAGAAGGCAACAGCTGGCTGGATCAGCATCCTTTTCTCTCAGCAGCCTGTGGGAAGCCGGGGAGCTGGACCTGAGCGCAACAGCCCTTTGCCTCCCTGGGATTCAGAGGCAAACTGTCTCCGACCTGCAGCCCCTGAGAGCCTCGCCCTCCGTGAATCCGTCCGCTCCTCTTGCAAAGCTGCCCAGGACGGCGCCCGCCGCCGGCTCCGGGGTGATGATGAGCCGCTTTCTCTCCCCTGCCCGGGATCATCTTCCCACGTTCAGCTTCCTTGGAACATCCGGGAGGATTCCCCGGGCAACATCTGGCGGGCCGCCCCACGCCGCTGCTTCAGCCAAACCAAGGAGCCGGGAAACCCATCCTGGGGAGCTGGGCTGGCGCATCCTTCGGCGGCGCCGCCGCCATTCCCGATCCCCTCGCAGCGCTGCTCCCGAGTCCATCCCAGCTGTTCTTCCCAGCTTGGATGGGGCGGGGGCGGGCCTGCGTCCGGGGCAGCCTCCTGCCCTCCTCCTCCTCCCTCCGTCTCGGCCTGATCACAGGCTCAAGTTTATATTGGAAGTGAGCGGAGGGAGGCGGAGGCGGAGGAGGGGTCTGGGGCTCGGCGGCGACCGAGGTCTGCTCCTCGCCCTCTCCGTCGTCTTCCCAGGATGCCCGCCGGACCTCCGGAGGGGCCGGAGTCGGGATCGGGCCGGGGGTGTCCAGCGCCGAGCAGCTGCCTCTAGCTAAGTTTTGCCGCGGCGCGAAGCCAGAGAAGTTTGCAAGTTGCGCGGCCCGCGGGCTCGGCTCTCTGGTCCTTGGGAAAGGCCGCTCCGGTGCCCCGCGAGGCTGGCTGGCTGCCGCCGCCGCCTGGGAGGGAGCCTGGGCCGGGGCAGCGGGCAGCGGCGGCGGCAGGCGCAGCCATGGACGCCGTCTCTGGCCTGGGCTCGCCGGCGCTGGAGAAGAACGTGGCCGAGCTGACCGTGATGGACGTGTACGACATCGCCTCGGCGGTGGGCCAGGAGTTCGAGCGGCTCATCGACCAGCACGGCTGCGAGGCCATCGGGCGCCTGATGCCCAAAGTGGTGCGCGTGCTGGAGATCCTGGAGCTGCTGGTCAGCCGCAACCACCTCAACCCCGAGATGGAGGAGCTGCGCCTGGAGCTCGACCGCCTCCGCCTCGAGAGGGTGGATCGCATCGAGAAGGAGAGGAAGCACCAGAAGGTCGGCCGCCGGCGGGATCGGGGCTTCTCTCGGCCGGCGGGGGGGGGGGGGTCGCTTTCAGGGCAAGGCAGCCCTTCTTTCCCGTGCACGGTCCTCGAGGCAGGGAGCCGGCTGCGCGGCGCGCTGGTGCCGGAAGACTTCGCGGCATCCGCCTCGGGTGCCCGGGCTCGCTTTTGTTTTCTGGTCTTTACTCCTCAGAATTTAAGTTCTGCTGGGATCAGTAGGGTTTACTCGCGGGAAAAGGGGGTCGTAGGATTGAGGATCCTCTACACGGAAGTGGGTGGAATCCGTGCAGAGCATTTGCTGACCCCAAAGCAAAAGGGGGAAAGTCGCCAAGCCCCGAGGAAGCCTTTGAGCCCCTCCCTTCCCTGTAACTCTTTCCAAGAATGGGGTTTACTCCTGAAGAGGGGTGGAGGAAATGTGCCCCCCCGGGCCTTTCTGTCAGGCCCCCAGAACTCTCTCTAAACAACACACTCTCTCCCCCCAGGACCCTATTTTTGCCTGGCTGGAAAGTGTCCTTTAACGGTGACAATGGCTTTTGCTTACCGGGATGGTGGATAGAGAGGAGTCTGTGTAGAAACTAGCCTTCAATGCTATACAAAGGCAACATATGTGGCCCTCGAAAAGGTTGTCCAGAAGCAAATATGGACCTCAGGCTGAAAAAAGGTCTCCCTCTCCTGCTGTGGAATAGTATGTCTGACATGAGACGAGTCTCTGAACATGGGCAGAATGCCATTCAATCACCATTGACTAGCCACCCTGTTCATACAGTTGAACATCATTCAACTGAAAGGTGGGATATAAATCTTTAAAACAACCAACCAAACATATATGGATACCATTCAGGTTAAAAGCTTCCAGATAAAAACTTCTGCCTCAGAACCACTTAGCACATCATTGAATCATCAATAAATATTGCCTGGGTGGCTTACAAACAAAAATATGAAACACACAAGTATCATTTAAAATCAGCAATGAACAATAAAAATATATTGGAAATCCCTATTTGCATAGAGGCAGCATAAAACAATTTGCAGCCCAGATTTAAAATAAAAAGGGATTGACTTTGCCCAAATTTACTAGCCTGAGCCTATGCATTTTTACTCTAAGTACCCAATGAGATTAACTCTTGAAATTAAGTGGGGATATAGTTGCAGTCTTAGAAATTAAGGTGCTCCTGGCACTCATTGAGGCAGAATTCCTATCCCACTTGATTCTAACCAGAAAAGAGGTTATTTGGTGATGAAACAGGTTCTTACTATTTTTATTAATTACATTTATATCCCACCTTTCTCTCAAGGACCTCTAGGCACATATATGTTTCTCCTCATTTTATCCTCACAATGACCTTGTCAGGGAGGACAGACTGAAAAATAGTGATGGGCTGAAGGTGAGCCTCATAGCTGAGTGGAGATTTAAACTTGGGTCTCCCCAGGCTTAGTTTAGCATTCTAAGCATCTATCAGCCTAGCTCTGTACTCTGCACTTGCCTAGAGGCACTCAAGTTGTTTTTCTTACGGAGTCCTACTTTTTACATGCTCTAGAGTTGATCCCTGGCTTCAAATACAAGTTCTGGGGCTTTGATGTTCTGCAAGCTGAGCTTGGGCTATGTTAGAGCCCTAGGAAGAAGGAAAAAGAGATGGAAGAGATAAGAAAGGATATGGGATGGGAACTAGGGAGTATTAATTTATCCACTGTACCCATTCAGTTCTCCTAGAATTATGCTCTGAGCTGACATCAGCCTCCGATTTGGTTGTGCATTAAAGTGGTAAACGAGAGGCTAAAATAGAGTCACCAGCCGCTAAAAAGATCACAGGCCTTTGACTCACTTCTCCCTCTCTCTGCCCAGAATAAATTGTGCAACAATAGCTGGGCTGTCAACTCTGGTGGATGGAGGTAACTGTTGCAGAGAGGCACTACGTAATTGTAATTCTCTGGAATTCATTGATTCCAAATATTGGGGTGTATAACTTTGGGTAAGAATTGCAGCCCCAAGATAATCTCAGAGCTGCCACACTTCCAGGGAAATTTATCATCCAGATCACTTCCCATTCAATGAAAGAGCAAAGAATGAGAGGATGGGTAACACTAAGCCTTCTGGGTAATTATTTCAAGCCAGCCCTGGAGAATTTATGGTCCTCCAGATGTTTTGGGGACTACAGCACCAAACACTGCTGATTATTGGCTGTGCTGGATGATGGGAGGTAGAGACCACCAGCATCTGGGAGGGGCACGGGTTCCCCACATCTGTTTTAAGCAAAGCTTTGTCTGTGGTTAGCATGTGCTGTGACCATGGCCATATTGCATTGGGGCAATTACACCAGGTCGTCCTTTATCCTCTCAACAGACATGTAAGGTGGGTTATGCTGAGAGCTGGTGCCTGACCCAAGTCAGGGAGTGAGTGAAAACATCAATGAGTTATGTGGGTGTTAAATGTAAAACTACACATGCTCAGTTATTTTTCTTTATCAAGGTTGGCAAAATGTGTTTGCGTTTTGCTGAGAGTTTTGAAACTGCACATGATCAGAATATTTTTTCATAGCCCATCAAAGCTTATGCCATGATCCATTTGGATGTCTTTAAGGACCCACATGACTTAATTTTATGGTACTTTATTTAATGCATTTGGTGGGGTGGGTGTCCTATTTTGGAAACTGCACCAGGCATCCCTCCCTCCTTAATCCAGCCTCTCAGTACCTCCCTTGTGTGTTGCTTTCAATCTCAGAATGGAGAAGGGGGGGGGAAGATGGCTCTCCCCAATCCGCTGCCTGCTGGTGTGTTTCCTCATGGGCTTTGTTTGCTACTGGCACTGCAAAAAGTGCTTTAAAATTCCTTCCTGCTCAGCAGGTTTTAAAGCAATAACGGAAGAGAGGGGTGGGAAGGGAAGAGAGCATGGCTAGAGGAGCAATAACTAAGATCTCCTCCTGCGATAAAAGCTGGGGAGGGGGCTGTTGGTTTGTTCTTGTTTTTAATATGCATTTTGTGTTTTTGTCTTGTATTTTTATGCTGTGAACTGCCTTCATCTACAGATGAAGGGTGGTATACAAATTTAATATAATAATAATAATAATAATAATAATAATAATAATAATAATAATAATAATGAAATGGGTTAAGGAAGGTGACAGTAATACAAACGTAAACCAGTAGCAAACCAACATTCTCTGATCATATTGCATTGTGGGAAAGCAGCTATAATAGGCTTGCCGAGTGTGGTTGCCAGCTGACCTGAAGATGGCATGTCTCTGTGCCTTAAAGAGCAATGGAGATCTACCCACAAAGCTTTTTCATAGCAAAGAGGTAAACATCAACATGCACTGATCAAGCTGCTTGGTAAAGCTTGCAGCCCTCCATATGTTGCTGGCCTGCTACTCTCCTAATTCCTGAGCGTTGGCCAATCTGGCTGGGCTTGATGGGAGTTGGAGCTGGGCAACATCTGGACAGCCAGAGGTTCTCCACACTGACTTCAGTCACAGGAGCAAGAGCTGAGAAGAAAGCTGGCAAACATATGTTCTCCCAAACCTTTCCAGAGGCCCCACCAAGCATCTTTCTCTGGTTTTCTCCTTAACAAAGCACTCCACGCCTCCCTCTGGAGCTGGGATCTCAGCCTTGGTTGTCAGTTTACTCTGCAGGTGCAGACCAGGGTCTTCAGAAAAAGAAATAGCTCCATAGCTCAGCAGCAGAGCAGCTGCCTTGGCAGGGAGAAGTTGCAAGTCCAGTTTCTGGCATCTCCATGTGGAAGTGCGAAAGACTCCTGTCTAAAACTGCAAAAGTCTGATACTAGTCAGTGCTGGTAGGGTATGGATAGCCTGTTGTTGGTCTACAGGTGGTCTATCACCTCTGGCCATTGATCATGATGACTGGGACTGATGGAGTCCAACAAGATCTGGAGCAACCTGCTACCCTCCAGACACTTTGGACTACAACTTCCATCATTCCTGACTGCTAGTCATACTGACTGGGGCTGATGGGAGCTGTAGTCCAAAACATCTAGAGGGCACCAGGTCAGGGGAGGCTGATCTGGAAGGACGCAGCTTCCACCAGTTTAGTGAGCTAAATGGACCAGCAATCTGATCTGGCATAAGGCATCTAAGGTCCTATTGTGTTCCTTAAACTTTCATATTTATTTATTGCATTTATGTCTTATCTTCTCTTCAGCCACTGACCAAGGCCAGATCTGTTGAGCCTCAGGAAAATTTGCTGCTTCACGTGCCTCTAAGATCCTCCATATGAAAATAGGAATGTAGGAAGTGGCCTTATATCATTGGTCCATCAAGCTTAGTATTGTCTACTCCAAGGTGGAGAACCTGTGACCCTCCAGAGGATCTTGGTCTATAGCTTCCAACATTCCTCACTTTCAGCCCTGAAAACTGAGGCTGATGGGAGTTGTAATCCAATAATATGGGGGGTGGGGTGGCTACACTGTCTGGAATCATTTCTCCAGCGTTTTAGACAGGCAGTCTTTGCCAGTCCTAACTGGACATGCAGGGCTTTGAACCTGGAACCTTCTGCCTGGAAAGATGCTATAACCAGCAAGATCTGACCCTTCCATTGAACGGGAGACATTTGACCGTCCGGGACCTGAAAGTGATGGTATGCAATCTCACCCTCTAGGAGCTGGAGCTGGTGGAAGATGTTTGGAGAGGGGAAGCCCAAGATCTCCTCACCCAAATCGCCCAGCTTCAGGAAGAGAATAAGCAGCTGATGACCAACCTCTCCCACAAGGACGTCAACTTTTCGGAAGAAGAGTTCCAGAAGCATGAAGGCAAGTGGGGTAGGCAGAGATTCTCGATGAGAGCATTGGGTTCATTTGACCTGAAACTCAGTAAGAAACTGTTCGGGAAAGTATAGGAGTTGGCAAAAAGTACTGACATAAGTCTGTATGGAGCACGTGACTCCGGTTGTATGACAAGTTCACTGGCTTCCTTTTGGTTTCCTGGACCGGTTCAAAGGCCTGGTTTTGACTTTCAGCACCTTTAAACCAGAATGGGGGACATATGTCATTCCACATGGTACTGGACTCCCATTATCCCTGACCATTGGCTATTCTGGCTGAGGCATATGGGCACCACAACTGAAAATGCGCTTCTTTTTTGCTCACCTGCTGAACCTCAGCTGGCAGAGAATACTGTGCAGAACCTCAGGTGCACAGGAGCGAAGTACATGGGAAAATAATGGTTTTTGTTGCAGTTCCTTGTATATCACCTCTAATAACTATAGTAATTAAATGCATTCAGGTCAGATAGTCAATTAAATGGGAGGGGGGGAAGGGATTTGAGCTCTTGGCATGTGGGGCTAGTATTGGCCACTTAATTATACCAGGGTGGCTTGTAGCCCTCCAGATGTTGGATTCTGACACTCATTCATCCCACCCAGCATGGTCAATAGTCAGGGATTATGGGAGTTTTAATCCAGCAACATCTGGAGAGCTGCAGCTTCCCCACCTCTGGTTTATAACAATTGCCTTTGTTGACTAGAAATTTGGGTGCTGTTGAGGAGAGAGAATTTTAAAAGAGCCGGCTGGATCAGACCAAAGGTCCATTGAGGTTCAACACCCTTCTCCCCACAGTGGCCAGTCAAATTCTTAATTCAGAGAAGTCCACAAGCAGGACATGGAAGCAACAGCCCTCCTTTTCCTGGTGTGCCTCAGCAAGGACTATTCACTATTCACCAACCACAGAGGTTCCATTGCATTGCTGAGAATTGATAGATTTGAGGAGGAGGAGCCCAAGTCCTTTTTTATTAGTTTGTTTACATTTCTATACCACCGTTCCACCAATTGGTCTCTTGAAGCCATGAAGGCAAGTGGCGCCACCAGCCTTTGTGGCAGCAAATTCTGTAAATCAGGACTGAGGAACTTGAAGCCTAACAACATCCAAAGGGCCACAACTCCCATCTGTCCCTTAGTCAGCAGAGCTAATAGTTGGAAGTTGTAGTCCAACAACATTACAGGGCTGCACAGTTCCCAGTCCAGCCATAAATTATCTCTGTGTTGTGTAAAGTACAGCTTGTTTTTGCTGAGTGCTGTATCTACTGCCAGCCAAATTCACTGGGTGAAAATTATTATATTTTAATCATTAGTAGCTTTGAAAAATAAAAGTTTCCAGGATGATTCCAATATTAAATACTAGCAGCCTGATAGCCAGTGTTGCTCGGGAATTTTAAGAAACAACCCACCCCCCGCAGTTTTGAAATAAGTTGTTAAAATCAGTGAAGTTTTGAAAGGTTCAGTCTGCCCTCTTGATTCAAAGCAACATCCAATCATATCCAAATATAAATGAAAACTTGCTTCTTGATTTCAGGAACCCTCATGCAAAATTTGGTTATGATAAATTAAGGGTGTCTAAACACACAGCAAGAGACGAAACAAATTTCCAAAATATATAGTAGACGTGTGGGCTGAAACATGAAATGAGGGTGATGGCTGCTGTCTTACCTCCATGACATCCCCTTGGTAAACAAATCCTAGACAAACCTGCAGAATCCTGTGCAGCTTGCCCTGGTGGAATTAGTCATGCACCATCAGATCTTTTGCACGGCACCCACAGAACTGAGCTGCCAGCATCATGTTTCACATAAAACTATTTTTATATGAAAGAATCTTCTTGGGATGCAGTGGGTGCAGCACCTGCTTTGTCAAGATCTAGGTCAGCAGAGGAGCAGAACAGAACTTCCACAGCGGCCACAGGTTGTCCCCTTACTTGCTCCCCTTGTTATTGCATCTCTCCTAGAGAACAGCCACTTTGCCCAGGTGGGGTAGAACCTGTACAATGGTACCTCTGGTTAAGAACTTAATTCGTTCCGGAGGTCCATTCTTAACCTGAAACTGTTCTTAACCTGAGGTACCACTTTAGCTAGTGGGGCCTCCCGCTGCCGCTGCGCTGCTTGAGCACGATTTCTGTTCTCATCCTGAAGCAAAGTTCTTACCCCAAGGTACTATTTCTGGGTTAGTGGAGTCTGTAACCTGAAGCGTCTGTAACCTGAAGCGCCTGTAACCTGAGGTACCACTGTACTCCCCTCCCCCGGTGCTGTTGGGTAACAAGTGCAGCTGCATTTCGGGTACTATGTACTGTTTGGGGCACCTTGCCTCACAAGGGGTATTGTTGGGAAAGGATCAGAAAACAACCCCCAAAATGATCAAGGGGATGGAGAGAGACTCCCTCGGAGGAAAAGTTGCAGTATTTGGGATTTGGAGAAAAAGTGAGCGAGAGGCAGTGTGATAGAAGAGTATTGAATGATGCATGGCACAGAGAAAGTAGACAGAGGGAAGTTTTTCTCCCTCTCTCAAAACACAAGAAGCCATGGACTTTCGGTGAAGCTGAATGTTGGAAGATTCAGGACAGAGAAAAGGAAGTCACACAGTGCATAGTTAAACTATGGAACTCCCTCCCACAGGAGACAGTGATGGTTACCAGTGTGGACAGCTGTAAAAGAAATTAGGCAGATTTATGAATGGCAAGGCTATCAATGGCTGCTAGCCTTGATGACAGTGCTGTGCCGCCAAGGTTGGAGGCAGTAATATTTCTGAACACCAGTTGCTGGGAAACACAGGAGAGGGAGAGGGCTGTTGCGCTCAGGTCCTGCTTGGGGGTTCCCACAGGCATCTGGTTGGGCTACGTGAGAACACGATTCTGGACTAGTGGGGCCATTGGCCTGAGGAAGCAAGCTCTCATAAGAGCATAATGTCAATTCTGATCCACTAGGATCCCATCAATTGTGGTCCACTAGGCATGCTAGCTGGGGTTGATGGAGTCATGAACCTTTGTTCTCAATCTTTGAGGCAAGCTGCAAGCCTATCCCTACTTACCTGAGAGTAAAACCCACTGAATTCAATAGGGCGTATTTGTAGGTAGCCATGCTGAGAACTGTGTCATCAGTCCATGAAATGTCTCAGAACATTTAAGCTGCAATCCTATACATTGTTGTTTATTAAACTATGCCTTGGTTCTACATTATGCATAAAACCAGCCCACCAGTTTATGTTGTGTTTGCTGCCAACAAACCACAATCCAACACTATGGTTTGTTGGTGGCTTACAAACCTTGGTTTGCTTTTAAGTATGCTAACCCAATAACCATGGTTTGTCTGGTGAATGCCTGGGGTGGTTTGGCCAAACTGCAAAGGTAAAAAGCAAGGGCATCTGGGAAACAAAACAAACTTTGAAGGAACAAGCCATGGTTTATTTGATTCTCTGTGGGACAACTCATAGATAAGGATTATGTGTGAACCAGGCTCTACCTACAGTGACTGACAGCCGCTTTCCAGGAAATCAGGCCAGGGGTCTTTCTCAGCCTTGCCTAGAAATGCTGGGGAATGAACCTGGGGCCTTCTCCATGCAAATGTAAGTCGTGGCCATCTCTGGGGTTGTGGCACTCATCTCGCTTTATTAGAGCAGAACCAGAGCAGTGCACGGAAACGCCGTTTACCTTCCCGCCAGAGCGGTACCTATTTATCTACTTGCACTTTGACGTGCTTTCAAACTGCTAGGTTGGCAGGAGCAGGGACCAAGAAATAGGAGCTCACCCCGTCGCAGGGATTCAAACCGCCCACCTTCTGATCGGCAAGTCCTAGGCTCTGTGGTTTAACCCACAGCACCATCTGCATCCCTGCAAATGTCGCACTCCACCACTAAAATATGGCTTTTCTCCATCTTAAAGGTAAAGTAAAGGTACCCCTGCCCGTACGGGCCAGTCGTGTCCGACTCTAGGGTTGTGCGCCCATCTCACTTAAGAGACCAGGGGCCAGCGCTGTCCGGAGACACTTCCGGGTCACGTGGCCAGCGTGACAAGCTGCATCTGGCGAGCCAGCGCAGCGCACGGAAACGCCGTTTACCTTCCCGCTAATAAGCGGTCCCTATTTATCTACTTGCACCCGGGGGTGCTTTCGAACTGCTAGGTTGGCAGGTGCTGGGACCGAGCAACAGGAGCGCACCCCGCCGCGGGGATTCGAACCGCCGACCTGACGATCGGCAAGTCCTAGGCGCTGAGGTTTTACCCACAGCGCCATCCACGTCCCATACATCTTAGACTATTTCTCCATCTTAGACTATTTTAAAAGAACTTGCAGCTGATGCCTGAGTTTGCTTATTTCCTCTCTCCTCCCCACCCATTTCCTTTTCTGTCATGTCTTGTTAGATTAGGAAGCCTGAGGGCAGGGAATGTCTTGTTTCTTATTGATCTGTAAGCTGCCCTGGACATATTTTTTGTACGAAGAGGTGAAAATTCAATCCATTGGTTACCAACCACAATTAGGAAAGGGAGTGAAATGAAAGGCTACTGTTCTGAAGAGTCCACCTCACTCAACTCAATGGGACTGGCTTCTGAATAAAAATGCACAGAAGCAGGCCACCGAGCTATAAGCGGTCCTACAGCACACCCTTCCTTGGAAACAAATTGTAAGCCTATGGTATTTACTGCTAAACAAATGAGTATAGGATAGGGGCAGAGCAGCATTGATCACAATGCCATTGTGTACACCTGTGCTGAATCAACATTTAGAATTAATTAGGGTTACATACTAAATAGTATTTATTAGTTGCTTTAAATAAGTGTTTTAAAATGGCTTACAAATAAGTGTGTGTGAGAGAGAGCGAGAGAGCGTGCGAGCAAAGCACAATTTGAAGCAACCAGACCATAAAAGCGATCTCTCCATCCCCTAACTACCACATATAGCCCCAAAAGGGATGTGTATACACAAAACATACCTACATACACACAATAATAATTATTGCAAGTAAAAAATTAATGCTCAGATGTGTGTGTGGGGGGGAAACATTTTAATCTAGTGCCAAGAATAAATGAGTAAATCTGTTCAAAGCAAGCAGGTTTCTGATGTTTTCCTAGGCAGCAAAATATGCATCGTTAGCAGAATTTAGCAGGAGCCACACCAGAAGCTTAGCAAGTAATGCAGCTTCCAGAATTGGAGAGGCTACTTGCCTTGAGGGCTCTACATTACCACAGGTGCTTTCTGAGCATCCTTTTGATGTGGGGGGTGGAGTCACCTGCTTAGAGAGTCCTTAAGGTCCACCACAGACTTCACACAGTAGTGCTGCAGAGAGCAAGAAACAATCTCAGTGGTGAGGCTTATTTTTCTGTAGAGACATCCCTAGTTTGGGTTCAGGATATGATATAGCTTGTTGCTTGGAAATTTTAGGAAGGTATTGGGAGTCTAATTATGCATATCCCCCCCCCCGCCCCGACAGAAACCAAAATGGGAATGGAGGAACAAAATTAAGAAAATCTTTCAATGCAGAGAACTTAAAATAGAGATTGATTCTTAATGCTTAACGCTTAAACTATGCCCTTAGCGTTATTTTTCTAAGCTTTAACACTTTTAAAAAACTAGGTAGTCAGTTTGGAAGGAATCTACAAATCCCTGTAGTCGTTAATATTGGCTGAGAAGCAAATAAGCTTAGTAATGGAAGAGAGGTACTGCTACACATGGGACCTGCAGGCAGATGTTGCAGTGTGGAGTGCTTCTCTTCAGGGTACCAACAGCTATGATAGTTTCCTACTCCATGCCATTCCTCTTCGAGCTCCTGCCATCGGGACGGAGATACAGGACGATGAAGACAAGAACGAGCTGTCTTAAGAACAGCTTCTTCAGAGCGATCTCGGCCCTGAATGGGAAGCCTGGACTTTGAAAGTCATCTAATCTTCCTTGCTGTATTATACTGTATTGTTTTAATTAGTGTTTTTATAGTTGTTTTGATTTTGTGTGGAGTGCCTTACCTGGGTGGATGGAGCAGCCAAGTAATTTCGTTGTCCCCGAGAGGGGGCAATGACCATAAAGATATTATTATTATTAAGAACATGAGAAAAGGCTGCCGGACCAGACCAGTGAGTGGCCCATCTGGCCTTATGTCCTGTTCTCACAATGGCCAACCAGATGCTTATGGGAAACTAGCAAGCAGGATTCAGGCCCAAGAGCCCTCTCCCCTCCTGTGGTTTCAAGCAACTGGTATTCAGAAGCATCGCCGCCTCTATGGAGGCAGATTAGCCATGGCTAGTAGCCAAGATTTTTAAAGTCAAATTTAAAACTACTTAATTTTACTTAATGGTGGCTACTGAGTCTTTTATACTTTTTATGTGTTTACTATATTGGGATTGCCAATGTTTGATGGTTTTTTTCTCTTATGGTTTTGTTGTCTAAAATATGTAAATAAAGGCTGAATGAATAGTAGGTATGGTGGGACTACAACTCCCATCATCCCTGACCTCCATGCTGCATGAGGCTGATGGGAGTTGTAGTCAATATCATCCAGAGGGCTCAACATTGGCTATCCTCCAGATGCTGCTTGGCTACAGCTCACATCATCTCTCACCATTGACCAAACTAGCTGAGGCTGATGAGGGTTAGTGTTTGTCAACATCTGGAGGGCCAAAGGTTTCCCATCCCTGCCCTATTGGATGGCCCTAACCTGATGAATTTCTGCCTGTCATGTAGTTGATAAAAAGTGCAGGAGCCCCTGCCAGGAAAAAAAATGTTTACCTTAGTTATGTATTTTCAACAACCAATTATGTTTACTTAACAGGAGCAGTATTGCAATTGGAGCCTCCTATCACTCTTTCTCTCTTTTTCTCCAGGAATGTCTGAAAGGGAAAGACAAGTGATGAAAAAACTGAAGGAAGTAGTAGATAAACAAAGGGATGAAATCAGAGCAAAGGACCGTGAACTTGGTCTTAAAAATGAGGATGTAGAAGCTGTAAGTCTGTTTCATCCCTTTAGGGATAAATGCCAAAGTACTGCCAAGTAACTTTTTTAAAGGCCCCAATATCTAAACCCATTTATTTTGATATGTAGCAAATTCAGAGAGGCCAGCTTATCCCTGACTATTAGTAGATAATGGTGCTCCTGTGTCCAAAGGGATGGAGAAACTCAGCCCCAGGGGCAGAATGTGGTCCTCCAGGCCTCTTTGCCTGACCCTTGAAGCCCATACATCTGACCCAACCCCTTGACCAGCTCTGCACTGCACCCTCCTTGGCTAGAATGCACCTGCTAATGTTTTTTGCTTTCCTGAACTGAGGACAGGGAGGGATGTGGGAGTACTAAATTAAAGCAAAGCTAAAATTCTCAGTTTCCTGGCAAGAGGGATTGTTACACCACTCTGGAAATTGTAGCTCTGTGAAAGGAATAGGTAAAGGTTTATCTACTTGTACTTTTTTTTTAAAAAAATAATTTTTATTAACAGACCAATCAAATCACATTAGTTCCAAATTACAAAACCGAATTTTAAATTTTTGTTGGGGGCAATAATAATAATAATAATAATAATAATAATTTATTATTTAAATAAATTGGGTACCCATGCTTCAAGCTCAGAAAGGGTCCAATCATCTACTTGTACTTTGACGTGCTTTCGAACTGCTAGGTTGGCAGGAGCTGGGACCAAGCAACGGGAACTCACCCCGTCGTGGGGATTCGAACCCCCGACCTTCTGATCGGCAAGTCCTAGGCTCTGTGGTTTAACCCACAGCACCACCCGCGTCCCTAGTGAAAGGAATAGGGATCTCCTAACAAGTCCCAGCACTCTTAACACTTCCCAAGGATTATTTGGATGAAGCAACAACTGCTTAAAAGAAATGATACTGCTCTATATTGTATAGTGTACATGGGGCCATAATTGCAGCGTCTTATCAGCTCCCTCCTTCCCTCCTTTCTTTTCTCTCACAGCTTCAGCAACAGCAAAACAGGTTAATGAAAATCAACCATGACCTTCGCCACAGAATCACGGTTGTGGAGGCTCAGGGAAAAGCTCTGATTGAGCAGAAAGTCGAGTTGGAGGCCTACCTGCAGACCAAGGAACAAGAGATGGGAGCCCTGAGGGCTGAGCTCGGAAAGCTCCGAGAAAAACTGCAGGGAGAGCCGAGTCAAAATGGAGAAGAAATCCAGGTCAGCCCTGCTTTTGTCTCCATGAAACATATATAATATTATACAGTGTATATATAAACATAAGTATGATGTATTTGCGTGTGTGTTGGTTTCATACCACTTCAATCGCCTGGTTTCCCTAATTGTTGGCATCTGTCTGTCTTGGGAGACAGTGGATGGGAGGGCGCCTTTGGGGGTGAAGTTAAACTGTTGGAAGGTGGCAGCGTCCGCTGTGGCTGTAGAAACCAATACAGAAGACACCTGTTTTGTTGCAGCTGGGGCAGATGACGGCGTCTGGTTGTGCTGCTGTATGTTTCTTCTCTCCTTCATATAATGCATAATTAAACCTGTAATTACCCAGAGTGAATCCCTTTGAACTTGGAGGTGGGGGTGGCGGCAGCTCAGCTCTGAGTAGGCAAATAGGTGTGGCAAACTCACAGTGGATAGATGTATCCTCCAAAATCATACACTGCGTATTTCCTAATGTCTGTTGTTGGGGCCAGGTGGGGGACAGTGGCAAGGGCTATTGTCTGCATGTCCTCCTGGGGGGCTTCCTGGAGGCATTTTTTTGCCACAGTGAGAAGCTGGTAGCTGGGGGGGTAGACCTTTTTATCTGATCCTGGAGGGCAGGGGTGGAGAACCTGTGGCTCTCCAGATGTTGTTGGATTGCAGCTCCCATCAGCCCTGAGCAGCATGACCAGTGGTGAGGTGTGATGGGATTTGTGGTCCAGCAACATCTGGAAAACTGCAGGTTCCCCAGGCCTTTGGCAGGGCTGTATTCGAAATGGTTTGAATTCTTAACATTTCACTTGAACGGCTAATTGATTTTTATTTTGGAGGGGTGGATGAAATGCAGGAGCGACTCTGGGATCTATTTTAAGATTGTGTCCCATGAGCCAGTATCATATCCAATGTTCCCTTCCCCCACTACCATTGCAGTGCAGTTTTAGTTTCTTTAATGCATGAGTTCATCTGAAACATTTGACCTTCTACACTGCTATGGAGATTGAGGACTATTGTCTGCCTCTCATGTTTATGGCCGAGGCTCAAAAGCTGACAGTGAAGCAGAAGTAAATGCCATGAAGGGGCTCCCAGTACTAATTCCTCAATGGATATTCAAATTGTGGGTGCAGAACAAATTTAAATATTAATGCATAATTCTGTTTGTGTTTTCATGTATGCAAATGTTTCTATTTACTTTCCTAACAAGGAGGTAGGAGATGTATGAGAATGAGTGCAAGGGAAGTTGTCAGCATAATAGTGAGGACTAGGAGCTTGGTATTTTAAAAGAAACAGCCCACATACATCTTTTTAAAAACAAAAAACTTCTTAAGGTATCATATGTAACCCCAAGCACTGGATTCTGTGATACGTGAAGGATTCCTTGCTTAGACACAGCCTGTCCTCCTACTCCCCCTAATAACTCAGGAGGTTCATTATTTTATACCTGAGGGGAGCTTAGAATGTGAAACTTTTTTCCAAAATAAAGTGGCTTTGCAGAAAAAGTGACTTTGGAAGGAAATATTACATTGCTAACAGAGCTGGAGTGGTTGGTTACATGATTCTTTGACTAAAACCACACAGCGTACAGCAAAACTTTCCAAACTTTTCATGTTGGTGACACACTTTTTAGACATGCATCATTTTGAGACACAGTAATTCAGTTTTACTAGCTAAACTAACCCCTTAGAAGAGCATTCACATGACACACCACACCTACACACTGCAGCCGACACCCTAATGTGTCTTGACACAAACATCAGAAAGCTCTGGTGTACAGTATTTAAAATCTGGTACTAGGCATTAACTGCAACATCCTTTCTCTTTTTATTATATTTTTAAAAGCTTTCTAACTCTCAAAGTTCCCGAGGTGAGATTTAAAAATGTAACCAATTCCCACTAAAATCTCAAGTGAGGGAGCTGTAGGGCAAGCAAGACACTATAATAGTTAGATGATTTATATATTGCGTTTACCGTATATCCCACCTGTTATCCAAGCAGCTTAAGATGGTGCACATAGTTCTTCCCCATTCCTCTTTTAATCCCCATAACAACCCTGTGAGGGAGGTTAGGCTGAGAGGCAGTGAGCGGCGCAAGGTCATCCAATCAGGGCATAGCGTGGAGGGTGCAGGGGGGCCGGCCGCACCGGGCGCAACATCTGGGGGTTAGGGGTAGGGGGTGCAAATCCATGGGTTAGGGGACGCAAATCCATGGGTTAGGGGGCACAAATCCACGGGTTAGGGGGCACAAATTACTTGCCTTGTCCCGGGTACTAACAACCCACGCTACGCCACTGCATCCAATCAGCTTCATGGTTGAGTAGGGATTTGAACCTGGGTCCTGTTCTGTCCTGACACTCTAACGGCTCTATCTTCCAGTGAAGGGTGGCCCATTAGGGTGAACTGCCTTCTTACTTACAACCAGTTCAGATTGTGGGCCTGATTGTCCACTTCCTCCTCCTCCTCCTCCTCCACAATCTCACTTCTGGCTTGGCCTCTGCATCCGCTTTAAAAGTACTTCCTCTTTTTTATATACAGTGGACGCTTGGGTTGCAAACGTGATCCGTGCGGCATGCACGTTCACAACCCACAGTGGCGTGTTTCGTATCATAAATTAGTGTTTGCAGTATATTTAATATTATTTAACATACACTATTGAGGGACGTGGGTGGCTCTGTGGTCTATAAACCACTGAGCCTTGGGCTCATAGAATCATAGAATCATAGAGTTGGAAGAGACCACAAGGGCCATCGAGTCCAACCCACTGCCAAGCAGGAAACACCATCAGAGCACTCCTGACATATGGTTGTCAAGCCTCTGCTTAAAGACCTCCAAAGAAGGAGACTCCACCACACTGCTTGGCAGCAAATTCCACTGTCGAACAGCTCTTGCTGTCAGGAAGTTCTTCCTAATGTTTAGGTGGAATCTTCTTTCTTGTAGTTTGGATCCATTGCTCCGTGTCCGCTTCTCTGGAGCAGCAGAAAACAACCTTTCTCCCTCATCTATGTGACATCCTTTTATATATTTGAACATGGCTATCATATCACCCCTTAACCTCCTCTTCTCCAGGCTAAACATGCCCAGCTCCCTTAGCCGTTCCTCATAAAGCATCGTTTCCAGGCCTTTGACCATTTTGGTTGCCCTCCTCTGGACACGTTCCAGTTTGGGCTTGCTGATCAAAAGGTTGGCAGTTCAAATCCCCGTGACGGGGTGAGCTCCCGTTGCTCAGTCCCTGCTCCTGCCAACCTAGCAGTTCAAAAGCACACCAAAAAGGGCAAGTAGATTAATAGGTACCACTCCGGCAAGAAGGTAAACGGCGTTTCCATGTGCTGCTCTGGCGAAGCCAGAAGCAGCTTAGTCATGCTGGCCACATGACCCGGAAAAACTGTCTGTAAAGCGAAATGAGGTCTCGTGGGCCGGACTATCCTGATCTAGGTCCGTGCTGTTTAGATTGCCCTCAGTTCTTCAGCATTTCAGGCAGGGCTCTCTGCAAGTCATACCTGGATCTCTTGGGGGTTGAAGCTAGGAGCTTTTGCATGCAGATCAGATGCTTGAACTGCTGAGCTGTGCCTCTTTCCTGCAAATTAACAACAACAAAAACCTAGCATTAATACAAACTCTCTATATAGCTTGAGGGTGCCAGCTTTACAAGTGGGCCTGAACTGTTTGTACTGTTTGTATTTATTTCAGCAGTTAAGAGAAGAGTTGCTAAATAAATGCCCTCTCTCAGACACTACTGTACTGCACTCCAGAGCCTGGTGCCTCAGGCAGTTGGCGTCTGTGTTGTCTGCTTCTAAATCTGGCTCTGTATATAGCTTTTAAAATAAAATACTTTACACTGTGCGCCAAGGAAGAAGAAAGAAATGTGAGATTTGTTTCCCAAAACAGAATGTGAACATGCAACTGATGAAAAAAATTAATTTTTGCTGCGCAACTCCCCATGGGACTCTGAGTCCCCCAAGTCCATGATCGGTCCGAGAAGAATGGATGGTGGCAGAATCCAGGGGAAAGTAAGGCAGACATTTATTTTTCTGTTGCAACAGAGTTTCCTCCCCTCCTTCCAAGGAGGGAGAGACCCTGGACAAAAGTGTGCAGGAACCTTTAAAGACTTTTGACATTGCCCAACCCCCTTAGCCAAAGTCCACCCCAACATCATCATACATAGGTACATCATAGGAGGCAGTCTACAGTAGAAATCCTGTCTGTGCGGATACCTGATAATAGTCGCTAATTGCATTGCCTGGGCAGCCTGGCCATTCTTTTGTGATGGTTTAATACTTTAGTTCCTGAAGAATTTGTAAGCAAAAAGACAACGGGATAGCTTTCCTCATTTGTTTCCTTTACTTCAGAGCAATATTTGAGGTCATTGGGAGAGTCAAAATTGCTTCAGGATTGCTCTCCTATACTATTTCAGGTTTATGTTATGTACTGAAGTTCTCACCCTGGGCCAGCTGGGGGATACTGTAGATAGTTCAGGTCCACATATGCAAATAAGGGATCAAAAGTGACGTTCAGTGATTGGGTAGTTACAGAAAGTTGTTACAGTTACGTGGTACTGGAGCTCTATATAAGCAGGCTGGCTGAACCCTTCAGCTCAGTTCTGTTCTGGCCTCTGAATAAACAAGAGATGTTTGGAGAATCGCTGTGTCGTCTGATATGTTCACCCACAACTTAACAGTTTATATATTTAGATATGTGTGCATTTATAAATATTTCTTCTATATTTCAGACCTTAGAATTCTTTTAACACAAGGAGATAATTTGAATCTCTCCCAAGCTGAGGAGTAGAGTGGGCATCCTTTTCTGTTTTCCTTGACAGATTGCAGGTTTTGGTTGCTGGTTTGGTGTTACAGATTGGTTTGCGTGTGCTAGGTATTGTTTAGGTGTATATGTGTTGTGCTGGCTTTTAGTATTTTAGGATTGTTGTGAAATGGATATTTTAAATGTCTTGTGACTGCTATTCTGGGCTGGGATAGTTCAGTTGATAGAGTATAAAACTGTTAATCTCAGATTTGTGGGTTCAAGCCCCACGTTGGGCAAAATGATGCCTGCATTGCAGGGGTTTGAACTATCTAACTCTCGTGGTCCCTTCCAACACTACAGTTCTATGAAAAGCGGATTATATAGTCTATACTTTCTGGGTACAGTATTTGCTTATCCAGTATATAGTTTGTACTGCTTTATTTTAAATGCTTGGAGGTTTCTGTTGATTAAGCAATATATAAAAAACGTTATATAAACAAATATGACATTTATTATGAATAATAAATCTTAATAAATGCACCAATAAGCCATAATTAATAATTTAAATTATCATTATCATCTGACTGGCTTTTTGTTCATTCAGATGGTGGGAAAGATTTGGCTTCTGTACCCAGTTTTCCACAGCCAGGCGCCAGGTCTGTTTTTGCACAAACCCTTAGAAGGAACAGTTGCTTTCTTCTGCTGTTCTATAGTCTGTT
Organism: Podarcis gaigeae; assembly: GCF_964106915.1. Lineage (NCBI taxonomy): Eukaryota > Metazoa > Chordata > Lepidosauria > Squamata > Lacertidae > Podarcis > Podarcis gaigeae. Next base: position 38,329,188 of record NC_139693.1, read on the forward strand.
GGTTTATGGTGATGTTGCCTCTTTTCTCTCCTTAGAGCTGTTCCCAGCTTTCTCTGAGTACAATAGACCCTGGCAGAGAGATGACATTACCACACGCTCTCTACAGCCAGTACTGTCATCATTGGCTGCCTCCTTTTTCAGCCTTGGCTGTTTGTTTTTAAGATTAAACGCTTGCCCTAGGTTACTTATGAAAAAAATACAGTCAAAGCGACTTGTAAGTAAGACCCAAGCCATGTATTAATGTAGGATTTTTTGTTTGTTCCTCCCAGGCCGAAGAACCAAACAATGATGAATACATCTCAGAATCTGAGAAGATAGCCATGGATTTGAAGGATCCCAACCGTCCAAGGTTTACTTTGCAAGAGCTGCGAGATGTTTTGCATGAGAGAAATGAACTGAAATCTAAAGTTTTTCTGCTGCAAGAGGAGCTTCTGTATTATAAGAGGTGCGCTGTTGCTTTCAGCTCCTTTCTAGTCTGATTCTATGTGGAAGCAGTTGGACTGAAGCCAGTTTGCTTTTCAGTGAGATCAGTCCTGTTGAGGCTGCAGTTGTCTGCTCAATTCCTCTGTGTTTGTGTGTGTGTTATCACTGAACTTCAGTTGCAAGCCCACACTAGTTGGAAGTGGAGTGGAGCCAGAATGGGGAGCTCTTTTGGGTGAGGCCACTTGGGGGTAACCTACAGCTCTCCACATGTTGCAGGACTGCAACTCCCCTTGTCCCTGACCATTAGCCAGGCTGTCTGGAGCTGATAGGAGTTGGGGTCCAACCACATCTAGAGAACAACAAGTTTCACATTCTTCAGAGGCCACTAGGTACACTTTTAAATGCACCGCTAGTCAAAAGGGCCAAGAATATTTCAAACTATTTCCTCCAATTTTTTCTTCTTCATCTTCTTCTTCTTTCTCTCTCTGCTCCTTTTTCTTATGAAGGTAAGGAAGAATGTTCAGGCAGTAATCAGTAAACCTACATTATACCAGGTCAGTGTGTTGGTGACACACTTTTTAGACATGCATCGTTTTGAGACACAGTAATTCAGTTTTACTAGCTAAACTAACCCCTTATAAGAGCATTCAAATGACACACCTATACACTGCATCCGACACACTAACATGTCGCGAAACAGTTTAGAAAGTTCTGGTCTACTCTGACTGGAAGTGGCTCTCTGGCGCAGCCTCTGAAAATATGGTACCCTCCACATGTTTTGGAATAAAGCTTATATCGACCACATCCAACATTCCCACAATGTGGGAACCCCTTCTCTACACTGTATGGGGCCCCTTTTCTTCACATTTTTTCTCCACTTGTGCCGGAGGTATCTAAGCAGAGACTGGGCATCTGTCTGTCATGGATACAGTTGTGACACCTGGCAATGAGCAGGCAGTTGGACAAGAGGACTGAGGCCCCTTTATTTATTCACACAATTATATGCACTGACAGAGGTATGCTTTCTCTCTCCTTTCCGTGTGTAGAGTGAGTGACTAATTTTTCCTAGGTGTAATGAGAGTATTTGGTATCTAACATATACATTTCATATCTTTTCCTGTTTGTTTTTTTAAGTGATGAGGCTGATGAAGAAATGAGGTCTCCCCAACCCACAACCATTATTCATTCAAAACCATCCACTCAGCAGGAATCTGGAATCAAACGACTGTAAGTACCCTCCTCTCCCCAAGGCTGCCTTAAACCAAGCATGGGGGGAAGAAACTTGCTCCCCTATGCTTCTTGGGGTCCTTGGGCTTTTAAAAATGCTCTAAGAAAGAATGGTGCTCAGTGTCCTTTGAATAATCTCCATAATGCCACAACGTACCTCTTTTTGTTTATCTGTTTGATTCATTTTGGCACAGTTTAAATACTGTTGCCTGCCTCCCCGATCTCTGAGTACTGCGAGATTCCAGGTGCTTACTCAGGGTTTGTGTTTCCTTTGGGAATGAGACACAACAGAGACTGTGGTGCCCTGTCTGGTGTATGGTTTATTTACACATATATAAGGGTCTTGCTTCCTCTAGAAGTGCAATAGATTCAAGAATAAATCAAAATTGCTCTCAAACTTTGCTCTGACTCTCCAGCTTGCTTCTTTACTTCTAGGTCACAGCACTGTCCCTTTCAGCTCTAAACTTAGGCTTTGTCCTTCAAAGTATCTCTGTGTTGAGCGAGTAGCTCCACCTACTTGTCTTATCACACTGAGCCCCCTTTCCTTTGTTCTCTTAATGGCCCATCACCCAGGCGATCACCTCAACACAGGAAGCCAGTCTGACTTATGCTTGGTGGGGCCAGGGGTGAGAAGGATCTCGCATTCTGCCTACTTCCCATACCAAACTCATAGCAAAGCATTTTCCCCTGGGGTTAGTAGTAACACATTGCTACCTTGGCTATTCCTAGCATGAAGCTTTCTCTGAATATTTTCCCATGAGACCCAACTACAGATTTTTCTCACTGGTGAGCTACTTTTTAATATGCAGGAATTTGTTTTTTAATGTGTGGTGGGTGGAGCAAGGAAGATTGTGATTTGCCCCCCTTCCCAATCACCACATTGGTGTGTGAGCCTAATTTAGGTGGCCCTAAACACTTGTTAGCGGTTTAATCTTGTTTTAAATGTATTCATTTTTAGTGTTTTTAACCATTTTAAATTATTTTATGTGTTAATTGCCTTGAGACAGTGGTTTAGAAGCAAATAATAAATTATAGGTAATAATAATAATAATTAATAATAATGACCCTTCTGCAGCAAAGTCTGTAACCAAGCCTAAACTTGAAACCACTTCATATTGCCACCTGCTTACCTCTTGACTCCCCTTCTACCTGTTTCCTCTTTTGCTTTCCCCTGCATTGAAATTTAGACTATAAACTCCTTAAGGCAAGAGACCTCTCCTCTTGGACTCCGAAAAGTGCTATGTGCACCAATAGTGCTATGTAAATAATGAGCAGCACGGATTTTATTAATGTGTGCGTCATCACCTACAACGAGGGTCGCCAACCTTCTTGGACCAGGGTGGGGGCACATTTTGAATTTTGAGAGAGTGCTGGGGCGCCAGTCACAAAATGGTTGCCTTGTGATGGCAGAGCAATAACATGAAATTAGAGAGAGAGCAATCATGGTGAAGCTTTCCCTGTAATTGTATTTTCATAAAAGGTATGACCTAGAATCATAGAGTTGGAAGAGACCACAAGGGCCATCGAGTCCAACCCCCTGCCAAGCAGGAAACACCATCAGAGCACTCCTGACATATGGTTGTCAAGCCTCTGCTTAAAGACCTCCAAAGAAGGAGACTCCACCACACTCCTTGGCAGCAAATTCCACTGTCGAACAGCTCTTGCTGTCAGGAAGTTCTTCCTAATGTTTAGGTGGAATCTTCTTTCTTGTAGTTTGGAACCATTGCTCCGTGTCCGCTTCTCTGGAGCAGCAGAAAACAACCTTTCTCCCTCCTCTATGTGACATCCTTTTATATATTTGAACATGGCTATCATATCACCCCTTAACCTCCTCTTCTCCAGGCTAAACATGCCCAGCTCCCTTAGCCGTTCCTCATAAGGCATCGTTTCCAGGCCTTTGACCTTTGACCAGAAACCTGTTGGATTTCTGCTTGCAAGATTATAGAGAAACAATAAAAGTGCATTAAAGGGGAGGGGGCAGCAGCTCTTTAGGACCTCAGGGATTCTTATTTCCTCATGTCCAAACGGTGCACTTTCCCGTCACAGTTCCAACTTCACTCATTGGCTAAAAACACTGGCAGCCTTGTTCATTTCACAGAAATTACTCGGAAGGGTGACTTCTTCATAACTTTCTTTCTAGGAGGTCTAGAGATGAACTTAAAAAGAAAGAAAGCCCAGAGTCCAGGGCCCTTGCCTTGGTGTGCCAGTGAAGCTCATGGCAGGCACCAGGTTGGCAACCCCTGCCCTACTGCAAGGGGGGGGGGGAAAGCTGTATCCCTCCAGAATAGGGTTTGATTCCAACTTTTCTCCTGCCAACATGGCTAAACAGTCAGGGATAATGGCTGTCCAGCAGCCCCTGGGGGCCCCCGGCTTCCTCATTCCTGCCCTGCTGCTCCGTGTGCCAGTAGAAGACAATGCCAGGATGCACTGGCACCAAATCTGTTGGTACTGTAGTGCAAAAAGAGTGAGTGCCGGGCAGTGCATACAGTTAGATGCCTGCCAAGCTCTCTTGGAAACCTCTGGACCAGGGTGTGGGCTTCCTGGAAAACACTGGTGCTGCTACCTTAGAAAATGGCAAGCACCAAACTGCAGTAAGCATGTGGTGCTTCACTATGTCCTTAGCATAAATTCCCTTGAAGTTCTGTTTTCTTTTGTTTTTTTCTCCTCTTGAGACTATGGAGAGGCAATTAAGCACGTGGGTGGGTCCAAAGTGGCAAACTGCATTTTGAATCTCTATATGAGAGAGAGCTTTGTCCCAAATGTTTAGATGTTCCAAAAAAGAACCCCCCTTTCCCCCATTAGCACTTAATTCTAAATCCTAAACTGTATTTCCTCCAAAGTAAGTCCAATTGATTCTCCTAGCGTTAAACTTTCAAAAAAAGTGTGCTTAATTTCCAGTTAGTGATTCATTACTCATTTGTATGTGAAAAGTACCTTTCCTTCAATTAGTATCAGAGGTTCAGCAGTGGAGAGCACTGGCAAAGAGGTGTTTTGGGGAGGGATGTCCCTCTCCGCTCCCCAAGCTATGTGAGATGCTAACACAGGATGGTGACTGTGTCGCTGTCATGGACAAAAAAAATTAATGGAGGCAAAAACCCATTAGGAAATTTTTAAATTGTAAATCTTTGAGCAGGGATTTTTGTTTATATGGTTGTTGTTTTTTAAGAAGCCAGATCTACCTCGTTTTGTACACTGAGCAAAAAGGGCCCTTTGTTTCAAAGGTTGTGTCACTTGTTTGTTGCTGACATGATCATCAGTGCTGGCTTTAAAAAGAAGACAGACAAAAGCCTCTCTCTCTCTCTCTCTCTCTCTCTCTCTCTCTCTCTCTCTCTCTCTGTGTGTGTGTGTGTGTGTGTGTGTGTTTAATGACGTGGGGGGAGGCTTGATGCAACCCAGCCAGCCAAGCTGTGTAACTGTAGAAAACCCGTTCAGAATAATAACAACTCTGTGTGCTGTTTTTGATTCTAATAATAGCATCTCCCAGAAGCAGCTCTGTTGGGAATGTCTCGGAGCTGTGTTTAGGTCAGAAGCAAAAAAGTGCTCTGGTGATCTCAGCTGTGTCCTTAATCAACAGCAACAAGTGGCATCTGCAGCCAACAGTTGCAGCGGGATATTGCTCCCCTTCCAGGTCCCAACATGATGTCCCATTCATTCCACTCCAGCAATCAGCCACCATCCATGCATAGAGAACATGCTCAGTCCTCATTGGGCTTTTTCTGTGCCCCCCTTAAGTTTTATTCTCCCACAGATGTTTGTTTGTACTTCTACAAACCTTTGGGTTCCCCCAAACCTGTTGGCATTTCCTGTCTTGTGCATGGATGGTGCCGTTTTGGCTACATAAAGACAGGTGCTCAGCAAATGAATTTGCTATTAATGTATGAGTTGTGTGCAACGCAGCACTAAGTTAAAGCCAGTGGTAAACTGTACTTCATTATTTATTGCACTTACCGTATTTTTTGCTCTATAGGACGCAATTTTCCCCCTCCAAAAATTAAGGGGAAATGTGTGTGCGTCCTATGGAGCGAATGCAGGCTCCTTGGCTTCAGCGAAAGCAACACAAAGCCTCCAAAGCGCAGAGGGAGCACTCCCTCCATGCTCCGGAAACTACGTGCACACCGACCCCTCTCGCTCTCCAGGCTTCAGGGATAGCCACCTGAAGCCTTTGGAGCACAGTGGGACCTCGTGCTGCGCTCCAAAGGCTTCGGGTTCCTTTTGCTGAAGCCGGGAGAGCAAGACTCTCCTGGCATCAGCAGAGAGGGAGAGCTGCGCAGCGCCCCTTCAGCCAAGCGGGAGGAGAAATGGAAGGGGCTCCGTTTCTCCTTGTGATGGCCTGAGAGTCCAATTCAGAGGCTGAACGGGAGGAACCCCAGCCTGCACAGGAGTCCCCGCCTTCAGGGCCGGCTGAGCTGGGGCAGGGCCTTGGATCTGAAGCACCTGCACCTGTGCCGGATCCTCAGGAGCAGGCACCAGGTGAATCCACTCTGGCTCTGGAGGGGGTTGAGGACACAGTGCCTACAGGTGCGCCTCTCCCAGCCCTGTCAGGGGAAGGCGAGTCTCCCCCTGTGTCCAGTAACCCTCCAGCCTCTCCTGAGCTGCAGAGGCTCAGGGCAGAGAGGCGGAGGGAACTGGTTTCTCCCAGGAGGAGTGCTCGCCTTAAGGTCAGGAGAGGTGGGTCTCCTGGGGGCCAGGACTGCCCCTGGCCTCAGAGAAGATAAAGGCCAGTCAGCCCGGTCCCAGGTTGCGGGAGCAACGTCGTTGAAGAGCTGTTTCGGCCAGCACCCAGACCTGCACCTTCTGAGTTCCTGTCCTTGCCCGGCTCCTCGCTTCAGACCCCGCTTCGCCCTTGGAGGACAATCTACTGACCCTCGACCCAGGACCCTGACCTCGCCTCTCGGTAACCTATCCCCCCGGGACCAGCACACTCCTGCTGCTTCGCTGAAGGGGCACTGAGCAGAGAGGGGGATATTTTTTTTTCTTGTTCTCCCCTTCTAAAACAAGGTGCGTCCTATGGTCGGGTGCGTCCTATAGAGCGAAAAATACGGTACATGCCACCTTTTTCCCCTCCAAGGAGTTGAAGGTGACATATAGAGTTCTCCCCCTCCGTATTTAATCCCTGAAACAATCCTGTGAGAGGTAGAGAGTGTCCCAAGGTCACCCAGGGAGCTTCAGGGCCAAGTGGGGATTTGAACTCTCTCACCCCGACACTCCAGCAGCTACACTACTGAAATGTTCAGCACTACTGCTGAAATGTTTCGTGCCTGTGAGACACAGTTGCCTAAGAATAGATAAGCAACTTTTTTAGAAAGACCCCAAAATTGTTGAGCTGCAATTTTTTGATTGGCTTGCCTAAGATCCAGGACAAAACTCCACATTTTGGATATCCTGCCCCCTGGAAAATCTGGACATATGGCAGCCCCAGGCATAATAGACTGTGCAATGAGTTTCTGCTAGAACAGCGGATTCCTCTTTTGCACAAAACTTACCCATCCGCTAGTGCAAGAGCCCTCAAATGCCTTTGGGAACTCACAAGCAGGACATGGTGGAGTTAGTCTTTCCCTGTTTGTTTCTTAAGCACTAAGGTCACATCCACAGTAAACACGTCAAGCCCTCTTGCACTACTTTAACATTCATGGGCAGGGGTGCCAACTGCCCCACATAATCACATTACACGGTCATGCACACCATTTGAGTGGCAATGCCCATCAACCTGGAGGGAGGGGCTGGACCCTTCCAGTATTTTGTTGGGTGGGCTGAAGTGACCTCAACCCCCAGGAGTTGGATCCTATGTTCATACTCTCTAACGTTCCTCAGATGAAAATAAGGACATTTCTCACTCCCCCACAACTGGCTCTCCATTGGTTTGATTCAGAAGGACTCTCCTTGAGATCAGAGGCTCTCTGGGGCAATACAGACCCTTCCCCACCTTGTAAAAACATTGTCCTTTGTGTAAGTCAGCACCCGTGTCTGTCGTTTCCTCTGGCTTCCTTTATTTACTCCCCCCCCCTCTCCTGTGCTTGTGTGTACTTGAATACCTTTTAATTTCTTACTTAAGCTTCTTTTCTCTTTTGTGTCTGTGCTTTCCCAACCAGGATGTTTACAGCTATAATGCCTATGGTAGCTGCCGGATTGATCCCTGATGATCCCACATTGCAGCCAATAAGAAGACTTATGTCCCTTGTAGGAACTCTCTTTATAATTGGTTACTGTGGAGTTTTTGTTCTCCTATTTGTGCATGATGTGTGGCTGTTCCTCACCTTAACCTTGGCTGTATTCTCCTTGGCTGACTGTGGGATCATAAAACCTTTTTTTTTTTTTTTGAAGATGGCCAATCAGAATGCTCCTCTGCTGCATGATGTAACCGCTTATTTACCAAGCAGTCTGTGCCCCTTTGCACTTTCTTCTAATGCAAGAAGGGGGACCTCTGGCCTCAACAATCTTGCTGGACTCTTAACTCCCACCAGCCCTAGCCAGAATGCCCAGCGGCCAGGAATGATGGGAGTTGTAGTCCAGCAATACTTGGCGAGGCACAGGTTTACCCATCCCTGGTTTAATAATTGGCTTAATAGACAATAAATTTTAATTGAGAGTTTTTCAAGCAAATATGTGGACAGTTGGTTGAAAAATTATATATGACACTCCGGTCCTTCCTACCATCTTCTGGCCCTTTGGCCCCCAGTGCTCTACCTGAAATTCCCTTGCTTGTCTGGCTACAACTTATAAGCCTACTTTGTTCAGCTGGCATTGTGCTGCCTTTGTAGAATTGTCACTTTGTCAACACTCTGATAGTGAGCCATTCCCATTCGGCAGCTAGGATGTGTTTAGACATCCATGACGTGAACTTTGCCAGTGATGGAGCGGGTGTTCAGACAAACAAGAACCTATTGTTGACCTATTAGATAGGAGCATATTAATCACTAATGTTGTTTAATCTTGCTTTTGAAACCTGCCTACTGACAGATCACAGCAATTTTTGTTTTTATTTTTAAATTTAATCGCAACAGGTGAAAATACAATATGCAATATTGATTTAACTGACAAAGCCCCAAATGTTAGGATAGCATAGCCTGTCATCTTTCATGTCAGCTTGTAATGAGACTCAAATGGGTATCAAACCTCGAAACAGCAATGAACAAGCATTGTCAAGTTGGCAACCTAGGTTTACGACCTGGTTGTAATGCCCACAGACCACCCCAAATTGGAGTAAAGGATATATCTGCTAACATGGATGCCCAAACACAGGTGCTCACCTTTGTATGTCATGGCTGGAGACCTATCTCAAGTTTGGAGGTGCCAGCATCAACTTTGTAGGTGTTTGGGCTACCAGGACACCTGGGCTGTCCCCCTCTATCCTGCTTCTAAATTCAATGTATATTTTAATTGTGGCCGTCTCAAAGAAGGTGGTTGGCTTCTTCTGCTTCTGTTGGACTGTGCTGTCCCAATAGAAGATCATAGTGTAATTCAGGTTATAATCATAAATTCATGTACTTGAGACCCAAGCCCCATTGAACTGAAGGGTCTTGGTTCTGAGTAGATGTCATAGGATTGTGCTGAAATGCTACTAACTGTGAAGTGTACACTGCCCAAATTCTGACTGACTGCTGAATTTGTGCTCTTAAAAGTCTGGGTTTTGGACTTGCACCTGTCAAATAGCTACCCCAACTTCTTCCCAGTCTGTATAACAAACTGTTTTTGGAAATGAGGGGATTTGGGCTAGATTTGCACATAGGCACACAAATAACTGGAACTGTGTATATTGGGAGACCCTCTGCTTAGTCTCTGCATTTATCCCCACAATCCATGTTACTAATTGGAACCTGAGACTGACAGAGAAATAGCTTGCCCAAGACTAATCAAATAAAATTTTAACATAAGTCTCTTTGATGGAAGGATAATTGCCAACAGCTTTTAGCTGGCTGGAATTAGATCTGTGCTTGTCACAAAAACCTGTTCAAAATCTGGCCTGTTGGAAAGTCCCCTCATTTCTAAGTGGGCAGAATTTGGCTGGAGTGGATGGAAGGGGGCAACTTACAGTTTCATTGAGTGTTCATAATAGATAATTCAAAAAATGCACAGAAATCCCTTTCCCTTCACACAGACTAAGGTAATAATAATTAGAACATTGAAATGTTGTTCTCCCTAGTTCACTTTTTTTATTTCCTTCACTTGGTGTAAAAACAGAAAGCAATGTCACTTGAGGTAATTGGTACAAAATCACAAGCCCCCTCCAGATCGTCTGCTCCATGTGCCCATAATCACATGGCATGCGGGGGGTGGGAGTGGGCCTGTTGGTCCTGCCCCCGCTGCCCCCTCTCAGCTGTCCTTGTGTTTGCGGGGAGAGCATTTGAGGAAGAGGCCTGGCTCATGAGGCAGAGTGAGGCGGCCGCCTCAGCTACAGAATGTGTGGGGTGAGGAGTGGACAGCGCTGGATGTGTCATACGGCCTGCCTTGTGGGGCCCCCCACCTAGCTATCCTGCCCTCGGGTGCAGTGGAAGACTGGTCCACTGCCATTGTCAAAGGACGATTCAGCTGCCAATCTGGCAGTGGCGTAGCGTGGGTTGTCAGCACCTGGGGCAAGGCAAGTAATTTGCGCCCCCTAACCCGTGGATTTTAGTAGGGGCAGAGAGCTGCGAGTGCGCCCCCCCCCAGATGTTGCGCCCGGTGCGGCCAGCCATCCCTGCACCCCCCACGCTACGCCACTGCAATCTGGTCAGCTTTTATACATGGGAGACAGGTGCCATATTGGCTTTTGCCTCAGGTGGCAAAATACCTTGGACCCGGGACCTGTGGGAGCCTGCTCTGTGCACATAAACTGCCCCCTGTGACTTGGAATCCAGCATATTATGATGGCATGGAGAAATACCTACAGAAGGCTTACACTTTTCCACTAATGGTACTTATGTGGTTCTTGTCCCAGTTGAGAGGCTGTTTCTAAACCTGTCTCCCCCAAAACAAGAGATTTCTCTCCCCTATTAGAATATGGCCTGGTTTCTTGCATTGCTTGGCCATGTTTGTTGCATCACTTAGCACTGAAAGATGTTTTCAGATCCTTCCTCCAAGTTTCAACACCTTAACCTGTGTGGTGTCCCCCCTTTTTTTCTCTCTCCTCTTCTCCACACCCCACTTCTCTTGGAAGGTTTAGTTTCTTTTCCCGTGATAAGAAACGGATGCCAGCGATGCAGAGAAATGCCCCCTTTCAGAGTTCCTTTGGCGAGTGGGCCAACTCTAACAAAGACGATGCATACACCGAACAAGGCCTGGAGGCCCTACAGCACCTGTGACTGGAGCCCAGGGATTGCGGTTGCAATGGTAACAGCACAAGAAAAGATGAAGGAACTTGTCTAGTGGATTGTGGCGCCTGGATATGGCTCTCCTCCCCATTCCAAGCCCCTTACCCAGTTGGAATGAGGGGTTTCTTTTTCCACACAGAATCCCTTGATGTTTACTTGGTGACTACACTCCAAAAGCAAGATCCTAGGGCCTCTGTAGCCACCCTGCAGGGTCGTTGCTGTGTGCTAATTTAACAAGCCTGTGGGTTGTTTTTGAAAGCTTGCATTCACTTCACTTAACACAAGTTCACTTTAAACCAAAAAAAGAGATCTATGTTGTTGCTGAAGAGTTGCATTCAAGGTCCTGCTAAGGTCTGAAGACTCCCCTTGCCCAGTTTATTGGGGATGGGAACTTCGTCCTGATCATTCAGCCGTCATCTTCCTCTAATGATTGTTCTAGAGAAGTGGCGTCTAGTCATAGCTGTCGTGCTCAAAGGCAAGTCCTGTTTGCAGCTGAAGCAGGACCTTCCTTTTGCAGGAATGAATCCATGGTGGAAAATGACTAATGCAACATACTGGAATTGGATCGCCTTCCAAATGGATCAGGACTATGTATTATTATTTTTGGTTTGTTATTTATAGTGCCTAAAGCATGGTGTACAAGGTGATGGTGCCTTGCATTTTTGCTATGAATTTTCTGATGTATTAATGGAAACTAAACATCTGAAATTTATGCTAACCCTTTTAAAAATTCCTCCTTGTATTCTAACCTCTTCCCCCTCTGTAATTGGGAGGGCAGTCTCTTCTACAGAAAACACAGGTGTTGTCTCTTCAATAGCCTTGGGAACAAAAGTAAGTTTTGAAACAAATTCTGCCTATATGGAGCCTGCTGCACACTAAATGTTTAAAGTAGTGTCCTCCTCAAGAATTCTGGGAACTAATGGGCTACGGGTGCTGAGAGCTGCTAGGAGACCCCTGACCCCTTCACAGAGCTATAATTTTCATACTTCCTGCGAAGGAGGATTTATTGCTAAACCATTCTGGGAATTGTAGCTCCGTGTCAGGAATAGACATCTCATAACAACTCTCTTGTAACAACTCGCAGTACCCTAGAGTAGTTATTGCCATGACTGTTTAAAGGGGTATGATATGGCTTTAAATGTGCCCCTTGAGTGATCAGTGCTGGGGACCCTGCTCACAGTAGGGCTGTGCCTGAGGTGGTTTTGCCACATGGTTCATGATCTATCAATGTGACGACAGGGCCGTCAAACTGCCGCACTGTGCTTTTTTCACCTATGTGGGTAACACACATACTTGCCTACCTCCAAGGCTTTTTGTGCCATTTGGCAAGGTCAGGAAATATATTTTCAAAGCTGATGTAAGGAGTCTCCATGCAATCTCCTGCCTACCCCATGCTTAAAATAAGTGTGTGATGGAGTCAGCTCATAGGTATGGGGTCCCATGGATGCTGATGTGGCCAATGGCCGTGCCCCCAACCCTGGCAACCACCCATTTGGCATTATAGTGAGAACAAATGAAACTGGTGACAAAATGTTGCCCCCCACTCCCAGCAGGAGTGTTCCTGATCAAGGTTCTAGGCAGCCATTTCCTCCAAGAAGGTCCCTCCTCATCCTACCATTTTCCATATTACTTTTCCAACTGGCATTCAACATTCCGAGGCTGGTAAGCCTGCTCCATCCTCACTGGGCTTTATTTAATAGGCAGGCAGGAGCTTTTCAAAAAAAGAGAGGGAGGATGTTTTCTTGTACTTTTGCAAACCTCTGGGTTTCCCAGAGTGTATTGTTACCTCCCTCTTGTTTCTCAGCAATCTCATTTTGGCTCCATTCATGCTGTCGCTCATCACCTGTGTTTGCTATGAAATGGAATGATGTCATGTGTGTGTAGGGTTCCCTCCACCCCAAACTCAGTGGGAACTTGATTGGTCATTGTTCAGTGTTGGTCAATTGTCCCATTTTAGTGTACAGTGGTACCCCGCAAGACGAACGCCTCGGAAGACGAAAAACTTGCTAGACGAAGGAGTTTTTCGTTTTCTTAGCCGCTTCGCAAGGCGCATTTCCCTATGGGCTTGCTTCACAAAACGAAGCTTGCCCCGCAATCTCCGGGGTAGTGGGGAAGCGCAGCGCGTCTTCCCCGCTGTCCCCAGACCTCTTTTGAAGCAAGGGGCGGCGAGGAGAAGATCGCTTCTCCCCATTGCCAGCCCCGCAATCTCCGGGGACAGAGGGGAAGGACCCCTTTTGAACCAAGGGGCGGCAACGGGGAGAAGCAATCTTCTCCCCGCTGCCCCTTGCTTTAAAACAGGTCCTGGGACAGAGGGGAAGGCGCGCGGCGCTTCCCCTCTGTCCCCGGACGGTCTCCATAGGAACGCATTGATTGATTTTCAATGCATTCCTATGGGAAACCGTGCTTCGCAAGACGAAAAACTCGCAAGAAGAAAAAACTTGCGGAACGAATTAATTTCGTCTTGCAAGGCACCACTGTATTAGCTAACTGCCAGCTTTCTGCTTCCCCCTCACATATTCATTGGAGATAAAGCAGGGTTTTGTGCGAAGACCCTTCTCCACCACACAGTATATTAGCTAAGACTTTGCGCTGGATGGTCCCCTGTTCAGACCTCCCCTTCACAATGAGCCTACTTAGTGGCCTTAACCAAGCTGCTAGTGCCTCAGCCTCACATCTACAATACAGGGATAAAAAATTCTGGACCACAAATCCATTGCGGACTGTTGTAAAGGTTATCAAAAATTTTCAAGCATTTTTCTGAGTTAAACATAAATGCTATATAACAATTACATTTATGGTTCTCAGCATTGGGCTAATAGCATATGTAGAATACTAATAGCATAGTGAATCTTCTCTAAATAGCAGGGCCAGTGTATAAAACACTTTTTAAAAAACGCTTGCCATTCCAGAACATGGAAACAAACTAGCATAGGGTTGTATCTGGTGTTGATCATATGCAGAGTAGACCACTGAAAATAATGAACGTGACTTACTTGGGTCCATGAATGTGAACGGGCCTTCCCTCAGCAGAACTTAGCCGGATGACCTTTGAGCTAAAAATCACTTTAACTCTGGTAATTCCGGTCTTAATTTGGTTGCGGAAAAAGCAAACCAAGATTTCTTTCTGGTGGCCTCTGATTATCACAGTACTCTATATATAAAGGGAGGCTAGTAGTATTGGTAAGACTCCTTGGCCACTGTTTCTATGTGGAGTGGGCACTCCAAGTATCTCTAGAGCTGCCACTGTCACTAACAGCCCCGCAATTCAGCTGTAAGGGTTTTTACTTAGTGTTTTTCCAACTGGAAGAGTTCTTGTCTCATGTGAAAGACCCTCTTCCTGGAACAGGGCCTGGTGTTGCCTGGCGGCTGCCTGGACCCGCCTGATCCTTAAAGAAGCCATTTATGTGGCCAAAACAAATCTTTTCCTGTTGGGAATAAGCCTGTTTAAGGCAAGTGTTTGTAAATTTAAGGAGGGACACTCGTTCCAGTAATTTCAGCACATAGGGCAGCCTGCGCTGACCTGATGCCCTGCAGATTCTGTTGGACTACAGATTCCTTCAGATGGGGGTTGCAGTTGAACAACATCTGCACCAGGTCAGTGAAGGCTGAATTAAGGCAATACCTTCATTAAACCAACCAAAATGGGTGGTATTCAACTGAATTAAACTCAAGAGTGGGCCCATTTAAATTAGTTGTGTGCTTTAGTTTCAGTAGAAGGGACGCGGGTGGCGCTGTGGGTAAAACCTCAGCGCCTAGGACTTGCCGATCGCATGGTCGGCGGTTCGAATCCCCGCGGCGGGGTGCGCTCCCGTCGTTCAGTCCCAGCGCCTGCCAACCTAGCAGTTCGAAAGCACCCCCGGGTGCAAGTAGATAAATAGGGACCGCTTACCAGCGGGAAGGTAAACGGCGTTCCATGTGCTGTGCTGGCTCGCCCGGCCTATAGAGTGAGATGAGCGCACAACCCTAGAGTCTGTCAAGACTGGCCCGTACGGGCAGGGGTACCTTTACCTTTACCTTAGTTTCAGTGGGTCCATTCTTAGCTGTGTCACAAAATAGCATGCAAAGC
Source organism: Podarcis gaigeae (assembly GCF_964106915.1). Classification (NCBI taxonomy): domain Eukaryota; kingdom Metazoa; phylum Chordata; class Lepidosauria; order Squamata; family Lacertidae; genus Podarcis; species Podarcis gaigeae. The sequence continues at coordinate 38,344,191 of NC_139693.1, forward strand.
TTTTGAATCCTCCAGCTGCATCTAGCCTGATGCAGAGTTCTCAGGAACTCAGAAGCTTGTGAGCACAGTTATTTTGTCCACATTTTGATTGGTATAATAAATGTATTGCTTTGTTCTAATGTATATTTTGGAATTACAGTGGTACCTTGGTTTACAACCATGATCTGTTCCAGAGGTCTGTTTGTAAACCAAAACAGGTTGTAACCATAGGCACGCTTTCGCCAATGGGCCCTCCAAAAATAATTTGTTTGTAATCCAAAATGGGTTGTAATCCCAAGAAAGGTTGCAAACCAAGACATGCACTTCCGGGTTTGACATGTTTGTAATCCAAAACGTATGCAAACCAAGACGTATGCAAACCAAGGTACCACTGTACTAAAGTGCCCCTTAAAAGAACTGGGTTCTCTACTGTAAAAGAACTCAAGGCTGGGAGAGTCTTCAGCTCACAGAGCTTATGCCATTCCCAGTAGCCTGTATGGGGATAGATGGGCCAGTGGTATGACTTGGCATATGGCAGCTTTTAATACTGAATTTTAAAAACGGGTTTAGGGGATGACTGAGATTTCTCTAATGTAAGCAAACCCAACTGATCCCAAACAGCTGTAAGCAAAGGCAGTTCCCCTTGGATTCTCAAAGGGACTTGCTTCTCAGGTAAACTAAAATCCTTCATGCATAGGATGCACATCCCATTTAGCCTCTGAGTAAATAGACGCAGGTGGCGCTGTGGGTTAAAGCCTCAGCACCTAGGACTTGCCGATCGAAAGGTCGGCGGTTCGAATCCCTGCGGCGGGGTGCGCTCCCGTTGCTCGGTCCCAGCGCCTGCCAACCTAGCAGTTCGAAAGCACCTCCGGGTACAAGTAGATAAATAGGGACCGCTTACCAGCGGGAAGGTAAACGGCGTTTCCGTGTGCGGCTCTGGCTCGCCAGAGCAGCGATGTCACGCTGGCCACGTGACCCGGAAGTGTCTCCGGACAGCGCTGGCCCCTGGCCTCTTGAGTGAGATGGGCGCACAACCCCAGAGTCTGTCAAGACTGGCCTGTACGGGCAGGGGTACCTTTACCTTTACCTAAATAGATTTAGTCCAGGCTGCAGGCAAGCTAAGAGCTGGGCTGCTTGATAGCAGATTTGCAGTTAAATGTTCAGTTACTTCATGTCAGGCCATGCAGCTAAAGTTCTTCCAAAATTCAGAAGCAATGATTGGGGCCGGGTCTTTGCCTCCCAAATTTATGTTTCTTGTGCAGCTGCAAAAGATGGAGAAGCCTGGCAAAAACTGACCACTGACAACTATTGCTTCATTGCGTCTGTTTGCCATCACTTGACATTGTTATAGCTAAACATTGTGGGTAGTTGTGCTGATCTACTAAAAATACTACTCCAATAGGCAGAATCCCTTTATTGCATGGATGGGGAACGGATGGCTCATCAGATATAGTGAGACTCTTAGTTCTCACCAGTCCCTTCTAGCACGGCCAGCGACCAGGGATAATGAAAGTTGTAGACCGAGTCTCAGGAGCGCCACAGGATCCCCAGGCTTCTTTTATCAGAACCAGCGAAAATGTCATGTTATGAGCCTGCTTTTGAGTTCCCCAGAGTTCTTCCATGAGCTAGATGCTAAACAAAGCAGGGCAGAGGAAGAGATAAAATACTACACAATGCTAAAGCCTGAGAGCAACCCTGTATTATTTACCAACTTGCTTTGTAGCCATATGACACAAGACATTGCGAGCAAGTTAGTGGGCTGGAGGAGGACAAGGACAGATCATGGTTCCTCGTTTCTCCACCACTAGCCCATTGGGTTTCTATGGTAGCCATAACAGAATAAACCCCACCCCACAAACCTGTATGTTTCCTAAGAGCTTGCTAAGATGCTAGCCTGTGTTTCCAACCTTGATACAGAGGAGTGGTCAGCGGAATATATTAACCCTTTAGGAACCTAAAAAAATTATGTGCAGGTTAGTAAATTTTGTGAATTTCTTTATTTACAAGGCTGCCCTATAAGCCTGCAGTTTTCAAGTCGAGTGTACAATTCCTCCCGGCTGCCACAAGCTGCGGATTTCAGGACTTTAACATCATGCCAGTCAGTAGAGCATGAGACTCTTAATCTCAGGGTTGTGGGTTCAAGACCCATGTTGGGCAAAAGATTCCTGCACTGCAAGGGGTTGGACTAGATGACCTTTGTGGTCCCTTCGAACTCTTACAATTCTTTGATTTTTCTTCCCTCCCCAGTTCTTCTTAAATTAGAAGTATTTTGGAAAACTGGAAAGCATTTTTTGTTGCTCCTAATACAGATTAGGTTTCGGATTGTATTTAAAAGCTTTTGGGCATGTAGCTCTTTTTTAAAACTCTGTTTGCTATTTCTTGTTCTCCGACTGCTTGTGAAGAAGTGGAGAGAGCTGCCCCAAATATGCAGCTCGTCCATTTCCCATGGCTCTGTGAACAGAGGCAGTTCGGTGTATCCCAAGAACTTGACCTGTGCAGCAACATCAGCAGCAGCAGCTGCCTTCTGTCCGTGAGGTCATCACTGGAACTGTGTGTACAGTGGAGGCTTCTCTATTAGGGCAAATGGGGCATTGCCCCACCAATCTCAGTCTGCCCTCAGCAGCTGCCAGCTGCCTGCCTTCTTAAGACCAGGCCAGGGAGATGGCGCTGACTTAGCAGGGAGAATGGAGACAAAACTATGGTTAGTTCCACCCTTTCATTGGCTCTGGCTCCACCTCCTGTTGGCCTCCTGCTTTACAGCCTACCTGTCCTAATGGACACCAGGTAGTATGGACTATAGTATGAATGCAATAATGGAAATCCTTGTTAATATTTTACATGCTTAAGTGTTGCTGAAATTGAGTTTCCCCATAGTCCTATAATTTTAAAAGGGGAGGTTGTTTTTATTTTTGCTCTTTATCACATGCACACAGATGCAACAACCTGAATAAACACTGCAAAGATGCTTGTTTTGCATAATTTATTATACTACAGGAGGGCTTGGGAAACACTTTTAACCCAAAGGCTGGATTCAAACCCAACCATGCTCCCAAGGGCGCACTTCAAAGGTGTGCAGGGCAAATAAAAAACCCCAGAAGAACCACCATCAAAACAAGCCACAAGTCTCCATGCCATATCAATCCCGTATTATAGGGGTTGCCAATGTGCTTTCAGTTCCTAGCAAGGCGCTAACATCTCGCTAAGTGTCACAGACTTGAGCATTCCCTTAATGCAATTGTCTGATAAGGCTTAGCACACAACTGTGTGATATGCAAAAGGAGTGAATGTGTATCTTTAATAAAGATTCAGGGTACTGTAAGGTAAAAAAAGGCAATAAACAGCATGTTTGGAGGGAACGGGTGGGTATAGGGCTATGTTAACACTAGATCTTTTTAATATTCTAAATAAACTATTTCTGGATTAACAAGAGGTTGTCTGTTTTTGCATCTTCTATAAGCCACGGACCTCAGGCAAAGGTTTGGCTCCTTAATCCAAATTGATACAAGAAATCCAGTCCTACATCCTAGGCCCAGGTTGGTGGAACCTGGTGCCTCTCCTGACACCATTGGACTCCAACTAGCACGGCCAGTGGTCAGGAATGATGGGAGCTGTAGTCCAGCAATATCTGGAGGGTCCCAGGTTCCCTATCCCAGTCCACAGTCTTGCTGCTCTATTTCACTCCCACCTCAAAGGCCTACAGGAGAGCCCTCCCGGCCTACCCTTGTTTCTCCTTAGTGTCTCCTTTTCTCATCCCACTGAACCACATGCTCCTCAACCCACTGCCTGTCTCAGGAGTGGGGAACCGGCGGTTGACCAGGTCTTGCTGCACTACAACTTCCATCAACCCTAACTGTTGGCCAAGCTGTCTGGGGATGATGGGAACTGCAGTCCAGCAGCATCTCAAAGGACACAAGCACCTCTGGCCTACTCTTTATCTCCTTTTGTTTAGCAACCTTCTATCTGGCCCCTTTTCTTGCTTCTCTAAAATCCCTCTCCTCACCCACCCACCCACCCACCCTGCCTTTACACTGCAGAGCCTCCTTTCCCCGTGCCCTGTGAATTATTACATTCCCCTTAGACAAATTGAGCTTTCCTTTCTCTGCTCTGTTGTTAGAATTCCACGTATGTTGTGCATCACTGGTCATATGCACCTAAAAGCTTGGACAGGGTGGTGTAGAAGAGTGAGCAAGATGACTAAACAATTTCATCAAAACCTGCAACACCATACAGGAAAACCCATTAAGTGTACAGTGGAGCGTGATGATGAAAACACCCCACTGTTTTGAAGCTTATGAGCCAGTTATCCAGGCTTTGTCTCAGTTTGCTTTTGAAGATGGGCCCACAATTTCCCATAATCCACTGGTGTTCTGTGGCTGCGTAGCACTGGAAGGGAGCGGCCCATCAGTGCCTGTCTTCATCTCTTTGCTTCTTTGAGCTGCGGTCCCGACTTCGATCTCTCCTCTCTCTGCCTCTGCTCCGTTCCTCTCTGGAGTGCCGCGCTCCATCTCTCTCTCCCCATTCTCGCGACCACTCCCGTTCGGAGCGCCTCTGGTCTCTGTTCCTCGTTTTCCAGTCCCTGGACCAACCTCTTTCTCTTTTTTCCGCCTGTCCTTCCCCGTAAAACTCACTTTTCATGGCAGGCAAATTTATGGGCTTCCGGAAGGGCCTGTCCCTGCCACCAAACCGCAACTGCCCTGACTCTTTCTTGCCCCCAAAGCCGCCCCCAAGCCTCCGAGGGATCCACCCTTTGAGGGTCCTCTCCAGCTCAAAGTCCACAAATACCTCACGCTGGTCAATAACCAGCTTGTTGGCATCTCGGTAAGCTTTCACAAGGGCACGCTCCTCTTTGAACTCAACGAACGCGTAGCCCTTGGAGAAGCCAGTGACTAGGTCTCGAACCAAGCGGATCTTCCGGATGTCTCCGTACCGAGAAAAGACTTCCCTTAACTTCTCTTCTGTGGTTTGCAAGTTGAGTCTGGCCACAAACAGCGTGAGGTGAGGGTCCCCTGAAACGCCTCGGTTGGGGACATACCGTGCCGTCATGGCCCTCCAAACAGCCCGGTCATGGGGCTCTTCATCCGTACCATCAATGCTCCCAGCTTTGAGGGGATCATATTCTTTTGCAATGGGCATCCACTCGTTCATTGTCTGCAGGGGGAGCCTTTAGTGCATTCCAGATTTCAGGGTTTCTGTTTCCGTTTGTGCCTCCTCTTTTTTTAAAAAAAAATATGATATTTAGCACACCTCTTACCTGTAATGTAAAACAAGTCAGTGTTGGTTTGCTACAGGACTATATTTGTATTACTGTCACATTCCTCATTCCATTTAAAAAAATAATAATTCGGGGAGGTGAGAGATCTGACTTATTGCCCTCCTCCACAACCATCCTTCTCTTCCCATTCTTAATTTCATGTATTGTATTTATTTATTGCAGTTTTTAAATCTCACCTTTTTCTCCAAAAGGCTGAGAGGCAGTGACTGGTCCAAGGTCACCCAGCGAGGAGAATAATAATAATAATAATAATAATAATAATAATAATAATACCCCACCCATCTGAGTGGATTTTCCCAGCCATTCTGGGCAGCTTTGAACCCTCGTCTCTCTTGGGTCCTAGTATGACCCTCTGACCACTCCACCACACTGGACTCTCATCCGTCCCACCTCCCTCTCCCTTCCTTGCAGAAGATTCAGCACTGCTCAGCGGAAAGGAATCAAAGGACCTTGTGCTGCCACAGCAGCAAACAACCCCCTGTGAAAACTCCCATAGGAGACTGAGGAGCAGGAGATGGGGCGGACCTCTGCCTCAGATCCTGGAGAACTGATGTGGGTCGGAGCCCAGATGTAGAGACCCATGGACTTGGGTTGTATGCGCACTACACAGCAAAAGCTCACGGCTCCCCACCCCAAAAAAGTAACCCTGGGAACAGTAGTTTTCCCCCTCACAGAGCTACAACTCTCAGCACCCTTGGCAAACTAGTTCTCAGGATTCTTTGGTGGGAGAGTCGTGCGTTTTAAATGCAAGCTGCGCATTCAGTGCAGGAATATTCTGCTTGAACAATCCGGAGATTTAACACCACGTGGAACTTCTGCCTCACCTTTTGCGTGCGTGTGTCTGTCTCACAACGCAGCCTGCCTTGCAAAGCCCCAGAGGCCGGGAAGCAGGAGGCGAGTCTCCTAATGGAAAACTTTCTGAGCTCGAAGCATGGGTACCCCAACAAAAAATTTAAAAAAAAATCGGTTAAATATTTGGAAATATTTGGAATTTAGTATGTATTGATATAATTTGGAATTAATGTGATTTGATTGGTTTGTTAATAAAAAATTATTTATTTATTTTTTAAAAAAGGAAAACTTGCAGAAGCAAAGCAAGCTGCTTCTCTGATCCGCTGGCAGCCCAGGATCTCCTCCTCTTCCCCGGCGGCTCAACCCCCCCCCCCCCCGAGAAGGGCCTGCACAGCCAGCAGCCAACGCCCCCCCCCTTTTTCCCAAGGGGAAAATCCTCACCTGCCAGAGGAAACAAGGCGGAGCCCCCCAGGCAGGAAGTTCGCAAGGCGGCTTCTCATTGGCAGCGGCTCATTCGCCACCACTAGATTCCTTGGACCTGGCAAGAAGAGCGATGGATCTTAATACTTGTTGGTTGGTTTGTTAATTTTCAAAGGCTCCATCCGCTCCGCGGCCCGGACGCGCCAAAAGAAATTCCCCAGCAACCCAGCGCGAATCTGCGGGGCAGGAACCGGAAAGGCGTTTGGCCTGCCGCGGTATCCGCGGCCCCCCCCTGGCGGCAGAGGTCGCACGTTACACCTGATTTTACCCTCCTATTATGCCTTGAAAGTTATGTATTATTGTTATTATTAGGCAGGCGTCTTCGTTGTACTATACCCAGCGCCTGCTAAACACTTTTTTGTTTAGGCAACCCAACTTAGAAATGTAATTTTATTATATACGTGTGTGTGTGTGTGTGTGTGTGTGTGTGTGTTTTAAAACCCAGCTGATTTTAAAATCTATTTTAATTTAATTTAATTTAACTTTATTTATTTATTTATTTATTGAGTGAGTGAGTGAGTGAGTGTACTGCCCTTCATCTGAAGAACTCAGGGCAGTTCACAGCAATTTTATACCATTTCATGTAAACTGCTTAGATATTTTATATATATATGTATTTTAAAAGCAGTATATACATTTTGCTAAATAAGAATAAAGAATCAGGTTTTTCTAAGCCCAACACATTACAAAACCTTCTTTTACTGAGCCCAAAGGTCTCTAGGGTGTCAAATAGTTCTTTTTATTGGGTAATATGGATCAAGCGTCTCAGGTGACTGATCTGGCCTGCCTTGCCATTGGTGGTGCCTTGCCATCTCCCTTCATGGCCGCTCAAAAAAGAAGAAGCAGAAACCAGCAAAAAAACCATTTTGAATCTAGTCAGAAAGTACAATTCATTTTTTTCTGGGTAAAGAAAAAAAATTGTTATATTTACAAGCCACTGTACAATACATGTCCTATCCATTAAACAATTCATAGCAGTCCAGTCAGTATTCTGTTGCTTACAGTCATGGCAACGTGGAGGAGGCAGTTTTTTAAACCACGCTCAGCCCTGGAAATGGTTTCCGAATCCCAATATTCAATATTGGGATTCAATTCAATATCATGCAATTGAATTGCAGAGTTGAAAGAGACCCTGAAGGTCATTGAGTCCAACCCCCAGGAGATTGACAGAAGTCAAGTGTGGTTGCGTACACACTGCAGGCAGCCCTATTTCCACAGGGCACCACACACAATGAAATCAAGTATAATGGGAATGCATTGAAAAAGCCTGCAGACCCCCTGTTCTGCCCCCCCCCCCCAGTGATGTTTCAGTCATGTATTTATGGCGTTTCCAAGACACTTCTGAGTTCAGTGTGATGTGCCTATACTCTGTCATGCACATATTGAACGCACGTAAACGGAGCTGCTTGTATATCTTTCAGACACATTTAAATGACATTATAGGGTTGCTAGGAAGTGTAACTCTGTGAGTGGTAAACTACACTGCCCAAAATTCTTTCAGGGAAAGAATGTGTTTCAAATGTGATTTAAAAGTGCAGCGTGTAAGCACTGGTTGTTCTCAGGAATATGCTGGGCCAATTATTTTCCCTGCCCTTCAACTTCCCAGATTTTCTTTTGAGGGAGGTAGAAGCCATGACTATTAAAAGTAATATAAGAGTGCCATAAATGTATGGTATGGATATGACGGTTGTGCTTTGTATGCGATCTTAGCTCTTTGCAGGTGGAGAAGCAGCAGAAGTATCTGCACCCTTTTTGTTAAGTAAGCAATACTGTGGTTATATTTATTTCTACGTGTAATAATTATTTTAGTTCTCTAACACTAAAAAGCTTTGTTATTATTTTCAGAAAAGCTTTAAACTGAACGCTTTAAATATGGGTGTTTTGATATGTAATGTGTACACATTGTATGAAATCATAAAGTTAGTTCTTTATGCTATTAAGAGTGCTATAAATGTGGAAGCAAGTGCATTGCTGAACTCTAGGCAAATGTGGATTGTTATGTAGAATGCCTACGGATGAAATCATTAAGTTTATTTTATTTTTTTATGATACGGGTCATAAATGCACTGGGGTGTGTGGTTTTGAGATACATGCACGTGTACTGAGCAACCTTCTTGCCAAGGGAGCCCCTTCGTCTCGGGACCGCACTGCTTGCGCCCCCGCCCGCATCCCTGTGGCAACCCTCCTCGCTCCTCCCTTACCTCTGCCGCTGGTCTTTGATTGGGTCCTCGGGAGCTTCGCCCTCAAGGCGGACTGGATTTGGCCTCTGCTCGAAACTTTCAAAGGAGGAAGGAAGTGGCTGGAGTTTGCAACAGGCAACTCCTTGCCATCCGGAGCCCCCTTCCTCCTTCGCGCAGTTGGATCTCCCAGGTGCATCCCGTTAGTTTGGCATGCAAGCTGAGCAGCACCAGAAGGAGGAGGAGGAGGAGGAGGAGGAAGATGAGGAGCAGGAAAGCAGTGGGGGGCCAGACAGCGCTTTCGAGAAAAGCCCCTTCCAACTGACTGCTGAGGATGTCTATGACATCTCTTACGTCCTGGGCAGGGAGCTGCACAAGCTCAGCAGCGAGCCGCGCCTGGCCGTGCCCTCCAAGGTGGCCCAGCTGCAGTTCAAGATCGTCAGCATCCTGGAGATGCTGGAGGCGCTGGTGAATGAGACCAACCTGACGGTGGAAGCCCTGAAGATGGAGAGAGACAGCTTGAGAAGAGAGGTGGAGGGGCTCCGGGAGCAGGCGGCCAGCGGAAGCACAAAAGAGGTCTGTCCAAAATTGGGACTGAGTCGTTGTTGTTGTAATTTATTGCATTTATATCCCACCTTTTTTCGCCAAGGACCTCGAGCTGGTCACACAGTTCTTCCCCTTCTTCATTTCATCCCCACGACAACCCTGAGAGGTAGTTTAGGAGAGAGAGGCAGAGAGTGCAACTGGCCCAGGGTCACCCAGTGAGCGTCATAGCTGAGTGGGGATTCGAACCATGGTCTCCCACGATCCAGGCAGACACTCTCACCACCACACAACACCGGTTCTCATTCTGAGATGTGCAGGGCCATAGCTCAGGGGTAGAGCACCTCTTTTGCAGGGATAAGGCTCCCAGCGTCTCCAGGCAGGCTGGGAGAGTCTTAGAGGGACTGGTTTGGTATAAGGCAACTCCTTAGGTTCCCATTACAATTATTAATACTACTGTTATATATTTATTTATACTCTGCCTTTTCCCTTGATGGGACTCATCATCACCACCACCATCATCATCAGTCTGGAGATGCAAGAGATGCCTTTGCCTGGGTCTGGCACCATTTGAACAGGAAGCTGTCTGCAGGCATCATATCATATCAGTCATGCAAGTCTTGGAGTGAGTTACTCACAGGGGGAAAAGGAAGGAGCGTCATGCCTGCACAAAGCCAGGCAGTTATTTCCAGTGTCCCACAGCTGAGTGGAGAAAAGAGAACTGACCAGCCAAGCCAGCATTCTGCACCTAGCCAGATATGCATCTGGCAAGCTTAAAAAAAAAAGAAAAGGCAAAGGACCCCTGGACAGCCAAGTCCACTCAAAGACAACTATGGGATTGCAGTGCTCATCTCACTATCAGGCTGAGGGAGCCGGGGTTTGTTTGCAGACAGCTTTCCAGGTCATGTGGCCAGCATGACTAAACTGCCTCTGGTGCAACGGAACACCATCACAGAAACCAGAGCTCACAGAAACACCGTATACCTTCCTGCCACAGCAGTACTTAGTTATCTACTTGCACTTGCATGCTTTTGATCTGCTAGGTTGACAGGAGCTGGGACAGAGCAACAGGAGATCACTCCACTGGACTGTGGGGATTTGAACCACCGACCTTCCAATCAACAAGCCCAAGAGGCTCAGTGGTTTAGACCACAGTGCCACCCGCATCCTGCACCTAGCCAGATATGCCTCAATAAAGATTGCAATGTGGCAACCTTCTCCACTGTTTGCAGTGTCATAGCTCCATGGCAGATCGCATGCTAGAGCAGAAGTGAAAATTATGCACATGGTTGAAATTTATTATATTTTTATCCCACCCTTCCTCCAAGCTCCAAGTCCACTGAGGACTGGGAGTCTATGACACACACACACCTTCCAGACAGGGCCGATGAGAGGGAGCCAGACCTTCTTGCATATGTTTTATCTGATTCTCAACAAAATGTGTTTCATGTGCAATGCACACATAATTCTGAATTACAGCTTGCAAACTTGTGCCGTGAACTGAGCATTTCCAACTCTATACGATTGTTGGCGTCTGTGCTTTGATGGTGTAACTCTGCAGTCTCATCTTTTGAAGCACAGCTGCAGTTGTGCATTTTTGTAAGAGAACACTGTGAATGCAACAAACTCGTTGCATGATGCACGTTTTGCTGTGTTACACATGGAAGTTTAATGTTTAGAGTGTGTGGTTAGTTTGGTAGCAATCGTGTGGGTGTTTGCAAATTGATATTAGTCATTAGGATCTTAATATTCTCATCTGGTATGAATGTTAACATCATTACCATAAAAATGAGACCACACATTTATTTTATATGCTTTGCATAGATTTTTAGCCAGTCTGCCCTTGCTGGCGCCCTGTTTCCAGATGCTCTTGGCCTACAGCACCCAACCTCCCCAACCACTGACTATGCTGGCTGAAGCTGATGGGAGTTGGAGGCCAACATTCAGAAGACCGCAGGTTCCCAATCTCTGGCATACATCAGATCTCTTGCACTTTTTCTTCGCAACAGCCTTGTGAGGTTGACTAGGCTGAGAGGGAGTCCTTGGCCAGAGGAAAGTGCTTTATACCAAATCAGATTACCGATCTACCTAGTTGTCTACAATGACTGCCAGTGGCTATCCAACATCCCAGAGGGTTTTTCCAGCCCTGCCTGGAGATGCATTCCTGGTCCTTGTCTTAAACTACGTGTTTGTGAATTTTTTTGAAGTCCTACAATAGAAAGTGACTTACACAAATTTCACACTATGCAATCAGTCCTAAAAGGAAAATCGTTCTTATTCCTATTTTTCAAAAATTCAGGGAGGGAGAAAGGGGAAATAAAAATGGGAAAAATAAGGAAAAAACGAAGTGTTGGACTGGGACCTGGGACACCCAGGCTCAAATCCCCACTCAGCCTTGAAACTCACTGGGTGAACTTGGGTGTCGCCATCTAGTCTACTCCACAGGGTTGTTCTGAAGCTAAAATGAGGAGAACTTAAGCTCCTTGGAGTGATGAAAAGGTGCGATATAAATGTGATAACATAGCAGCGAAGAAGCCAGAAGATAAGTGACTATCCAAAGGCCACCCAGGGGTGCATGGCAAAGCTCGAATTTGAACTCAGTTCTCTCCTAGCTTTCAAATTCAAACAGCTGACCTATGTTTTTATATGCTGCAGTGTGTACATCGTTCTTTATTGTAAGCATCCTGGCCCTTGCCAAGTTATAGAAATGGAGCATTAAATACCTGATTTTTTCTTTAAGTCTCATATGGTCTTGCAAGTAGGATCTGCAACAGAATGTTGAAGTGTATCCCCCTTGCCTCCCAGCAGGAGCAGTGCTGTTCAGGATTCTGGCCAGCCGTGCCCTCCTCCTGAAAGAAGCTCAAAGGGACCACAGGGTTAAGGTGGCAGCGTTTCCGACGTTTTGGTTTAGAGAAAAGGCGAGTGAGGCAACAGGATAGAAGTTCATAAAATTATGCATGGCATCGAGAAAGTGGATGGTGAAAAGTTTTTCTCCCTCTCTTATAAGAGCCAGTGTGGTGTAGTGGTTAAGAGCGGTAGTCTCGTAATCTGGGGAACCTGGTTCGCGTCTCCGCTCCTCCATATGCAGCTGCTGGGTGACCTTGGGCTAGTCACACTTCTCTGAAGTCTCTCAGCCCCACTCACCTCACAGAGTGTTTGTTGTGGGGGAGGAAAGGAAAGGAGAATGTTAGCCGCTTTGAGACTCCTTCGGGTGGTGATAAAGCGGGATATCAAATCCAAAGTCTTCTCTTCTTCTTCTTCATAAGACTGGAATTCGTGAGCATCTCATGTTGGAAGATTTAGGGCAGATAAAAGAAAGTACTGGTACCTCTTCGCTCCCCCAGGAGACAGTGATGGCACCAATCTGGATGGCTTCAACAGAGGATTAGACAAATCCATGGAGGAGAAGGCCAGCAATGGCTGCTAGCCACAGTGCCTCAGCTGTGCCTCCGTGGTTGCTTCTGAATACTAGTTGGAGGAGAGAGGGCTGATGGGCTCGTGTTCTGGTCTCCCACGGGCATCTGGTTGGTCGCCGTGGGAACAGGATGCTGGACTAGCTGGACCATTGGCCTGATCCAGCAGACTCTTCTTATGTTCTGATTCCCTCCCATTTCCATTTTTTATTTTACAACTGGCATTCCCACTTTACTGAGTGTGCACAGATCTTGGGGGGGGTGTGTGTGAAGATTATCTTGTGCACCTAAACGTCAGGGATCTCCTCGACCCCGTCAATGCCTTGCTCTTGTTTCTCTGTGGGCCTCTTTTTTTCGTTTTGTAAAATTTATATGGGGGTGGAGACACTCCTTCAGCTATACAGGACCAAGGCCGTTCAGGGCTTGAAAGGTCAGCACCAACACTTTGAACTGTGCTCGGAAACGTACTGGGAAGTGGTCAAGGAGGGACAAGTGGTGCCATTTTGTTTGGCTCCGTTTCTGTTGGCACGCGCCGCTTGAGTCTTGCTGTTGTCCTGCCTTGTAGGTAAACCTTGGCCCCAACAAAATGATCATAGACCTCACGGATGCAAACCGCCCGCGATTCACGCTGCAGGAGCTGAGGGAGGTGCTTCAGGAACGCAACCAGCTGAAGGCCCAGCTGCTGGTGGCCCAGGAGGAGCTGCAGTGTTACAAGAGGTAAGCTGCCAGGTTATGGCTTTTTTAAGGCAGCCCTTTGGAACGTCAAATACAGTGGTGCCCCGCAAGACGAATGCCTCGCTAAACGAAAAACCTGCAAGACGAAAGGGTTTTCCGATTTTTAGCGGCTTCGCAAGACGAATTTCCCTATGGGCTTGCTTCGCAAGACGGAAGCCCATAGGGAAATCTCCGGGGACAGCGGGGAAGCGCAGCGCGCCTTCTCCTCTGTTCCCGGACCTGTCCTAAGGCTTGCGGTGGGAGGTCCGGGAAGAGAGGACAAGGCGCGAAGGGCTTCTCCTCTGTTCCCGGGGCTTGTGGTGGGAGGAGGGTTTTTCCTCCCCACCACCAACATTCAGAACAGCATTCTGAATGTTGGCGGTGGGGAGGAAAGCCCTCCTCCCACCGCAAGCCTTCAGGACAGGTCCGGGAACAGAGGGGAAGGTGCGCAGCGCTTCTCCTCTGTTCCCGGACCTGTCTTGAAGACTTGCGGTGGGAGGAAGGTTTTCCTTCCCACCGCCAACATTCAGAAGGCTGTTCTGAAGGCTGGCGGTGGGAAGAAAAGCCCTTCTCCCCCGCCAGCCTTCAGAAGAGTTCCCGCCTAGGCTGCAGATAGCAGCCTGCTGCCCCGCGCGAGGGGCGCTCTGCTTAAGAGCGCCCCTCGCGCGGGGCAGCAGGCTGCTATCCGCAGCTTGAAGAGCCCTGCAGGGAAGTCCTGCAGGGCTCCCCAAGCTGCGAATGTCTGCCCCGCGCGAGGGACGCTCTGCTTAAGAGCGCCCCTCACGCGGAGCAGCAGGCTGCTATCCGCAGCTTGGAGAGCTCTGCAGGAAAGTCCTACAGGGCTCCCCAAGCTGCGAATGTCTGCCCCGCGCGAGGGGCGCTCTGCTTAAGAGCGCCCCTCACGCGGAGCAGCAGGCTGCTATCCGCAGCTTGGAGAGCCCTCTGGACCTCTTCTGAAGGCGGGCGGGGGGGCAAAAGTCTTTGCTCCCCCCCCCGCCTGCCTTCAAAAGCTGTCCGGGAGCATTTTAAAAGCCCCCGGGAAGACAGGCAGGGGGGACAAAGACTTTTGCCCCCCGCCAGCCTTCAGAAGAGGTCCTGGACCTCTTCTGAAGGCCGGCGGGGGGCAAAAGTCTTTGCTCCCCCCTGCCTGCCTTTCCGGGAGAGCGGAGAAACGCAGCGCATTTCTCTGCTGTCCTGGACGGCTTTTGAAGGCCGGTGGGGGGGAGCAAAGACTTTTGCCCCCCGCCGGCCCTCAGAAGAGGTCCAGGACCTCTTCTGAAGGCTGGCGGGGGGCAAAAGTCTTTGTCCCCCCTGCCTGCCTTCTCGGGGGCTTTTAAATCGCCCCGGGACAGCGGAGAATTCCTCCGCTGTCCCGGGGGCTTTTAAAATGCTGGGGGACGGCAGCGAAGCCTTCGCTGCCGCCTGCCAGCATTTTAAGATCGCCCTGGGACAGCCGAGAAGTCTCCGCTGTCCCGGAAAGGCAGGCGGGGGGAAGCAAAGACTTTCGCCCCCCGCCGGCCTTCAGAAGAGGTCGGGGGACAGACTGTCCCCGGACCTGGTCTGAAGGCGGTTTCCATAGGAACGCATTGATTGATTTTCAATGCATTCCTATGGGAAACCGTGCTTCACAAGACGAAAAACTCGCAAGACGAAATGACTTGCGGAACGAATTAATTTCGTCTTGCGAGGCACCACTGTACATTCTGTTTTTCCTGCTGGAATACAGACTTACCATACTGGACTGTGCAATTATTTGCAGTTTGTGAGCAGCTGAGGAATTAAGCCGTGTAGCTATGATTTAGACACTGGGTAACACACATCCATGTGTTTATTGCTTGACTGATAGAGCCCCTCTAATTTCATGGGATTGGGCTGACTGGAAAGGAAAAATAGGGAAGAACCTAAACAGATGGAGAAGTGGAAGACAGGGCAGCAGGGAGAATGCAGAAATGGACAGAGAAATGGACAGAGGAGTAGAGGAAGCCCTCCGCAAGTGAGAGCTTCAGGATTCTAGTAAGTGTGATCTGTCCTTCTTCCAGCAGCCTACTGGGCTGGGTTGCAGCGATGGAGAGAGTGATAAGGATGAGTGGGAGAGGTTCTATGTGAATGTGTGCATGAGAGAGAGAGAGAGAGAGAGAGAGAGAGAGAGAGAGAGAGAGAGAGATAAAGTTGTGTCAGAAAGAGAGAATATCTTGGTTCAAACAGAAATGGAAGTAGTGAGTGAGCTTCCAATATCAATTAACAAAAAAATAGAACTGGTCTTAAGATGGAAAATAGATTTACATAAACCATGTTTAACTCTTGGAAGGTAAAAGCAGATGTGTTAATAGAAACATGGAATTGTAGAGTAACTTGGAAGGGATCCCGCGGGTCCTCTAGTCCAACTCCCTGCAAGGTAAGAATCTCAGCTAGATCATACCTGACAGGTGACCATCCAACCTCTGCTTAAAAACCTCCAAGGAAAGAGAATCCACCACCTCTCATGGGAGTCTGTTCCACTATCGAAGCCCTTTTCCTGTCAGAAAGATCTTCCTGATGTTCAGTCACCTGTGATGCCTTTGGCTTTCCACCCACTTTGAAGTAATATTAGTTGTGTGTATGATTTACTGCTAATGTCGGTTCAACAATAATAGTGTTCCACTGACCAGAAAGAACAACTCCCATCCTTTGTAAAATCAGTGCGGGGAAGAAGGGTTTAACTTCTTAAGATCTATGTATGTTCTTTAGACTCTTTAAAATATCAGTGTGGTGTAGTGGTTAAGAGCAGTAGACTCGCAATCTGGGGAACCGGGTTCGCGTCTCCGCTCCTCCACATGCAGCTACTGGGTGACCTTGGGCCAGTCCCACTTCTCTGAAGTCTCTCAGCCCCACTCACCTCACAGAGTGTCTGTTGTGGGGGAGGAAGGGAAAGGAGAATGTTAGCCGCTTTGAGACTCCTTAAAGGGAGTGAAAGGCGGGATATCAAATCCAAACTCTTCTCTTCTTCTTCTATCAGTGGAAACAAGGCTTAGGGGAAGAAATAGTCAGATCAGTGGACTAGACTGTGGACGAAGTCTCATTTCAGATCAGGTTCAATGAGGAACTTGAAACTGATTTTGAAATTAATACATAGGTGGTACTTGACCCCTAGAAACTTAGCAGTGATTCACCCATGATCACCACTGAATTGTTAGAGAGCCTGCTGTTCTTAGGTACTTATTTCCATGTATGGTGGGACTGCCCTGAGGTAAAAGTATTTTGGTTATTATTTTTTGCTGAAATGAATATAACAACACAGAAATAAATTGAGGTAGCACTAGTGTTTCTGAAACTGAATGTTTTTACAGACGATAACAGACCTACACGGTAATGAACTTGTTGGACATATGTTACAAGCTGCAAGGATTGTTAGTTAGGTATTGGAAAGATCTTTCCAGCGCTATGCTGTCAAAATTGATATTTAGTGGTACAGGAGACAGCATTCACGTGTCATGTCAAAGTTTAAAGCTCCTGAGCTAAGTTGCCAAGATTCTTTAAGGTGGTGAGGGGGCGGGAAGTCATGTGCCATATTGGCCCAAATATAAACTGCACCCAAATATATGCTGCAGCTTTAAAATGGGGGGGGGGTTTAAAATACCTGAATATAAGCCGCTCCCTTCCTCGCTGCTCATGGGGGAGAGCTGCGTTGCCAGTGGCCTTTCCACTTCCTCGCTCTCTCCCTTCCTGGCCTTGGAGGAGAGGATGGGGGGCTACACACTGGGTGGGTGCCACTTTGCCGCACTCCTGGCGCTGTTTGCCCCACGTTCCTGGCTGCATACTGTAAGGTCACAAATATAAGCCGCACTTTAATTTTTCACAACCGGAATTTGAGGGGAAAATGAGGCTTATATTCCGGCCAATACGGTAGTTTAAAATATGCTTTCAATGTGACCAGTTTCGTGCTTAATGATTACAAAAGGGTATATGACGTCCACCTGTCATGTTAGAGGGGGCATAATCCCCTCTCTTTTCCTCTCAGTGGCCTTGTTCCAGAGAAGCAAGACTGGGGTGATCCCTTGCAGAAGGCTCCGACTGTGGGAACCACTTCAGATTCGTGTCAAAGAAGGCAAGAAAAGACCACCATCAAGCGACTGTGAGTTCTGCTGCTGTAGTTGTGGGCCCAGGGCAGGAAAGAAAGCCTAGCCAGTCCTGTTGGTCTAGTTATTACCAGGGGAACCTGAAATCCGCTTTAAAGGTAATACCATTATTAGAATCAGCTAAAACAGGCATGGAGAACCAGTTGTTGTTGCACTACAATTCCCATCATCACTGACTCCTGCCTTGCTGGCTGGGGCTGATGGGAGCTGGAGTCCAACATGCCTCTGAAGGGTCACAGCTCCCTCAGCCTCACTTTGGCTGCATACGTCTTTTCCCAGCAAGGAAATGGGCCTGTGCAGCCAGCACAGAATCGAACCCACCTCCCACTCATCAGATGGCGCCACTCCATCAGTGATGTCAGCTGATTGACAGGTGACGCCGCTTGTTGAAAAAAATGGACTTGTGGGCCAGATATGTCCTCCCTGGTGGGCCACGTTTGGCCTATCCTATCGCCCTCCTGCAGTAATTCACCTACCTGGGCTGTAGCTCTGTGTGGCAAAGCATCTGATTTGCAAGCAAAAGGTCCCGGGTTCAATCCCAGCATCTCTAGGTCAGGCTGGGGGCGTGAAGAGCCAGTCAGTAGACAATACTAATCTAGATAAGCCAATGACTGGACTCTGTAGTCTCTACTACAATCATAGGGTTACATGTCCCTACTCCCCCCATTGAACGGGGTGACAGTGGGTCACTGGCCTGGGCATGTGCCCCACTGTACCTACCTGTGATGGTGGCCCTGACTCTAGTTGTTGCCTCACTGCACTTGGGTATCTCATCCTCACTCACCATCTATTCCTCCTTCCAAATGCAGGTTTGCTTTTAAAAAGCCCTGAAGAGGAGCCTCCTTTGTTGAGCTTTGAAGGCTGTATGGGAGACAACATCTGGAGCAAAAACTCAAGGACTTCACTAGTTGAAGGCTGTGCTGGTTGTTTACTGCAGCAGCAGGAAGGTTGGGGAACTGTGTTTCTGGGCAAAGTTAGCATCCCTTTCCCAAGTTCCTTGTTACTACAGAATGTTTCTCACCCATATTATGAGTGCAGCTGTCCTACTGGAAAGGCTTGTACACCTGCAAAGAGTGGAATAAATTGGTACGCACCTTCGTTTCTTTAATCATTCTGAGGTTTGCCTATTGATTTGTTGCTTTTCACAGGGTTTACGTCACAGCGGGGGGGAAACTATTTGTCTGGCCTGTGCACGCCTATAATTTCTGTATTTATTGTGAAGGTTTACAATCTGGCTTTCAATTGAATGATATTCATCAAAGCAGCTTGCAAGGGACAGTGGTGGTGATGTTGGTGGTAGGAAACTCCCTGCAGCTGTTATTCTTTGTTCAACAAATGGGGCCAAACTTGTTGGGTGAGAGGGGTTTGGAAGAGAGATCCTTAATCTCTTGCAGCAGAGCTAACACAGTGTTGATTGCTCCAAGCACATTAAACTTAGATTTACATCTGCCACCATCCAACTTTAAACTAACGTTACCCATGTAAATACTTAGGCTAGAATAAATCACAGACACTTCATTTTGCAAATAAGTGAAGTGCAAATACGTTTCAGAAGTTACAGCAAACAAGTCTACTTCCGCTGGCAGTAAAAACAAAGAAGAAAAAGAACTTTGTTTCCTTACAAAAAGGATCATATAATATTTGGGTTACATTAAAGATGCAGGCTGTACAAATCTCTATTTAGAGATTTAGTTCACTTGGCTTTTTTCTTGTAGCTAGGAGCCATGCCGCAGCTCCAGCTTGTTCCAGCAGGTGGCAAAGAGAGAAAGAAGTTTGGGGGAGAAATGGCTGAGGGGAACCTGCTCACACTCACTGGCAACTTCAGCTCAGGGCTCTGGTTAACCCTTTCATACCCACATGGGTTTGTATAGTACAACAAAACTGGTGTTCACCTTTCTCCAGCATCCTTCCTTGGATGCGGGGGGGGGGGGGGGAGCAGCCTTCCAGTGGTCTTGGCTGATGGGTATTGACAGAGGGTGCCTCCTTGCAGCTCTGCAGCCACAGGGCAACTAGCACTTAGAGCCAAATGTTCTCTCTGGTAGGAAAAAGCAGGTACTTAGCCCTGCTCCTTCTCTGGCCGATGGAGGGGGCCAAGCTAGTCTTCGCCTTGCTGTGATGTTCTTCTTGAGTGTGCTGGTCCCGGGGGTAAGGTTACTGTAGGCATAGTCAAAGTCTGGTCCTGGGTCACTAGCCTGGAAACAGTTCACAAGGAGCGGGGCGAGGTCCGAAGCAGGAAGCCGGGCGGCGACAGGAACACTGGAGGGTCAGGTCTGGGTCCGGGCAGGAGCAGGAGCAGGTACTCAATGACGTTGCTCCCACAACCTGGGACCGGGCTGACTGGCCTTTATCTTCTCTGAGGCCAGGGGCGGTCCCGGCCCCCAGGAGACCCGCCTCTCCTGGCCTTAAGGCGAGCACTCCTCCTAGGAGAAACCAGTTCCCTCCGCCTCTCTGCCCTGAGCCTCTGCAGCTCAGGAGAGGCTAGGGAGTTACTGGAGCCAGGGGGAGACTCTCCTTCCTCTGGCAGGGCCGGGAGAGGCGCACCTGTAGGCACTGTGTCCTTAATCACCTCTGGAGCTGGAGTGGAATCACCTGGTGCCTGCTCCTGAGGATCCGGCACAGGTGCAGGCGCTTCAGAATCAAGGCCCTGCCCCAGTTCAGCCGGCCCTGGAGGCGGGGACTCCTGTGCAGGCTGGGATTCCTCCGGTTCAGTCTCTGAATCGGATTCCCAGGCCATCACATTGAGAGTCAGGGGGTACAGCCCCTTCAGTGGCATAACCTCCCAGGTTACGCAGGAGGGAGAGTCTTATCATGAATTGGTCAGAAAATCATTTACATTACAGGAAAAAAATGTTCATCATGGTACAGGATGCTGATTTCATGGGAAGGAGGAGGAATATAAAGATGAGCCCTGCTGGACCAGGGCAGCAGTCCTGCAAAGCCACAGAGGATAACATGAAGGCAACAGCCATAGACAGTTGCTTTTCCTTACATCTAGTGAAACACTCCCTCACAGCACGGGAGGGTTCATCTCACCATCACAGCTAAATCGCCTTTGGCAAATTCATCCTCCCTGACTTGGCTGAATCCATGTTTCATCGCAAGGATAGGGAAACTGTGTCCCACCACCCCCAGCGTGGCTGGCTAAGTGCTCCCTCATCCTTGACGATTCGCCTACTGGCTGGGGCTGGTGGAAGTCAGAGGCCAGTAACATGTGGAGCAGGCTTCCCTAACCTTGTACTCTCCATGCATTTTGAACTACATTATTCCTGACTGCTGGAGACACACACTGGGGCTGATGGGAGTAGTCGGGAACATCTGGAGGGACACAGGATCCAAAACTCTGATGTAGGCAGCACCAATGTAGATGGGTCAATTATCTGCCTTGGCCTGAGGCTGTTTTCTTTAAACTTTCTCCCTGCTGTTTTCTTTAAACTTTCAACATATGGAGGACCACAACCACTAGAACACAGTAAGTGCCCTGTAGGCCCATCTACTAGTCCAGTGTTTCTTAAACTTGGGTTCCCAACTGTTGGACTACAATTCCCATTATCTCCCTGCCACTGGTCCTGCTAGCTAGGGATTATGGGAGTTTTGTAGTCCAAAAACAGCTGGGGAACCCAAGTTTGAGAAACACTGGACCAGTCCATCATCCTGTTCTCATAGCGGCCTACCAGATTCCTCTGGGAAGCCCGGAAGCAGGACCCAAGAGGAGTAACACTCTCCTCACTTGTGATTCCCAGCAATTGGCATTCAGGGGCCTGTGGCCTCCAAAAGAGGATGTAGATCACAACCATTGTGGTTAGCAGCCATCTTAACAGACGACTGTCACATCTTGTGGCAGTGAGTTGCATACGTTAATTTATGCCATGCATGAAGTAGATGTTTTGGAGGCCCAGGGAACTGAACCCTAGTTTCACAAAGAGCAGGGCAGTAATATTTACGACTATGTGTGCTAATCAGGCTGAGCTAAGTGGCAAGATTCTGAATCTGGTTTCATGCTGCAGCCACAGGATTTTAATAGCTTCCCAGTTTACTCAGTGGCAATCACCCCCACCCCCTGCTTCTCATGCTCCGTTTCTACACCATAGTTGTGACGCCCCCCTGCAGTGTGGCACAAACCGGTTGTGCTATCCCAAAACTGCCACTGGTGTTCCCACAAGCCCAAATGCTCGCACATGGCAAATAAAATGTCCTCATAGACAACACTCAAAAGCAGCTTTCCCATTCTGTTGCCCTCTAGGCGTTGTGGACTTCAACTCCCATCAGGCTCAACCAGCCAGCCAATGGCCAGGGATGATGGGAGTTGTAGTCCAATGACACCCAATAAGAACATGGTCAGAGACAGCTGGGAAAGGGTGAAGGCAGAACCGCAATGCTGGCTAAAGCAATCAATTCATCATTAATAAATACATCACTTTATTTTCTTATACAGAGAAATATTATTTTCTTCAAGGTGTCTTTTTTAAGCTTTTAAAAATACATTACCAAGTCAGGACCCATCTCCCTTTGCCCCACCCCACTTGCTGCTCAAGCATACAACCAGGATGTCACAGTATTTGTGGACGTACACACCCCAACTGTCTCCCAGAGCCTTGGATGCAGCCAAGGTCCAAGAGCACTTGGTGCCAGCTTGAGGAGCACAGCCAAAATCAGGAGTGGGAAACCTGATGTGCCCCAGATGTTGCTGGACTTTGCCTCCCAACTGTGGCAGCAAAGATGGCAAGTGATCTGGGGTGATGAAAACTAGATTCCAGCAACATCTGGGGGTCACAGGGTCACCATTCTTGCCCTAAGAGATATACTGCAAGTACCTATTTAATCCCACTAGATCTAATCGGAGGTGTGCCAAGGGTGCCTGTATGTGTGTGCACATACATGCATGCGTGTGTGTGTATGTATGTACACCCACCCACCCAGAGAGAGAGAGAGAGAAGAGGAAGTCCAAGTTTGGGGACATGGTCCCCAAAGAGCAGTCAAGAGTAAATAAATAATCTCATGTTCGCACCAGAACTGATTGATGCTTCCCAGCAGCCAGATTGTTGAAAAAGAGCTTTGTCCCAAGAAGCTTTCATTAAAAAAATCCCCTTAAGCAAAAGTCGGCCATTGATTCTATAAAAAGCATTGAGTTTTCTCCAAGTTATTCTTCTCCCTCTTTTCTATTAGAGAGAGAGAGAGAGAGAGGAAGTGCAGTTAATTATTAACATTTTGGCTTCACAGTTCTACATGGATCAAACGCCCTTTATTTAAAATAAACTTAAAATAATAATCCAGCAACCTCAGGAGTGGAGTTCACAGCTCTTTTAAAAAAGATAAACAGAGGCTGGGTCCCTAAATCCTACGGACCCCTGGCAGCCCTGGAGGACTTGGTGGCAGGAAGCTAAACAAGGACAGCTGTGTGGCCGTGCCAAGGTGGCAAGAGGCCGCTCACTGGGGCCTAAAATGCAGGAAGAGCTTTTCCTTTCTCTGACTACTTATCCGTGCTGGGTTTAAGACAGGAGGGGAGACCAGTGGCTCCCTTGGGATGTTAGTGGACTACAACACCCATCTTCCCTGAACATTGGTCATTGCTTGGGTTGGGCTGATGGGAGTTGTAGTCCACCAGTGGACCACATGCTCCCCACCCCAGGCTTCAGAGAAGGGTGGCAGACCATATAGTCTATGGTTATCCAAAGCAGGTGATGATAGACCAACTCGCTCCAGTTTACTTCCTGTAGCCAGGAAGGTACATCTAGAAGCAGTAGCTGCATAATCAGTGCCAGAAGGGTTGCATGGACAGTCACTGTGGAAAGGAGAAAGCTTTGCTCACCTTTAGCAGAGCATCACATAACCCCTTTGCCCATCTAGTTGCCAACCTAACAGGACTGTATCCAATACAACAAAACTCCTCCTTCCTCTCCTCCCCATTTGCAGCCCCCAGGGTTACTGGGACAAGTACATCCCTGCCTAGACTAGACCCAATGTTTGCAGGGATCTGATTTCTGTTAATAGCACCAGAACCCACCTGTGAATTGTGAGAATCCCAAATGAAGTTTGGAAGTGTCTGAAATGGCATTCACTGAAGCAGTGACCAAAGAGGAAGGGGAAACAGGTTTCTCCCCTGCCCCTGACGTTCACCTGAGATGGTCAACACTCCTCAGACGTTTGCTTTCCTAATATTATCCTTTCCCCGCCCTCCCGCCCTCCCTCCCTCACACGAGCAAAACTGCGACTTCAAAATGAGCAAACCTTAGTAAAAGCTGCTTTCTCATCGGTAAAAATTCAGTCCCAAAAATCCCAAGTCAGGAATCACTGATTATTTCTTCTGTTCGTATGCAGATGGGTAGAGGAAGTGAGGATTAGGAAATCCAAATGAGCATAATGAATTAAAATCACCAGGAATTCAGGTTCAAGTCTGCTTGGGGTAGGGCTGGAAGACTTCCACCCTGCAGCGGCCATCTCAAATCACCGTTACAGAGCAGACTTAGGAAGGGGGTCTACCACAAGAGCTGTAAACAAGAGTCCTCTTGGTAAATCTGTTCCAGGAAGTTGCGCTAATGTTTCAGCCATGGGTGAGCTTCAAGGGAAGCTTTGCTTCTGTCTCCATAATCGTACAAGAGTTCTTCGCCGGCTTTAATGTCACGGGAGGCGACCAGAATGAGGTGGGGGGTGCCGTCAATGTCATGAAGTTTTGTCTGACAGTTGCCGCATTTGCTGTGATTGATCAGCCTTCCAAGACGGTGGGTCTCTTTTGTGGCATCAACACTAGAGAAGAGAAGAGAAGGAACGCTAAATCAAGAAAGGCACAATTTCTCTAGCAAAGCCTTGGGTCCCTAGGTGTTGGACTGCAATTCCCATCATCCCTGAGCGCTCGCCCTGCTAGCTAGGAATGAGGGGAGTTGTAGCCCAACAACCTCTGTTGGTCCAAGGTTGGGAAAAGCTGCTCTAGGCCAATGGTTCTCAAACTTGTTTAGAATAAAAATTTGTTCATGCCACACTGATTTTTTTATTGATAAGAAATACACTGGAAAAGAAAAATTCATAGCAGTGCTTGATTTATGACATAGAACACAACTACTTTATACTGTGATCTTGGGATATCCAGAAAGTATAGAACAATGCAGCTACATAAGAACATGAAACATTCCCAAAAATAATTATAAACAAGCCTCTTAAATATGTACCTTAAGTATGTACACAAACACAATGAGAGGTGTAAGTTTGCTTTTTCCAGGTAATCTCATCTATATTAGGTCGTAATTTGAGACAAACAGACTCTCATTTCATCAACACAAAGAAGCCTCTCTCTTTTCTGATCTTCCATATTTGTCAGAGCTGAAAATCCCTGTTCACAACAATATGTCATGGAGAACTGTAGAGTAGCCAATGCTCTTGAAGAAAAGCGTGAGTACTGTTCCTGGTTGTGTATCCAAAAGAAATTATTACTATACTATACTATACTATACTATACTATACTATACTATACTATACTATACTATACTATACTATGGTGAAATGTTTAAATTGCCCTTGAATCTTTCCACCACACTTGCCTCACCCTTTGAGAACCAGTTCTCTAGCACACTGGTGGGAAAGTCTGTAGCCTTCTGTATGACATTAGAACACAACACCCATCAGCCTTGGCCCTTTGGGGCTGAAGGGAATTGGAGTCCCACAACGTCGGGTGCACCACATGCCTCCCATCCTGGCTCTGTGTCATGGGAGTCATAGGCAGAAAAAGCTTCCAAACTACTCTAGCATGGCCTGATTCTCAGTAAATATTTTGCCATGGAAATATGCCCCTTCCATTTTCATTCAGGAACCCGCCCCCATATCTCCAAGCCAAGGAAAACCCCAAGTGCGAAGCTGTCTGAAGCAACATTACCTCACCCTCCAAATTAGAGGTAGGGACTCTGTGGCCTTCCCAATGTTGTTGGACTACAACTCTCATCATCCATGACCACTGACCTACTGGCTGGGGCTGATGGGAGTTGAAGTCCACAGGCTCCCCAGCCCTGATGTAAGATGCATCTTCGCAGAAGGAGTGGAGCTCACCAGTATGTTTTTCTCAAGTACTGGAAGTAGTACATATAGCAGCCAGTGGAAGGGTCTTGGGCATATACAGCTTCTCGTTTCTTGGCATCCGTGATCTCAATGAGGTCCCCATGATATTCAACCACAAACTCCCCTCGTTTAAAATGCTTGGTTGCAATGACCCCTCGCCCTTTACCATCAATGAAGTCAATCTGCAGAGGAGAAGACATGTTAACC
The DNA here is from genome assembly GCF_964106915.1 of Podarcis gaigeae. Classification (NCBI taxonomy): domain Eukaryota; kingdom Metazoa; phylum Chordata; class Lepidosauria; order Squamata; family Lacertidae; genus Podarcis; species Podarcis gaigeae. The sequence goes on from NC_139693.1 coordinate 38,369,923, forward strand.
TACCCGCAGGCCAGGGACGGCTGCAGCTGTAGCTATGGACTTGTGGGTTTCCAGTGGGATCTCCCCCGTTCTATCTTTGAGGAGCTGATCCCTCTTAACATATTTTGCACTGCTTCTGAGACCTCCCAAATTTCTAAAATAGATTACTGCCTAAGAAATCAAACACCCCAAAGCTCTGTGGGGAACCGGCTGCCCTCCAGTTGTCGCTGGGATGCAACTCCCATCATTCCCAGCCACTGCCTGTGCTAGCTAAGCCTGATGGGAGCTGGAGTCCAGTGACATCTGAAGGGCACCAAGTTGGTTACCTTGGGGTCAGATTTCCCTTTCTTTTGCAGAAGCAGTCCAGGGACTCTGGCCCTAACAGCACCATATATTTAAAGCACTATGATGCTGTTTTACATAGTCATGGCTTACCCAAAGACTTCTGGGAGCTGTAGTTTGTTAAGGGTGCTGAGCATTATTAGGAGACACACACATACACCCCCCGCCCCGGTTGCCCTCACAGAGCTAAAATTCTCATTGTGGTTTAACAGCCAATCTTTCTTCCTAGGGAATTCTGGGAACTGCAACTCTGTGAGGGGAATGAGGGTCTCCTAATGATTCTCAGCACCAGGGCTGGCCCCCCATGAGGCATTAAGACTATCTTGGGCAGCAGGAGCCGCAGGGGCAGCAGTTCCGGCCTCCAAGGAACCCATTGCCTGCTGCTGCTGCCACAGTGGTAGCAATGGCTGTGGTGCCCTCCTTGGAGGCTGGAACTTCCACCTCCTTGGCAAACAGGCGAACAGAAGGTGCGGCCAGTCTCCTCCCACCTTCCTTCCCAATGTAGATCTTCATCCCCCCTCGTTCCAGATGTAGATCTTCTTCACCCCCTCTTCCCCGGCAGGGTGTGTTGCCATTTTGTGGTTTGCCTCAGCTGCCAAGAAGTCTTGGCCCTTGTTCAACCCCCATTCCTTGGATTCTCTGAGGGAAGTTTAAGGGGTGGAACACTGCTTTAAATATGCACTGCTGGTGGGGCCTCTGAATCAGAAGCGGAACCGCACACCGGGAAGGCCCCAGAAGCCAAGGGCTTCGCCCTGCTGTCCTCGGAAGATTTCACCACAGAGCCCTCGGCGCAACCAGAGCTTCCCCTGCCCTATCAGAGTAAACGGCTGCTGGAGCATGCTGGGGCCCTTTAACAGAAAGCAGAGTTTGTGGCAGGGACAGAACTGCTGCCTCTGTGTGGGGCTCAGTCCAAGGCCGACCATTGCTGCAGAAACACCCGATTTCCGCTCTCTTGTTGCAGTCGGCCAGAACCCAGCACAGAGCAGCTGCTACCTCACTGGAGGTCAAAGGAGGACAGAATTATGATTATTTGTATTTATTAAATTTGTTAGTTGCTTTATTTTGGTCAAAGCAACAACAACAACAAAAACCTTTAAAAATATTTACATTACAATATTACAATAATTGTTGTAATACTACAAACAACTAAAAATAAATACCTCCCACTTGGGGTGGGGTTACCTTTAAAATATCCTACCCAGTACCCCTGCTGTATACTAATAGCTAACTCACTCTCCACAGGAGAATCCCAGCGTTGCCAAAATGGCACCTGGTGGACTGGGAGGAACTCCTGGGATTGCAACTGTGCTGCTTGGCACTGATGGGAGTTGCCACCCAAACGGGTTGGGGAAGGCTGCCCCAAGGCAGGAATGGGGAACCTGTAGCTTTTTAGTAGCTGCTAGGCTACAGCCTCATCACTCCTGCTCATTGGTCATGCTAGCTGGGGCTGATGGGAACCATAGTTCCCCTGGAGGTTTGCCCACGCCTGCCCTTGGAAGACCACCACTGCCAGCAGCAGTGCCATGATGCTGTTGCCGTTACCTGCATGCCATCTTCTTTGCCGCTCTCTATTAAGTCATCTATCCGTTTTTTCTCCTCTATCTGAAAAGAGATCAAGAAACATAGCAATGCTACTTGGAAACACTACCTTTAGAAGAATGAGCCTAGGGCTGTGATCCCATGCACTCTTTCAAGGGAGAAAGCACTGCTGGGCTCCATGGGGCTTACTGCTGAGTAGACATGCAAAGTGTGCACAGCATCACTGCCTAAGTGCTATTATTTAGAAAGTTCCTGAAGGCTTACTCTCAAGCAAACAAGACGAGGGATACAGCATTTATGCAAAAGGGCTGGGCTGCAATCCTAACACACAACCACACACTTACTAGGAGGTCGAACTGATCACAGCGAGACTTGTTTCCCTGTAAATGCACATAGGATTGCTACTGCACAACGATAAAATAAAATCTCCCATTTCATATAAGCATTCTACAGCCCTTATTTAGTGTAAGTTCAGGAATATAAGTACGATACACACATGGAAGCAAAAGTCTCGGCTTTGTTATATGCACGAAGTGGCAAAAGGCTTCTCAAAACTTAAAATCAAAAGTCTGAGACCACTAAAATTTGTAATGCAGGATCAGTAATCTTGGGGTCCTGCTCATGTGCCCACTGGGTGAAACTGACGACACTAAATTTTTTTTTTTAATGACTGCACTGGTGAGCACATGAGACAGGGCTTTCCCAGTGGTGGCCCTTAAGTTGTATACCTCTCTTCCTGTTATCATTTGTTTGGCCCTGTCAGGTTCTGGCATTCAAAGGAGGCCTAAAACCATACAATTTTCTACTACTGCCTTTAAGAGAATGCTGATGATCTAACTCAGCAACCCCCATGTATCTGTATGTCCGTATACCTTACGTTTCTCTCTGTTTGTTGCTTTGCTAGGCTTTGCTTGGCCCCCAAAAGTGACTGAATAAGCAATTGGAATTAAAAGAAAGCAAAACCAGAAACAAGGTGGGAGAACTGGGCTGTCAGATGGGGCAGTCATTCCCATGGTACCCTTTGCAAGAGTTTTCACAGTTCCTTGGTGGAATATCTGTCCCCAAGGGGTATTTGGCAAAGTTGTTTGAAGAGGCACCAAAAGAGAAGACAGTACCTGTAATTCTTTTTTGCTCTTCCGGGAGCTTCTTCTAACAGGGAAATAATCTGTGACCTTTCGGTTCTGCTGCGTTTTCCCTTGGGCTCTGAGAGAGATGGAGAAAGCCACATGAACGCCCAGGGGCTCCCCCACTCTCCCCTTAAATCAGCCTCGTCTCTCCCAGGCTGAGGCATCTCTGTGCTGAGTACGCCTATGAGGTTGCCACGTCCCCATTCTGCTTGGGAAAGAGCTCGCTGTCCCCTCAAAGCTCTGCATCCTTTTGGCTTGGAGATGGGGAGGGGGGCTGAGGCTTCTCAGAGGCTGCTGGACTCCCAACACCCCTGACCTTTGGCCAAGCCAGCTGCGGCTGATGGGACTCCAACAACATCCAGCAACCACAGATCCCCAAGCCCTACATTATACCGTAACAACACCCAAAATCACCTTGCAATTGAAATCACGGCTTATACAGTCAGTTTACGTGATCAATTTTTAAATGTCCAACCTCTTTCCTGTGATTTAGCTGTGATTCCTACATCGCAGGAGGTTGGGCTAGATGACCCTTGAGGTCCCTTACAACTCTATGATTCCCCTCTTCCTCTTGTGTGTCCTTTTCATCCTCTTCATGTTATGATAATTGGTTATTCCCACTAGGTGTCATTATTGCTATGCTTGGGAATACAGGCAACCCTCGTTTTGCATGGGGATTACATTCTGGGTCATCATGTGCGTCGGCAGAGCATGCATAAACCCACCCCACCCCCCTTTTCTGCCACTTCTAGGTTTGTGGTGATGCACGTGAGCACAGTTGCGTGTTCTCAGAATGCATGCAAAACGGGAGTTGCTTGTACAGTATTATTTTTTTACTGTTTACAGACTGCACTCTAGTGGCACCTACTGACAATAAGCAGGCATTAAAAGGTAAAGGTACCCCTGATCGTTAGGTCCAGTCACGGACGACTCTGGGGTTGCAGCGCTCATCTTGCTTTACTGGCTGAGGGAGCCGGCGTACAGCTTCCAGGTCATGTGGCCAGCATGACTAAGCCACTTCTGGCGAAACCAGAGCAGTGCATGGAAATGCCATTTACCTTCCTGCCGGAGTGGTACCTATTTATCTACTTGCACTTTGATGTGCTTTTGAACTGCTAGGTTGGCAGGAGCTGGCACCGAGCCCCCCGTCGTGGGGATTCAAACCACCAACCTTCTGATTGGCAAGCCCTAGGCTCTGTGGTTTAACCCACAGCGCCACCCACGTCCCTAAGCAGGCATTAGCCCCATTTAAAAAGTGACCGCTTTATTAAGCCAAGAAAAGCCATTCTATCAGGCTACAAGAAAGGAAGAAAAACAGGACTGCAGGGTCTTGCCATCAGCCCTGCTGAGAGAACAGCAACATATGGTCCTCCTCTCTTCAAATTATTTTCCATTCCAGCTGGATATTACAAGAACTCCAAAACTAAGAACAGTGCTCGCTTTCCCCCACTCCTCCCTCAACCTCTGCTCTTCCTTTTGCGCCATGACTTTCAGATTGTAAGCCTGAAAGCTGCCTTATCAGTTGTATTCCTGAGCCACTCTTGGAGCCACACTTACTTTCTCTTGGAGCCAGGTTTGGTCTTGCTACCTTTCTTCGGGGCTTCCTTTCTGTTTGGTGCATCAGCGGGCTCTGGAGGCAGGGCTTTTGGAGGCTGTGGGGCTTCGGGTTTGGGACTACAGAAGGAGGCTGGAGATTCACACTCTTTGCTGTTCTGGTCCTCAGATTTCATAGTGTTGTCGGCTGCATTGCCAATATTTAGTCTGTCTGCAAATGATGGCCGGGAAGGGGGGGGGGGGGATGCAAATAAACATGAAAGGAGATGGAGCTCACATCTGCTTTGCTCCATGTCAAAACAGTGCTCCAGTTTAAACATTATTCTAACCCACAGGAGGTGAAAAAGGCTGTGGAGATAGACAGATGCGTTTGACGGCTAAACCCGTCCAACAACTGAATGGACACGGGAGTGCTGTAGTCAGTGAGATCTGCTTCTCACCCAAACCTTGGTTCCTCTACCGCACGTTTCAGAAATCTTCTCTCTCTTTTTGCCTCAAGGGCTGCATTACCATCTGGGCAACATTCCTCAGGCCACATGCCAGTAATAGAGGAGACCAGAGGCAAAGGTGTGCAGAGCAACAAACCTGAATGTTACCTCTGGGCTGTATCCAGTGCTAGTGGACAGATGGGATTTAACATTGCGCAAGCGAGAAATCCAGCACAACCACTTTGTGCAAGCAGAAGCCCATTGTGCAAGAGATTGCGCAGTCTGTTATGTCACAGATATTGCCAGCATCCTACTTAGGCATTCTCTAGCGCAACAGCGTTCCACTGGGGCGACACTTTTCACCAGTGGAACAAGTCAGTCTGTAAGTGACCTCAACTCAGCACCACACTGGACACAACTAGGGGCATATTAAGACCTTTAGAGGCCCTAAGGACTGAAATGATTACTGTGCCCTCCCTGGTATGTAATTCAAAATAAAAACAACAAAGAAACCAAATTGCACAATATGCTTCGGGGGACAGGGGATGAGACCAAATCAGGAACATATAACTCACAATACTATATCAGTAATAAAACATATATTTATTACAACACAGGCTCCGATTCTTTTGCATTAGCTAAATTAACATTTGTAGGATATATTTTCCCATGATGCTTCTTCAAATGCCACATTATTTTAATAAAACATCTCATGCCCCAAGCATGTACTTAGTCTACCTAATGGGTAATCCAGCACTGGATACCACCCCATGTCTCTACCTCCACCTTAGGAATGCCCTGGATACTAGGATATGCAAATCCTCCCTGTAAACACCAAACGTGTTGGCTTGGGGTTGGGGAGGTACCGGGTGCCCTTCCCCCTCATTTTTTTTCCAACTAAGCAATGTGGCCCTTGCAGTGAAAAAGCTTAGCCTCTCTTGGTCTAGACTCTAGAGCTTGAGAGTCAGTGTGATGTTGAAAAGTTGAATGTGGATGGGCTGGGGGGGGGGATGAGCTGTGTTCACATCTCTGCTCTCCAGATGGATCTGTGCTCATCCTTGTGTCTCAGCCTAACCTACCTCACAGGGCTGTTGTGAGGATACAGCATGGGGTAGGGAAGGGGAAAGATGCAGCACCCACAGAGATGATGCAACATCACTGTAAGAAACCTCTTATGGTGCTCGTGAAAAAGCGTTTTCCCTCTGAGTGAAATCTAGGCAACAAATTTAAAAAGAAACATGCATGTGTACAAACACACACACACACACCTTGATCTAAATGAGTTTGGCCCCATTGCCAACCAAGTCGCTAATAACAAAAGCTCATGCTTACCGTCTCCTTTTCTGTAGCTTTCATTCCCCATTTTGCTCTGGCATTTTGCCTCGTGATGTGTGGCGGAGTTTTCCTCTTGAAGTGGAGGTCGTACAGAAGGAGGTTTGTTTGGACTCATGTAGGTATAGATTTTGGACTGGCAAGTAAATATGTTCTCCTAAAATGAAACAGTCAAAATATTCTAGTATGCAGGTACACAGGTTCTCTTGGCATATTTTTGTGCTTCTTAAAAATGCAGCTCTAGAATTGTGGTGGATAATGCCAGCTTTCTTTTGGGGGCGGGCGGGTGGGCAGAGTAGGGAACTCACCAAGTTTCTAGCCCCTGAAGCTGAGGTTTACAACTGTGTGTACAATTCCCAATAAAATATCAGGATGCAACACTGGAAGAGAGAAACATGACTAGGATTCTTAGTGGCAGTGCACGTACATACAGTCATAGCACACTGACAGGGCAGTAACTGCTACTGGACTCAATGTGAATTTTTTCCACGTCATGAATAGGACTGAGCACATAAGAAAAGCCCTGCTGGGTCAAACCAAAGATTGAATCCTGTCCAGCATCCTGCCACTCCCAGTGGCTAACCAGGAAGCCTACAACTGAGGCAGGAAGGCAACAAGACTCTCCTGTCACATTCAGGGCTATACAGCTGCTGACCTGCCCTGGTACCTTTTGATGAAGGGCAGGTAATAATCTAGTAACACTAACAATCTGCAAACTGGAGAAGATATCAGGGGCTCTACCCAGACACAACTAAGTGCACACCACATCCTATTCTACTAGGGAGAATAGAAGGGGGAGCCTCTGTGGACACCACAGTGGTAACTCCTGCCTTAGGGAGCAATGCCCACTAAAACAGTGGGCATTTGTTTCCAAGTAAATATTACACTTTCAAAATGGTACAAGGGACCAACAGTTCTATCCCTGGAGAAAAGGTCTAATTTTGTACAGCATTTAGCTTTTGAAGCACTTTAGAAATAACAATAACAGTAGTGATAATGAAAGTAGCAGCAAGCAGAGGGGGGTGAGGAGAAAGGGGGGGGATGTCTCATTTTAAGACCTAGTGCTCTATTTCTGAGTTTGGAGCAAGGAGGCAGGGGGTCAAATCCTTGCTCAGCAATGTACTCACATGCTGGCCTCGGTTAGCCAATTCCTTTCTGGCCTCATCTATAAAATGGGGATTGATGCAGCCTGCTTGATCAGAGTTGCCCTGGGTGAACAGCATACAAATCTGGAGTATAAAATACTCTTCATGGTGGGGGGGGGGGGGTGCAAGCCCATAAAAGGCTACCATCCAGATCTGTAGCCCAACTCATTTTTGAAGTTCCTGAGAAGTCCAGGGGCTCTCACCCCCTACTTTAAAAGGCTCTTTTTCAAAACAGGATCTTGAGTTGCCATTTCCAACCTTCCGACTTGGTGGGACCCGAAGATGACCAAAAAGGCGAAGGCGGGGAGGATCACGGACCGCGCCCCGCCAGCAGCAGCAGCAGCAAAGGCCCTCGCGGGGGCGGGTGACCCGGGGAGGGGAGCCCCGGGCGCGGCGTCCCCGGCTGCGCTTCCGAGCCCACGAGCCGGGCGCGCCAGAGGCCTTTTCCGCCCGCTTCGGGGGCGCCGCGCTGCGCCCAGGGCGCGCTGGAGAGGCCGAGCAGCCTCGCCGTCTCCTTTTGGCAAGTGCGGGGCAGGAGAGAGAGCGAGCGTGGGTCCCTGCGGGGAAAGGGCAGGGGGAAGATCCGAGGCTGGGGGAGAGGAAGGGAAGCAGCGATCCCCCCCCCCCGGCTTACCCCGTTCATCCTGGGCCGGCTGGCGCCCCGCTTCTCCGCGCTCTCGGCGACCACCTCCGCGCCGCCGTCGGCTCTGCCCTCTCGGGGTCGGGACATCTTCCTCCTCCTCCTCCTCCGGCCTGCGGGTGGAGCGGGGTCGGGTGGCGGGAAGAGGCCGGGCAAAGGCGGCGGTCAGAGCGCGGCGCCGGCTCATGCCCGGAGCCCCCGGCGCGCAAGAGGAGCCGCCGCCGCCGCCCCGCTTCCCACCACCGCCATGTTTAAAGGGCTGGCCAGGCTCCTTCCCGGCCACCAGGTGGAGCCGCGGCAGGCAGGCAGCTCAGCAGCCGGGGTCATCTCCGTCCGTCCCCCCCCGGAATTAGACTCCCCCGCCCCCGAGTCCGTCTGCCGGCAGCAAGCAGCCTCCAGCTGCCAGCCTTCAAGCTCCGGCACAGACCACATCGCCATTCATCCCAAGTCGCCCGCCGCCGCAAAAGCCTTTCTCCCTTTGATTTTCCGCCCCTAATTAAGCCCCCCCCCAAACAGCGGCCCTGATATGCACTGAGCATAACCTACCCCACTTCCAGACCCCCAGATATAGATTCCGGCCATGACTTTCCCAAGTTACCATTCCTTCCGTCCTGGTATTTATGACAGCGCTTGATCCATAGCATGGCTTTCCCCCGGCGCCCCCAAAACAGCCCACCTCCTGCTACCACTCGGCTTCCCCCTTCACCCCTAGAGCTCACACCTTTGTATTAGGACTTCAGATTCTTTAAAAATGCTGCTGCATGAAGACATTGAAGAGGCACTGACACCAACAAAAACGACTTGTTGGATTTCTGCACAAGAACCTGCAATTGTATGCACCCCCACAATGGCTTTTTAAAAAGCTTCTTTTTTCTTATTCCACATGGAGCCCCAGACCCCTTACAAAGTAGAAACCTTCCTCCCCAGAGAGTTCTGCTGTCATCTGCACTTCATATGCCAAATAACTCTCTGCCCTACCTCTGTACCTAAACATGCTCCACAGCCTATAGACTGAAATATTGTGGCAGGGAAACAGAATCATTGCAAAACAACCAAGTCATAAATACAGGCAGCCTCAGACATTTGACATTTATCTGTGCATATTCACTGTGTTCAGTTTTGCACTACAATTCACATTATTGATGACTGTTGGCCATACAGATGGGAGTTGTAGTCCAAAACGCCTGGAGGGTGCCAAGCTGAAGGATCCTTGGTGTGTAGGATCACAAGTTTATTTGTGCATAGCTGTCAACGTCCCCGTTTTTTTAAGAGAATAAGATTCCTCGCAAGAAAATGGAAAAGTTGACAGCTATGTATTTGTGTGATGTCTTAGTCATGAAATAGCTCCAGTCATAGAATAGCTCCTTATACCTTTTTAAGCAAAAGCAAATTGCTTCCTTGGAGGTGGTTGGGCTACAAAATCTGGGACCTCAGACACTCGACCATGGCTGCAACCTTACACATAACGCCTCAACTCCGTATTCCTTCAGATTTCCCAGCACACAGTACCACGGTTCACGTCCTCCTAACATTTATACAAGGTACCCCAGATACTATTTAAGAACATAAGAGACTGTTGGATCGTGTCAGTGTCCCGTCTAGTCCAGCCTCCTGTTCTCACAGTGGCCGCCTTCAAGCAGGATCCAGGCACAAGAGCCTCTCCCCTCCTCCAGTTTCCAGCAACTGGCATTCAGAAGTATTACGGCCTCCAACCATGCAGCAGAGCAGAAGCATCACCGTTAGTCGCCACTGGTTGTCTTTTCTTCCAAAAATTTGTCTCATCATCCTCTTTTAAAGACATCCAAGTTGGTGGCCATAACTACCTCCTGTGCAAACAAGTTCCATAGTTCAACTATGCACTGTGTAAATAAGTACTGTACTTTCCTGTGTTGCTCCATCTCCTTGATCATTTTGGCTGCCCTTTTCTGAACCTTTTCCAATTCTTCAGCATCCTTTTTTTGAGGTGATCTCATCTTCAATTATGCATTCCTTACAGTGCCCCCCATCACCTGAACTTCTAACCTTAAACAATTTCTAGAGGGAAATGCTAATGTTCTTATTTGTGGCTACACATCTGGAAGTAGCCAAACCTTGGGGGTCTGCACCAGGTTTGTCTGTTGATTCTTGGTACATACATGTTTGGTCAGTTGCCCAGGTTGGGACATTGACATGCCAGATCAAAGCAGCCAGTGGCAAAATGGATCTTTTATCCTCCTACACTGCTTGGCACCCATTAGAATCATAGAATCATAGAGTTGGAAGAGACCACAAGGGCCATCGAGTCCAACCCCCTGCCAAGCAGGAAACATTAATCTCTTAAAGATGATGTGATTATCAAATCAGACAACCACAACAAACTCATGGAAACCTTTGGGGAATTTACTGGACTAATGACCTTAATTCACAGTGTAGGCATTCTCTTTGTATTGGCATTAACCTTAAGTTGCCAGATACACTTTCATCCTTGACAATTAAGCAACTACCGTAGCTGCTGTTTTTTTATTTGTCTTTCAAACGTTTGTTGTACAGTATGTGAAAATGCAATTTTAAAAAATACCAAAACAACAACAGTTTTCAGAAGGGTGAATTAACGAAACACTATATTTTATTCTACATACAAATCTTAATTTCGGAAGCTTCCACAATTTATCGATTCAGATCCTTTTTCTTTATTTATTTTTTTAAAAGTGCTTCCAGTGGCGTAGCGTGGGTTGTCAGCACCCGGGGCAAGGCAAGTAATTTGCACCCCCTAACCCGTGGATTTGCACCCCCTAACCCGTGGATTTGCGCCCGTAACCCTAACCCCCAGATGTTGCGCCCGGTGCAGCTGCCCCCCCTGCACCCCCACGCTACGCCACTGAGTGCTTCCAATATTAATTAAACAGCAGACTTCTTTTTGATTTTTTAAAATTAAAATTGTGAAAGCCGTGGATGGGAGGGTTCCCCTTTAAAAGAGGCATTGCTGTATCTCATCTTCAGAAAGGAATGCCTCTCCTTAGATAGGGCCCTTCAGAACTGTCAGGTAGCTATTTACACAAACTTACAGCACAAATCCTAACCATGTTCCAAGTAAGTCCTACTGAATTCACTGGGGCATACTCCCAGCTAAATGACATTGCAGATTTAATCAATTTTAAAAGCCATGCTGCTAGACAACTAATCCTAGATGCAGGTAACAACCACATCCCAACACCACCCCCCTGACCACTGGTCCTGCTAGCTATGGATTGTGCAGGGACAATGTACATGGCCTCAACAACAGCTGGGGAACCAAGTTTGAGAAACACTGGTATAATTCAACTCCCTTCAGCAACTATCCATTACAGTTACACACTGTAAAAGCTCAGAAGATATCAGAAGAACTGGTAGAATCAGGTCCGAGGGGAAGCCCCACACCTTTTGCTGTTAGAAGCGCCATAATCGTCTAAAACTGGGGACCACCATCCATGGTTGTAAGGTGCCCCTGCTCCCCAACCCCAGGGCAACTTGAATTTTTCCACCCACGCACCAAAAATCCCATCTCCCATCCTGCAGATTAGCTTCCGTTCACTTTTAAAAGTTCACTCCTCAAAAGGCACTTTTCATCTTCGCCTGCTCTCCCAAGCGCCCTTTGCCCCCCCTCCCCATCACCTCTGTCCATTTGGGACCCCCCTCCTCCCATATCAAATTCTTCCCGAAACCCCATCCCATAATAGTCCTCCAACCAATGGGGAGGAATACCTTTGCTCATGATCGCCAGCAGCAAAGCTCACAGCCAACAGCAAACGGGGCAGACGAGAACCAACCGAGGGGGGCTCCTTTCTCCCCGTTTTGGACAATTCGCAGCAAAGATGCGGGAGGCTTTCCCCAACCTCTCAACCGCTTTCAAAGAAATGGATACAGTGGAGTTTCTCCTTGTCGTTCGATTGGTCCGGCTGCCCGCCGCTCACGTTTCCCCGGCCTCTGGTTGGCTACGGCTCCCTTTCTGCACTTGAACCTCAGTACAGCTTCCCGAGGAGGAGTGTTTAAAATTGGCGTTCGGTTGCCGCTGATTGGCGAGCGAGGCGGAGAGCAGGCGCCTGATAGGAGGAGAAGGGTGATAGTTGTCCCTCCTCTCGGCGGGACTAACTCCACGTGTGTGTAACAGTTTCGAGTTATTATGTGTAGCAGGCGGAAGGACCCAGCTGCTGTCGGACTACAGCTCCCATTATCTCCCGACCACTCGTCCTGCTAGCTAGGGTTGATGGGACTTGTAGTCCAACAACAGCTGGGGACCCAAGTTTAAGAACGCCGGCATAAGGAAACACACGTAGCTGATAGAAAGCGCCACAGAGTTCAAGCTGAGGCTTTTTCTCCAATAACGGGGTTTAGGGGTGCACCCTAAGGCTGGAAAACAGGTGTTTGCTTGCTCGTTTCATTAAGGTAAAGGTAAATTGATCCCTGACCATTAGGTCCAGTCGTGGCTGACTCTGGGGTTGCGGTGCTCATCTCGCTTTATTGGCTGAGGGAGCCAGCGTACAGCTTCCGGGTCATGTGGCCAGCATGACTAAGCCACTTCTGGCGAACCAGAGCAGCGCACGGAACCGCTGTTTACCTTCCCGCTGGAGCGGTACCTATTGATCTACTTGCACTTTGACGTCCTTTCGAAATGCTAGGTTGGCAGGAGCAGGGACTGAGCAGCAGGCGCTCACCCCGTTGCGGGGATTCGAACCGCCGACCTTCTGATCAGCAAGTCCTAGGCTCTGTGGTTTAACCCACAGCACCACGCGTGTCCCTTGTTTGTTTCATTGTTTGATTGTAAAAAACCCCCCACTCAAATCAGTTTACAAAAAGAATAAATAATAACACTGAGAAAAAATTACAAACCTATTTTAAAATATGCAAAGGTTAAAATACTGAAACATCTTAAAATTACCCTACCCTTCGCTCATTTTCCCTCCCACAATCTATATTTTCTCATACTGCATCAGGGATACTCCATAAAGCAGATGGCAAGAGAAAGTCTGGATTGAGGGAGAGGAAAGTGTGGGAAAGCAGTGATATAGGACTTGTCTATGGGACAACATCTTATAGACAGGAAAGAATCAATGGAGGTACAGGGAGCTTTCTACCCACATTAATCAGCAGTATGGGTGAGCCCTAAGTGAATGTCTCTTTCGCCTGACTCCTGTTGGTGAATCTTGGAGCTCGAGTAAAACACAATGCAGACCCCACTGCCTTCTCCCAATATGCAGTGCATAACTACTAAACCACCAATGAGTTTTACTTCTGAGGAGACATGCAACTATGGCGCTGCTGAAGTTGTGAGTATTCTTCACAAGTGAGATTATTCTTTAATAGCTATTATTTATTATTTAATAGTTGCTTTTTATATAAAAAGTCTCAAAGTGTCTCAACATAAAATACAAGTTAGAATCTGTTAAAACAATTCAACTAATATTTAAATAAACACAAAACACCTCAAATGTGTATCCTGTAACATAATGGTGTAAACTGGAGTGGAGGTTAGGCTGTTATGATGCCTGCATCCCTTCTAATTCCTGAATCCAGCAAGGGTTAAAATCCATTGGAAGATTCCATTGTTGAATTAGCCAGGAAAAGGTCATAAAGGTAAAGGTAAAGGTAAAGGTACCCCTGCCCGTACGGGCCAGTCTTGACAGACTCTGGGGTTGTGCGCCCATCTCACTTAAGAGGCCAGGGGCCAGCGCTGTCTGGAGACACTTGGGTGGCCAGCGTGACAAAGCTGCATCTGGCGAGCCAGAGCTGCACACGGAAACGCCGTTTACCTTCCCGCTGGTAAGCGGTCCCTATTTATCTACTTGCACCCGGAGGTGCTTTCGAACTGCTAGGTTGGCAGGCGCCGAACCGCCGACCTTTCAATCGGCAAGTCCTAGGCGCTGAGGCTTTAACCCACAGCGCCACCTGCGTCCCCTGGAAAAGGTCATAGTTATCATCTAAGTATGTAAGTGGCTTTCTGTCAAAGGACAAATGGGTGGGGGTGCTCCCTCACCTGGCTCCTGTAAGAAAGACAAAACCAGAGTCCTGTGTGAGAAAGAGCTGGGCTAGGAGCAGGCAGAAGCCAGAGTGTGAGAGCCAGGGCTTTTTCTTGCAGCTGGAACTCGCATGAATTCAGTTCCAGCACCTCTCAGGTAGGGACCATTGCCATTCTAAGAGGCTGAGGGAGGCCTTAATGGTGAGTTCCAGCACCAAATTTTCAAGAAAAATAGTGGTGAGAGTCATGTTTGAGTTCTACTTGAATCCAAGGCTGAGAGAAGCAATACATTTATATATATATTGCTTCTCCCAACATATGTATATGCATAGCTGTCAACATCCCCTTTTTTTGCGGGAAATTCCCTTATTCCAGCGCCGTTTCCCACTGCTATTCCGGATTGTTAGATATCTCGTAGACTGTCCCCAGGACAGGTGAGGCTGCTGATCCCTTATTTTCAAATCTGAAAGTTGACAGCTATGTATATGTGTGTGTATGTAAGTATATGTATGTATGTTGTTGTTGTTGGTATCCGTCTGTCTCAGGAGAATCATAAAGACAGAGTCTCCCGTGTTGTAAACAAAAATTGCCCTTTTCCCTTATGGGGTATCCAAGAGCCCATATAGACTCCTTACATAGGTTCCCTATTGGTAGGAGAGAATAACAGAGGCCAAAGAAGCAAAGTAGCTATTAAGCTTGATCTTTATTGCAACAGGGTGCTCCCCTCACCTGCAGGAGAGAGGAGGGACCCAGAAAAATGGTATGCAAGGCCTTATACTTTTGAAATTCCCATCCTGTAGATCAGGACCACCCCCAGAAACATCATACATACATCACAGAAGGGGTGTAATCTAAGACCACCCCTCAGATACATCACACCTACATCACAGATAAGGCGGTCTAAAACAGAATTTTGAATATTGGTTTTCTCCTGTTATCTCCTATCTGGCAGGTTACTTAATTGGATTGCCTGGGGAGCCTGGCCGTTCTTTTGTAGTGATAAATACTTAGTTCCTGGGCCAGGTCACAGGCTCACACCCTATTCAAACACAGACATACCCTTAAGACAGGATTTGTGAAGGAAAAGACAATGGGGAGGCTTTTCCAGTTTGACCTTGCAGAAAAAACATTTGCTCAGTTTAGGAATCAAAATGGTTCCAGGTTGGCCTTCCTGTGCTGATCTATGTATGTGCTTGGTTGGTAAACTTATGAACATTATCATATATCTAAGACCATAAAATTCCTATCACACTGTGAGTGAATAAAAAGATGCCTAAAATATTGAAGAATGCTCTACACCATAGAAAGTGAAAACAATGTGAACTGGCAACAGGAAGATTTATTTCAGAAATGGAAAAGGACTTCCAGATCCAGTCTTAACCTTTTTTTCCATAGCAGTCAGTGCATTTAAAACACATGGCTTTCCCCCAAGGTTCCTGGGAACTGTAGTTTGTTAAGGGTGGTGGAAATTGAAACTCTGAGGAAACTGCATCTCCCGGGATTCTTTGGAAGAAGCCATTGTGCTACGGATGTGACCAAAGTCCCATTTGATGGCATCTGCTCTGTTTCTGCCCCTTGTGCGATGATGAGACTCCAACAGAATCAGACAAAAGTTTATAAATAAAAACACTAGAAATTTTTTTACACAGCTTTCCCCATGACCTACACAGCTTTACTGGGGAGTTTTGCACAGTGCAACACCTGCGTTCATAGTGTAAGTCACAGTATATGTGGTAACAGTAAGATGCTCTGTAAATAGGTGCCAGACAAAAACATTCCTCTACACCAACGGCCTTAGACCCATCTACGGACAGCCTTTTAAATGGTTTTGTACGTGGGTGGAGTCACTGTTTTTTGTTATGTATTTTTGTATTTCTATTCTAAATACAGTAGTGGTAATAAGAAATAGCGTGTGCATTTTCTCTGAAATGGAATTCGACTTTGAGAGGTGGAGAGGCAGAGCAACTGGGCTTCAGTTTTTACGACGAGGACGTGCAGCTACATTTAGGGAATGGGGCCAAACGCGACACGCGTTGCTGCGGATACTTCCCATGCAAAAGAGAGACGCGCCTGCGCAGTGCCTTCTCCGCGCCCCCGGACCTCCTCCTCATGGCTCGCTCGGGAGGCACGACTCTCTCCCGTCAGACCACACGAGCAACAAACTCTCGCGATGGGGCCAGACGTGTGACCTCTTACTCTTGCGTGAGCACGCACGACGCCGCCATCTTGGGAAGCAGCACCACGTGACTCCCAACGGTCGTCTCCTCGACCTCCTCCTTTTTGCCCCTCCCAACGGGGAAAAAAACCGGGCCTAGTCCGGCCCTCGAGCCTGAGGCAGCAGCTTGCGGGTTACTCCAGCGAACTACGAGCCGGCATCGGGATTCACGGAGGGGGTTCGCATTTTAGAAGCCTCCCCCTCCCCTTCGCATTCCTCTGAAGTGAGGGAAGAGCGTGAGGAAACGTCGGGCCACGTGACCAAGGGACGCGGCGAAGGATCGTCCGGGCAGCCCGCCACGTGATGCGAGGGAAGGCGGCGAAGG
This sequence comes from Podarcis gaigeae, assembly GCF_964106915.1. Classification (NCBI taxonomy): domain Eukaryota; kingdom Metazoa; phylum Chordata; class Lepidosauria; order Squamata; family Lacertidae; genus Podarcis; species Podarcis gaigeae. The sequence continues at coordinate 38,386,520 of NC_139693.1, forward strand.
AGCTTGTGGTGACGACGCCGAGGAGAGCAAGGAGCACGCGTGCGCACTGGCCTTTCCCTGGGCGCGAGGGGCAAGGGAGACGGGCGGGGCAGAGGAGTCCGGGCGATGGTCACGTGGTTGCGCAGTGGCGTCGCGCGTCTCCGGGCAGAAGAAGGCGGCGGCCGCGGCGGCAGCAGCAACTCCAGCAGCCGAGCCGTCCTGCTGAGGTCACGTGGCGCAGCGTCACCCGCCGCCGCGAGCCTTCCCCTCGTCGCGCGCCGCCGCGCCGCCCCTCCCTCCCCCTGCCCTCTCTGCGCGAGGGGAGGGCAGGCGGGCGCGCAAAGATGGCGGCGGCGAGTTAGAAAGCGGCTGAGGCGTCGAGGAGGGAGAGCAGCTCGGCGGAAGGAATCCCGGCCAGAGTGAGTCCCTCCTGCCCCGACCCTTCTGGGGTGTTTTGGTTTTCATCCGTCGTCGGTGGGGGGCCCCTCCGCTGCCGCCCCGCCTTCTCTCTCTCTCTCTGTCTCTCGTAGCTTTGCTGTATTGAAGGAAGAAGCGCCCCCCCCCCGCGCTCCTTCCCCACACGCACCTTCTCTCAGGTGTTGCTCTCGCGTCCCCTCCCTCAGTCCTGCACAGGGGAACGTTTTCTGCCGCCTCTTCCCTCCCCTCAGCGCACCCCAGACGGGCTTAATAACAACAACACAGCGTAGAGCCCTGAAGTTCTTCTGTTGCATTGCGGGGAGCGGGCTCTTTCTTTTCCCAACCCTTCAGGTTGAGAACAAGCATAGCTGGCCCCATGTAACAGACATGAGAGAGGAGGAATTTGCTTTAAAACCACCCCTGTGAAGAAAGTAACTGAGCTGGTGTGTCGTCTCTTTCGCACACTCAACCCCCCCCCCCCAAAAAAAAATATCTTACGGGTTTTCCTTTCAATTTCTCTATGGTGCAAGGGGTCTTCTCCCTCCTTCCCCGTTAGGAATGGGTTTTTCTACTTTCTTTGTGGTTTATGCCAGGATACCAGGCTGTTGGAAAAGCCTTGCAGCTCCCTTTGCGGCTTAGCTTGGTGCCCTCGAGTTACTGTTGGACTGCAGTTCCTATCATGCTTCATCATTGGCTATGCCAGCTTGTACTGATGCGTATTGTAGTCTAGTGAAATATGGAGGACAGCACATGGGCTACCACTGGCCTAGTGTCTTCGTTAGGGCAGGGTCTTGTTTCCACCTTAATTGAACTAATCATCTAGCACCCCCTGCTTCCACACAGGCTGGGCAGAGAAGAAAGATGGTGAGGACTGAGTGTGTAACAGGTAATCAATCCCCTATATGTATAGCACTGTAATTGTATATGGTCCATTAAAAAATCTAATCATTTCTAAACCAAGGTTCTTCCACACACATTGCTTAAATCTAAATGTTAATAGCAGTGGATACATCAAGATTAGAGATAGTAAAGAAGCATGGTTTTGAAATAGCAGCTGGCTGTTCTGGCTTGCTCTATAATGTATATAAACATACTCTTTCACAGGCTCTTTCAACTGATGAGAGGTCAGAACAAACTCCACTGCAGTTTGCCAGTGGCAATAGCATGCTTGCAGATGGAGCCTTTTTCAGTGAGCTGGGATTTTTGTTTCTTTTGTTTGTGAAAGAAGTTACAATCTTCAGCTTATAGCCCTTTGTCAAAGGATGCCTTGAGCTACCCTGTTGAGGTGTGTAAGTTCTAAAGAGAATTGGCTGCATTTAAAACTTGAGGACAGCTGTAGTTTGTTCTGCCTGCCTGACTAAGCAGAAATCATTTTCATTCCTGGATGTTTCTAGTTCCCTTTCCTTATCTCAGCAAGCAGACTTTCATCTTTCAGTGAAATGTAAAAGTCTGCTACTAAGAGGGGTATTCTAGTTGATCAATCAATACCATGTGTATAACAATTACACAGGTGGAGCTAACCTAACCTGGAGGTTTATGTCCTGCACATGTGGTTTCTGTGGAAGGCTAAGATCTGGTGATCCACATAGGAACTTTTTTGCGGCATTCCTGTGGAATCAACATTGTTTGGAAAACATTAATTTGTGAAATAGATCCAAAGTCTGTTTAACCCAGCGCCAGGGAACCTGTGGCCTTCCAGAAGTTGCTGAATTGCAACCCATACCATCCCTGACCATTAACCCTGCTGGTTTAACTTTGTGAACATAATTCTCAGAGTTTGATAGGGGAAAACAACCTACCTGGATCTGTTTTGTGAACATGAGTATATTTTCTTGCTCCAAAGACAGAAAACTTTCTGCTTGAAATAAATGGTACTTTTTGAAAGCTGTTGTATTCAACTTAAAATCCTGATAAATGACGGTAGTAATTTTCACAGGCTTTCTTGAGATTCTCTTTTAATAATGAATATATTTTATCCGTGACCTAGTTTCATATTATTATTTATTAAATGTATTTATCATTGGTTACCTAAAATGTCTGCAAGTGACTTACATTTAAAAACATATACACAATACATTGTACTGTAGGCAAGGGGGAAATGTTTCATGCAACATATAAAAACCCCACCCCCAGTAACAGCTACAGGAAGCTTTGGTTGTAAACCAAACTCAACTGAATGTATCAAAGGCCTGGGTAAATTATCTCTTAGACTGGGGCTGAAAAGATTTCAGTGAAGGTGCCAAGCAGGCCTCCTAAAGAGAGCATTCCACAGATGTGGAACCACTATTGAAAAGGCCGCCTCCCTTTGCCACCACCACCTTCCAAGCCTCCCTCAGAGGAGGGACCTGGAGAAGGGCCTCACATAATGATCTAAGGGTCCAGGTATGTTCATTTCTGGAATGCCTTTCCCAATAACATTGGGCTCAGAAGCATACAGGCAACCAATTTAATGTGAACAGAATTGGTGTTCTCTTCTGTTCATCCTAAACCTGTGAGGCTGCAGTAACTGAAGCTTCCAAACTGTTTTCAAAGGCCCCATCCATCAGTTGGAGGGCAAAGTGTTGTACTTTATTAGAACCACTATAATCCACCTTGAAAATGATTCAGGTGGAAGGCTTCATATATATATAGAGAGAGAAATTGTCAAAACTTAGTAGAGCTCTTGATGAAGCTGCACAGAACTTCAGAGACCAATTCAGTTCATTCAAAACTCAAGGGAGAATAACCTTAATAGTAAATGTGTTTTAGTATTGCTTTTTGGTAGTTCACTCTCTGCTCTTCATTACTGGAAACTAATGGTATCACCTTACTTGTTATGGGAAGGGTTAGTCTAATGCAAACAGTTGTAGTAAAAGAAATAGAAATTGTGGCTCTGCGTTTAAAGTTAACAGTATTGGATATGGTCAGAGTATAGCAACCATACATGCTGAGCAGACTTTACAGAAAAGTAGAACCAAGTGATAATGTCCATATTAAGGACGCAAAGCAGAAAATATAAAAGTATTAGGGGTGATACTTTATAATTTGGCCAACTTATCCAGGTGGCTGTGGCCAACATGTGATACCCCTTTCTTATGTGACACGGGCACTCCTGGAAGAGAGTAGAAGAACCCACTAGCTTATGTGTGGCATAGTCACGCCTGCACTCCTGCCTACTATCATGCGCAGAAGACAAGATCCCTGGCCATTGGCCATTCTTACTAGGGCTGATAAGAGTTGTAGTTAAGCAACATATGGAGGGCTAAGGGTTCCCTATCTCTGACCTAATACCTCAGACTTTAGGTGCACTTGTCAAAACAGTTGCCCATCCCTGGCTTGGCGAAACAAGGTGTGCAGTCCTCTTAACTATGAACTGTTGTCAGAATCCCTCTATATTCTAACAGCATAGTTGCTGTAAACATAGTTATTTGTAATTTAAGTTCCACTGCTCTGACCAAATCTTCCAATGCCCTGATTTTAAACATGTTTATTAGAAGCAAATCCCAGTGACATTATGGTGGTTCTTTGGAACAGTAGAAGTGTGACATAACCTAATAGTCTTTACCTAACAGGAACAGTTCTTCACCTAATTCCGTGAAGACTTAAATGCTTTATGAATAATTTTATAAGTATTTGTAACTTCATAGGTGCTGTAGCTGTGCTTGTGGAAAGTGTGCAGGAGGATTGTCTTCTTGAGTTCTTGCCACTTAAACCACCTAATTGTAAATTTGCTTTGTTTCAGAGATGGTGGAACCAGGACAAGATCTGTTGCTTGCTGCTTTGAGTGAGAGTGGAATCAGCCCAAATGACCTGTTTGATATTGAGTCTACAGATATGGGTCTTGCAACCCCAGCTCCAGCTGTTCAGCAGGTTGATAAACCAAAAACACTTAAATTTGTTACTGTAATAACGTTTGAGCTGCCTTTTCTTTTCAAGTACAATGCTGATACTGGGTGATTGAAAAGGGAAAATAATGATATTTAAAAAGTTACCTATTCTACACTAAAACAAAGTGATAGATTGGATATGAAGCAACATGGCTGTTGAATAAGTGTGCCTAACTTCAGTTTGGGTGCTTTAGTGTTGTGGCTAGAGATAGGGTGATAAAATCTAGGAAATAAGCTTTTCGGGTTATGTGCTGCTCCTAGTGGTAGAAAGTTTGGGAAAGTTTCTCCTGTGACATTGTAACATTTTGTATTTCTGCCTGTGGTGCTGCTTACGTCTTGCAAAATTTTAAGCATTTAATAATATTAGATCCATCACCTGGTCAGTCTTGTCTTTCAAATTAATTGCAATAACCTAGCCTCATTTAAGCATTTCGATTCATGCCATTGAAGTCATATGGAGAGAGACTGCTTTCCCACTCTTGCTACTATGCCCTGTGCTGCCCTCCTCTTGATACTGAGGAGGAGATGTGTGTAGGCTAATGGTGTACGCTATAGCATTGTTTCTCAACTGGTGGCCATATGGCCCCCTGGGCCCCCCCAGGTTATTTCAAGGAGGCCACAGGTAAATGGGGGACCGTGACACAAACAGAAGAAAATAGAAAACAAGTAGCATGAACAGAGAAGTGACCATGCTTCCTAGTGGATGAATCGCCACACGTACTCTATGGCAGCATTGCTGCCCCTTCTCCTTCCCACTTCCGCACTCCACTACTGTTTGCACCAAGCTGTCCGGTAGGACAGAAGGGCCACAGGAAGGAAACAAGATCAGAAGTGAGCCATGGTCGGAAAAAGGTTGAGAAACACTGAGCTACAGCACTGCGCTTGCATGGAGAATGCAGAGTGAGAGTGAAGGGCACCACTGTCACTCCATATAGAAACTCCGTCGCAAATGTCTGAAGAGGACTCGTACAATCACTATATAAAAATAAGTGTTGTGAGGTCACAGTTGTCAGTGTTTTTCATTTTTCAGAAGTATATGCAGGAGTATCTTGTGTGGAATATCTGCATACGTGTTGTGAGCACATATTGCATGTCTGCGCATACAGTATCTTCTTTGGGATATATCTAAGAATAAAAGCTCTCCAACTGTCATTTGGTACTAACCCATTCACTCAGGTTGCAGAGCAATTTCATTGCTGGTTGAGAGACCAACTGCCTTTGGCTTCCTCTTGACTGTAGACTGTATTAAATAGATAAATAAAAAGGCATAGCAAGTGAGATGCTTGTCTTAATTGAATGTTGTGTCCAATATATGTTCTCTCTGTCTTTCTTTAGTCAGCCCCAGTTAGTGCCTTAGAACTGGGCATGGAGACTGAAGCATCACTTGCTGTTAAAACAGAACCACAGACTGCATCTTCTCCAGCTGTACTGAACATCAGGGTAAGAGACGTAAAGCCTTAATTACCGTATTTTTCAACCTATAAGGTGCCCCCTGTTTTGGGGGACTCCGATTTAAGAAAATGGGGGGAGATGTATCTGTGTATAAGATGCCCCCAAACTTTTGACATTATTTTTAGGGGGAAAACCTAGTCTTATACACGGAAAAATACTGTAAGTATTTGAGTTGGAAATTTGCCTCTGATGGAATTGATTACATGAAGAAAGAAAAATGAGTAAGGACAAATTTCCTGCAGATACCTTGTTTCACAGAATGGTTTGAGCTATGAAGAAACAGTTTTTTCTATGGGAAAGGTGTTAAACTATTGCATACCATGCTGATTCATGTATATATTGTATGGTTAGGGCCAAATCTATCTTGGGGAGGCAGTTTACTTGAGTATTTTTGGAACCCTTAGTATTGTATATGGTGCTTCTTAAGACCTGTTGTACTAAACAGGTCCCAAACTGCCCATACTATCAACATTGTATAATGCACTGTTCTTGATCCGTGAATGAAAGCCTTATCCACTCAGAACAAAAACATTGGATGCCACCCACTATTAAAATGACAGCTCAACAAAAAAACTAAATAGTAATATGGAGGCGGGAATCCAGGAAAATGTCTTTTAAAAATTACTTAACTTTTACCTAAGTTAGGAAACTTGTATAGGGTAAGTTGTGTTGAGAACTTTTCTGATGCCCCAAAGTTAACTTAGCATGTATTTTTAAAAACAAAAAACAAAGCTTTATAAGTACCCCATCTTAATTCCCTCCCCACCAACTCACAGTTGCTCACAGTTTCTGCATGCCATTATTATTTTTTTCATTCTTGCTGCATTGTTGGCCAACTCCTGCCTGCAGAGTATATATCTACCCATTTCCTCCATTCATCGCTTTCATTATATTAATTATTGGAAGCACTACTTTTTATTATAACCAAATTTCTAAAAAAGATAAGACTTTATACAAACACTTCTGTCTTGCCCAGCTCAAGCAAGCAAATGAGACACTGCTGTGGAGTCTGAAATTGAAACCGGAACTATTCAGTTTTACATTTTTGCTTTCACTTGCAGGCCAGGACTAAATAACAGTTTTAAGTTTGGTTTTCCAGCAAACGGTCATGATCTTTCTGTTCTTTCTGCAGCAACCACCATCAACTACAACCTTTGTGTTGAATCAAATAAACCAGCTTCCTACTCTGGGAACTACCATAGTAATGACAAAAACAACCCCAGTCACCACTACCAGGCAGACGATCACTGTAGCAAAAATTATACAGACCAGCACCACTACCAGGCCGTCAGTTGCAGCGCCAGCAGTTCGGAATGCCCTGACGTCCACAACTCCCAAGGACCAGATCCAGCTAAAAGATCTGCTAAAAAACAATAGTCTTAATGAGCTGATGAAGCTGAAGCCACCTCCCAACATTGCTCAGCCGGTTGCGACAGCTGCAAGTAAGTGGCTTAAGAAGCTGACTGGATGGAGTATTAGTTTTGGGGGGACTTGAACAGAATAATCTAGCATGCTCATTGCAGACTCTTTAGCCATTTGTCTTTATGCTGGATCACCTTTCCTCAGCTTGATGCTTTCCACAAGTTCTGGACTACAGCTACCATCTTCTCTTATCATTGGCCACATTGGCTGGGGATGATAGTTCATAGTTTAAAACATTTAGAGCAGGCTTCCTCAACCTCGGCCCTCCAGATGTTTTTGGCCTACATCTCCCATGATCCCTAGCTAGCAGGACCAGTGGTCAGGGATGATGGAAATTGTAGTCTCAAAACATCTGGAGGCCCGAGGTTGAGGAAGCCTGATTCAGAGGGTACCACATTGGAGAAGGCTATGTTAGATATTTGGTATTCAGACTGATTTTTTTTGCTACAGCATCATACAACAAAATGGTGTGCAAGCATAAACTGGACAGGCCAACTATGTTAATGTGACTCTTCTAAATAAATAGTAAACTTTGTAGCATGTAATACAGTAGGCCAACCTCGGCCAACCTGATGAACTTAGCAGGCAGCACTGCTGATAGAACTTGTAGGCCAAAATGTCTGGAGGGCACCAAGTTAGTGAAGGCCGATGTAGGTGAATTGCTGGGCATGGTGTGCATTAAAAGCTAACCTGTGTCATGAAGTTTACATTTGAGTACCTTTACAAACGGGACTCTTGTTTAGAACATACTTGCTGTGTTTCATTTTCTCTAAATGCAGACTGTGATGGAAAGCAAACCCTTGCAGAAAGATACAAGGCTCCTCTGGGGGGGGGGGTTATTTCTGTGAATGAATAGACTCTTCTTAGGTGGCATAGAAGCACATGAATGTTTTCTTGATTAAAAAGCATTTACATTGTTACCTGTTGTGAAAAATCTCCTGTGAAAATAGAGTTACATTTTAGCCTTACATTCTCATTCATAAAGATGTGGTGAAATTGTTTTCTTTAAGTACACTTTGTCCAGGGGCCATGGATATGACACATGGAAATTAAATAATTTCTGCAAGTCTTTGAACATAATATACACATCCCAGAATCATATCAAGTGATGAGTACTATTGCCATATTATTGATTTGGATGGAGAGAGAGAGAGAGAGACTGCTAAATTATGTGTTCATCTAAATAATCTAAAAATTATTTAGACCCCAAAATGTTGACTTTCTTCCAGAAATAATTGTAGTTTCTACAATGGTGGTAAATGCCACCAAATCAGGTAAGATAAACTTTGGTTTCACTGCTAAGACTGGGAATTGGGCTTCCTCTCTTTAACCCACCCTTCAAGGTGATCCAGATGTAAGTTTGATTTAACGGTGGCACCTGCACTAGTAGCCCTGATCTAACAGCCAGCAACCTGTTTAGTGTTGCTGTGGCAGAACCTGTTGAGAAATGTTTGTTTGTTTGTTTAAGATTGGCAGAAATTTATATGCTCTGACTCAGCATTCAACTATAGAGAAGATTTGATTGTATTCTAGAAAATTTAATTTGTTATATAGTAACTTGGAATTTTTCTCTTTGTAGCTGATCTAAGCAATGGTACTGTAAAAAAGGAGGCATCTACTAAAGAGGTAGCAAGAATATGGATAAATGACATGAAAATGAGAAGCTTTTCTCCTACAATGGTAGGTGCAACTTCCTCAGCAGCGAGGTATACATTGCTCTCTAACGGAACACTGCTCCTGAAAATTTTAGTTCCCTGCACCCAGAAGCCAAATATAGAAGCTACTGAAGGAGTGCCTGCTCCTGTAACAAATAAGTCTACTCCTTAAGATCTACTGAGGTCTTGCTCTGCTTATCCAGAGATTAGAGAAAGCCTTTCTTTTGTGGTACTGTGACTTGGGAATTTCCTACCCAGCTATATTCACAGGTGCCTACAGCTGTAAAGATTTAGGTTTATTTTTAAAAAATAAATACCCCACCTCCAAATTGTTTCTGGTTTCTGTTGGACCCTTATAATGATGATGATGATGGTGATGATAATGGAAACAACAATAACAATAATAAATATATTTAACCATCCATTTATAGCATGCTCTAAAAATATTTCCAAGCCAATCCCAATTTAATATTTAAATTTTAAATGCATACATACAGTGTCTGTCTCTCATTTAGTTCATAAAAAGAAGCAAATGAATTAAAGATGTTTCTTTAGAGTATTAAGATTGATAATCCACAAAGTTCATGTCCCACTTTCTTCTCTTAACTTTCCAATGTTTGGCAAGTTTGCCGGAAAAGATCTTTAAAGCCTTAAATTTATGCTTCCAGTATTAGCTCAAATTACAATGTTAATTCGATTCATCCACTGGAATGCTTAAAAAGAAAAATCATTAGCGGGTATTTTATTTATTCTTCTCTTAGTCCCTGCAGATTTTATTCCATGCAGATCAGTAGCTCCTTGCAGGGGGCCCCTCCTCTTTCCCTCTCGGGTGTGGATCCAATTGATATACCGTATTTTTCGCCCCATAGGACGCACTTTTTCTCCTCCAAAAATGAAGGGGAAATGTGTGTGCGTCCTATGGGGCGAATGCAGGCTTCGCGCAGATCTCCACAAGCCGTGGGAGCCCTGCGCTGGGCTCCTGCAGCTTGCAGAGAGTTGCCCGCATGCCGAAGGCTGGGCAAGACTTCGCTTGCGGAGAGTTGCGTGTTCTGGGGGCTGGGGTCGGGGGAAGCCCCGCGCCTGGGGAAAAAATAATTCCCCCCCTTTATTTCCCCCCCAAAAAACTAGGTGCGCCTTATGGGACGGTGCGTCCTATAGGGTGAAAAATACGGTATTCTTATTAAATCTGGCCTGGATTCCTTTTACTTTTTAGAGAAGTCGCTGCTTTAATGGCAAAATGCTTTCATGAAGCATTTTATTGTGAGGTCTTGATCACGCCGTGTGTCTGTGCTCAATGTCAGAGCTCCCATGGCTCCCTCCAGAGCTTTGGGGGGCTACTAGAGGGCGTTCCTGACACCACTGGAGCCTTCAGAACCCGAATTTTCCTTTTGGGTTTTTTAGAGAAGGTGCATTGCTAGTGCTCCCTTCCCGCCTCCTCGCAGCAATCGGGTTGCTCAGGATGAGCGAACCCCATCGTCCACCATAGCCTGCAGCACACTGGAAGTCTGGCATAGCACTTTTAAAAGATAAGCATTCTTCTCTCTTGGTGTAGCAGAGTCTTTTGGCTCCATCTTCCTGATTAGTCTTTAGCGTTGCTGTTTCTGTATCACAATTTAACAAATATTCATCTTTGCTGCAGAAAGTTCCAGTAGCAAAAGAGGAAGAAGAGCCTGAAGAAGAAGATGAGGAAGAAATGGGTCATGCAGAGACGTATGCAGAGTACATGCCCATAAAATGTATGTTATTCAACTGCATAGGTTATTCAACTGTTAAAAAATATTAAACTACTATATATAGGTATACCAATATCTTTCTTGTAAGTAGATAATTGTAGTGTTTATGTGTATGTCTCCTACCTCTGTTCATTTGAAGACTGGGTTTCAACAGATCTCTAGATTCATTCAGCCTTCATTGGCATAATTTAGACAATAAAATCATAAGGGGGGGGGGAACCATCCATAAAAGATGTCACTGTGAACATCTGCCTTCTTCACTCTCCGCAGATCTCTAGATGTTTTTCGATCTAGTGTTGCAGGGGCTAGAAGGATGTAATAAAACATACTGGATAGTTACACAAATGGAAGTACGTGCTGCCCAAGGGGAAATGCAGGAATTTAGGAGAGGGAATTCCTTGCATAGGCAGAATTGCCTTTGTGTTTATCCAAGGCTCCTTTTAGGATATCACTTCAATGGATTATTTCTTCAGGGCATTTTTGCCTCTTGCTTGAGTAAGCAATCAGCAGATGTTTGTTTCATGTGTTGAGTACATTTATGTCCTGCATCTTCCATCATGGAGCTGAAGGTGACATGCATGGGATCTCCCATCCAGGCATTCTCCCAACTCAAACCTCATTAGCTTCAGCAAGGTGGCTTTATCATGTGGTCTAAGGCAGTGTGGTTGCTTTGCATGCATCTAATTTTTTTGTGGAGCATCTTTAGTCTCTTGCATTTCTTCAGGAGATGGGACTAGGCCTGTACCATCACATGTAAATCTTGCAAACAAGGCTGTATATAAATCATGAGTCACACTGAGATAGAACTCTAGTTTCTGCCCTTTACTTAATAAACCCTCAGAATTCCTGCTGGCTTTGTAGATTAAGAGCCTTGTATTTAGAGCAGTTCTTAGCTTTAGTTTTATAAAGAGCAAATGTTTGAATTAGAGTCACTAAAATTTTTATCTTGCTGAAGTAACCTCTGATAGGATGTTGCCTATAATATTTGTATTATATTCTACAAACAGTAAAAATTGGTCTGCGTCATCCTGATCCAGTGGTAGAAACCAGCTCTCTCTCCAGTGTTACCCCTCCAGAAGTTTGGTATAAGTCTTCAATTCCTGAAGAGAGTATTGATAGTGGCTGGCTGTCAGCATTGCAGCTTGAAGCTGTTACATACGCAGCACAGGTATGTCATGGTTTCATGTTTACTCAAAACGAACCAATTTCCTGTTCAGCTACAGAAGGTGTGGGGTTGGCGTGTAACTTCTCCTATGCTGAATCTTTTATCTTCCTTTTTTTTAACATTCTGCAGCAACATGAAACATTCCTACCCAATGGAGACAGAGCTGGTTTCTTGATAGGTGATGGTGCAGGTGTAGGAAAAGGAAGGACCATAGCTGGAATAATATATGAGAACTACCTCTTGGGTAGAAAAAGGGCAGTATGGTAAGTAGAGATCACTTAAATTGGGGGGGGGGGGTGCTATGTAAGCAAAATCCTTAACATTTTTTTTTGCCTGTATCTTCACAGTTGTGTTTGCTCTCTCCTAGGTTTAGTGTTTCAAATGATTTGAAATACGATGCAGAAAGAGATCTGAGAGATATTGGAGCAAAAAACATTTTGGTTCATTCATTAAACAAGGTGTGGATTTTTTTACTATGTACAGTTGAAGCAAAGTATTAGGTATGCTTGTGTGAGATGCATGTTATGTGAATGCTGTATATCTTAGACATGTTAAAACCTGCTGTTTATGGTTTTGTTGCCTTCCTAAGTTGCAATACTAGCACCTAGTTGCTTAGAATGCCGCTATTCCAGTGCAATATTATAAAATCAAGATGTTGGCATGGTGTTAGAGCACTGCTACAGACTTGATGAAGACTTCAGGATTGGGGTAGGGTGGGGTTGTCCAGTTATTTAAGCACATGACAATTGCTTGCGCTTTCTTGAGTTTATTTGGGTAGAAATTTCCTTCTGAACTCTTCCACTGAAATTTGTAGTTCTCAACAAATTTAGTTGTGGAAAATGTTTCGTTAGTCCTTTGCTTTAGAGCATTGCATATCTTGCTAGACTTATTAATTAATATGATTAGTTTTATGAATCATCATTTACATGGGTCTCCATGTCTTAATTATCTCTTAGACATTCATAGATTTCACAAACCTGCTATTAAACTTGCAAGATTATAGTAACAAATGAGTTATTGGCAACTAGATGTTAAATATACAGTGGGAAAGAGTCTTATTGATCTGGGTGGAAGCTCTGCATAACATTTTAACAAGTTCTTGGAAAGAACTGCATTTGTGCAGGTTTCTGATTGGGAATGGACAGATCTATTTCCAGTCCACTTCTGTTTTGCATGTGTTCACTCATAAATCCACTCTGTTCTGCATCGTGAATTTTCTTAACCACACTACTGTACAGTAGTACCTCTAGTTGTGAATGGGATCTGTTCCGGAGCCCCGTTCGTAACATGAGCAGAATGCAACCCGTGTGTGCATGGGCCGCGATTCGCTGCTTCTGCGCATGTGTGTGACGTCATTTTGAGCGTCTGTGCGAGCGGCGAAACCTGGAAGTAACCCGTTCCGTTACTTCCGGGTTGTGGCAGGACGTATCCTGAACCTAACGCAGCAAGAGATATGACTGTACTCTTTTCTTATGCCTTTTCTTATAAAATAAGCATTTTGGAACATGTTTGGGCCAAGAACTTTGTCACAAAATGTGAACAAGTGCATAAACTGAAGGATAACTGCTACAATCTGTGTATTGGTCTGGGAAATACAAATCAAGTCAGTTCATTAAAAAATGTGTACTAAACAAAATCCTGCAGTATCCCTATTTCTAATAAAGAGCAAAGTTGTACTGAATGTGCCACACCAGTGCCACTTTTCACACTGAATAAAGAAGTCTAATGCTCTTTGCAGGGTTGAATATTTGGGCTTCTTCCCTTACTATAGTGTACTGAATGCTGGGAGTTGGCCCACCTTTAAGGAATTGCATTTCCCAGGGTTGTACAGTTACAGTATAAAAGGGTATTGTAACTTGTGACCATAGATTTCAGGCAAAAAACATTTCTCCATGTCTCTTGGTATTAGAACTATTTCAGCAGAAACAAAAAGTGGCACAGGCACAGACTTGCCAAGATTAGGAACATTTGTCATTTGAACTTTAAAAATAGAGGAAATGTGTATGATCTTTGTAGGAGAAAGTATAGATATTAAGATCACTGTGTTGCCCTGTGTTGCTTATATTGGGTACGTGCATCCTGTTGCAACTTTACAATAATTATATTGATGGAAATTGAATGTTGGATGTACAAGTTTATAAACAAAGTTTAAGGAACTAATACTTGTAAGGAACTAATAGTTGTGCCAGTTGCAGGGTGTCTTTTATACTAATACGGTATTTTTATTTTAGTTCAAATATGGAAAAATTTCTTCAAAACACAACGGGAGTGTGAAGAAAGGTGTCATATTTGCCACCTATTCCTCTCTTATTGGAGAAAGTCAGTCTGGGGGCAAATATAAAACCAGGCTCAAACAACTTCTTCACTGGTGCGGAGATGACTTTGATGGAGTTGTATCTTTTCAGTGTTCTAACTTGGTACAATAACAGACTCTTCCCATAGCTCTTTAAACCTGTGCCTGCACTCACTTTCTTAAGCATGTGCGTCTTGCTGGTTTTAAATTATTGGACTCTCAGTCACTTGGGAAAGACATCTGTCAAGTGTAGAAGTGTTTCTAAGCAGTCAAACATTTGTATTTATAGTTAAATGTAAAGACATGGATGTCTAGTTAATTAATAAAAAACTAAACTGATCTTTAAGCTGCAGTATTTGATTGACTTTTTAGCTCTTAGTTGATTGTCCAGATGGAGCACCTTTTCTTACTTGCAAAATCTATTGTTAATAAAAGTACACTACTTCTAAAAACTGTATATGTTAAACATTGTTTTGAGGTGTCCCTCATTCTCTTCCAAATAGAAGGAATGATCTTACAAGGTGTCCACTGAAACACATGCATATATATGTCATACCAAAACAACCAATATGCACATTTGATTGACTAATATTTGTATGATTAATCGGCTGCTGTTGCAACCCTATCCAATTTATCCGGGAGAAAGTCCAACTGAACATAGTGAGGCTCACTTGCAAGGAGAAATGCTTAGGATTGTGCTGCATTATTTATTTATAATTGGGTAACATTACGACCAATATTTCTGTTTCACTGTAAGTCAAAACTTCCTTGGGAGTAAGATTATTTTTATTATTAATGTCTATTCCTTAACAATATGTTCAGATAGTATTTGATGAATGTCACAAGGCTAAAAATCTTTGTCCTGTTGGGTCATCAAAACCGACTAAGACAGGTTTGGCGGTTCTGGAGCTGCAGAATAAACTTCCAAAAGCCAGAGTTGTCTATGCTAGTGCCACAGGTATGTACTCTGTTTTAAATGTGGTGTTGTTGTTTTGTTAAGTTGGTGGAAAGGTATGAAATTTAATCTAGATATTTGTTTTCAGGTGCATCTGAGCCACGCAATATGGCATATATGAACCGCCTTGGGATATGGGGTGAAGGAACTCCATTTAGGGAGTTCAGTGACTTTATTCAGGCTGTTGAAAGAAGGTAAGTTGTTGACTCCATATGTCAACTCTTGTTGTTTAATATGCAGGCTATAACTATGTGGTAGAGCTCAAGATTTATATGAAGATCCAGCATGAAAATGGTTATCCTCAGTAAGATGGCTCATGGGAATGGTCTGACTCTATAAGACAGTTTCATATGAGGTGTTATTTGTTATCAAGTTGCACATGGCTCTTGAAGATTTCCCTGTTTTAGAGGGACAACTCAGGGATTGAATTTGAAGGCAACATTATTTGCCAGAGGATGTAAGAACAAACATTTAATTCCTAGACAGAGGAGGGAGTATTTCATGTGACTCAGAAATGAAACTGATACTATACTAAATCTGGGGAGCTTCATGAAACAAATTAGAGACTTGCTGTAGGAAAATCTGAATTGCCTTCTAGTGAAATATGGTGAATTGCCTTATTCAAAATGCATGCTTGTAAGTAGAATACCTAAATGTGAAGACTATTCAGTTCAGTGCCAAACTTCCTAGAGATGCAAAAGCAGTTGTGGGAGGATCTTTTCTGTAGAGGTCTCTGTCAATGATGGCAAGTAAAGGACCCATTTCTACCTTCAAAAGCAGATACTGCATTGCGTCACTTGGAAGTTTTATTTTTTATAGAAGTATCTATATGCCACCATACTAAAATATCGCTGTGGTATAAAAATCAGACATAAAACACCAATATAAATGGTCCAAAACAATTATTAAACTGACTAGTCAAGAAAGTTTTAAATAGCTGCAAAGGCCTGTTGGCATGAAAAGGTCTTCAAGAGGTACCTCAGTCAAAAGCTGAAGGTGCTTGCTGAATCTGCTGGAGGAGTGTTACACAGCACGGGGCTGGTGACTGCAATACAAGTCTCTCTTACTGGATACTGCAATCAGATGGCTCCAGAAGGCCACATTATCTAGTCCTTCAGTCACAGAGCAGGGTCATTTGCTCACCTGGACCTTGCTTTCTCCCCTCCAATAAAAGAACAATCCAAGCCATAGGGTGCCGCACTCAAGCCGGATGCAAATGCAGGAAGGGATCCTGCTGAGCTGAGAACTCACATACTGCAAGCGTTTCTCCACTCAGTTGACATTAGCTGTTCAGGCACAGGAAGGGGGTGAGAATGCCTTCTGGGTCCTCAGTTGTATGTTCCCAGGAGACTTCTTATTTGAGGCAAAGTCCATGTCATCTAATGGGACGCGGGTGGCGCTGTGGGTTAAAGCCTCAGCGCCTAGGACTTGCCGATCGAAAGGTCGGCGGTTCGAATCCCTGCGGCGGGGTGCGCTCCCGTTGCTCGGTCCCAGCGGCTGCCAACCTAGCAGTTCGAAAGCACCCCTGGGTGCAAGTAGATAAATAGGGACCGCTTACTGGCGGGAAGGTAAACGGCGTTTCCGTGTGCAGCTCTGGCTCGCCAGAGCAGCGATGTCACGCTGGCCACGTGACCCGGAAGTGTCTTCGGACAGCGCTGGCCCCTGGCCTCTTAAGTGAGATAGGCGCACAACCCCAGAGTCTGGCAAGACTGGCCCGTACGGGCAGGGGTACCTTTACCTTTACCTTTACCATGTCATCTATTGATGTAAATAATAGAAAGCTTGACAGATTCTCCCTTCTCATGTCTCTAGTGTGTTTTTAAAATATGGTGCTTGCAACTCAGTCTGGTGGTGATGTCATTGTGTGATAGTGCTTGAAGATATTTGTTCCATTGAAAAACCATATTTAATCAGGCTTTAATACAACATTAGCTTTCCCTTAAAAAATCCAAGAATTCTCTATTTTAAAATAATTTCCATCTTATCAATTACCTTGATGGTTCCTTTCTGTTTGTTTGTTTTCAGAGGTGTAGGTGCCATGGAAATTGTTGCTATGGATATGAAGCTACGAGGAATGTATATAGCAAGGCAGCTGAGCTTTTCGGGTGTAACCTTCAAAATTGATGAGGTTCAGCTTTCACATCACTATGTTAAAATGTATAATAAATCTGTAAAAATGGTAAGTGTATTTAAATACAGCATTTTACATGTTAAACTAGGCACTGTACCTTTTGAATTGTAGTTGAACACACAGACCCTAATCCACACTGGTGTAGGGTGGCTGATCAGGTGGGTCCAAGGTGTAAATGAATATTTGCAGGATGGGGGGGTAACTGCCACTCTTAAAGATGCAGTAGTGTGCCTGCTCCTCGGTGGGAGTGAACCCAGCAGTTTGTGAAAGCTGTTGCCCAGTTGCACATGTTGTTGGGGAAGGTGCGCAAGAGGGTGATGGCCATCCAGATGCTTTTGAAGGATACAGATTATCTGGACTCATTTCAGTTGGGGTTCAGGCCTGAGTTAGGGACTGAGTCAGCCCTGGCTGCTCTGATGGAGGGCAGAAGGGGAGGTGCCACCCTGTTTCTCCTCTTTGATCTCTCAGCAGCTCTTAATACCAACACCCAAGGTATTTTGCTAGATTAGCTGTGTAGGTTGGCAGTTGGCAGTACAGTGGTTCTGCTCTTACCTAAAGGGTTGTATTAAGGTTTGTGGTGGTGGCCCTCCACATACATTGAAGCATATAATGCAGTAACCTGAGAAAGATCCTTCTTGGTGCTGATGCTCCAGTTGGGGAACTTCTTCCACCTGACACATTACTGATAAGTTTTCATTATCAACTGTTTGTTGTAAATTAAAGCCTGTTAATTTAATGTTGCCTGTTAAGACTAATACCACTTGGTTCTTTAACTAGTGTGTTTTATATTTATTTATTTATTCTACATGTGAGATTGATATTACAATAATAAATAATATTTTAAATAATTCAAATTAGTCATGACTAACGTATCCCATTGATTTCAGTGCTATGTGTAAATTCTCTGGATTGAGACATGCTTGTACTATGGAAATAAAAATATTTCCTTGAAAAGTTGGTTTTCATGCTCTTATTGGTGAAGGCTTAGGAAGAGGTTAGGAGAACATGTTTTAAAATGTTTCAAATAAGTTATTTTATTATTTTATCACTGATGTGTTTCCCATCCTTCGAAAATGCGGTTTTTTTACTGGACCTCTCAATACATATTTGTAAAGCCTGTAAGAGATGGCTGTCACTTGTCCTGACTTTTAAATATTCAGGTGTGTGTCTTGTACATCATAATGTAACTGCAGTCTTCAGAGTAAGATTAAAAGCACTAATGATAAAATTATTGATTTGAACAAAGTTACAGTGATCATTCTATAGTGCAGTAGTTGACAGGGAACCCTGGGACTCCTCTGTGAGAAGATCAGTGCAGTGAGTGAGTTTCCCTGAAAGACAGAATACTCATTGTTGCTAGTAGTCTTTGGCAGTGTTTTATCATGGGGTATATTCTTGTGTGGGAATGGAGAGTCTGTGGCTGTCCCGATGTTGTTGGATTTCTAACTCCCGCCAGCGCCAGCCGGCATGGACAGTTATTGGAGAAGATCAAAGTTGTAGTCCAACATCTGGAGGGCACCAGGTTCCGTCTCCCATTTTAGGGTGTATTCAACTCATAGGAGGCAACACTGAGGTCCAGTAGTTATTGACAGCACTCTTTCTGAATTGACTAAGCACCTTAGAATGATACATCCTTGATTCCCTGAAGGTAGCAAGTTAGAAAAGAACTGTGATAAACTGAGTACAGATAGGTAGCCGTGTTGGTCTGCCATAGTCAAAACAAAAAAAACTACTGGAAAGAATTTTTTTTGTTGTGATAAACTGAAACATTCTTGGACAAATCATCTCAGGTTAATCTGTTACACTGTAGAAGTTCATCATATTTACTTATAGAAAAAATTATGGTGTTCCTTTTTCAGTGGGTAAGTGCCAGGGAGAGATTCCAGCAAGCAGCCGACCTCATTGATGCTGAGCAGCGGATGAAGAAGTCTATGTGGGGCCAGTTCTGGTCTGCCCACCAGAGATTCTTCAAATACCTCTGCATAGCTTCCAAGGTGAAAAGGGTGGTACAGCTGGCACGAGAAGAAATAAAGAATGGCAAAGTAAGTTTCAGGTTGACTCTAGAATGTTTTCAAAACATGGCTTCATTTTCTCAGGGAAATGTCAGAGTGACTGGATGTGTGGGGGGGTGGGGGGGTCGGATATGCTTTGTATATTTGGAAGAGCTTTAAACTGAGTGTTCTTTTCTCTCTCCAGTGTGTAGTCATTGGGTTGCAGTCCACGGGGGAAGCAAGAACCTTAGAAGCTTTGGAAGAAGGTGGTGGGGAACTGAACGACTTTGTTTCCACAGCAAAGTAAGACTCCTATCAGTCATACAAATCTGGGAGAAGTAACTTAGTTTTTCAGGTTTTTGGAAAATGCAGAGAACTGTACATTAAAAATCAATATAGGTTTTGCCAGCAAGCTTACTAAAAAATGAACATGAAGGGAGGGAGGGCTCACAAAGTGGAGGAGGAAGAGGGCAGGCTAATCAACTGCACTCAGTCTTTCAGTGCTGTTTTAAAACTGCAAATGTTGGAGATGTTTGTCCAGCAGCTGCCTTTTTTCTTCACCCCAAGCAATCAGAATTTCTGGAAACTCTTGGAATTCTAATGAGAGCGTACAGTGCTTTGAGAACAATAGGAAAGAATATTACAGAACTTAGTTGATCTTTTATCCTGAGGAAAAGTTTGTGCCAGCTCTAAAATGATCGCATAGCTGCTACAAGTTTCTCTACTTTCATTATAGGTGCTGTACATAAGTTTATGTATTCACTGGGTTGTATCCAGCAAAGTCCTTGCATAAGTAGAGCAACTTGTGCTTCCACACCAGAGCGTCCTCCCCCTGCACACCCCTAATTGCTCTGGTGTATTGGGAGGAACCCTGGGAGCAGGCCTGAGGTGTATGTGGGTTGTGGGACAAAAAGAAGCAGGAGCCATGCGACTTGCACAGTGACTTTGCTGGGTATAGCGGCACCTTGTAGGCTATTTTTAAAAATCTCATCTCTGGTTGCAAAATGTTCTTTTAATGATGCAGCCTTCTGCTGCATCATTGTTTATAGAATCATAGAATTGTAGAGTTGGAAGGGACCCTGAGGGTCATCTAGTCCAGCCCACTGCAATGCAGGAATCTCAACTAAGGCATCCATGGCAGATGGCCACCCAACCTCTGCTTAAAAACCTCCAAGGAAGGAGAGTCCAACACCACCTGAAAGAGTCCATTCCGCTGCCGAACAGCTCTGTCAGAAAGTTATTTCTGATGTTTAGTCGTAATCTCCTTTCTTGTAACTTGAATCTATTGGTTTGGGTCCTGCCCTCTTGAGCAGGAGAAACCAGCTTGCTACAGCTTTTGACAGCCCTTAGATATATGAAGATGGCTATCATAGTCTCCTCTTTTCCATGCTAAGCTTACCCAACTCCCCCAAACATTCCTCATAAGGCCTGTTTTCCAGGACGTCAATAATCTTGATCCCCCTCCTCTGCATACATTCCAGCTTGTCAGTATCCTTAATTTGTGGTGCCCAAAACTGGACACAGTGCTCTAAGTGTGGTCTCATCAAGGCAGAATAAAGTGGTACTATTACTTTCTGTCATCGGTTTGCCTCTGGAGCTCTGGAAATTGCAATTTCATGTAAGAGGGGAGATGGTTTCTAAGGTCTTTGGTTTCTTAGTTGATTGGTCTTTGTTCAAGCAGCATATAATATAGTGTGCTTTCAGTGACTCTCACATGTCAAGTCATGGTCCTTCATAATTTTCTGCCATGATGCAGTACTGTGGATGGTCTTCCTTCGAACAGTATTGACCCAAGACTAACCAGTCCCCATCTGATTCATTGCCGCTCTTGGTATGGCAGTTCGGACTGAATTGAGATTTAATAGCATCTGCCTGAAACAAGTCAGACCTTCAGGAAAATACTACATAGACAGCAGCATTTAAAAATGCTGGGAGAAGAGAAATTTTAGGTTGCCCATTCAACCAAGCAAAACTGTTTTTTCTTTTTTAAATCTGCAGGGGAGTATTTCAGTCTCTCATTGAGAAACATTTCCCAGCTCCTGACAGGAAGAAGCTTTTTAGCTTGCTGGGAATCGACTTGTCTGCTCAAAGTAATAACAACTCTCCTAGAGACAGTCCTTGCAAGGAGGACAAAATGAAGAAACGCAAAGGTACATAGTTGTAATGCTATTCTAATATAGTTAAGATAGCAGTTAGAGTGTTGGACTAGGGCCTGGGAGACCAAGTTTCAGATCCCCACTTGGCCATGAAGCTCACTGAGTGAACTTGGGCCAGTCTCTCATTCTAACCGACCTTACAGGGTTGTTGTGGGGAGTAAATGAGGGGAAGAGCCATGTACGCCACCTTGAATATTGGATATAGATAAAATGAAATGAAATAGGAAAATCTAGCAGTATTGGCAAGTAACTGTGTTCCCAGGTGTGCAAGGAAGACTAATCAGCAATTGTATAGAGCAGGGAGTCTTGGCACTGGGTCACTGAAGAACTAATTCAAGCTACTGGTACACTGATTTTTACCCACACTCAGCTGCAAGCTCTTCCTTACTTGAACAGACCATAGTGTCTGTCTTCTGCTGTGAAGCTTTTTGTCTGAAATACTTACTATGTTTGTCACTTTCTCTATTGCCTGAACTGATTTAAATATCAAGAGATGTGAAAAGCAAATTTCATTTGAACCACCCTTTTTGTAAGTGGTGCTCATTTAATTTTGAGTGTTCAGAAATTGATTGCAGAGGGCTTTGCACTGCTCGTTCTTACCATATAGGGACGTAATAGGCCTGCTGCACCACAACAAACATAGAACCTTCAGCAACCCCTGCTGTTATATATGCCTCCCATCCCAGTTTCCACATCAGAGTGACCCAGGGTCCTAAACTGCTTTGCTCCCATAAGGACCCTTCTCTCCAGCTCCTTAACTTTGTTTAAAATATTATAACTGGTACAGTAGGTGATAACAGCAGTGAAATATCATGACTTGTTACGGGAAAAGTCTCCATACAGTTAGAACAAGCAAAGGGAAACTCACACACATACGCACAACCTTGGGTTTTTAACATTTGGCTTGTAAACTTGGCAGTGTCCTGTGAGGTTCCCTCATCTCCAGCCCTTTTTTATCAGTTCCAGTGAAGTTGTAATTTTATACTTTGAAGAAGACTTGAAAGGAAGCCTGTTAATGTGTAAGGAGTACAACAGGACCCTTCCCCCCCCTTTTCTTTTTCTTTTGATATGGTTTTCCTCCTTGTTAAACATCCATAAATAATAAAAAATCTACAAAGTCTTTGCTAACAACCCATAGAGAGAATAGTGGGGGTAAATGCCACTCAGTGATAGCCACCTCTTTATTACCTTTCATATGAAAAAGGTGAAGAAATAAGCAGAGAAGCCAAGAAAGCGCGTAAAACTGGCGGGCTAGCTGGGAGCAGTTCTGATGAAAGCTACAGTGAGTCGGACATCTCGGACAATGAAGAGAGTGATAATGAGAGCTCCAGGTTCTTAAGCTCTGGGGAAGATGATGACTTCAACCCATTTAAGGATGAATCTAGCGAGGATGATGAAGATGGTGAGATAATAATGGGTATCATGGAATTTAGTATTTCTTTTCAATTGTTGCTTTGCTGCATGTGCTGCCACTATTCACAGTAGTATTACTTTGCAGAGGCTGAGTGTAGTACTGTCACATTTTGTGGGGGGATTACGCTCCAGGGCTATACACACAAGCATGTATACTTGAACTACTCGCCTTGCAAGCATCCTTACCTTTCTGGAGCCATCTAGCAAGTGGGCCTTGATCAGTTCTAGAATACTCTTGTTCAAGCTCTGGAGTGCTCTTGTAAGAGAGTTCAAGAGGCTGTTCAAGTTCCCACAAGATCTTGCAAGAGCCATGTAAGCAAGGCTTGGAAGCTTCTGTGCTGGGAAAACCCTGCACAAAAGATCTTTTAAGCTTTCTGCTTTCCATACATTTACCGGTAATTTGTGTGATTTCAGCCGGCCAACCTTTAAGCACATAGAACTGAAACCGCATGTGTTATATGTTCATAAGTTACAATTGTACTGTTTTTCATTAAGCTGATACAAGATTTACCTACAAAAGAAATTGCTCTGGTTCATAACTTTCATATTTTTCCAGAAGTCTTTTTTTCTCCTTTAATACATTTTATTTTTCTTCAGACCCCTGGCTAATTAGGAAAGAACATAAGAAAAATAAAGAGAAGAAAAAAAAGAAAAGCATAGACCCAGATTCCATTCAGAGTGCCTTACTAGCGTCTGGACTTGGATCCAAACGGCCCAGTTCTCTTTCTTCCACAGTAGTTACCTCCTCTACTACAAATACGTCTGGTATGTTGAATGCAGCTTCTGAATTGGCTTTTGAAGTCAGAATGCTCCTTCCAGCAAGGGAAACAACACTTTCACATTTCTAAACACCACCATTCCTTTTTTTATATATATGCTGCAGCTAACAGTAATACACATACCAGCTATGTAACAAGTCAGGATGCTGTTGAGAGAGCCCAGCAGATGAAAAAGGAGTTGCTTGATAAATTGGAAAAACTATCAGAAGATCTTCCTCCTAATACACTGGATGAACTTATAGATGAACTGGGTGGTCCTGAGAATGTGGCTGAGGTAGGTGCTGGATCTTATGTAACTGTGTGGGAAGCAGACCTGTAGTTTGAGGTGTTATGGTGTGCACACATAAGAGCAGGAATTGCTACAGAACATCCACATACCTTAACATGTTTAACATTAAATGCAATTAAATAAAGATTTGATAAACCAAAACATAATTTTATAAAATAAAGCCTAGTGATGTTCATTCCAGTGCCTTTGCATTAATTGGCCTAGAGTCAAACTACCTTCCACTAATAACAGGGGTAGCAAACCTATTTTAGCCTGAGGATTACATACCCTTATGGGCAACTGTTGATGAGGACTGCCTGTCCACCCGCCCTTTCTTTCTTTCACTCTCTCTCATATCAACAACACGGATGGTGACATTGTCAGTAAAGAAAGAAGGTATTGCCTTCAGTGATTAGAAGTCCAGAGTCTTGGATATCCTGAGCTTCAGGTGATGATGCTTCCAAATGGAAATATCAGACACTAATACATAAGGAATTGAATGGAAGGCAAAAGTTATTGGGTAGAGAAGTAGACTGGGATGTCTTCAGCATGTAGGTGTTTTAGAAAGCCAGCACTGCTGTCCTGACTTCCCTGCTCCCCCTCTTTTGTCAAATAGGAAAAACCAAACAGTTGCAAAAGCAACCTTTTGTTCATAGAGAAGTTTTTAAACACAAGTTCTTCCGTGTCCCTTTAAAAATAACTCACTGGCTTCTGACCAGTCACTGTTTCACCCCAAACCCACCAACCCCTCAGTTCTTACTTCCATTGGAGTGAGCCTTCAGGTGTTATCAGGACACATGAGGAGAATAAGGGAAGCAGAATTAATCTTAACCTAAAAGTTTGTTAGGGCGAGTCAGGCTTTGGACACAAACTCTGCTAGAAATGGGCAGCATGTTTAATCATACAATCTTTTTCTTGAGTGCATGTGAAATTGTTTGGAAGTATGTAATGGATTCCTAAAAGCACTATTTAGCATGCTAAAACAGGTCATTCTTCCGAAGATGACAGGTCGCAAAGGGAGAGTCGTGAGTAATGATGATGGCAGCATCTCTTACGAGTCCAGGTCTGAGCTCGATGTTCCTGTTGAAATCCTAAACATCACAGAGAAGCAAAGATTCATGGATGGAGATAAGGTAACCATTTTCATAACTCTACATCCGTTCTCAAGGAAAGATTCATATAAAATAGATGGACAGATGTCAGGGAATTCTTGGCAGTATTTTGGTTGGGTCTGCACTAAGAGACAGCCAAAATGGTCCCTGTCCTCTTCAGCAGCTTCAGCTTTTGTAGCTGGAGTCAGTCAGGGTCCTGCCCTCCCAGGACAGGTGGAAAAGGCTTGCAGGTCTTCCAGGACTCAAAGCCAAGATGGTCTTTATCAAACAAGAGCAGAACAGTAACAGGAAACCTCTGACTCTGTTCTCGATAAAAGACTGTTAAAACAGTTACTTAAAACATTCAAAAGATTATTAAAGTTAATAGTAGCTAAAGAGGTAAAATAGAGATAAAACACATGTAACTTCTGTTTCATTAAAGGTGACTTGGAGATCCCTTCTGCATGCAAAGAATGTGATCTACCTTTTGAATTACAGTCTCTTCCTACCAATTCAAACACATGTTCACATCCTGTTCATAGACATATTAAAATTTTAAAATCCAACCTTTCCATTCTTTCTCTCTTAAAGAATATTGCCATCATTTCTGAAGCAGCCAGCTCTGGTATTTCATTGCAAGCAGATCGACGAGCCAAGAACCAGAGGCGAAGGGTACACATGACTCTGGAGTTGCCGTGGAGTGCAGATAGGGCAATACAGCAGTTTGGTAAGCAGTTTTGTCTTGGCTTTACTTGGAAATGATGCTTCTTTGTCAGGCACTTAATGTTGAGTTTGTATCATTTGCAGTAAGAGAGGTTTAGCAGAGTTGCCTATTTTTGCAATGCTGCTAAACAGATGTGTGTAGGCTCTCAAATTACATAGTGTTCTGATATGCAAACTAGAGTTCAGTCTATGCTAGGTTTTGCACAGTGCCAGAAGATAATGAAATCTGACAACACATTGATTGGTACATAATGGTAGGAGTCTTCGAACAGAGTTTTCTAGTTCTGTCTAGTTTGAGTAGTATTTCTATTGCCACAGAGACAAACTACTGAACACAATTCAATCGGTGTCTATGGAAGAAGTGACTTGCAAGGTAGTTAAGTATTCATTTCTAAAACAGTTTCCTTAAAAAGTAAAATTTAAATTCTTGTTTCTTCACTTCGGGTATATCTGAGCCAAAATGTAGCTTCAAACACAAGCAAGTTGAATCTTCATAGTTCAGTAAAAATTGTTTGTCTTCAAGAGTTAGTCTCCTACTAGCTCCAAGGATAGTGATTCAAATTTGCTTAGGCCTGGTGTTACCCACTCCACAGAGAGTGGTCTTTCTTTCTTTCAAGTCAATACTATGTCCAGACTATTCTTGGCAATGAACATGGGGTTTGGACAAGTTTTGGTGTTTGTGGATTGTGTTGCCTTCTTGGTGGGGTCTTATCCCTCCAGTGTACATTTCCTAGGCCTGTTGTGCCTCATATGAACTGACTATGGGGTGTGGCCCTCATCTTGCTTAAGGCCAGGGGAGCTGATGTTTGTCCACAGACAGCTTTCTGAGTCATGTGGCCAGCATGACTAAACCGCTTCTGGCACTACAGTACACCATGGCAGAAGCCAGAGCGCATGGAAACGCCGTTTACCTTCCTGCTGCAGCAGTACCTATTTACTACTTGCACTGGCATGCTTTCGAGCTGCTATGTTGGCAGGAGATGGAACAGAGCAACGGGGGCTCACCCTGTAGCTCAGATTCAAACTGATGACCTTCCAATCAGCAAGCCCAAAAGGCTCAGTGGCTTAGACCACAGCATCACCCGTGTCTGTGGTTGTATACTGAAAGGAGGATATGATAGCAGTTAGCAAGCTATTTGCTATTACTGATTTTCACAGAGGGCGCTTTTTTTCTTGGCAGGCTTCTGTGGCTGTTTAATTTTAATTTTTTTTATCAGCTGCTCAATTTATTATATGTATTGTTGTTTTCATAGTGTTTTCTATTCTCCTGTTATACCCCACCCTGGTATTTTATGATGTGGCAGTAAAGAAATGTTTTTATAATCATAAAATAAACCTCTTATAAATTTGTGAGGAACCACAGAATTCCCTGGAAAACAGTTTGAGATGGTTAATTGAATCATTTGTTTATTTTATTGTTGTGAAGAACATGGCCTCCAAATATACCTCTGTTTTCCTAGCCAGTATTTTTGAGAACGGGTGGCTGTTGCTGGGTGACTTGAGTGAACAAAACCTCTTTTTCTTCCTATCCAGGCCGAACTCACAGGTCCAACCAAGTGACTGCACCAGAATATGTCTTCCTAATATCTGAACTGGCTGGAGAACAGAGATTTGCGTCAATCGTTGCCAAACGCCTGGAGAGCTTGGTAAGCAGATTGTTAGGTGTAGCTTTGACTAGGAAATTTACTGCAAGCGAGCAGATTTTGATTAAAGACACAGAACTGTGAAAACACATTTCTCAATTATACCAGGTTCTGTTCAAGTTGAAAACAAAGCAGAAAACGTCTAAGATTCTGTGGTCTAGAGAGTGGCTCTCGTATCTCAAATTGTGTGGGGTAGGGGTTCATAGGGGGGTTTAAGCAGTTCCCAATTTATGTTAATATGTTGGAGACTCAATACAAATAATTGGGTGGATGCAGGATAGGGAATCTGGCCCACCAGATGTTGCTGGACTATAACTCGCATCATCGCCAATTGCTGGCTTTGCTGGGAGAAGCTGGTGGGAGATGGAGTCTAGCATCTTCTACAGGGCAACAGGTTTCCTATCCCCAGTATAGATTGTACTTTACTCTGCAGAATGAACAGGATCTGTCTTGTGGACATGATCAGGTGTTCAAAATGTACCTCTCATCAGTGAGAGGTAGATGATGAAGGGCTCTGTGTGGGAGACAGGGTAGAAAAGATCCCCCAGGGTGGGAGTCTGGGGGAAGAAACAAAAGTTCCCAGGTGGGAGCTGGGAAGGTCTACCTTTTTGTATATGGTTAAAGGACACGATACAGTTGTGATAGAAGGCTTTTATATCTACCCCCCCCCCTTGCCGTTTTATTTTTATTTTCTCTTATTTTGGCTTTTCTGTATCTTTTTCTTTTTTTGATTAGTTTGGCTTTTATTGTATCTTATGTTGAAAACTTTCAATACAAATATTTAACGGAAAAACAACAACCCATCTTTATTGGCTATGGTCGTACAAGTCACTATCTGATGAGCCTTACTCTCTGACATACTTTTGGCTTCTTATGGCAACTTTTTGTAATATCTTCCATGCTCCTGGATGATTAAATTCTTAATCAAGTGGGCAAAATGTACCTCTCATCGAACAAAATTGCACCACGTTTGTTATGTGCTGAGGCACAAGCAAATTGGGTTGGATCCAGAAATAAGCATATCAAAGGGCGCTGGTGGAAACAGAATTTTCCACCCGCTCCTCAAGACTCAGCTTCCATGAGTGAGAGTTTGGCTGGAAGAAGGCACCTCTATCTAGTTTTGAGAGTTCCCTTTGTCTCCTGCACTGCAGTCCTCTCCACTCAACAGGTCCTGACCCTCAGAGAGGAAGGGTTGGAGACTGCAAGAGGGAGGAGGGAGTGGGAACGTCCATTTCCACCAGCCCCTTCATTGTGCTTATCTCTGGATCCAGGCTGTTGGCTTCAGATGATAGGCATTCTTCAGCAGATAAGTGAAATAATGGTGAATAAAGATGTGTTAAGCATTTAGGAGATAATATAAAAACAACTTGGTCTCAAAATTATTGTCTCTTGATAGGGAGCTCTCACTCATGGCGACAGAAGAGCAACAGAAACGAGAGACCTCAGCAGGTTCAACTTTGACAACAAGGTAAGCGAGACACCTTTTGAATAAAGCAAGCCCTATCTTGCCTTGACACTTAAAAAACAATAGGCTGTTTTTTTGGGGGGGTGTTTCTTTGCATGATTATCCTTTTCCCTTTTGGGGTTATAGACTCTGGAACATCCCCAGCCATCCTGGGCAGCTTACAGCACATATAAAAACATAGTAAAACATCAAACATTAAAAACTGCCTGTATAAATTGGCCAGATTTTGGATGTGAAAGGCAAGTGTCCTAACTTTCCAGGGGACAAACATAATACTTTTAAAAGAAGGGTGTTTGTATTTTATGGTGGCTACAATAGTTTTCCCCCCTCTCTCATTAACAGTACGGCCGAAATGCATTGGAAATAGTGATGAAGTCCATTGTGAACTTAGACTCGCCGTTAGTGTCTCCACCTGCTGACTATCCAGGAGAATTCTTTAAAGGTATATGAATTTTTTGAAAAAATACTGCAGTGATAATCACGTTTATCAGTGAAGGGAAACAATTTCAGATAATGAATTAAAATTATGTACTCTAATTGTTTGGTGAGACTATATGTACCCTTTCCTAACAACTAAATTCAACAGTTCCTTTTGAAATTGCATGATCTGTTTTCAGAATTCGGATCTGAGAGTACAAATGGTTTGGGTTAATTATGGCATTCCAGCTATGGAATCGTTGGGCCTTTGGGTAGTAGATAGCAGCACCTGTTTGTACTGCCATATGACCTCTCTTGCACATTGAATCAGTTGTGTTAGTTTTTAGGGGAGGGAAACTATCAAAGGTTTGGTTACATTTCACAAATACTGATGGTACTTAAATTACCTTAGTTAAACTAGTAAACAGCAAGAATGGAACCCATGACAGCTTCCCTTTGTTCTTCCTAGATGTCCGTCAGGGTTTAATAGGTGTGGGCCTAATAAATGTAGAAGACCGGTCTGGAATTCTAACGCTTGACAAAGGTACTTGCTCCTTTTTAATGTCTATGTAACTGACTTTTTTAAAAAAAAATTCTGTAATGGCCTTGTAAGTCAACAGCAAAGTTCGGAAAGGGTTGTTTTCTATGAGTAGACCCATTTAAATTAATACATGACTAACTTTGTATGACTATACAAAGCAAAGCTACGGTTTCAGATAACACAGTGATCTGAAATTGGTAATGTGCTTTTGAAGTGCTTTATGGCTCTAAAGACAGAGGCCAGCCTGTCTCTTTCCCTCTGCCTCACTGACCTAATACAGAAGGGGGCTTGGGAGGGGGAGAAGAACAACTTAATGCAGCTTTTATGGTTAGATTTGAAATTGGTGGGGTGGGAAGAAACTGCTTAGACAGAGTTCAGGAAGAGTGTGTACCTCATACAGTTGCCTATATCCCTGCTCATAAAATAATCTAGAATGCCTAGTATAACTAAGGAAGAAATACTACAGAGTGCAAATAACTTACTGAGCTAGAAAGGTGGGCAGCTGGTGCCTACACAAAGGGGTTATAGGAATCAGCTATGTCCTCCATCTGCATCTACATAATGCAGTTGGTAACCTTGTGATGAGCCATGAGACAGTGGAGTAGGTGCCAGACAGATCTGCCTCTTCAGAGAATTGGAGAATTCCCATAAATGTATTCTGTATGTCTCTGAACTTTAAGGGCGATTGTTTCATGATTTGTCTTATAACCCATCCATTTATGTAGGATCTTGGTTGCATTCATTGTGGGTGGATGACTTGCATTTATAGAGAGGGTGGGGCTGTGTGTACTGTGTGCTTCAAAAAATAAATTATTTTCCAAGACAGCTAACTTCATCAACTAGTTTTAATTATACAAATCGAGGAGATTTGTATTCCATTATTTCTCCTGTTGTGCACAATTCTGGTTTTACTAGCAGAGGTACTTGTAGATAAAGTTGAGCCAAAGAGCTATGGAGAATGCTGCTGTGCTCCCCACAGCTATCGAAAATGTTGAAAACAGCAGCTGAATTTGGTACCCAATACAACACACTGCAGGTGTTTTGTGCTTCTGTGGAATTGTGGCATGACCCTGCAAAGAATTGGCCAGTGGAGACTCCTCCTTGTTCTTGTGGCCCTCCAGATGTTGCCAAACTATGGCTCCCATTGTCTTTGACTATTGACCATTCTGGCTATGACTGATGGGAGCTGGGAGTCCCCAAAACATCCATAAGGTTCCTGCCTTCTGTTTAGACTGCCAGGATAGTGCTTTTCCACTGATAAAACAAAGATGAAATAAAATGCTGTGTTTCTCCCCCCATCCCCCCCAAAAAATATCTGTCTTAAAGTGCTTCATCTCCTCTTGTTCTAGATTACAACAATATAGGGAAATTTCTAAACCGGATTCTGGGTATGGAAGTGCACCAGCAGAATGCTTTATTCCAGTATTTCTCAGACACGTTAAATGCAGTAATACAGAATGCTAAAAAGAATGGAAGATACGACATGGGCATTTTAGGTAAGAGCATGAGTTCGTTCGCACAACCTGCGTTGCCAGGCTTTTTTCGGAGCCCACGTTCTTCCACTGCCAGTAATAGAGGCAGGTGGAAACCAGCCACCACCTCTTTCAGCGTCTGAGATGGTGCCTTGAACGGATAGGAAGTGCTCCATGGTTTTAGTAGCAGCAAGAGCCAAACAACTGAAGTTCTTCAGACCTGCTTCCTTGATTAGCCCCCCGATTGAGCTCTCTGTCTTTCTGCCATTCCGGCATCGCATGCATAGTCGCTGTTTCTTGTGCTGCTCTGTAATGCTTACTGAAGATTGCAGGGCCCCCGATGCCTAGCCTCTATCTCATGTTTCTGCAGCACTGCTCATGTAGCTCTTGTGATGGCAAAGCAGGCAGGCTTGAGTAATGCTACTTTTATGTGCTGTGCTGCCTTATTTTCTTCAGAAATGCCTCTGAGAGTGATATGCTGCCTCAGTAGAGGAGGCTGTTCAGAGACTGGTGATTCCTCCACACAGGAATCGTTACAGACTTTTGTTCTTCTCTGTGTCCTATACTCATATGTACCTTGTGACTCTCTTTCTTGAAGATCTGGGTTCAGGAGATGAGAAAGTGAGGAAGGCAGATGCTAAAAAATTCCTCACACCAGGATATTCTACCTCAGGACATGTTGAATTGTATACTGTAAGTTTCTTGGTTAATTGTTCACCTTTGCATGAGCCATTGACATTTTTTGTTGACTCTTAAATGGTAAAACTTCTTGCTAAGTACCCTTTTGACTTTTAATGTATTTTCTAGATAAGCGTGGAGAGAGGGATGTCTTGGGAAGAAGCAACTAAGATTTGGGCTGAACAAACTGGACCAGAAGATGGATTTTATTTATCACTTCAGGTGAGATTGTTCTCTGCAAACTTCCACCCAAAAGCATGTTAACTTCATTGGACATTAGTATATCTTGTATATAATAAAAACAAAAAAAGAAAGGTAAAAAAAGGAGCAGGTGGATGCTGTGGTCTGAACCACTGAGCCTCTTGGGCTTGCCGATCAGAAGGTCGGCGGTTCAAATCCCTGCAACTGGGTGAGCTCTCATTACTCTGTCCCAGCTTCTGCTAGCCCAGCAGTTCAAAAGCGCACTAGTGCAAGTAGATAAATAGGTACCACTCCAGTGGGAAGGTAAACACCGTTTCTGTGCGCTCTGGCTTCCATCACGGTGTTCCATTGTGCCAGAAGCAGTTTAGTCCTGCTGGCCACATGACTCGGAAAGCTGTCTGTGGACAAACACCAGCTCCCTTGGCCTGAAAGCGAGATGAGTGCTGCAACCCCATATTCACCTTTGACTGGGCTTAACCATCCAGGGGTCCTTTACCTTTTACCTTCTTACAAACCTAATAATTTCTTAACGTAATAAAGAAATAATACTTGACATTTATGCAGTGTATCTTTAAGCATTTGAAGGACTGTGTAGTCAGTATTTCAGGTGGGAGCCTGAGATTGAGAGTATGGTGGCAAAAGATAGATTTTCCCGGAATAGCAGCCCCCTCAGACCAGATCTGGGAGCAGAGCTGAGGTTTGGGTCAGAAGGACAGAACTACTCTTGCATGTGCCATAAAGCTGCCTCCTTGAAATTTTTGTTGCCTCTTTAACTTCATCCAACAGTTTCTTTTTCTTCTTCTTCTGGGGAGTGTAGTGTGATTTATTGACTGCTACCACAACGTGTGTGTAAACAAGCCACCAACTCTGCTTCTGTATAAAACCAATTCTGTTTTGCGGTTAGGGATGTGTTTCGCCATCGACAGGACTGTTTTCTTTTCTTTCTTTTTTCCTTTTTAATTTTTTTTATTTATACTTTTCCAGTTTATACATTTCACTAATTTTACAGTCGTTTTAACATTTCAAAACTTGACTTCCTTGCCCCTTTCTGCGGTTCCTTAAATTTATTTTTAATATTTTCTGCGTATCCGAATTAACCTAATTTGCTCATTTATTCATCGTCTTTAAATATATACTCTTATGAAACCAGGTTATTACAATACTCGTGCCAATGTTTTTATCTGTTTACAATTTATCTATAAATATTCAATAAACCATTTCCATTTTTTTAATACAAAGTTGGTTATCTTGATTTCTTATTTTTCTGGTAAGTTTTGCTTCAACCAACACATTCTAAACCTGGTCTGTCTTTAAATAAATGTTAAATCCTGACAGAATCTTACGTAATGTTTACTGCATTTTCACAGTATTCCCCCTTTTTTTCCCCCCTTCCAGATACGAAACAATAAGAAAACTGCCATCCTGGTGAAAGAAGTGAATCCCAAAAAGAAGCTTTTTCTAGTATATAGACCAAATACCGGAAAACAATTGAAATTGGAGACGTATGCAGAAATAAAGAAAAAATATAAAAAGGTTACTTGCTTTTTAAAAACAAATATAACTACAACATGTGGAAAACATTAAAATACCACATATGTATTAAACCTATAATCTTGCGGAAGGGAGAAAGAAAGTATGCATGAATATCATGCATGAATACCCTTAATATGCATTCATTACATTAAAAATACACAGATCCTAGATGTAAAGAGTAGTTTATTCACATGACCCATAATTTGTGCACATGCCCCATCCCTGCCGCTTGCCTCTTCTCACCTGGGCTGCCCTCTCACACACTGGCGAACTACCCATCTTATTTACTTCCTACATAAGTAAAGCATGCCTAGGATTGCAGCCATAGTCAAATGAGATGACCCTGTGGAAATACTTGGGTGCTGAATAGTTGGTATTGCAACTAAATTAGGCATAATGCCAAACCATAATTTTGGTGTTAAATAGTCCTATTCTGTGGGGCCTTCTGTTCACATGTAGCATCCTCCCTCCCTCCCCCTGGCAAAATAAAAATAAAAATGATTCTTGTTCCAAATCAGAGTTGGCCAGTTCTTCCAAACAAGCAACCTCTAATTTGTGCTTTTCTGCAAACCATCACACCTTCAGACAACTGTTGAACTATTGTATTCTATCAGTAAGGACTGGGGGCTGCATAGGCAGGAAGAGCATGTGAACCTGAGGTGCCCTGGGATTCTTCTCATCCATGTAACATGAGAGCATGGCTTGGCCTTGCATCTGATGGGACCTGTAAAGTTACTCTTAATCTTGGAAATCAAGAAGCCAAATCTGGCTGTAATAAATATGCAATATCTAATTTATTTCATTTTCAGGTTCCTTCTGACGATGCTGTGGCCCACTGGCTAGAGCAGTACACGTCATCAGCAGACACTTGCACCCATGCTTACTGGTGAGTTCTTGAAATGCTGCGGTACAAAATGCCTAGCGTGGTGTGCTGGGCTTTTCAAAATGCGTCTGAGAAAAGAAACTATTTAGTGAAAGCTTCACCAAAGCGTTGCATTGGCAGCTTTTCCACAAGAAATATTGAGCCTGAGATTTGTGCTAGTTCTAACTAGGCTTGAGGAACCTTCTTTGTTCAGAACTAACTTTATCCTCTATTCTTGTCTGACTTGCGTGCTTGAGCAGCTCATCCTAGTCTATTGTGTGGCAACAATTTGTTATGGAAAATCAAAGTGTTATTCAGAAAATATTGTGGGACATCAGTATCCTTGTGTGTTGCTTTTCATTAAAAATTGTGTATGTGTTAAAGAAAAGGATCTATCTTTAAGTATTCCTCCTTCCCTTCCTCTTTCAGGAGAGGCAACTGCAAAAAAGCAGGCCTGGGGCTGGTTTGTGAAGTTGGCCTGCGCTGTCGGACGTACTATGTCCTGTGTGGTTCAGTCCTAAGTGTCTGGACAAAGGTAGAAGGAGTTCTAGCCTCAGTAAGCGGTACAAATGTTAAAATGCAGATCGTTCGGCTACGGACGGAGGATGGACAGAGGATTGTAGGCAAGTCTGATAATTTGTCATTACCTTTTGGTCCATGTGGCAGTCTAACTCCTGAAGTCTCTCTAACCTTAAAAAGTGTACAACTAGTTTTGTGTATTGTTGGTTTCTTGGAAAAGAAGTCTCATTTTGCATTTTATTTTATTTTTCCCTCCAAGGATACATTAATGAATCTGCAGCATGTTTCTTTAGTGTCTTACATTGAGGAGCAAAGGGCCTGCATTTCATAGCCCAAGCAAAAGTAGGCCTAAAAAGACTGATGAGAGCATTTTCAGGATATTGTCAGAGAGAACAGCTGGCCGTGAATTACAAGAAAACCAAAGTCATGGTTTTCTCCAGAAACTATAGGGCCCGTAGATGGCGCATGGACAACCAGCTAATTGAACAGGTTAAAGTTTTCAAATATCTTGGCCTTATTTCCCAGTCTATGGGGTCATGGGGAGCACTCCAGAAATGCAAAATTCTGACACACATTTTCTACACAAAAGGTGGTAAACCTATACCATCAGTCCTGGAAGTGTTCCAGAGCTAAACCACTAGCACAGTTGTTATATGGGGCTCAGATTTGGACAGGCACTCACCTTGGATCTATGGAAGCTGTCCAATCAAAGTTCGTAAGGCAAATTTTCTGTGTACCACCGAGTCCCAAACGCATCATTGCGCCTAGAGACTAATCTTCCCTCAGTAGAATTACGGATCTGGCGTAGGACACTTAACTATTGGCTTCGCCTAAACTTAAATCCCCCTGGTCTATCAAAAACTTCACTCTTGTGGTTTATCACCACAACAGCTACTCACTTTGGGTTTTAGTAAAGCAAACAGTCTAATTTATCAGTGCCTAAATGATATTGAGCGTCAGAAAAACTTGGCCACAATAAGGAAATTTTGCCCATGGTATGACTATTTTCCACCGTCCCATTTTGACTCTCTGGCACCCTATCTGCATAACCCAGCAATTCTAAAATGTCGACACACTTTTACTCTCACTTCCACACAAAAAACACTTATGTCCCTGTGGAGATGGCAGTACCGAATTGGTGGCGCATGCCCTTCTGGCTTGCACTCTTTATAAAGACTTGAGGATTGAGGTTATCACCCCTCTTTTATTGTCCATTCCGGGTCGCCCAGCCACTGCCACAGTGTCCTTTCTCTTGGCAGATCAAGATGAGCAGGTGACAGCAAAGGTTGCAAGGTTTTAGCTGGGGCAGTTAGAAAAAGATCCACTATTTGACTATTGATTCAAAACCCTAAAATGTATTTTATATAATTGACTTTTTATTTCTATTCTTTTATATTGTATTGTTGTTTTATTGCTATGGCCAATGGCTGACGTAAATAAAGATTCATTCATTCATAGTTGAAAAGGTAGAGGGATGTGGGTGTACTGGGCTCGCCACAAGCTCTTGATCATGCTTAAAATAACCTTTTCTAATTAGGCCTCTGTCCCCTAAATTAGGTAAAAAGGGAGGAGGAGTGGTCAGACGGCATTTCTTGTGGCCAGATTCTACTTAAAGAAGGATAATATCCCAGATGCACGGAGAACTTACCTGTTTCCTTAATATCTATGGTAGCAGCTAGTATCCCTGTGTGTGCACAGTATATGGGATTGGACATCAATAGCCGCCATAAATCCACAAAGCTGGTGATTGTCCTCAGAGTAAAAGATTTTAGGTGGTCAGTTAATTGAGGACCACTCACTGACTTGGAGTCAAGAAGGATACTGTAGGTTGCTTACAAGTAGCATGAATGTCTGTGAAATAAGACCCAATCTTTTCTGTTGCAGGCTTGATCATTCCCGCAAATTGTGTGTCTCCCCTTGTAAACCTCCTTTCGACATCAGACCAGTCACAACAGCTTGCAGTGCAACAGCAACAGATATGGCAACAGCATCACCCACAGAGCATTACCAACTTCAACAATGCATAAGAAAAGAGTCTTTGGTATTTGGCTGTACAAGCGTATCATTGCATTTTTAAAAAATATCAGGGACAGATTCCAAAGAAATAACTTTCAGTTCCATCATGCTCTCTGAGAACTGTGCAGAAGTGGAGAGACACCTGAAGGGTGGTCAAACTGAAAGCCAAACATTGTTTCACAGCGGTCCATGTGTCCTTTTTTTTACCCCCCCCCCCCCTGCTCTTTATAGAGCTGCTTCTTTTTACAAAAAATGTTTGTCCTACTTAAGCTACAAACCATGACTTTTTGTTTTTGAAGAGGCTTGAAAATTCCCAACCAACTTATCCATTCACCTTGTCATACAGTGCTCAGGGTTTAATGCAGTACATCGGTGCCATTGCTGCGGGAGAGGTCCTCAGATGCATGTATTTTGAGTTCATATTGTAGAGATGATATATATAATTGTGGCAACACAGGTCTCAATAAAAAAGTACATTTATTTAAAAAGCAGCATGAAAATTTAAAAGTTTGCAAACCACACATTCAAGTTTGTTCCCCGTTTTTGTTTGGGCTGTGCATGTCTTTGGATTAGGCATGAGCAGGATCTCCTACAAAAAAGTCAACATGGAAAAGGAAGAGAGAGACAATCTCAGTACAGCATTGAGGATTGCATTTTAAGAAAAAGGCCCAGCAATTGCATTTTCTGGCTTTCTTCTAGAGGTTATATATTTGAATCTGCAACATGTTTGTGTGCGTGTGTGATGAAAACATCTTAAATTTTTAAAGTTCCTTTTTTAAAATGTGTTAATGGTGTTCCTAATTGTGTGCTGCAAGAATGGCTTTAAAAAAGCCTGATTTATTTTCTTTTTTTCTTTCCTTCTCAAATGTTTCCTTTATCCAGTGAGGTTTTTAGGAAACACAAGTGCAAATTTACTTCCATTTCACATTACAGCCCTTTAAAAAAAAGTTTTCGTTTTTTGTTACTCAATACTTGAGCTGTAAATTAGACATGGGGGGGAGGGGGGCAGCAGCACGTGAGGGTTACGATGTGTATGCTGGGTTGATTTTTTTCCCCCGTTGCCCCTTAACTTGAATACTTTTGTTTATGTTGTAAGACATTGTAGAGTTTATCCTGGAGCTGTTTAAAATTGTAAATGTAAAAAATGTGAATAGTCACTTATCTAAAAAATATGGGTAAGTTTTGTTTTGCCTATAATAGTAGATGTTTATAAAGAAAGTGAAGGACAATGTTTGTCATTTTTCTTCTTGCTTGCACAGGTTGCACTATTGAAAATTTGAGATTGTATAAACCTGTCCACAGAACTGCAAGATACCAAAATCTTGTAGGTGTCAAATAAATAAAAAAGCTATTGTTCTAACAAGCAATGAGTCCTGTGTTTTTCATCAGTCTGTCACAGTTCTCAGAACATTTTAGTGATTGAGTCATGGGTTAAGTTCACACCAGAAGGGAGCAGGTGGTGCTGTGGTCTAAACCACTGAGCCTCTTGGGTTTGCCAATCAACTGTCTCGATCGGCGGTTCAAATTGTGTGACCTGTCCCAGTTCCTGCCAATCTAGCAGTTCAAAAGCATACCAGTGCGAGTAGATAAACAGGTACTGTGGCAGCGGGAAGGTTTCCGTGCACTCTGGCTTCCATCACAGTGTTCCTTTCTGCTAGAAGCAGTTCAGCCACATGACCCAGAAACCTGACTGCAGACAAACGCCGGCTCCCTCAGCCTGAAGCAAGATGAGCACCACACCCCATGGTCACCTTTGACTGGACTTAACCATCCAGGGGTCCTTTACCATTTTTTTTAACCGAAGTTCACACCACTAACTCCCAAACACTGCCTTGGATTCATGAGCATGTCTCGATTACTCAGGATTAAACAATTGAAGGCACTTGTGAACCCATTCAAAGGGGGAGGTGGCCGGCTTGTCACTGATTTACCACAGTACTTGCCTCTTTTCCATTAACCTGCATCAGGTGTGGTTGAATCAACCATTATCAGCACAGCGGCATTTAAAAAAGGTAAAGGGACCCCCTGGTCAGTTAAGTCCAGTCAAAGGCAAATATGGGGTTGCAGAGCTCGTCTCGTTTTCAGGCCAAGGGAGCTGGCGTTCGTCCACAGACAGCTTTCCGGGTCATGTGGCCAGCAGGACTAAACTTCTGGCGCAATGGGACACTGTGACGGAAGCCAGAGTGCACAGAAATGGTGTTTACCTTCCCACTGGAGTGGTACCTATTTATCTACTTGCACTAGTGTGTTTTCGAACTGCTAGGTTGGCAGAAACTGGAACAGAGCAGCGGGAGCGCACCCTGTCACAGGGTTTTGAACCACTAACCTTCCGATCGTCAAGGCTCAGTGGTTTAGACCACAGCACCACCCGCTTCCCTTTACAGCTGAATTAGCCACGCTCTGGAGTCCCTGCGCTGGGCTTGCCTCATAACAACCAGGAGGTGCTCAAATCAGTGGTGACTCCAGTAGAAGTGGTGGGATCATCTAAGGAAGGTTCTGATTCCAAAAAGCAAGTCTTGTTTTGGTGGGAGTGAAATTAGTCTCAGTTTTTTCCTCAAACTGTGTGCCGTCACTTACTGAATTTGAGAAATGCTTGTTCACTTGTTCAAGTTATATCCTACCCTTGGTTCCTAGAGTGATTTACACAAACTTAAATAAGACCAAGGGGACGCGGGTTGTGCTGTGGGTTAAACCACAGAGCCTAGGACTTGCCGATCAGAAGGTCGGCGGTTCAAATCCCCGCGACAGGGTGAGCTCCCATTCCTCTGTCCCTGCTTCTGCCAACCTAGCAGTTCAAAAACACATCAAAGTGCAAGTAGATAAATAGGTACCACTCCGTCGGGAAGGTAAACAGCGTTTCCGTGTGCTGCTCTGGTTCGCCAGAAGTGGCTTAGTCATGCTGGCCACATGACCCAGAAGTTGTACGCCAGCTCCCTCGGCCAATAAAGCGAGATGAGCACCACAACCCCAAAGTTGGCCACAACTGGACCTAATGGTCAGGGGTCCCTTTACCTTTACCTTAAATAAGACCAAAGTTACATGGTCAAAAAGGATGTTGGCTTTTGTTATGGCTATAAAGCACAGATGGGGGACTTCTGGCCCTTCAGATGTTGAACTACAATTCCCATGATTCCTGACAATTGATAATTTTGGTTGGGAGTGAGATGAAGGTTCAAACCCAGCTGTAAAGTTTTGCTCCCTCCCATTTGTTTATTAGCAATCTCCTCCTTTTAATGGACCTACTTGTGATTTGCCAGAAGGTGCCGCTGAAGCCCTGCAAAGCTGGACAAAGGCTACAGCAAAAGCTAGCAAGGCACAACAAATAAATGGCATTGGACTGCTTTACACAGACAAAAGGAGAGAACCTATTCCAGTTCAAATACTGCTTTCATGAAACAAGTCTGCATTCTGGTTCTGAATTGGGGCTGTTCCAATGCCCCTCGTCCTGGAATTTGGTGTGTTTATGCAACCTTAGCTCTTTGCTCAACCCTTCTTGAATTCTGAAGAACTTCACAAGATGGTGGGATGAGAGAGGAAAATCCAAACAGAAATTAACAGGGGCATATGCTGTCAAGGATCAGCGTCTAGGATGGAGATACTTCTCGGGTAGGAATTGTGGCCGGACTCCCAGCTCATGAGTCCCAGCTGGAATGGTCCAGTGGCCAGGGATGATGGAAGTGGTAGTTCTAGCAACACCTGAAGGCCACATGTCTCCACTCTGGGCTCTGCAAGCGCCTTCTCTGTGGTAGCCCTGGTTCGGAACCTTCTCCCCAGGAGGTTCATTCAGCTTCTTCCCTCCTGTTGTCTTGGCGATAGCTGAAATTTACTTTTTTTGTGGGGAGGGCTTTGTTTCATAGTCTTTTGCTGCTTTTCCTGGTTTGATGTGTTGATTCTTCTGGTTTAATGTAAAATGATTCATTTGCCTGTTTTAGTGTAGGTTTTAGTTTCAGTCTGTTCAACTGCTATAACGTTTTACAGAGAGCAACATGCATGTATTTTAAAATATACTCCACTGTCTAAAATTTAATTTAAGCTTACCTGGACAGTGTTTTGAGTGAAAGGGGAATAGAAATGTAAGATTCCAAGTTAAAATAAAGTCTTTGTTACCACATAGCAAGAGATCAGGTAACTGTGCCTTGGAATAAATTCCCAAATGGGTTGTCGCTATCTTGAAATGTGCAACCCTTAAAAGGAGGGGATGAGACTGGCAGCGGCATAGAAGCAGACCTGTGTGCTCTTCCCCTGCCCCCCCCCCCCCGATTTTCTATTCATTGAGTTGTCTGTCCATTCAGCTGGTGTCTAAATTTATTTAGTGTAGACAAGACTTTGCCAACATGGCGCTCTCATATGTTTTGGACTCCCACTCCCATCAAGTATCATACCCTCAGGTGAAAATAAGGACATTATGCACTCCTCAGGAACTGACCTTCCTTGATTCCCAATTTTTGTGTGTTCCCACCCCTCGCAGAGCATTTCCTACAAGTAGAAGGGCGAGTGCCACCAGCACTACACCAACGGGATACCATCCTGATAAAACTGCTTAATCCCGGTTTTATTTTATTCTTTGGTAGATTTACAAAAAGAAAAAGACGCACCGTA
Organism: Podarcis gaigeae; assembly: GCF_964106915.1. Lineage (NCBI taxonomy): Eukaryota > Metazoa > Chordata > Lepidosauria > Squamata > Lacertidae > Podarcis > Podarcis gaigeae. The sequence continues at coordinate 38,427,955 of NC_139693.1, forward strand.
AATAAATTTTGGAAAGGGCCAAGATTGGACGCAGGTGCAAAAAGCATTTTTTTTAAATATCAAGCCTTGTGCTCTGCTCTTCTCCCCCTTTCTTCCTGCCCAGGGTGGCCCTGCCTTCTGCCTTCTCAGAGCCAGTGTGTCATGTGGGGCTGGGTCTCAGTGGCCGCCTCTCCTCCTCCTCCTCCTCCTCCTCCTCACCCGCTCTCCGGCAGCCACTAAAAGCTGCCATGGAGAGGAGGCCGGCAGCACCAGGAGAGGCAAAGGGGTGCTCCCTCACAGTCACAGTTTGGGATGGCTCATCCTTTCCCCCTAAGCTCAGCAGCAGCAGCACTGGCAGGGGAAATCGGGACGTTCTGGGATCAAAGCAGAAGCCAGGATTGCTTTTGTAATTCCAGCACTAGCAAATTAGGACACTTGGAGGATATGAAATATGCAGAGGCCATGTTGGTAAAGACTCTTCTAGGAACAAATAAGGAAGGGGAAGATTTAAAGAAGGTGTGCAATCCACTAGGAAACTTCCTGTGATTCGGTACTTTGCAAGGATTACAGGAATTGCTGCAACATAATGATTTGCAAAGATTTGATGCCAATTGTTTTGACAATCCCAGCATCAAAACGGCTTTTAAAATGTAAGCTGGGTTGTTTAGAACACAATTTGTGGGTGTGTTTCTGGGCTACAGAAGCCTTTGTCCCAGACCATCAGCCAGAATGGCTGATGGGAGTTGAAATAGCCCAACAATCTCTGGCCTACAGCTTTAAAGCTTAAGCCAGTGCTGTCCAAACTTTTTTCAAAGAGGGCCAGATTTCATGAAGTGAAGGGCCGTGAGGCTGACCAAAGTTGTTGACTTCTTCATTATTTCACAGGTCCACCACATATGGTAGAAATTGCCTTCTTTGATTTTACACTTCCAGCAAGCCTTATTTCTTGTTTTGTACATTTTCCCTAGTTTTGCCGGTGTGATGTACCACCTATACATCATTTTTTCTAAAATTTCTCTGAGTAAGACACATGCTGTGAATTTCATTCCACTAGTCCATAATTTCAACCACTTATAATATTCTCTATTGTATCCCAGGTCCATTGCCCATTTTGTCATGACCTCCTTTATTTCTTCATCTTTAGTGTCCCAATCTAATAATATGTTATACACTTTAGATAATAACTTGGATTTACCTTCAATTATTTCTATCTGGAATTTAGATAGATTTTTTCTCGTTTATCCCTACTTTTTTGTCTTCCTTCCATACTGCGTTTATTTGATGAAATTGCAGCCAGCCTGTTAATTTGTCTTTCAACTCCTCATATGTTCTCAATTTCCATCCACTCTCTGATCTTATCAGTAGGTCTTCATATGTCAGTCTTTCTCCTTCCATATTTGCTTTTTTGGTTGTTAAAATATCAATTGGTGATAACCACCAGGGTGTTTTCCATTCCAGAAGTTTTTTATTTTTCTCCCAAACTTCATATAGTGGCCCTCTAATAATGTGGTTTGAAAAACCTTTATGTACCTTTTCTTTATTTAGCCACAAATAGGCACGCCAACCGAATCTGTTGTTGAAGCCTTCTAAGTCTAACAGATCGGTGTCTTCCAAATTAATCCAATCTCTGATCCAATAGAGGCAGGAGGCCTCAAAGTATAATTACAGATTGGGTACCGAGTATCCCCCTCTTTCTTTCCGATCTGTAAGTAATTTGAATCTAATTCTCGTCTTTTCCCTTGCCATATAAATTTCGAAAGAGTTTTTTGCCAATCTTTAAACATTGAGGAACCTCTAATCACTGGGATGTTTTGGAACAAAAATATCATTCTTGGGAGTATGTTCATTTTTATTGCCGCCATCCTTCCCGCCCACGAAGGTTTTACTCTGTTCCACGTATCCAGATCTTTTTTAATCTCCTTCCATGTTGTGGAATAATTATCCTGAATTAAATTTATGTTTTTTTGTAGTTAGCCAAATTCCCAAAAAAATTATTTTTTTTGCCACCTTGATTCCATTCTGTATCTCCAGTTGTTCTCTTTCATCTTTTCCCAAAGTTTTAGTCAACATTTTTGTCTTTAATTTGTTTAATTTAAAACCAGATAGTTTGCCATATTCTTCTAATATCTCCAAGGCCTTACTAACACTCTCCTGCGGTTCTTCTAGGGATAGCACCAGATCATCTGTGTACGCTTTTAGTTTGTATTCCTTCTTTCCAACTTTGACCCCTCGAATCTCTGGTGTTGCTCTTATTTTGTTCGTAATTACCTCTAATACCATAATGAATAAAAGCGGGGATAGAGGACATCCCTGTCTTGTTCCTTTTTCAATTTTGAATGAATTTGTTAGATTATTGTTTATAATCAGTTTAGCAGATTGGTTCGAATAAATCAATTTTATTCCTTCCATAAATTCGCCCTCTAGCCCTGCTTTCTCCATACTTTTTAATAAGAACAGCCATGAGACGTTGTCGAATGCCTTCTCTGCATCGATGAAAATCAGCACCGCAGGTACCTCATTCTTACACTCCAGATATTCAATAATGTTTATGATATGCCTTTCATTGTCTTTGAGTAACCTATTTGGGAGGAATCCTGCTTGATCTTTATGTATTAAATTTACTAGGGATTTTTTGAGTCTGTTTGCCATCACCTATGCGAAAATTTTATAATCGTTTTTAATAGTGATATAGGTCTATAGTTTTTGATATTTAATTTATCCGTGTCTGGTTTAGGGATCATCGTAATGTGGGCCTCTTTCAATGTCTCTGGCATCCTACCTCCTCTTAATATATTGTTTATGATGTCACATAGCACTGGTGTTAGTTGGTTTTCCAATACTTTATAATATTTAGCTGACAGTCTATCCGGTCCCAGGGCTTTCCCTGGTTTCATCTTCCTTATCGCATCCTGGATCTCTTCTGCTTTTATAGGTTTATTTAATTGAGTTATTTCTTCCTCTGTTATGGTCTTCCCACTGTAGTCTTCTAAATATTCTTCTATCCGGGTTATCTCTTCGTCTTCCTTTTTGTACAATTTCTCATAAAATTTGAGGAAATTTTCCTTTATTTCTTTTGGATCTTCTATCAATTGTTCCTCTATTTGTATCTTATTTATTACATTTTGTTTTTGCCTTTTTCGCAGTTGCCAAGCTAATAGTTTACCTGTTTTGTTAGCCGATTCAAAATATCTTTGTTTCATTAACTTAATTTTCCATTCAATTTCTTGACTTGTTAGCATTGAATACTGTGTTTGTAACATTTTTATTATTTGTATGTTTTGTTCATCTTTCGGGTTTGTTATTAATTTTTCCTCACATTCTCTTAGCTGACTAAGGATTTCCTCTTTCTTTTGTTCTCTTACTTTCCTCTTATAGCTATTTTGCAGAATAATAAACCCTCTTAGGACCGCCTTGCTGGCATCCCAGACTACATCTATACTTGTTTCTTTATTGAGATTCAGACTGAAATAGTCTTTTAAGGTGGCTTTGGCCTTTTCAATAACATCTTCACTCTCTAATAAATATTAATTCATTCTCCATCTGAACCCGCCCTGTGATACACCTTTTATTTCGAAAACTATTGAATTATGATCAGAGAGGGTTCTAGGTTGGATTTCACACTTTGAAGTTCTTAATGTGAGTTCTCTAGAGACCCAGATTTGATCAATTCTGCCCCAGATCTTATGTGGCTCTGAAAAGAAGGTGAATTGCTTCTCTATTGGGTGTTTGTATCTCCAGATGTCTACTAAATGTAAATTTTCCTCCAGATTGTTAAAGGATCTTGGCAGTTTCCCTTGATTACATTTTTTCTTTTCTGATTGTCTATCTTTTTCTGGTGCCGGCACTCCATTGAAGTCTCCCAATAATATCGTCTTGTTACACTCTAGCTCCAGTAATATTAGTTCCAGTTTCTTAAAGAACTCCAATTTATTCAGGTTCGGGGCATATATGTTTATCACATGAAGTTTTTCACCCTGGAAGTTAATTTGTACCCCCAAAATCCATCCTTCATCGCCTTTGCAGATTAATTTGGATTCCCATTTTTCTTTGACGTATATCGCTACCCCTCTTTTTTCCCGCAATAGAATTTATAAACTCAACCCCTATTTTTTTGTTTATCAGAATATGTTTATGCTTTTTAGTCACGTGTGTCTCCTGTATACAGATTAAATCAAGATTCTTTCTTTTCAAAACATTCACGATTTTATTCCTTTTGGTTTTTTCATACAAACCGTTCACATTCCATGACAAAATTTTCAGATTCATTATTGTATTTCCTTTTCAATCTACAAATAACGAATAATTTAGATTCGAGTGGTTTTGTTTTCTGTATTCTCTTCCTCTTCTTCCGCTGCTCCCTCTTCCTCTTCCTCTACTTCTTCTTCCCTTCCTTTATCTTCCTGTTATTTTCCTTTCTCCTTTTTCCTTCTTCTCTCCTCTGGGTCTCCATTTCTTCCTCCATATCTCTCCTCTACTTTTCCAAGATCTTTCTCATATCTACGCAAAAATTTACTCAGTTCTTGGGTCTCAGTAATTCTGAATCTTTTTTCTTTATAGAAAAAGAAGATCCCCTTAGGGAACTCCCATCTATGTTGTATACCATTGTTTTTTAACACACTTACTAGCTGTTTGTAACCTTCTCTTTTGCGTAGGAGTCTAGTTGGTATCTCTTTAAAGATGATGATTGGTCTGCCTTCGACGATTAATTTCTTTTGATAACTTGTACTTCATATCATATTTTTCATCTCCATCGAATTAAATATAACTAGGCAATCTCCTGGAACTTTTTTTTCTTTTACTTGTTTAGACCTTATTTTTATTCTAAAGGCGTTTTCCATCGTATAGGCAACTTCCTCTTCTTTCAGTTCTAACCATTTCGCTAGCTCTTTAGTCATTTTTTCTTTAATATTCTCATTTGTTTCTTCTCCTACTCCTCTAAATTTTAAATTTAGCTGCTTCTGTTTCATTTCAATCATCGCTAAATTATCCAAAACTTGATCTTGATTTCTATTCAGTTCTCCTATTTCATCTTTTATCCTATCTGTCTCCTTCCTTTGTTCTTTCATATCTTTTTGTATTTTTTTGTTTGTTTCTTCCATGGTCTTTGACCGAACTGTCAAGTCTTTAATTTTATTTGACAGTTCTCCTACTGCTCCCTCTATTTTCTTATCTATCAACTCATGCATCTCTCCTAGCTTTTTCTCCATATGTATTTCACTCTGTTTGAATTCCTCCTTTATTTTTAGCCATAGGATATCCAAGTCCTTTATTTCTTCTTGTCGGGATGCTTTCCTATCTAATGGTGTTCCTCCTATCTTTTTCCCGTTTTTCCCAGACATTTTCTCCTTCTCGACTTTTTAAATTGAGTTTCTTGTAATATTTGTTCTCTCCCCTAGAGGGTGCACAATCTTAACCAGTTTTAATTAATTATCAGACAATATATTCAACAGCATTTTCTTAAACAATCTAATTCCAAAAAAAAAATATTTACCAATAGAAATCAAAAAAATAAACGTATGAGGTAGTTCTGTGAATATGACAAATCAGGTTGTTCTCAGTCCCTTTAGGTTCTTACAAATACACAAAGATGCTATTCATTCAAAATTAGCTTGTAGAATTTCCGACTCCAAATCTAAAGTCCCAAATATCAATTAGTTTCCCAAATCAAAATCCCAATTTATAAATTTACAATCTGAAAACTCCGAATTTAGGTAAAGTCCAAGGTAAATTTACAATTAATACAGATTAATTTGAATTGATTCAGTAATAATCTTATTAAGAAATTGTTATTTATGCAATGATAAGGGCCTTATATGAAAACCGTTAATAAAATATTAATCTTACAAGAAAGACTTTATGTAAAGTAACCATTAGAAAAATCATGAATTTAACATATATCTGACTTTGTTTTAGATAATGGCTTCCTGTTCTTTCTTTTACTTGATCTTCAGCCACTTGGTTGGCTTAATCCAATTCAAATATTTTATCAAGAGAGAGAATCCGTATTTGGAAATCGGTCTAAATAAATTTATTCTGTATCCAGAAAGAGACAAAAAGAGCCAACACAGTCTGTAGAGAGAAAAAAATGGATGGGTAAAAAACAAAAATAAAAAATAAGCGTAGTCTCTAATGTGCAGTCTGGTAGGTTCCAAACATTTAGGCCTCCAAAAAAAGGAAAAGGTAGAGAAGAGAGGGTTGTTTATTTTAAGTTATAAATTCTATGCTCTTCAGCCACTTGCTGGCTTAATCCAATATTGAGTTATGTTGAAAAGAGACGTAGAGATCCAAAATCAGTCTATCAAATGGAGGGGAGTATATACCCCAGTAATCTTAAATATACCCCTCTATGACTTAGTTTGTATATAATTCCATTTCAAAAAGCTCCAACCTTTGAGAGTGCAGGGTATTCAGAGTTTAATCCAATCAGTCAAAGAGAACAGATAAGTATCCAAATAAAGATATGTATATAGCCCTATAAGTTCAATTCATGTAGGGTTCCAGGTGACTCAGAAAAAGGAAGTGAAGAAGAAGTCAAAAATCTAAGTTCTTTTTTTGGGGGGGGAGGTTAAAGTCCAAAGTTGAGGTTTGAAAAAAAGAAGCAAAAATTTACACTCCTGTTTATCAATTACCAAGCTGTAATATAGGGGGTTCAGGATTTTTTAAAAAAGTGGATATTATTATTTAATGTCTATTTTAAAGCTTTTGTGTTTTATTTCATCTTCTTTCTTCTCCCCTCCTTCCCCCTTATGTTTCCATATTAAGGATTAAGGCTTCGAAGTATTTCACTCTTTGTAACCACTCTGTTCAGTTCTTTCTCTTATCTTTTAAAGCTCTCCCCAGAAAGAATACAAAGTCTCTAAAGGTCTTCTTCGTTACTTTTATATTATTTAGTTTCCTTTGCCTCGCTTAAAAGTTGCTGAGGACTTTCACTTTTCTGTTTCTACAGCGGGTGACTAATCACTTCCTTTCAAGACTCTTACGGCAATATATCCTGCGCCATTTTCACTCCAAAAAATGGGTCGGGCTCCCCAATTAAATCCTTTTACATCCAGAGTTCACTTAGTGTATAATCCAAATTTTTAGCCAAGAATTATTCCAAAAACACTAAGGGTTCTGTTCCTAAAGTTACGGAGGTTTGACGCTTTTCCAGTGGGAGCTAGAGGCATCGCAACACGGGGTCCCCAGAGCTTACCATTCGCGTTTCTCAGTCCCGTCGCTCTCGAGTCCTTTTAAAAAAACAAACCGAAAAAACGTTGGAACTACTCCAACGCTGCTGGACAGCTTGTCAATCAAGGGTGTCCCCCTTGAGATTTTGGGGTTTGCAGTGCCCTTGCATTGCCCCCAAGCCCCCATGAGGCTCGGAAAAGCCCTTCCGCAGCTTCTCCGCGCTCCTTGCTGCTTGCGATCCAAACCGGAAGTCCCCACCCACCCCATTTCCATCCTGCAGGCTTCTCTTCCCGCCTTCCTAGACTAAAAGAGTTTCTGACCCCTGTGATCTACTTTGGCACAAATAATGTAAAATAGGAATTGACCAATGACTGCTGTTTTAAATTAAAAAATTACATACTGCTACATTCTGTCAAATTAAATGTAACTCTAAAGGCGAGCTGATAAAAAGAATAAATATAACCAAAGGAGTAAAGCAAGGATGCATCTTGGCACCCCACTTATTAAATGACCTGGCTCATCACTCTAAGGATGTAAATGGGCATCCACTGACATTATGCCAACATAAAATAAAACTGTTTTATATGCGGACGATACTACAATTCTTTCTCATACCCAGGTCGGCCTTAGAAGATTTCTGAACTTGTTTTCTTCCTTCTGCCAGATCAACTCCCTGGGAATTAATTACGAAAAATCTAAAATTATGATTTTTTCTCAAAGTCGTCAAATTGTCAAATGGAGACTAGATAATCACCCCATTGACCAGGTAAAATATTTCCTAGGGATATTCTACCAGTGAAATTTAAACTGGACAACACACAGATGCCGATTCTTCATTTTTTCTTCCTCAGAGGCAACCGGATGGTCCCTGCTGCAATAAATATTTTTAATGCCAAGGTCCTTTCTCAGTTATTGTACAGCATTCCAATTTGGATACAAGCATTTAATAGAGAAGTTGAACAAATTCAAGCGACTTTTCTTCGTAAGCTCCTTGGTGCCCCTAAATGCATGAGTTACTTAACCTTATGTGTTGAAACCGGTCAACATCTGATGGAAGCCAAAGCATGGCTGAATACAATCAAGGCCTGGCTGAAAGTTCACTTCAAAACAACATCTAACTCCTTCTTAACCTCTGTGCTTGAAGATCGCATTTCATCTAGATGATATAGAGCAATTCAAGATAAAATGGCCGAAATATTGGGAAATAATAGAGAAAGATGGAGACAACTGGAGGTTGCAGAGTATGGAGAAATTAGAGGGGAAAGTGCGAGATTGGTTACATTATGCTCAGATCAAAGAAGTTTTTAAGCCAGATAAAAAATTAGGATTCCAGGTGGAAAAATCAAAATTAGAAACAGAACTGTTAGAACCCAGCTCTAAGATACTTTCAAGAATGTATAACTTGCTGCTAAAATGGAATACACAGGATGAAACGGTCAAATCAGCTATGATAAAATGGGCACAGGACATTGGGTACAATATCATGTTTGCTGACTGGGAAAAGTTATGGACCACAGCTTTGAGATTTACGGCATGTAATGCCTTGAAAGAAAATATTATGAAAATGATATATAGGTGGTACATGACTCCAGTCAAGCTTGCAAACATATACCATTTGTCTGACAATAAATGTTGGAAGTGTAAAGAAGCTGAAGGAACATTCTTTCACCTCTGGTGGACTTGCCCTAGAGTGAAGGCCTTCTGGGAAATGATATATAGTGAGATGAAAAAGGTATTTAAGTATACCTTCCCTAAGAAACCAGAAGCCTTTTTCTTGGGCATTGTCGGCCAGAGTGTGCAAAAGAAGGATCGAACCTTTTTTATGTATGCTACAACAGCAGCAAGGATATTCATTGCTAAATGCTGGAAAACTCAAGATTTGCCCACACTGGAAGATTGGCAGATGCAACTGATGGACTATATGGAACTGGCTGAGATGACTGGCAGAATCCGAGACCTGGGAGAAGAACTGGTGGAGGAGGACTGGAAGAAATTTAAGGATTATCTACAAAAACATTGTAAATTGTATGAATGTTAAGAAAAATGTAAGATTTGTAATAACATGGCTCCAACAAATTAGTAATAAGGAATACAAATTTGAAGGTAATTGAAAGAAAAGACAAACTTTGGATAAACAGTATTTTATAATTGAGTTCCAATAAGAGAGTCGTTAAATTTCAAAACTTGAGATATTAATAGTGGAAAATTTTATTATATATACTAAATTAAGTTAATAATTTGCTGGCAATTTTTTTTATATATATAAAATATTTATTAAAATTTTTAAAAATAAAGCATAAGCAATAAACAACATTACTTGTGTCGTAACAAAGTTTCATAACTTCTTTGGACTCCCTCACATCTCCCGCTCCCACTTACATCGTTAAAGATAAATTTTTCAAACAAATTATCATCTTCTTTACATTCTTGTATCCGCTCATTTAAATATAATCTAACACTTCTCCAATAAGTTTATATTATCCTTAATCTCATTTAACATCAAATTTAAATCTAAATTAGTGGTGGTCAATTATTTATGATCTAGCATCCTTCTTAACATTCAACCAAATTACAGTATTTTTGTAGATAAATCTTAAATTTCTTCCAGTCTTCTTCCACCCTCTCATCTCCCAGGTCTCGGATTCTGCCAGTCATCTCGGCCAATTGCATGTAGTCCATCAGCTACATCTGCCACTCTTCCAGTGTGGGTAAATCTTGAGTTTTCCAGTTCTTAGCGATGAGTATCCTTGCTGCCGCTGTTGCATACATAAAGAATGTTCGGTCCTTCTTTAACACCTTCTGGCCGACAATACCCAAAAGGAAGGCCTCTGGTTTCTTAGTAAAGGTATACTTAAATACCTTTTTCAGCTCGTTATATATCATTTCCCAGAAGACCTTCACTTTAGGGCAAGTCCACCAGAGGTGAAAGAATGTTCCTTCCTTTTCTTTACATTTCCAACATTTATTATCAGACGAATGGTATATTTTGGCAAGTTTAACTGGGGTCATGTACCATCTATGTATCATTTTCATTACATTTTCCTTCAGAGCATTACATGCAGTGAAGTTCAGCCCAGTGGTCCACAACCTTTCCCAGTCCTCAAACATAATGTTATGCCCAATATCCTGTGCCCATTTTATCATGGCCGATTTAACCATTTCGTCTTGTGTGTTCCATTTCAACAGCAAGTTATACATTCTTGAAAGTACCTTAGTCTTAGGTTCTAACAGTTCTGTTTCCAACTTCGATTTCTCCACCTGGAACCCTAGCTTTTTGTCATTTTTAAAGACTTCTTTAATCTGAGCGTAATGTAACCAGTCTCACACTTTATCCTTCATTTTCTCCAAACTCTGCAATTTCCAATTGTCTCCATCTTTTTCTAGTATTTCCCAATACTTTGGCCATTTGGCCTCCATATTGGGTCTTTTTCGGGCCTTAGCCTCCAGAGGCGAGAGCCACCTTGGTGTTTTATTTTCCAAGAAGTCTTTGTATTTTGTCCAGACATTGAATACTGCTTTTCTGACAATGTGGTTCTTAAAGGCCTTGTTGACCTTAACCTTATCATACCATAAATATGCGTGCCAACCAAAAGAGTTATTAAAACCTTCCAAATCCAGGACATCAGTGTCCTCAAGAAGTAGCCAGTCTTTTAGCCAGCAGAAAGCTGCGGCTTCATAGTACAACTTTAAGTCTGGCAGGGCAAAGCCCCCTCTTTCTTTCGCATCAGTTAATATCTTAAACTTAATTCTGGGCTTTTTGCCCTGCCAGACAAATTTAGAAATATCTCTCTGCCACTTCCGGAAACACTCCGTCTTGTCAACAATCTGTAAAGTTTGGAACAGAAACAACATTCTTGGCAATACATTCATCTTAATGGCGGCAATTCGGCCTAACAAAGAAAGTTTTAACTTTGTCCAACTATCTAAGTCTCTCTTAATTTCTTAAATTTCCCTTCATAAATTTCCAGGAGATGTTGTCAAAGGCCTTCTCCGCGTCTATGAAAATTAACACTGCTTTTGTATTTATATCTGTTTGCAAAAGTTCCAAGATGTCAATAATGTTCCTTGTATTAGCAAACAAATGTCTACCTGGGAGAAAGCCTGTCTGGTCCTTGTGAATTACTTCATTCAATACTTTTTTAAATCTACTTGCCAAAATGTCTGCAAATATTTTGTAATCCACATTTAAAAGGGAGATGGGACGGTAGTTCTTAAGTTGTGTCTTTTCAGATTCCGATTTAGGTATCAATGTGATAAAGGCTTCCTTCCACGATTCCGGCGCCCTCTTCCCCTCCATAATTTCATTGCTGACCTCCATCAATGGTTGTATCAAGTAGTCTTTTAGTGTCTTATAGTACTTGGAGGTCAGACCATCTGGCCCTGGAGACTTGCCCAGCTGCATATTCTGAATGGCTTGTTCAATCTCTTGTCGTGTTATCTTGGTGTTCAGGAGTGATCTATTTTCTTGAGACAGTTTTTTAAGTCCATTTTTTCTCAAAAATTGTTTAATCTCAACCTCATCCTGCGGCCCTTGGGTATATAACTTTTTAAAATATTTCTGAAAACACTTTCTAATTTCCACGGGGTTCTGAATATTCCTTCCTTCAATTTCCAAATTTGTAACTGTATTTAGTTTTTGTCTCTTCTTCAACTGCCAAGCTAGCAGTTTCCCACATTTATTTGCCGATTCAAAAGTTTTTTGTTTCATTAATTTAATCTTCCACTCTATTTCCTGATTGATCAGTTTAGAGTATTGTGCTTGGTAAAGTTTGATTTCTCTCAAAATCGGCTGTGACTTCGGATTTGATCTTAACTTCTTCTCTAGTTCTTTAATTTTCTCTAAGATCTTATCTTTCCTCTCATTTTGTATTCTTTTCTTTACAGCATTCTGTTGTATCAAGAACCCCCTCATCACGGCTTTGCTTGCATCCCAAATGATTCTTTTTTCCACCATAGTGTTCATATTTATCTCGAAATAGTCCTTCAAAACTTTTTGGGCCTTCTTAGTAATCTCCTGATCTCTAAACAAGTTGTCATTCATCCTCCATCTAAAGGATCCGGTTGGTATTAGTGTCATGTCCAGTTTCAGTGCGTTATGGTCGGAGCAGGTCTTTGGGCAGATTTCCACCTTCCTGACCTTGGGGGCCAGACCTCTAGTTATCCATATTTGGTCGCTTCTCGTCCAAGTCAGCTGGGCTTAAGAGAAAAATGTTCCTTCTCTTCCCAGGGGGTTCCTCATTCTCCAGATATCAATCCAGTCCATATTGTCTGTCATTTCAAAAAAAGGTCTTTGGTAGTCTGCCATCTTTTGTAATGTTTTGGCTTTGTGACTTATCCATGTTAGTTGATACGACTCCATTCATGTCTCCCATCATAATGATGTTGTTATAGTCCAGATAGTCCAGCATGGTCTCATGCAACTTCTTATAAAATTCTGATTTCCCCTCATTTGGAGCATAAATTCCTAATATCAAGATCTTCTCTCCTTGATGTTGTATTTCGATTGCCAAGATTCTTCCATGTTCGTCTTTGAATAAAAATTTAGGTGACAGGCTCTCTTTTGCATAAATCACCACACCTCTCTTCTTTACTGTGTCTGAAGATATAAATTCCTGGCCAAGTCTTTTATTTATTAACACTTTTCTATGGAGCCTGGTCACATGTGTTTCTTGTAAGCAAATAATGTCCAATTGTTCCTTTTTTAATATATGAAAATTTTTCCTTTTTTCCCCCGGGATGTTACAGCCATTTATATTCCAACTCAAAAGTTGCAGAGACATCCTGAATAAATCTGGTTATTTTCCTTGGGGTGGTACCTTACTCGCTGGGTCTTCAGAATCCAAGGGTGCAGGTGCCTCTGGTGCTCCCGGCCCTGAGGGTAATTCAAGTCCTTTTTGAAGGTCCTCTCCGTATGCGGCCAGAAACTTGCCTCTGTCCTCCGGTGTTCTAATTTTAATCTTCTTCCCTCTAAAAGTGAAAGATAATCCTTGAGGAAAATCCCACCTGAAGATGATTGAATTGCTCCTTAACAATCTTACTAGTTCCAAATAATCAGATCTAAGGTCCAACAGTTGTTTAGGAATGTCCTTGTAGATCTCAATTCTTTTGTCCAAATCGTCCAGTGACTTCCCGTAATGCAGGCCCAGAATCTTGTCCCTTTCCTCCTTTGATCTCAATGTTATCAAACAGTCTCTAGGCTTCTCTTTCTTTATAAGTCTACCAAGCCTGAAAGCTGATACAATTTTAAAATCTTTCTCCTCTAAGTTCCAGAACTTGGAAAAATTTTTGGTCAGAAACTCAGCTAAGTTGTCTTCTTCCACTTCTGGTACCGACCTTATCCTTAAATTAGTCTCCCTATTCCGCAGTTCGATCATAGAGAGGTAGGTCTGGTGCTCACCTACTTGTTTACTGAGTGGTCTTACCTCTTTTTCTAACTTTCCAAGTCTTTGGCTGGTATCCTCAGCCAATTTCCGATTTTCACCTGCAGTCTCCTTCAATTCTCCAATTGCTTGTACATTCTGTGCAACTTGTCCAGTTAGTCTATTCAAACATTCTGTGTTTTGATCGATTTTGTAGGTTTGCTCATCAGCTTTTTTATCCAAAGATTCCACTTTCTTATCCAAAGATTCAAATTTTTCAAAGATTTTTTCTAAAATAGAAGCAGAAGCACCTGAGGCCATATCTTCCAATTGTAATTCCTCAGTTTCAGTCTCCCCTGCCCTTGGCAGAGAGGCAACTTCTTCCTCAGAAGGCAAAGTCGGCACAGATGATCTACGTGTCTGCGAGGCTGCGGTTAAATTAGTTAAAGTTGTTTGCCTACCTCTTCCCCTCTTTCTTGCACCACTCATTCCAAGGTTATCTAAAAGTCAAGGTCAAGCTGAGTTGTTCCCATGATAAAGAGACGGCCCAGATGGTAACAGTCAAACAGGAGGCCGGGAAAGGAAAAGTAAAACAATGCCACTGCTGTAAATCCCAAATCCTCTAGGGGGAGCTTAAAAAGTCTTTGGGGAAGAGATCAGTTCCAAAAGAATTAATAAAATCAATTTTAATGTCCAGGAACCTTCATATGATAAGTTTTAGCAGAGTTGGTGTTAAAAAAGAAAAAAAATACAATGTCTCAAACAGTGCTTGCTGGCATTCCAAGTGGTGCTTCAAAGTAGCAAATCCAAACACCTCAGATTGTTTCAAAGTTTAGATTCAAATTATCCAAGTCTGCAGACTGACTGCTCAGTTACTCAGGCAGTTCCAGCACCTGGGTTTCTTGCTTGAATTGTAATTCCAATAGAAGGAGATATCACAGTCCAAATAAAAGACATAAAATCCAATGCTTAAAGTCCTTATTCTGCTTCAAAAAAAAAAAAAAATTAAAAAAATTCAGTGGGTGCTCAGATCAGTTGGGTTAAAAGTTCACTCTATGCCTCCACTCCTCCTGCTCTTTGCTTTGAAGTTCAGTAGCAGCGGAAGACGGACTTCCTATTTTTTCATCACTCCGCTTTCAGCCAAATTCAGTGTATTTTAAGTCGATAAATTTTTTAAAGTCCTTATTACTCACGGGTTGTTGCTTTCCGAATTAGAGGTTTTAGGAAGAAAGGTCAGCGCTCACCGGCAACAGCTTCGCGGCTTCGCTCCGTTGATTGCGGAACGACCCTCAGCGCCGCTACCCCCTCCGCGATCCGGAGCCCCTTACGGGGTTCCTTCAACGTTTTGGGGGCTGCTCCTGGCGCCTGCCGGGTCCCAAGACCACAGGCTTCTGCCGCCTGTGGTTTCCCGATGTGGGTCTCCGCTTCGCCGTAGCGGACGACCCGTTCTCAGCGGAGCTTCCCTCTCCCGTTTAGAAGAGGGCAGCCATTACCGTTCGCGCCGCCTCCGGACAATTTGCTGGCAAAATTTTTATGAGTTTAGAAAGCAGGAACAAGAGGCGTGAGGAAGTCCAAGGAAGTGTATGAAATGTGGATATTGGAAAATGTTATGTTACTATGTGTCTTTATTGTTAAACAAAAATTTAATAAACATTATTTAAAAAAAAAAGTTTGGGCATTGCTCTCAAGAGCCTTGAAGCATGTGACAAAAGTTACATATTCCAAATAATTAAGCAGCTGCTCTACAACCACAAAAGACAGCGCTTGTTACCTCATACTCCAAGATTCTGTTCTCCAGAGGCCTTAGGTATCACAACACCCTACGGAACCCATGCCAAATATCTAAAGGATCTACTACTCCCCTCCCATTGAAGAGCCTTTATGCTCATGAGATTAAATGCTTTCTGTTATGTCTTCGGTTGAATAGGATCCAAAAGGCAGCAGTCTGATTGGTCCTAGAACAATAGGATCTAAAAGGCAGCAGTCTGATTGGTCCTAGAACAATAGAATCTAGAATGCAGCAGTCTGATTGGTCCTAGAACAATGCAGCAGTATAATTGGTCGGCAGGAGCCATCCAATCCAGCTCCAGATAGAAGTGAATCCGCAACCTGATTGGCCTACAGGAGAATTTTGGAATTAGCCAATCACGTGCAGCCCATTGTGTAAATAATGTATATAAAGCAGATACTTTGAGGGGACATTCATTTCCTCCTTACCACTATGAGCTGAATAAAGAGCATGAAATCCACTCTCGACTGAGTATATTTCACTTTCCCTTCTGCAGTGACCAAAGGCAGATTCTCACATACTCCATATCAAGCCCGTTTGTGTGCCTGCAACCAAGAAGTACCTGATTCAATGGACCACATTCTCTTTGATTGCTCTCTGCACAGCAGACCTCGCCAACTGATGCTGAGCAAAATGTTGGACTTCCGGCCTATAACTCCGAGAAGACGTCAAATGAGGCTTCTCCTGGCAGATCCTGGGACAAAGATGATCACTGCTTTAGTAGCCTCCTTTTTAGCCACAATCTTACCTGAAAGGTTTCCTAACGATTCATCCTTTTGGGGAACAGACAGGGCGAAGCAGAATATCTAAGTGCACACAATCACAGTGTGACCTTATGACCCTCAACAACTTCACCCTTGTCCTTTTAATTATCCCAGTGACTTGAAATGTTTTATACTGTGATGCCAATAAAGGTATTGGAAACAGTCCCTATAAATCCCCATTGAAGTCTACTTAAATAGTATTTGGAATGTGGCTCTACCAGAACGCCTTACTCACCACAGAAGGGTAATTAAAGTCATTTAATGGATGGAAACTTTTGGTGGGATGCCGACTTCCTTTCTTTTCCTTTATAAATGAGACGGAAAATATTTTAATTCCACCATCATCAACACCAGAATCTCTGCGGAGAGGCTACTTGAATACATAAATAAATGTATTGCTTGTGTACTATGTACTGCATATGAAACTTAATAAGAATGTACCATTGGGCAAGTTACTGTAGTTATAGGTTGTTATTGTATTTAAATGAAAAACAATTAAAATTATTGGGGGAGGGGTGAAAGTCGCCTTCCTATTTAGATAACTTTTTTAGCTGCAATAATGCATCCGAGTCCCTCTCTCACATACCCTCCAATATCTCTCCAATGAAAATAGGGACGTATCAACATCATCATCATGTACTTTTTTCTTTAAAATGTTTAGGGGTACTCTCAATTTCCTACTCGTACAGTGGTACCTCGGGTTAAGAACTTAATTCGTTCTGGAGGTCCATTCTTAACCTGAAACTGTTCCTAACCTGAAGCACCACTTTCGCTAATGGGGCCTCCTGCTGCCACCATGCTGCCAGAGCACGATTTCTGTTCTCATCCTGAAGCAAAGTTCTTAACCCGAGGTACTATTTATGAGTTAGTGGAGTCTGTAACCTGAAGCGTCTGTAACCCAAGGTACCACTGTATTGAAATACTGCCCCTCAATGAGGCCAAACTTAGATTCACAAAATGTTTAGGGGTATGCATCCCCCTGCGTCCCCCTGGAGAAAAGCACTAATGATGATGATGATGATGATGATGATACTATTTATATTGCGTCCATCTGACTGGGTTGCCCCAGCCAATCTGAGTAGCTTCCATCATATATAAAACATAAGAAAACATTAAACTTTTTTTTTAAACTCCCCTTCAGATGGGAGTTGGCTAAGAATAGGCGACTGTTAGTTCTACAGGTCATGGGAGCAACCTGAAGGAAGGGAAGGGAATGCAAGTCATTGCCTAGTTTTCTTGACAAGAAGCACCTGGGCAAGGAGGTTGCAGAGTTGGGGAGATTATTGCTGCTATCACTAGGGTTTGGTACTGTTTGGTAAATTAACCAATTAAATGTTGGCTGGTGGGGAGCCATTTAATCAAGGAGGGCTAAATTAAATTGATGAGGCTGTCTCTATACTTAAATGAGGACACACTATTATCTTCTTAAGTAGATTTGGTTTAGGGGTGTTATTTTTGAAAGCATGAACAGGAAACAGAGGTGCCAACTTGAATAAAATATTAGGGGGTCCCAGGTAAGCCCTGCCCTGCACAAACAATCACAAGA
Organism: Podarcis gaigeae; assembly: GCF_964106915.1. Taxonomy (NCBI): domain Eukaryota; kingdom Metazoa; phylum Chordata; class Lepidosauria; order Squamata; family Lacertidae; genus Podarcis; species Podarcis gaigeae. Next base: position 38,445,559 of record NC_139693.1, read on the forward strand.
TTGTTGTGTGTCTTGGGCCCGGTCTTATTCAACATCTTTATCAACGACTTGGATGATGGACTCAAGGGCATCCTGATCAAATTTGCAGATGACACCAAACTGGGAGGGGTGGCTAACACCCCAGAGGACAGGATCACACTTCAAAACGACCTTGACAGATTAGAGAACTGGGCCAAAACAAACAAGATGAATTTTAACAGGGATAAATGTAAAGTATTGCACATGGGCAAAAAAAATGAGAGGCACAAATACAAGATGGGTGACACCTGGCTTGAAAGCAGTACATGTGAAAAGGATCTAGGAGTCTTGGTTGACCACAAACTTGACATGAGCCAACAGTGTGACACGGCAGCTAAAAAAGCCAATGCAATTCTGGGCTGCATCAATAGGAGTATAGCATCTAGATCAAGGGAAGTAATAGTGCCACTGTATTCTGCTCTGGTCAGACCTCACCTGGAGTACTGTGTCCAGTTCTGGGCACCACAGTTCAAGAAGGACACTGACAAACTGGAATGTGTCCAGAGGAGGGCAACCAAAATGGTCAAAGGCCTGGAAACGATGCCTTATGAGGAACAGCTAAGGGAGCTGGGCATGTTTAGCCTGGAGAAGAGGAGGTTAAGGGGTGATATGATAGCCATGTTCAAATATATAAAAGGATGTCACATAGAGGAGGGAGAAAGGTTGTTTTCTGCTGCTCCAGAGAAGCGGACACGGAGCAATGGATCCAAACTACAAGAAAGAAGATTCCACCTAAACATTAGGAAGAACTTCCTGACAGTAAGAGCTGCTTGACAGTGGAATTTGCTGCCAAGAAGTGTGGTGGAGTCTCCTTCTTTGGAGGTCTTTAAGCAGAGGCTTGACAACCATATGTCAGGAGTGCTCTGATGGTGTTTCCTGCTTGGCAGGGGGTTGGACTCGATGGCCCTTGTGGTCTCTTCCAGCTCTATGATTCTATGATGCACCACACAAACCCCATTTAAATAGCAATGCCCATCAACTCTGTGGGGACCTTGCCCCCTCATATATTTTATTGGGGAGCAAAGGGACCTTAGGCTCTAGTGTTGGTTCCTATGACAGGAAAATGTTAAAGATGACTTCCCTTTTAAATGTTAAAGATGACTTCCGCAGCATCTAGCAGACAAAATGCATGTTAAGATTTTCAGTAACCTACTGTTTCCATGGTGTGCATGTGTTCAGAACTGCAGTTTTATGTGGGCAACTGGAGTGCAATTATATGCTTGTCCACTCAGAAGTAAGCCCAACTGAGCAGATTAAAATCATTATTAAATATATATAAACACACCTGTCTGTACCCTATGTTCATTGTCAAAACACCAAGCTGAGGGCAGGTGGTATGGCAGGGACTGGAACCTGTGAGTCATCAGGTGTCTAGACTCCAGCTCCCATCAACCCCAGCCAGCATAAGCAAGAGTCAGGGATGATGGGAGCTGGAGTCCAAGAGCATTTGGAAGCCTACAGGCTTTCTGCCCCTAATCTCTGGTGCGCTCTCCCCATAAAACCCACCTGACACCTGTTTTTGTGGGGTGCTGGTATTGGTGCCAGAACACCCCCCCCTTTATTTCCTCAGGTCATCTCAAACATTAACTGAATTTGGTTTGATTCTGTGTTTTTAATAGTCTGTTGCTTTACAACTTCCAGATGCTGCTGTTGTATTTTCTTGACTTCATTTTATTGTAAGAAAAGGCGGCCTTCTTTTTATTCTAAGAAGGCATGGGCGTAGGACATCATACACTTTTGTGGAAACTCTTAATATTTCAAGTATTCCCAATTTTGCTTTTTAAAATAGTTTTGGATTACTTGTTCACCTTGAATCTCTCAAGTACCGATAGAATGTTGAGAACACCCTGAATACTTTTAGTTGGGGTCATTTATCTCGTTGACCATTTCACATTGTCCCTTCAGGTTTCTAGCCTGTGGAAAGAAGGGTGAACAAGAGACCCTTTGACCCTCTTGTTTGCTTGACCAATGTTGTGATTTTTTTGTTGCACTTGCGGATTAGTTTATGATTTTTTTTGTACTCTGTTGAACATGTTGTTATAAAATGCTGTTCACTATTTCAGGGGCCTTTGAGGTTCCAACGTGGTATGTAAATAAAATGCAATAATAATGCGTAATAAATCTGCCCTTGAATAAGATAGCTGATATAGAAAGAGTAGGTTTTAGAAAAAGGGGGGTGATAAATTGGGGTGCCTTCTAACACACTTAAAAGTTAATTATTTTCAATATAAATATAAATACAGCTGATGGCAGGCGCTGTCTGAAGAGTTTTCTCTTCATACTTGCACTGGAAGGAATTGCCGCTTCTAAGATGTTGCCTGCTGCCACACAAATATAAAGCTCATTTAAAAAACAAATCAAAAAGTTTTTTCCTCTTCAAAACTATCATATAAAGCTACCCCCCTAACTTTTAAGATCTTTGTAGGCCCTGCACCCAGTGTCCCTGTCAAAGAAAGCAAGGGAGCTAATCACCAGGGGGAAAGGTCTTTTTGGTAGTGGCACCGCAGCTACAAAACGGCTTCCCTGCCACTCTCCTTGTTGTCTTTTCTGTGCCAGGTGAAGATCTTTAAATAACTTATACAGTCTGGGCCTGTTTTATTTTTTTTGGGGGGGGTGAGTAGTTGTTGTCTTTTGCTGCATGCATGTAGCTTTTGATTTTATGGGGTAGGGGGAATTGTATTTAATTTTTAAAAATAAATTCTTTATTTTAAGGTGCCCAAAGAACTTTGTTACTGAATGGCATACAACTATGGCAGATAAAATATATGTAAATTTAATTAATATTTATTTGATTAAATGGCAAGAGCTTTCTGTGATCCGCTGTCAAGCCTACTTGAAAAAGCTATAAAAATTCTAAATATCATTATCATTTGGGCTGTCATCCAAAATGTTGGTTGATTGCTCAATTAATTAAGCCTGCATTAACAGGCATATTAGAAAAATCGTGATCACATTATTCTGGGGCTCTGTCATCTGCACTGGTTTCCAGTCCAATTTTGGGCCCCTTTCAAATTGCTGGTTTTAACCATGAAAGCCATAAGCCAAGGTGGAGAACCTTCTCAGCTGAGGTCACATTGCCTCATGGACAGCCTTCCGGGGCTACCTGTTCCTCTGTTGGTGCAGTGCCCTCAGGCCCCCTCCAGAACAGGTGACCCACTGAATTCCTGGGCTTGGGAGCCATCAGCCCACAGCATCTTGTCAGGATTTACCTCCAGTTTATTTCTCATCGTGTGGCCCATCGCTGCCTTCAGAGATTAAGTAGCCTCATCTGATTCCAATGAAAAGGAGAAACAGCTGGGTGTCACCTCCAAATAGCTTTGTGTAGTTGGAGAGCAAGATGGACCCCTCCTGGGACAACTGCCAAGGAGTTGAGTAGAAGTCATCTCTAGGTTGGGGCAGGACCACCTGAACACCGTCCTTCAAACTCTCAACCCGTACAGCGCTTGAGGAAAATACATGCTCAATGGTATGAAACCCCACTGAGAGAGCAAGGAGAAGGCTCTCCCTGTCTTCCCACTGCAAGTCATCTATCAGGGTTACCAAAACTCTTTCATCAACAAACCCATGTTTGAAGCTAGTCAAGGACAACCAGCTTCTGCCAAGCCGAATAGAAGCTACCTGCCCCACCCTCTCAAGGACCTTGCTACAAACAAGATGTTAAATATTTAAGACTTGGTCATGTTTTGTGTTAATTATATAAATTTCCATTAAAATTTCCATATTAATTTCTGGTATTGATTAATAAATTTACAAATAGATGACCAAACAGGTGATAAAATAAAACTATGAGAAAATAAAACTATTGGAACAAAACAGATAGGTTCTGAAAGTGAATAAAATATAAAAAGCAAAGGATTTGGTACCACCCACACAAGTAGCACGACATTTTTATTTATAGCCTACTGTGTTTATTATTCAATATCTTTAAAGCCTTTCCTGTATCCTAAACCATGGTTGCATTTATTTATTTTAAATTGTTGCAAATATTGAGCTTCTTTTTTTTTGTATTGGTGGGGAGATTAAACAACCAAGCAGTATGTACACGTTTTTCAACCGTTCCCTGCCCACCCTTTAATTTCTCTTCCCGCGCTCCCTAATTTTCTGAAACATCCCTCCAAGAATGGCTGCATCTGAAAACTTCTTTCCAAAATGTTTGTTTTTAAAACTCTGAAAACTTATTTTAAGGGGGTAAAAAAAACTGATGGTGATAATAAAGCTTGCACCTCTCTAGGCAGTAGATGGAATTCATTCCTTCCAATAATAGAGGAGGGAGGGAAATCTTGCACGTTTTCTGCACGGGATTCCAGAACTCCCTGGGCTGAGGTTCAACTTTTCCCTCCTCCTCTCCCCTCTTTCTGCCCCCCCCCTTCTTCCTCCTCCTCCTCCTCCTCGCGATGCATGGATGCGATCCTGCGCTGCCCAAGAGCGAGCGGCAATCTGTGTACATATAGATGTCTCTCTCTCTCTCTCTCTCCATATGTGACGCGGCCATATTTGCGGCGTGCGCTCGTCTCTGGCAGTAAACAAGCCCCAAAGTCTCGGGCAAGACAGACGGAGCGACGGACAGGCAGACGGAGCCCGAGGGAGCCGCGCCGTGGAATTTCAGGACATTTCGCCGCCTCCCCTCGCCCATGTCGCTGCTGCTGCTCGGCATGTCTTACAAGCCAAACTTGACCGCGCACATCGCGGCGGCGGCTCCCCCCATCAGCCAAGGTAAGGCGCCAACTCCGCCGGTCCCTCTCCGGGGCTTCTCGGCGCGGCGGCTTAAGCGCACGGAGGATCGCTATCCGGCACCGGCTCGCCTTTTGCAAGGGGGGGGGAGGGGAGCCCCGCTGGCCCCGGAGGCGAAGCAAGCGCCGCGCTGCGCCCTTGGAGAGATACCTGGGGGAGCCCCGCCGCCCGGAGACGGGCTCTCGCCTCCCTCCCCGCTCAGGTCAGATCCGCCGAGCTGATTCATCTCCGCCATTATGCACTTTTGGGGGGCGCCGGGGCGGGGGGGGGACACCCGAGCGGGTGCAAAGTTTGGCTGGGCGGCCAAGCCCCCTCCCCCGGCCAGGCTGCGCCCCGGGAAGGCGGCGGCATTGGCGGCGCCTGGGCGAGGGGGGCTCGGGGGCTGGGCGGGGGGGGGGAAGAAGGGGATCAAGGAGCGGCGGGTGGAGGATCGGTCCTGACGCCTCCTCCCCCCCCTTCCCCTCCATGATCGCCTCCCTAGAGCGGCTGATTGATTCGGATCAAGGCAGGAAGCGAGGCGCGCTGCACGCCTCGGCGAGGGCCGCTGCTGGTGGCGGGGCGCAAGTGCGCGAGGAGCCGGGCGGAGGAGGGAGAGGGGTTCGGGGAGCCGGCCACGTGCATGCGCCCCGCAAATGATACGGTTTTCATTTATTTATTGCATATATATATATATAAAATCTCCCACCTTTTCCTCCAAGGAGCTCAGGGTTCACTGCCAACTCTCCGCGTTTAACTTCCACGACAACCCTGGGAGGTAGGCTCCCCAAGGGTCGCATCCAGGGAGCTTCTTCGTGGCTGAGTGGGGTGGAGGGGATTCGCACCGGGGCCTCTCCCAGGTCCTAGTCGACACTCTCACCACTACACCACACTGTCTCTGATCTCATGCACCCTCCTGAAGATGAGAACCTTTGGAAGCGGCCTTATTGCAAATCACTATGTCTTTTCTCCCCATCAGCTGGTACCTGAGAGCCTCTTAACTGAAGGTGTGGCAGAGGGACCTGGGACCTGCAGGCAAAGCGTTTGCTGTAACCCAGGGTTCCCCCAGCTGCTTCAGTCAGCAAGCTTCAGACAGTGTGTCCATGGATTTGTGATTTAAGAGCATATTATTATTATTATTATTATTATTATTATTATTATATATTGCATTTCATTGTGAATTGCTAGGACAGGCCAGAAAAGCATTAAGTAGTTCACCAAGACTGTCAGCAGTTTTCAAGTGGTCCTTTAGCAGAAAAGTTTAGGAACTGGTGCTCTGAGACGCCTTGAGAGTGGCATGCTGCAAGGCAGGCTCACTGCTTGCTGAGTGTGCCATTCAGGAGATGTGTGCATCTGACTGATGGGCATTGCCCCAGGTGAAACTTCATTGTCACCAATATCTACTTCAGTGCATGTTCTCACATCCAGCTGCCTCTTGTGACCAAGTGATGTTCATGGATGTGTAAACTGCCCCTTAAACAAGACTTTACTGTTTAGAAAAGCTGGGTGTTTTGACCTTAATCTTCTTATCAGTTAAACTTGTCATTTGTGTGAAGAGAGAGCCTGGGTTGTTTTCAGTGTTAGTCATACTCCTAGTAGTCCCATTGAAATGAATAAACATTACAAAGGTCCATTAATTTCACTGGGTCCGCTTTTGAGTAGAACTTCATTGGAGAAAACCCTGTGTTTCACTTTCACTTTTGTTTCTACTGTTTTACTTTATTTTGCCTTTCTCTTCCACATCTTCCCCTTCCACACACACACAAAAAAGTTTCCTTCGGTTTAACTTTCCTCTTGCAAACTGCAGAAAACTCTCTCTGTGTTTTACAATACTTATATCCAGTGCTATTTTTCTGGAAAAAGAGGTGCTGGAACTCACCTCATTCTCTTAGAATGGTAATGGCGACCACCTGAGAGGTGCTGGAAGTTTCGGCTGAAAAAAAGCTCTGCTTATATACCACTTGAATAAAACACACAGAATATGCAGAATACACACAGAACCCTGATCTTTGTTTTTAAACAATACAGTATGTCTTTTACACATGGCTCTGGTTGATTGATCTTGAGTTTCCAGCAAAAGACAAAGTAAATTCAGCAGGCCCAAAATTTCCCGACTCCTGGTTTAGCATACTTGAGTCCTGAAAGACTCTCACATCAGCTTTTCCAAAGATCCTCACACTAAAAGTTGCATTTGAGGCTGCTATTGGGAACAGAAATAGTGTGGTGTCTCTATGGCGTATTCATGTGGGATTTCCTTGATTGCCCTCCAGCCTCTGCCTACTAGGCAACAGAGCCCCCTGAAGTCCTTTGAGGCAAGGGGGGGGGAGCAGCTGAGCTATGGAAGCTGCTTTATTAGGGCAAATGGGTCACTGCCCCACCAGCTCCCTGCAGTTTTGCCCCCCCCCCCCCCCGTCTTCTTAGAATCATAGAATTGTACAGTTGGCAGGGTCCACTGCCAGCCAGCTTCCTCACCGGGGAAGAAGGTGGGCAGAAACCTAGAACCAGTTGGCTCTGCCCCTCCTTGGCTTCACCCTCCTGTCGGTTCCCCCCCTTCTGCGCTGCTGGTCCCAGGGGGGTCTGGCCATCACTGCAGCTGGAAGCTCTTCAGGCCGAGAGAGAGGCAAGCCTGCCTTTGCTGGGAATTGCCAGGCAACCGCTCCCACTGAGGTCCTCTGAGGCAAGTGTAATTATTTCTGTGGTCATCCAGACTTTAAAGAGAAATTGCTCCAACCATAAGCAAAGGGGTGGGGGGGGGAGTGTATGCAAAGTTGCTCTGGGGGACTTCTTGATGGACAATTTCCATTTGCCTCCATTTCTTGGCTGCTACCTGAGAGTCTTGTCATTGGAGAGGCTGAGGATTGGACCTGGGGCTTTCTGCGCGGAAAGCCTGTTTTCTGCCCCGGAGCCTGGGTCCCCTGGCCTGGCAGTGCTCTCTGCCATGCACAGCTCAGCCCTCTGCACGTGGACTCAGAAGTCAGTTCCGCTGTGTGGGCAAAACCAGGCAAGTTCAGCAGAGTTACTACTATAACCAGATCCCCTGTCAGATGCAGATTTTTGTGACTGAGAGAGGACCCTGAGAATGAATATCTGCCTCAAATTGCCATTTGGGATTTCCTCTGTCTCTCTGTCTCCAAGGCTAAATTGGTCTGGCGTTTTGGTGTTCCTACAACTCTGAGGCAAATTAGGATCGGAGAGTGTGGTGGGCCTGTGACACGCAGTGAGCTTTACGGCTGAGTTGGCATCTGAGTCACATTCCCCTGAAGTCTGAGTCCACTATTCCACCTCTCTTTCCAAAGCAAGCGGAATCGCTTTTTTGAAGCATGTCCTTGAAGGCACGTGTGGAGAACCTTTGTCCCTCCCGGTGGTGCTACAACTCCCACCATCCCTGGCCGTTGGCCATGCTTGCTGGACTGATGGGACTTGTAGTTCATCAGCGACTGGAGGGCCAAACAGTCCCCACACCCGCTGTGAGGCAGTGGGTCAGGACTTGCCAATAGGCCTCAATGCCACAACCTGCCCACTTGCCCACCTTGTCGCTGCCGCCCACAGCTTTTTGGCTGGAGCAGTGCCAGCACCAGCAACTCCTTCCATGCTGAGGAAAGGTGATCAAGAGACAGAGAGGCTTAGGGGGAGACTGAGGGAAAAGGGCCAGAGGAGGTGTTGAAGGAAATTAGGAAGTGAGAGAAAACACTAGTATTTAATAAAATAATAATAATAATAATAATAATAATAATAATAATAATAATAATAATAATATAAAGCCACCTTGGCTGTTATTTACCCACCCTTGGCCTGAAGGTCCCAGGGTGGGTCTCAGCAATTTAAGATACAACATCAAAAACAGTTTAGAACAAATTGCAATCGCAAGAATAGGATGGAGTCAAATAAATAAGGAATTGAAAAGAGAACAAGAGGGGGAAACTCTAATAGAAGAAATGAATGAATGGAAAAGGTGAGGAAGGAGGAAAGACTGACAGTTTTTTTGAAGAGGAGGGAATAACTTACAAGTTGAGTGTGAAAGGAAAATGGGTGAAGAAATTATAGGACATGGGTAAAAAATACTTTGAGAGGTGTGGGGTGGGAAGGGGAAAATATAAAAGAAAAGCTGCTCCATTTACTGCCTCTGGCTCAGAAAAATCTGCTCAAAACTGAGGTTGGGTTGTCACAGTAGCTCCAAAGCAAATGTTTTTGAAGAAAAAACAGTGGCAAAGAATTTACCAATTTCCAAAGATGGATTGGGCATCTGTAGAAAATTCTATCGGTAGTCGCCAGGGCACGGCTTGATTAGCCCTGTCCTCCATGTGCCAGTATCTTGTGACTGCTGTTTTCAGCTCTCTTAAGTGGGCCCTGGAGGTAGAAAGTTTGCAGACCCCTCTGCTTCAAGGTTTAAGCTGTCCTGTTGAAATTAATAATTGGGACTATCTATTGTTGTAGCAGAAACTTAGCAGAAACTTAGACTTTGGTTTCTTAAAGCAAATGCTGCTGATTAAAGAGTTGTTTGAGCACATTTGAAAATTAATTTGTAGTTCTCTCTCTTTCTCTCACTCTGTGTGTCTAATTGTTTGTTTACTATGCATTTGAACACCCCTTAAGATACCATAACCAAATATTGCATGTTGGCTCCTAAGATCAAGCTGCAGGTTTTCACCCATGTTTGGATTCAGCTGGACACCATTTTGAATCAAGATGGTGGACTGAACATTTTCAGTCTGCACTATTTGAACCAGTGATGTCCAAAGGGATCAGGCAGACGGCCTTCTCGGTAGTCGCGCCCTCCCTGTGGAACACCCTCCCTTCATGCGTCGTCCTGGTGATTTGCAATGGGTTTTGTGCAGGAGAATGTCCTGACGGGTTGTGCCCTTCAAGACCCCTTGTCTGAGCCTTGTGTGTTCATATGCTTGGAGCCTTGGATTTGCAAATGTTTTTCTTCAGATGCCTCATTTTGGCTTTGGAGCTTCTAAATAGGACCCCTTACAGTGAGCAGAAGCAACATTTTATGTCTTTTTTAAAAAAAACACCTAAATCTGAGTGGAAACAAGGTATTTGGAGAGAAGACGTGTGGTGGCAACAGAGTCTCTTGGGTGTCAGTGGAAGCCCGTTTTTAATTCCAGTTTCTTGTGTAGGGATGCTGGTTTGGTTGCCCATCTATCCCCCCGCCCCCAGCAAAACATTTGCTTTTGTCCTGTGTTTTGGACAGAAGAATAATTGTGATGTTTTAGATGTGCTTGGACAAGGGACATCCTTCAAGAGTTGACCGAGGCAACTGGAACCAGTCTCTCCCCAAATCTCTTATGCTCTTTAACGAAACCTGATAATATAATAATTGCATTGTTATTGAAGGCCCTTCCACAACCATTTCCAGGGATGCTCAGCCTGTCCCCATTTCACCTGTACTGCTTCTTTGTGCCTCATCCATTCTATAGAGAAACTCTTTAGGTGGAATTGGGGAGGGGGGAAGGGAAGTAAATAGCACTCATCAGTTTCCAAAATGGTTTCTCTGTCTGCTTTGTACACCAGCCCTTCCTCTCGCTAAGCGCTAATGCCAGCACCCTGGCGTAAGGCCAAGGGAGTTAGACAAAGGAGCCCTGGCAATTGAATATCTCGGATTCTCAGTGATATGACTGCAAATGCTCCCTCTCTCTGATTAGGCAGCTTGGCTTGAGCGTTCAGGGCTGGAGGGGGCCTCTCTCAGCCATCCAAATGAAATACTACCCCCCCTTAACACACACACCCCCCAGATTCAGACCTGTAAACTCTAACTTTGTTTGCAGATATGAAGGCAGATTTCGCTTTTTAAATGTAGCAGGAATTAAGAGTGATTGCTGTGGCTTCCTTTACTCTCTTAGCCTGAAAAAGGCTGAAGAAAGAATGCTTTCCTGGTCAAATTTCTGCCTGTTGTGCTAATATTAAAGACACAGGAATTCTGGTTTTCAGAGGGGGGGGGGACTTAACCCCAGCCCCTTCTTCAAGCCAAATGTGTGGGAAATCCAAAGCCAATAATCATCAGCTGTGACCCACCCACCGTTGTGGGGCTGGAAAGTTTTGAAGGCCACTGTAGGCTCAGTAATGTCTTTTCTCTCCTCTACCCCAGTGTCATCCTGCATCTGAGTGTCCTTATGCATTCCAGGTGGCTATGATGTGTGTGAGGGGGGGGAGGCTTTTAAAGGGCTTTTTTGCTGCTGTTAATTACCCACTTAACTTTGATTTCCCCATCAATTAGGAAGCAGAGAGAAGGCAGCTCCCAAGCTCTGCAGAAGGGAAAATTTACTATACTGATGTGTATAACCTCTCTTAGGAGTGTCCCCATTGGACCTTGATGTATGCTCGCCCCCCTGCCCCCCCATTGGTTGCCCATCACTCTGGCAAAGTTCCTCATTAACACCAGTTTGAGGTGCCAACATTAAAAAAAATTCCTGCTCCTGTGGCTTTATAAACAGCCCAGCATATGGAAATTAAGTGGGGCTTTTCTTTGCAGGGAGCAAAACAATGGAAAGGCAGAATTTGTCTGTATCAGGCTGCTGTTGAAGGCACAGGAGCACCAACACTTAACAGTAAAAAGAAATAAAAGCTGGCAATACCAGTTATTTTCCTTCTCTTCATGGTTCCCCTGCAAGAATAGCCACTTTCCGTTCTGGCAGGACTCCTGAGCCTTAGAGGGAGAAATGCAGCAGGCAAACCTTTTTCCATTGCTATGCTGCAGTTGTTTGATAGTAAGCAACACCTGTGGAATATATCTTTCATATTATTTTCTTAAGTCACATTGAGTCATGTGCATTTGTATAAATAAAGCATCTAGCAAATTTCTTGCCTTGGTCATGGCCTGGATGAGAGCCTCAAACTGAAGCTCAATCCAGATAAGACGGAGACGCTGCTAGTTGGTGGTTCCCTAGACCAGATGGCGGAGGGGTTGTCTGCTCTTGATGGAGTAACATTGGTTCTGAAGGAGTCGGGTGCACAACTTGGAGGTCCTCCTGGATCCTTTGCTGTCGCTTGAGGCTGAGGCAGCCTTGATGGCACAGAACGTCTTCTGTCAGCTTTGACTGATGGCCCAGCTGTACCCTTATCCGGACAGGGACAGCCTAACTTCTGTTGTCTATACTGTGGTAACTTCTAGGTTAGATAACTGCAATGCCTTTTAAGTAGGGCTGCTTCTGCAGATGGTTCAGAAACCAGCTGGTGCAGAATTCAGTTGCTCACCGGGCCAGACGGTTTCAGCATCTAATGCCAATCCTGGCCCAAATGCACTGGCTGCCATTTAGTTTCCTGGTCCAATTCAAAGTGCTGGTTTTGATCTATAAATCCCTAAGCAGCTCAGGACCATAACACCTCAAGGCCTGCCTCTCCCCATATGAACCGACCTGGACCCTGCAACCATCCTCTGAGGCCCTTCTTTGTGTGCCTTCCCTACAAGAGGTCTGGAGGGTGGCAACACAAGAACAGGCCTTTTCTGCAGTGGCCCCTCATTTGTAGAAATCTCCCTGAGGAGGCTCATCTGGCGCCTTCATTACATGTATTTAGGTGCCAGGTAAAAACGTTTCTCTATGACCAGGTGTTTGGCTAATTAACATTCTATGGTTCTTAAAAATGTGTTTGTGGGAGAGAGGAGTTGTGGTTTGTTTCTGTTTTATGATGTATTTTTGTGTTGATAAACCTGTGATCTTCAGATGAAGGGTGCTATACAAAATATACTATTACTATTTATGGTACTGCTGCCAATGTAATACAGTACATGCCCTGGGAACTTATGGTGAAGGACAGGTAATTAACAATAATAATTTGCCAGTCATGTGGCTGTTAATAGCACAGGAACCCTATCAAAAAAGAGAGTGGAAATCCTAGCTGGAAGCCACTAACTAGGCTGCCTGCCCAAATTATTTATTTATTAGTTTTATATACCTTACCTTTGCCTAAGGTATATTACCGTGGACACGGATTCCCCACTGAAATGAACTGACTGGTGCATCTGGCCTGGGTGGGCTCCTGTCCTCCCTCTCCACCTTGGCATCCTTGCTCAAGAGGGGCTTGTTTTGTTCCTCCCAGCAGTAGTTTTGGGGGGTGGGCTCCTGTCCTCCCTCTCCACCTTGGCATCCTTGCTCAAGAGGGGCTTGTTTTGTTCCTCCCAGCAGTAGTTTTGGACATGCTTCATTCTGGATTGCTTGGGACAGAGTGCCGGCTGGCTTCTGGGTCTTGTACCAAGTAGCTGGGGGCAAGTGGGGGTGGGGCTCCTGCATGTTTAATAGGCAGCTACATCAGCGGAAATTCCCAACTACAATTTAGGTAGTTGTAAGTTGCCAACTTTTAAACGCTTGCTGAAAACTTATCTATTCCTCCAGGCTTAGGCAGGCAGATGAGACGTACACCCCCTCACAATGGTCTACTGATGTTTGTTTTTCATTTCTCTTTGCTTTTAATTTTTTTTGATTTTATTGTCTGGCTTTATGTTTTTATATTGTTGCAAACTGCTACGATATATTTTTAAGATACAGTTGTATATTATTTTTTATGATATTTTTTATTTTATGGTTATGGATATTGTTTATGTATTTTGTTGCGCAAATCACTTGCTATGGATCTTTCAGATCGTAAAGCGGTCTATAAATGGAAACAGCAGCAATAATAAGAGAGTAATGCCCCAGTGTATGGGGTGTTAGGCTTCCCTCTGGTGGGAGATGCATCATTCTCCTCCTGGGGTGGTTTGTCCACCAATGGTCCCCACTCTGCACTCAGCTCTCACCTGTAGCTCCTGGAAGCTGTCAATATGCAACAGCTGCCACAGCCCAGGAATGGCTTTGACTGGTTGGCTAAACCAGGCATGGGTAGCTGATGGGTCACAAACCCTCAGTGAATTAGGGACTTCTCTGCAAGCCTCAGCGCCTAGGGCTTGCCAATCAAAAGGTCGGCGGTTCGAATCCCTGCGGCGGGGTGCGCTCCCGTTGCTCGGTCCCAGCGCCTGCCAACCTAGCAGTTCGAAAGCACCCTCGGGTGCAAGTAGATAAATAGGGACCGCTTACTAGCGGGAAGGTAAACGGCGTTTCCGTGTGCAGCTCTGGCTCGCCAGAGCAGCGATGTCACGCTGGCCACGTGACCCGGAAGTGTCTCCGGACAGCGCTGGCCCCTGGCCTCTTGAGTGAGATGGGCGCACAACCCCAGAGTCTGTCAAGACTGGCCCGTACGGGCAGGGGTACCTTTACCTTTACCTTACCTGCATGCAAAGACGGACTCTGGTGGATTGAATGGATAGGACCAATAGTGGGTCCAAAGATGGGCGTAGCAAAAGGGGGGGCAACTGCCTCCCCCTAAATCAAATAAAAAAATAATAATACTTAACTAAGTGACCAATTGTGTCACAGATAGATTGGTTCTGTCCCCCCTAACATTGATCCAGCCCACCCTAATATGAATCGGCTACACCCAGGTCCAATGGTTAATAAGGTGGTTTCTGCACATGCTGTAGAGAAAAATGAGGGTTCGTCCACCTGGAAGGTGCCTTCTACGCCTCCTTTCAGCATCTCCTCCAAGCCAACCTGGTGCCAAATGTCTTGCTTTCCTTTCCTTTGGACCACATCAGTGAGACCCGAGTGTGAGTGTGTGTGTGTGTCTTGTTGTCTGGGCAGCCCAGGACCTCCGCATGTAGCCCAGCCTTGTTCCCCAAGGAGGTTGCTTTGGTGCCGCTAATATAGCCGTTTGCTTTGATTCCTGGAGGCGCAGTGCATTGTCTCGAGGCAGACGGGTGTCAAGAACAACAGTGCCCCTGAGCTATGACCAGTCTATGAAAGAACATAGGAAACTGCCTTAAGTCAGACCATTGGTTCCCCTCGTTCAGGGTGGTCTCTGCTGTGTGGCAGCAGCCTGCCAGAACTTCAGGCTGGGTTCTCTCCCAGCCTTTGCTGGAGATGCCAGGGAGGGGTGGATCCTGGGGCCGTCTGCACGCAAAGAATCAGGAGTAGCTGATGTTCGTTGAGACTGGTGGGGCAGAAGGTGGCAAGCTTAAATAGTAGGCAGCACCTGAGCCAATGGCAGGCACAGGCAATTCATGCTACCTTTGTCCACGGGGGGGCCTCCTTTTCCCTGCTGAGTTCTGCAAGGGCAGCGCTGAGGGTGATGAGACAGCAGCCGACAGGGAATGCCAGTGCCACCCCCCAAAAAAAAGACTAGCTGTAAGGAGGAAGGCAAGCAGGTGGGGGCTGCCACTGAGCGAGGGGCCCTTTGCTAGAGCAAAGCCAAGCCCATGCTATGCCTTTGACTGCCAGAAACCATCCGAAATCTGCCTCGGTAACTCCTACCATACTTTGCTGCTTTCCAAAGCTGGCCACATCTCGGAGCAGGGTTGCCCTTTAAAAGTTTGGCCTGGATTTGATGTCCTTTTTGGGGTGCAGGAACCCTTTCAGGATCCGGGGCTTTCAAAGCAAGCATGGCTATGTTTTTCTTTCTTTCCTTCCTTCCTTCCTTCCACCCTCCCACCCGCACCCTCCATCTGAGCTGAGCTGGCACAGCGACTAATGCGGCCATCTGCACTGTGCAAGGAGGGCTGGCACCGCAGCCAAGTCCAAAACCCTCCTTTTGTTCTCGGGGCCTGCTGCTGCGGTGCTGATAAGGCGCGCTCTGTGTTGGCCACTATGTCTTACTACGTCTTCGAGGCAGACGGCAAAGGATCAGGTAAAGGCACCCAAGGTTACCCAGTGGCTTGGCATCGGGGGGGGGAGCTTTGGGGGGACAGGGACGCTGGCTTAAACTCATCAGCAGCCTCTAGGGCAAGCTTAGGTGCGCTTCGGGGGAAGATGGCCCCAGGAGAAGGTGCGGGGGGGGGGGGGATGACATGCCAGTCCGGTTGGAGATCTTCAGGGCCTCCCTTCTCACCGTATTGCCTCCCCCACCCCGCATGTTTCCTGAACATTGCATGTTGCGCTCTGTTTTACAAAGGGAAGAGGCCCTAGCTCCTTATTGGTGAAGAGTACAGTGGTACCTCGAGTTACAGACGCTTCAGGTTACAGACTCTGCTAACCCAGAAATAGTACCTCGGGTTAAGAACTTTGCTTCAGGATGAGAACAGAAATCGTGCTGCGGCAGGAGGCCCCATTAACTAAAGTGGTACCTCAGGTTAAGAACAGTTTCAGGGTAAGAACGGACCTCCAGAACGAATTAAGTTATTAACCCAAGGTACCATTGTATCTGCTTTGTATGCAGAAAGTCTGGGGTTCAATCCCCAGCCTCTTTCGGTGGGGAGATCTGCTGACCATCAGCATGGCTAAAACTGAGTTAGACAGACCGGTGGTTTGTTTTGGTCTTCATGTGTATAGCTGAACAACAGGCTGCCTATGTGGGCACACCTCTCCAACAAATGGCTGGTGTTCTCCATTTTGGCAGCACTCATTGGCAGTCATGGGGAAGGGCTAGCCTGGCCAGGTGAGGAGTTTTGCAGCGATAGATCAGGGGATAGCGAAGCAGCACCCAGTCTGGGACACAGATGCCAAGGCTACAAATAACATTTTATTTATTCCCATCCACTTCCCTTTCCCCTTCTGCTCCTACAAGAGACCACCATTTCTGACAAAGGCCTATTAACCTTGCCACATCAGTTAAATAAATAAACGGTTATTTTTATACCACATATAGACTTTAGGTGAGCTGTTCACTTGTTGGACGGTCTCTCCATCTGCAATATGGGGAGAATAATGGTGACCTACTTTACAGGGTTCCTGTTAGGATGTCCAAGATAATCTATGTGAAGAACTCTGAGTGCTTGGGAAAAGCTTTCAGCAAATGTCAATGTGTTACGATTGCCATGGTGTCTCGTGCTTCTACTGATCAGGACAATATGGTGTTTATTTTTACCACTGCATTAGCATAGCTGGCAACTATTAGCGGAATGAGGAAGACAGGTACTGACCTTTCCAAACCAGAATGTTTAACCTGCTAGCTTTGTATCTTACTCAACATTTGGTAATCATTCTCACTTTGTATGTTTTCTTTTTCCAAAGCTGGGAACGTCCACTCTCCCTCCACCAGCATGGCAGGCTCAGGGCAATACAGACAGCTTATAAATGACTACGGACCCCCATCTCTAGGTTACACACAAGGAGTGCAGGTAAAAACTTCCAACATTCTGGGCTGCCAGCAGTGTGTCTCTTATGCCATTTATTCATTCATTTATGAACGAGTTCCCTTGAAACATCCCCAAGGGTTTGACAATAAAAAACATATATAAGGACAATTACAAATCCGACAGAAACAGACTGGGATAAGAACCTCATTTGAAAAGACTTGTTGGAAAAAAGGGAAGTTGTCTATATTATTAATTTATATACGTACACCACATACAGTTCCAAATTAGTAGTTTGCAAAATATGAAAACAGAGTGACAGAAAAGTTAGAATATAAATGTCCCCAATTAAAACAGTGCAGCAGTTAAAATCTGGAGATGGGCTGAGAAATCGAGGAAATGCCTGTGTAAGTCAACAAACTGGTCGTGATGTCATTTAATGGATTAAATTTAAGTGGATGGATTAAAATAAATATTACAGTTTCCAAACAGAAGTGATATTGACCAAATTCAGCACTGAGTGATTATGTGATTCAGGTACATGGCGTTTTTGCTGTGGGTGTGGCATTTAAGGGTTCATGTTTATTTGTTAACAAGCTTCTGTTTTTCACAAGCGTTGACCTGCTCGCTTCAATGATGGCATTAATAAATATTGCAGCTTTCACGTTCAAGTTGCTTTAAAGGCGCAGTGCTCCCTATTTGGGGCTTCCCTCGGGCTTGATCCGGAAGCTGCAGCTAGTGCAGAATGCTTCAGCACGGCTGCTGTCACGAATGTCTGCATAGAACCCCTCTGCTCAGGGATCTGCATTAGTTGCCAATTTCCCAGCAGCTACCCAGACAAGCTCAGTGTGTTGTTATTAACATATTAAGCCCTCAACAACCTGGGAACCAGTTTACTTGCAGGGTCGCCTTACCCCTTACATGCCCACTCAACTGTTGTGATATGTGGAACTGGAACACCTGTAAGAAATAGTTATCTTTGGGGGGAGGGGTTACACATTGTAACTCCCAGCCTGTCAACACCAGACAGACGTCTGATTGAAACATTTTTGTTTAGGCAAGCCTATGCAGATGGCTGTGGGCAGGATTCCTGTATTGCAGGGCGTTGGACTAGATGGCATTTGGGGTCCCTTCCCACTCTAATATTCTATGTGAAATGTTGATGTCTTTCTTCGTTTTAGCTACTATTGATTTTAATGATCTTTTAAATATTTTAAAGGACCCGTTTTTAACTGTTTTTATTGATAATGTTAATATTTGATAATTTTGTAAGCTGCTTAATAGGATTTCTTACAATCAAGCAATATATGTTTTTTCAAGTACAGTAAATAAATAAAATAATGAGGGGAAAACCCTCCCATCCCAATATAGCCTGCACTAAACAGCCACTTTTAGACTGCAATTCTATGCATGCTTTAGGTGGCGCTGTGGGTTAAAGCCTCAGCGCCTAGGACTTGCCGATCGCATGGTCGGCGGTTCGAATCCCCGTGGCGGGGTGCGCTCCAGTCGTTCAGTCCCAGCGCCTGCCAACCTAGCAGTTCGAAAGCACCCCCGGGTGCAAGTAGATAAATAGGGGCCGCTTACTAGCGGGAAGGTAAACGGCGTTTCCGTGTGCGGCTCTGGCTCGCCAGAGCAGCGATGTCACGCTGGCCACGTGACCCGGAAGTGTCTCCGGACAGCGCTGGCCCCTGGCCTCTTAAGTGAGATGGGCGCACAACCCCAGAGTCTGTCAAGACTGGCCCGTACGGGCAGGGGTACCTTTACCTTTTTCCCAAGAGTAATCCCCACTAATCAGAGCATGTGTAGGATTGCACTGTCACCCTGCAATTAATGAACTGATTGATTTGAGCTTTATTGTGGTGTGTTGGTTCTTGTGATTTGCTCTGCTCTAATTCAGACCCCATCTCTTTCTGCTGCCAGGGAACAAGTAGCAGTCAAGTACCACAGAGCAAGTATGCAGAACTTTTGGCCATCATAGAAGAATTAGGAAAAGAAATCAGGCCTACATATGCTGGAAGTAAAAGTGCCATGGAAAGGTTAAAACGAGGTAATGAAGCTAATATTGAGAGAAATATTTTAGGCCGTATCATTTACACTAAATCACTTGACTTAAGGACCTAGTCCACAAGACTATGAGGAAAAGGTCAAAAACACAGTATCTGATAAAGGTTTATTAATAAGAGTGGTCCAGGTTGGGCTTCTAGTGGCCCAGGAGCTCCCACTTTAAGCCAGCGTAGAAACGAAAACGCCACCTAGTCCCACCCAAAGAGAAGGCCACCCACTTCTAACCTGTGCAGTTCATACCAAGAGCATATGAAGTACCGTATTTTTCGCCCTATAGGACGCACCGGCCCATAGGACGCACCTAGTTTTCAGGGGGGGAAATCAAGTAAAAAAATATGATTTCCCCCCCGCAGTTCTGGGAGCAGTGGACAGGCTGCACGCAGCCTGTGCGCTACTCCAAGACCTTCTCCCTGCTTTTGTGGGAAGTGGCGGAATTCCCCCACCTCCCGCAAAAGCCCACAGGAGCCCAGCGTGACTCCTGCAGGCTTTTCGACCAGGAGGGAGAAGGGACTGAAACGGCCAGTCAGTCCCTTCTCCCTCCTCTAGGAAAAGCCCCCAAGAGCGGTGCGCTCTTTTAAAGGGTGTGCGGCTCCTGCAGGCTTTTCTAGGAGGTGGGGGAATTCCCCCCCCCCGTAGAAAAGCCAGCAGAAGCCGCGGAGCCCCTTTAAAGAGTGCACGGCTTTTGCCTGCTTTTGCGGGAGGTGGGGGCATTCCCCTACCTCCTAGAAAAGCCTGCAGGAGGCATGGAGAGTAGCGGGAAGGCGTCGTGCGCCTTCCTGCTGCCCCCCATCCTCTGCGGCTGGCGATGGGGGAAGCGCTGCTTTCCCCACCGTCAGCCTCAAAGCCAGGTTGGAGAGTAGCGGGAAGGCGTCGCGCGCCTTTCTGCTGCCCCCCATCCTCTGGGGCGGCAATGGGGGAAGCGCTGCTTTCCCCACCGCCAGCCTCAAAGAGCAGACTCTCCTGGCTTCAGGGAAGCAACGCGAAGCCTCCGGAGCGCAGGCTTCAGAGGCTTCGCGTTGCTATTGCTGAAGCCAAGGAGCCTGCATTCGCCCGATAAGACGCACACACATTTCCCCTTCATTTTTGGAGGGGAAAAAGTGCGTCTTATAGGGCGAAAAATACGGTAATAGATGACTTTTAACGTATAGGCGCTGTGGGTTAAACCACAGAGCCTCGGACTTGCCAATCAGAAGGTTGGCAGTTCGAATCCCAACAACGGGGTGAGCTCCTGTTGCTCAGTCCCTTCTCCTGCCCACCTAGCAGTTCGAAAGCACATCAAACTGCAAGTAGATAAATAGGTACTGCTCTGGTGGGAAGGTAAACGGCTTTTCCGTGCGCTGCTCTGGTTTGCCCGAAGCGGCTTAGTCATGCTGGCCACATGACCCGGAAGCTGTTTGCTGGCTCCCTCAGTTAATAAAGTGAGATGAGTGCCGCAACTCCAGAGACAGCCACGACTAACAGTCAGGGGTCCCTTTACCATGACTGAAGACTGACTGTTCTGATACCTGGCAACTCCTCCCAGCCCCAGTCAGCATAGCCAATGATCAGGGCTAATGAGAGTTGCAGTTCAGCAACATTTGGATGGCACCATCTTGGATACACCTGGATTAATGGGTTGCTATGCGCCTGTTGCCCTGGCCACCTAGAAACATGCTTTGCCCCTCTCCAAAAGTATTTAAAGATAATACTTTCTTCCTTACAAAAAATGCTGCAATGGTCACTGAACCGCTTCAGAAAAAGGGGGAAATATATAACTCAAAGGCATGCTACACCAAGGAAGTTCTCCGGCAAATGTCCCAGTGAAATGAAAAAAACAGCTATTCCTTCATATGAAGCTGGCAAAAAGTCAGTGCCTCCCAAACTGTATATAGTTCTTAAACCGAGGCGCACTTTCCTTAATGAGGCCTCCTGCCGCCGGTGCCCTTCCACCGTTTGGATTCTGTTCTTAGACCAAGGTAAAGTTCGCAAAGCGGGACACTTCTTCCAGTTTCGCAGAGTTCGTAAACCGAATTGTTCGTAAACAGGAGTGTTCTTAAACTGAGGTACCACTGTATTGCTTTTGTAAAAGTAAACACAAGCAGACTTTATGTTACTTATTTTGCAGGCATCATTCACGCCAGAGGACTAGTCCGAGAGTGTTTGGCAGAGACTGAGCGCAATGCAAGATCCTAGCATCTCTTCCCGTGGCTGCAAGATTTTTCCACCTCTTATGAAAAAGGGACACCAGTTCCTTTGGAGACTACAGAAGGCATTCAGAGAGATCCCTTAATTTGACTCTACCACTCCCCCCCCCACTGCCATTTCCAAGAATGTGGGCCGCAATCCAAAGTAGCACTTGGGAGGCAACCAAGGGCTTCTGTGCCCAGTGGAAAGTTTGAATCCCCCCAACTAATACATCCACCCTGTGCCATACTTCAATCGGCTTTTGAAATGCCGCTTGGTTTCAAAAGCAGCTCACCATCCAGCATGGGGGGCATTGGTTTGAGAAAGTCCAAAGGTCCCCTTAGGTGGATAAAACATGTGCTGTCTTTTTTTCTTCTGGATCCTGGCCATAGTCAAGAAGATTATCCTTCCTCTTATTTAAAGTGGAGTTTGCAGTATATCATTTGAAGCATTCCCTGAATTAGCTGATTTTTTTTATTTAAAAACAACTGCATTCCTCTCACTTAATTCTCTGTTCTGCCTCAGGTTGCTCCTTCAACTAACAGTGTTCCCCATATCCAGTGGTTTTCAAACTGCATTCTAGGAAAGGTCTATGGCTCCTTAGCTTTCTAGGGACTTCTCAGTAACAATATCAGTAATGTTGGACACGCTCCCCTGAAAAGGGAGCTCCTCTGCTGCCGCCAGTATTCCTGTGTAATGTAAAAGGAGCACTGGTTATGTTCTAGGTTGCAAGGTATGGTTATGTGGGGCATTGGCAAAGCTAAGCAGCTCCAGACATCACACCCCATGGATTGGGTGTACGCACCCCAGAGTCCTCTGCAGTGCAGCAGACTTCCTATGGCAAACAATCAGCCTTTGCAGAACAGCAGAGGAGTAAAGGGCTCCTTGAAAGCAAAATTTGAAAACAGCTGCCTTAATCCTCAAGCATTCATTTGGCTTCACCACTAAACCATTTCTTACCAGACTCCTTTAATTTTGAGTACAGATATTGTTTTTTGTTTCACCAGCTGACAGCCTAATTTCTAATTTGGTGCACGCACCATAAATTTTGTTCAAAAATTATCCCCCCGCCCCACCATTTTGCATGATTGTTAGTGTTTCCATTAAAAGTGCATGAGTTCTACAAAAAGACTATTCTAACCTGTCACAGGCCCCAAAAGCAACTCTATTCCCCCAGATTTAAATTGTAACTTTGCCAAAAAAAAAAAAAATCCAAATAAGTGACTAAAACTGTTATTTGCATCTTTGTATGTATTTATTACTTGACGTAATAAAGCTTATTTTCATTAACAATTTGGTACTGTTAAGCAGCAGAGGCCCAATTACTCAAAAGCATTAAAGCATAGAATTATTGGAACATCTGAGAGATCCCTCAGGAAATCCAGCATAGGAACTTGGTGATGTGGAAGCATAAAGGATAAAAATAAGGTAAGCAAGCATGATGGGGGAATTACCCCTTACACCATTCTGAACATGCAATATCCAGTGACATCACACAGACCCATTGAGCTCAGTGAACTTCATTGGTCTATAAAAGAGCTTTCCAAACTGTGTCACAACACGTTAGTGTGTTGGCTGCAAAGTGTAGGTGTGTTGCACGAATGCTCTAATAAGGGGGTTAGTTTGGCTGTCAGTTTGCTAGTAAAACTGAATTACCCTGTTGCGAAATATGCATGTCTAAAAAGTTTGTCACCAACATGCGAAGATTGAAAAGCTCTGGTCTATGACATAGTTGGTGGTCAGCCGGTACTACTCATGGGTTCCCGTTTCCCTCCAAATCCACTTTCCAGCATTGTCAACGGTTGCTTTAAAGAGATGGAGGCTTCTGCTGGTGGGTGTTCAACCTTCCTGACTGACGACCTCTACCTCACCAGAGTGTATGCAACCACCCAAAAACTCTTGAGGAATGCTGGAAGAAGTGGCAGAAGCCACCTTGACACCTTCACTTGAGCTGAGAAGCCTTAGCAGAACTGGCTTTCATTATACATTATATAGAGCAGGGGTGGAAAATTTGGGACACTCCAGCTATCAGACTACAGTTCCCTTCACCCTTTTCCATTGGACCTTGATGAACAGGGCTGATTGGAGCCCAACAAAATATGGAGGGCCACATCCTTGCCTTAGAGGGTTCCACTGGTCCCATAAAGTGCCACCACCATTTGCCAGGAAAGGGAGTTGCTGCTCTGTTCTCTGCTGTGTTTAGGCCATCGGTTAGCCAGAGTGAGCTTCAAGTTCAGCAGCAGGTGACAAAAAGGGACCACTGTTCTAGCATGTCCCTATAATGAAGTATCATTCCACCTTGGTTGAAAGCAACTTTCAGCTTGAGGTTTTTGGTTTGTTTGTTTCAGCATCCATACTTGCTTGTTCACTTGTCTCTGCCACAGATAGGACCCACTGGACATCCACTCCAGCACTGTTGAGGCAAAGCAGAACATTTATGGAGGGAACATATGGCCTTCCAGATGTTGTCAGACTCCCAACCCTCTTCAGCCTCTTTCAGCAAGGCCAATGATTGGGGTTGATGGGGAAAGAAGTCCAAAAGCCACTAGAGCACGACAGGTTCTCCATCCCTGCTGTAGTGCTTGAGATTAATGCCTCGCTGCTATATTCTGCAGGCGGCAAAGTAAGAGATCCAGCTAATCCTGGGCTAGGCCACTCTTTTTCAACCTTGGATTCTCAGCTGTTGTTGAACTACAACTTCCATCATCCCTGATCATTGGCTAAGATGGCTGGGGATGATGGGAAAACGGGGGCTCCCAACACACATACACCTGAGAACTCAAGGTTGAAGAACCCAGGGTTAGACACCACATACTTGGTGGCTTTGCCACTCCACTGCATCCCATGCTGTTCTAGTTTTATGGCTCTGCTTGGGTGTCGTGCAGTTCTCATTTTGCATGCCTTGTGCCGAATGCTGACACAATGCTGGGAACACGCCACACCCACTGCTTCATGGCTGCAGAGTAGAGTGGCCAACACACGCATGGCCTATTTTGGGTAATGACCTGATGACAGAGGCTAGGGCAGGGCTTGCAGCTAAGCGTTGCTTGTCCACAACCACAAAACCACTGATGTGTTATTACCGAAAGGCAACTGGGCACCAATTCCTGAAAGTGTGGACAGGAAGTCTCCCTACTCCTGCCTTAAAACAAGGGGCATCCATCTGGTTCCATCTGGAACATGTTTGAACATGTAACTTCTTAAGAGTGAGGCAAGGTTGGTTTGTAGGCTCAATTGCTGGTTACCGCAAAGGTAGAAAAGCTCTTTTCCATCTGAAATGATGGAATGATGAACATCTACAAACGTCACAGTGTACCATCACTTGCATTTCTGCCTCTGAACTGCAAGCAGTTTTTCTCACAATTCTAAAAAACCACAGCCAAGCAAGTGTCCCCCTCCCAGGCACACCAAATTGGATGAGGTTTATTTTAAACAAAACCCACAACTACCCAATCCTGTTTATTTGTCCTCTAATGCTTGCATTTCTTTCAAATGCCTTTTCCTTTCAAGATTTTCTTTCGCTCGCCTCTTCTTCTCTTGCTTTTTCTTCTGAAATTCCTGTTTCTCCTTAACGACGTCACTGGTTTCACCTTTGTAGAAAACATCCACTTTCTCCTGGAGGATCTCTCTAGCTTTTTTACGGTTCTGCTCCACTGATCTTGTCTGATGGCACTAGAAGGAGGGCGGGGAGAAAAAATAATTTGCTTAGGGGATTGGAGCCAGCCCCAACCTGAAAGTTAGAATGCTATTGCAGGCCTGGTGATACAGAACTACTTTGTCTGGGAAAGATAATTCTCAGAGAAGGAAGCAGATGAGAAGGCTAGAGAGGCACAAAAGGACTCTAGAAGCTTGAAAGAGTGATTTCACCCCATCTTGTAGCGCTGTGGTAGAAAGCAGGGTTTTGAACATTGCGATGTACCACCAGATCACAACGTTTGCCTGGTGATACATTGCAGTGTTGAAAACCTGACACTGCCCACCCCTACTCTACTGATGAAATGGCAGTTCAGTCTCCGCCTGTTGAAAGGTGCCTTTGTCATCTGTTTCCTACCTCACAGAATCATGATTTCAAGAACTACCTATAGACTCTTGGTGGATGCACCACATGCTGACAATTCCTTTGGATTAGACTCCCAAAACGGATTTTCTCATGAATCTGACTGGAGATAGCCAACATGGTGCTCACCAGATGTTTTGGATTACATTTCCCAGGATCGCTGCAACATCACTGTCAGGGAAGACTGCTTTGAGGTTATTTCTACAATCAAGTGATACACAAATTTTATGAAAATGGAATTATTGTCCAAAATGTATGAAGGGCACCATGTGAGTTATCCCTGCTCTACCCATTCTAGCTGCTATGACCTGGATGCTACACATGGGGCTTCTCAGGAATGTGAAGAACGCACACCTCAGCCTTATTAGCCCATATGCCTATCCAACAGTATATAGTTTTTCGTGGTATGAAAGCTTCCTGGCTGATCACCTGAGCACGACTCTCACTCCAGTGGACAAGCTTTTTACAAACCTCTGTTGTACTAAACACTGTATTATGTGAAGCAGAAAACTAGTGAAACTTGCCACAGAAGCAGACGTGGAGCAAAGTCAAGCAACTCACCTTGACTACAATTCCTGAAGGAAGATGTTTCAGGACCACACAGTTACTGGTTTTATTGGTTGCTTGGCCTCCGGGTCCAGAGCCACGGACAAACTGCTCTTCTAGGTCAGCCTCGTCTAGAGGAAGGAGGTCTCTGAAGCTCTTTTTTCCCACTTCAAGGAGCAATGGTCTGGGCCACCAAGGCATTAAAAAACGTGACTTCCACCAAAGCCTTGATGCCAAAGGGAAACCACTTAGTCCATTCAATGTGTTTGTCAAGAGCGGTAAACTTGAGGGAGGCATAGAAAACTCTGGAGATGAGGACTCCTAATTTAAACAATAGGAGAGAAGCCAAGAAAATACTCATAAGTAACTGTCAATATATCTGGCCCTAACATTCAGTGGAACATAGGAAGAAGAATTATACTGAGTGAGACCATTGGTCTATCTAGCTCAGTACTGTCTTCACTGACTGGCAGAGGCTCTCCATGATTTCAGGCAGGGTTCTTGCCCAGCCCTATCTGAAGCTGCCAGGGATTGACCCTGTGACCATGAAGGCACAAAGCAGTTGCTTACTATTCAGCCACAGCCTTTTGTACACATGCACTTTATGGTGCTGTGCTTTTGGTGGTGGAGGATGGGACCCATTTTTTTTTAATTTTTCTCAGACTACACCACTGCAGTGTGGAATGCAAGCTGTCTGTTTTCATTGACTCTGCTGACTTCACATTACATTCCAGGGTAGCAGGAGAGGACTTAACTGTCAAAAGAAATGATATCCTGTCTGATGATTTAATCCCACCCATGACACCACACAACACCAACATCTCATATGATGCGGGTAGGGCTGTGATATAGTTGCTATCCTCCCTTTGAGCCTTCTCCACCCCTGAAGTCTCTCCCCCTCCCAGTCCCCAAACTGAAATACCATCTTGTTACTAAACAGTACAGGGTGCTTTTCCAACTTCTGGCTGAAGTTAATCTTTTCCTGGAAAAAAAAGAGAGGAGTAAAAAAACTGGCCACGGTCTTTTTCTGTTACTCAGACAAGTGGCAATTAACCTTTCCAGCTTGATGTCTCTTTTTCTGAGAACAAAGCCACTCTATGATTAAGGGAGCAAGACTAACAGCCTGATTCTAACACCTGCCACATCTGAACACTCACTTGGCCACTGTGCCAGCACACAAATCGTGGAATGTGGCCTTGGAAGTATTTATCCACAGGTACTCCAATCTTCACCATGATCAAATTGAAAAGGCTTCGGGGTCAAGATAATGCTGCTACACACACATTATTAGGAACCTTTTGCTTTATTTGAGCGATTTATCCAACCATCTGTTTTATGTATATTGGACCAATTGTAAATCATTTATTTGCTTAAATTAAAAACACAAACTGAAAGGACTTCCATTTCTGTAGAGGAAGACCAAACAGGTTTCTGCTCACAGTACCCCTTAGCAATTGCTAATCCAAAGGGTACAGAAAAACCAAATATTTTCAATGAGCCAAAATGCTCACTTGGTGGCACCAGAAACCAAGAGATAGGGGAGGAAGTAAATGCTTCCTTGCAAAACCAGAATTGTAATTATTATAAAATGACAGGGCTATAGAAATCACCAATATCACTACTGATTTGTCTGGACAAATTCCAAGCAATAGTCAGAAGTGGAAAACACATCTTCACCCAGAAGAGCACTGATTATACAGATAAGTAGGAGGTCATGCTGCAGCTGCTGGTCACATGTTCCATGATGGCACTGCCCTGGAATGCTTAACCCTGAACTGGTCTGTGGGCAAACAGAGGCGCTTCATTTTGCTAAAATGATTCTAAATATATGCCTTTTGGGTTTCCAGCTTAAGTATGTCTGGATTTGGCAAAAGTAATAAAACAGTTTTCAAAGAAAGTGATCAAGCAACGGGAATAAAGCAGCTCTTTGCTCTTCCTTAGGACTGCCAGGCTGCAACTTGGTCTACGAAGTAACTTTATTTTCCCTGACAATGCAGTGAAAACAGATTCAACCCTTTTTCTTCCACCAAATCCTTCCCCTATCCCAACCTTTGCTAGCACAGTACCTTTCACAGGGGATGCTGGAGAATTCTGACCAAAAAGAAATGGAAACAGGAATTGCCAATTATATGCCCCATCCAGCACACAAATCAATCCAGCGAATATTATTCACTGTTGTTGCTGTTGCTTTCACTCCACAAACAATATGCAACTGATTACTCCCCTTTCCATTTGCATGGATATGTCACTTACATCATCAGTTACTTAAGTTATGTAATTTTGCTACAGTGGACAGCAAGATGAATAATGTGGGTTTTGGTGGAAGACAAGCTGCAGTGCAACAGAAACAGCGCTGCTTGCAATGAATAAAGGGTGAAATAGAAAACAATGCCTTACAGCTCTACTATCCAGATTTCTTGGACTACAACTCCCATTAGACTGAGCCAGGTGATGGTGATTGTAATCTGTAACATCTGAAAAGCACTATGATGGCAAAGGCTACCTAGACAAGTTGAATACTGCAGGAGGGGAGTCTTCTTGTGCTTAGGTCCTGCATGTGGGTTTGTCACTGTGAGAAGATGCTGGATTAGATGGGGCACTGGCCTGATCCAACAGGCTCCTCTTATGTTCTTATTCTGTTGTCCAGTCCCTCCCATGTCTACTGTAATAAATAATGTGACAGGCAGGTGAGGGAGTACATAACAAGAACTGAAAGGAGAGAGGACAGGAGATCATATTGCTTTTTCATCTCTCAGTGCATTTGGAAATTTAAATACATAGTGCAGGTTTCTTCCTCCTCTTACCACCCACAGTATTAAATTAATAGGGCAACTAATCCCAGTAACTTTAAACTGAATTTCAGGATACTGCCAAGAAATAAGTAGTGGGTGGAAGAAAGAAAAGCTTAGCCAAAAATGGAATATAGTTGATTCAGCTTTTTTAAAAAGCAGCAGCAGCCAAAATAGGTTACTGAAGTCAAACAATGGAATAATGAGATTTGATAAATAATGGTACTGAGTTTTTTAAATAAATATATACCATACCTTCTAGTTTAAGAAGGCAATTAAAAAACAAAAAACGTTAAAGTACACCTCCCTTCTAAGGTTTCACTGATGCCAGCATCTGTTAATGATATTCTGCTCTCTCCTGCCCCCAAGATACCAGCAGAGCATTTCCAATTTGAAGGCTCCATTCCAGAGCAACACCATCATAAAACAGAATGTGTCCACCAGCCACAAAACTCCAGCTTCTCTGTTCAAGAAATGCGGTCTTCCAGATGATGATGCATTTCTGATGCCAATTTAAACAATTAAAAATAAAATAAAAAATGAACAAAACATACCCCCTCAAGCATTTTGTTTGAAATGAAGTACGCTGCTTTGAAGACACGTTCCCCACTGCTCATCTTCCCATCCACCCACCCCATTTCACTCTGTGCTGAAGTCACAATCCACTGCTGGCCACATCAGTTGCCAGGGGAAAAGGCTGCATCAGGATTTCCTCTGTAGGACCTCCTAGGAAGACTGCAAGGCATTGCAACCAAATGCTAGATTAAACACAAGTTGGCCACCGTTCATCATGGCAAGAGTGAGTAGATGTTGCTATACTTTTGTGTCTGGGTTTTCAAAACGAGGTAAGGCTCTGCAAACAGCTAGGCAGCTGCCAGGGGAAAATACAAACTTGTCTGCTGACCCTTCCAGCCTAATGCTGCTCTAGTAGCCCAATTGCTCCCAGTCTCCCTTGATGTCCTGGTGACATGGTTTCCATGGTGCAATTTTAAGGGTTTGGTTTCTAAGTCAAAAGGAACAGGCATCCTGCCTGTCATGTTCCTGCCCCTGTTTTATAAGTGGAAGACTCCAGGCTACATGCTGTAGGTGCAACAAGAAGACTCCTGGGCTCAATTCTTGGCTCTGGACGTGCTTGGGCAGCAAGACTCTGGGTTGCAATTCCAGCTCCACATCTGAGGTGAAGATGCAGCAGAACTTCTATATTCCATCCCTGACACACAAGAGACAGGGTGGGACTCCTGTTTTTGTGGGCTGGGACAGGTAGTCAGTACTCCTGGGGCTTAAAGGTGATTGCAGGGGAAGAGGATTCATTGACTTTGTAGTTTTTGCGGGGAGAATAGAAAAGCTCTTTGTTTTGGAGGTGAGGGTGGGAAGGGGGAGAAAGAATGCTGAGTCCTGCCTTTTCAAATGATGCAGTGTGGAGGAAAGGCTCCTGGGTCTCTCCTGGTTGTGGATGGTGCTGGGCACAGAAAGCGAGGGGTCTTTTTTTTTTTTGGAGGGGTGAGAAGTTTGAGAGCCAGGTGGTGCAGTGGTTAGAGCAGACTTTCTCAATCTCTGGTCCCCAGACGTGGTTGGACTACAACTCCCATCATTCCTGACTGCTGGCCCTTCTCATTAGGGATGATGGGAATTGAAGTCCAACAACATCTGGGGACCCAAGATCGAGGAAGTCTGGGTTGGTGTGTCAGACGAGGACCTCACAGACCCAACTTCAAATCCCCCCCCCCCCAAGCATGAAGCTCCCTGAATGATCTTGGGCCAGTCGCTGACCTACCTCACAGGCTTGTGGTGGTGATTAAAGGAAGGCGGGAAGAATCATGTGCTCGTCACGTTGAGCTCCATGAACAAAAGGGTGGGCTATAAATGCAAAAAATACACGACTAAGGTTGGGGCTCCTGGGTCCTCCTTGGTGAAGGGCTACTAGATTCCGGTTTTGTAGGGGGGGAGGTTTGGGGGCGGGGGCGCAGGACTCCTGGGTTTCTTCAGCAACTGAGCGAAAGGCCTCTCAATCGATGGCCGAGGTGGGGACCGGGAACCCCGCACGCTGCACCTCCACCTAGGCCGGAGGAAAAGCAGAAAACCGCTGTGCTGACGCCTCTTACCTACTGCGGTTCGGGTCAGCTCGCCTGAGGGAAGAAGGCCCCAGCCTGTGTGCGCATGCGCCGCCTATTTACTTCGCTGAGCCGAGGGAGAGAAAGAGAGAGCGCCCCCGCCCGCCACTCCATGAAGGTTCCACTCCAACAGGGGCGGAGGAAAGCCAATCACAGAGCACGACCCGTTACGCGACGAGCCTTTCTCCTTGCCACCGCCCAATGGCCGCGAAGCTCCTAATCCACGCCCCTCCGCTCCCGCCCCCGTTGTTAGGTAGCCAATCGAATCCCGCGTCCCACCCCGGCGCGCGGCTCAGAGCAGCCAATAACCGCCCGGGTGAAGCCGCTTCGCGAGCCTCTTGCGTCTGCTTTGAAAAAGCTTCGAATCTCAACCGCCAACCCTGAGGGGAGGGGGCTCGAGGGGAAAGAGCCCGCCGCCGTCGCCCTCGCCGTTGTTTACAGCCTGACGTCTCTCTGAGGTGGGGGAAGGAAAAAACGCGGGAGCCGCTGTTTTTCTCCCCGCCCCCCCCCCACTAGGCCAGCGATTCGAAATGCAGGTAAGCGACCGGATGTTTCTGGAATGTGACGGCTGTTGGCCTTTTGACGAGGGTGGGTTTGGCCAGGGCCTTCGGACGAGCCCTCGGGCTGCAGAGCGGCGCTCCCGTTAGCCAATCAACGCTTGGCCTCGCTCGTCAACATTCCGGAGCCAGCCAATCAGGACGCAGGAAGGTTGGGCTGCAGAATTGGGAGACAACATCTTCGCGAAGAGGGTCTCGCGGAAGCCTCGGAGCGAGGGGGGCGCGCGTGTAATAGGAAGAGCGAGGCGGCCCGGGTTCGAGTCCTCTCTCCCCTCAGCCTCCGACTCTCGCTGGGTGAATTCGAGCCGGCTGCTGCCTCAGCACTGCCTGCCTCGCCGGGTTCTTGAGAGGAGGGTCAAAGGGAAAATAAACAACTTGACGGGGAAAGGGGGCGGGATTCCACTCCTGAGCTCTTTGATGAGAGGATATGTGAGTTTAATAATAATAATACTAATAATAATATACTATAGTGTAGATGGAGAGGAAGGTTGTTTTTTAAGTGCTTCTATTGTTTTTGTTTTCATGCTTTCTAGTTCTTTCTTTATCTTATATAAGATCATCCCTTATATGCTATATTGTAACGATCATTTATTCTTCTGTTTGTCCCTGCTTCCCTTTCCCACTGCCTTCCCCCTTTTGCTTCTGATATCTATTTTTATATGATAAGCCCTTTTGGGGTAGGAAATAGTGATGACTGTTCTTTATACGGTGCCCTGTATGTGGATGGCGGTATATACATACTAAATACAAGTTACTTGAATTAGAGCCATTAGAGGGAAAAGGGCAAGATAAGATGGAAGCAGCAGTAATTATAAAATGCCTCAAACGTGACATGCTGTGATAGTTAAAAACAATGAACTTGGTGAGTAGGGACATGCGTTCTTTAAAAAAATGGATTTAAAGACAGAAGGGGGGAAGCGGAAGCAAAAAAACCCACTTCGTCGTTAAAAATGCATGTATTGAAGGATCAGTAGGGTCTGAAATGAACTGGATCAATAAATACGATAAGAATAAAAAAAAATTATTGAAGGAAAGTACTGATACTGCAGGAATGTTAAAAGAGCATGTTTAATAATACTTCAACTGCTTTAGATTTTTCAGAGCACTTCCTGTAGACTGTATGCAATAGGAGTGGGGAACTTGGGGGGGCCTAAAATATTTTTATTGAACTTTAGATTTTATCAGCCCCAGCCAGCATAGCCAGTGGTCAGGGATGATGAGACTTGCAGTTTAACATATAGAGGCCAGTCCACTGCTTTTTTTCCTGGAGGTAAATTGTACGCAGTACCAGCACCCCTTTTTTCCTAGAAGAAAAGTACTGGGAGCCGCAACTACCTTATAAGGAAGACCAATACTTTTCTCTCCATATTGTAAATGGGAATCTGTGACCTAAGGCCATTTCTTTGTAATGACTGAGGGGAAGTTAGAACAGGGACCTTTCTTCCATTTGTGCAGTTTCATGGTTGATTCAGAAGTTGGCTGCTCTGAATTCAATGGAATTTGCTCCCAAATCAGTATGAATTGGATTGCAGGCTCAATTTTTAACTGCTGTTATACACTCAAGCCACTTTTAGAAAATCGGCTCTGCTCATATGCATTCAACAGCTTTCTCACTGGTAGAAATTAAGCAGGTAAAGATTTTGCTGTTGGCATGATGGAAGGAAAACAACTTTGTCTAACTTCAGTCTGTTAAGTCTTTCCGTGTATCTTTTCCAGGTAAATAAGTGAAGGCAAAGCACCACTGTCCTCCCCCTCTTATGCCAGTGCTTACCACAAATTTATTTTATTATTTATTAATTACATTTCTATTCCATTTTTCTCCAAGGAGCTCAAGGCAACATACAAGGTTCCCCCACTCCATTTTATCCTTTCAACAACCCCGTGAGGTAAGTTAGGCTAAGAGAGTGACTAGCTCAAGGTCACCCAGCAAGCTTAATCACTAACTGGATATTTCAGTTCCAGTTACAGATAGGTGTTGGTCTGCCATAGTCAAAACAAAAAAAAATTCCTTCCAGTAGCACCTTAAAGACCAACTAAGTTAGTTCTTGGTATGAGCTTTCGTGTGCATGCACACTTCTTCAGATACACTGAGGTAGAGAAAATGTAGGGATGTGATCATTTCTTTGGCTGGTAACCTGGTTCCTTTGCCATAAGTGGTTATTTCTTATACTGAAGGGGTGTTTGTACCTGAATGATTTATCATTCTTCTCCCCTTCTTCATTGAGATAGGAAGCTTTTTATCCATTTCAATCACCCTGTTGTTTGCATTGCCTTTGATAAACAGTTGTATTATATATTACATTTCTAATCTTTGTTAGGACTTTTGAAACTTTTTGTGCAAGAGGCATAACTTGACCCTTATATTTATACAAGGGTTGCCAACCTTTTTGGACCAGTGCACATGCAGTGCACAACTTTTGAAAGAGTTCTCTTGGTGCCAGTCACAAAATGGCTGCTGATTAGGGGGTATGACAAAAACATAAAATCAGAGAGCACAGTAATAGTAAAGCTTTTTCCCCACTAGAGAAAGCTTAACCTGTTGAATTTCTGCCTACCATACAGCAAGGGGTGGCTCCATGTTTCAGGAAGCCCTTGGGCTCAGGATATGAGTGGGCCTTTTTCATTTTCTCAAACCACATCCCTCCTCCAATGTTGTCTAATGTTGCAACCCCATATTGTTAAAGTCAGTTGTTTAGGGCTTTCAAAATCAGTGCAAGTAACTTGAGGTGGGCCTAGGAGACATTTGGCAACCAGTTTACAATTTGCTTTTATAGTTTAATTTCTTGGCTAATCTTGTGTTCAACTATCATTGCATTGGTTTAGCTACATTTTTGAAGGGAAATGTTATGTTTGCAGTATGGTGAGAAACTGAGGATGTAGCACAAATAATTAATGCACACAGAATTGAGGAAGGGAAGAAGTAGGTCAGCCATTATGTGTTGGAAAATGGTTAATTCCTGCTTTCTTAATGTGGTGTCTTAATCTCTAAGGATTCTTCTTTGTTGGTGATGTGGCATTCATGTATTCAGCTACATTGGTAGATTGACGAAAATGACAGGGAATTTGGTTAGAATGCTGTGGATATCCATGATGGGTAGAATTGTTTTATTGTGCTTAGAAAATGTTAGTTTAAATAAATGATTTTCCCAGGAGATGTTGACTGGTCATGAGAATATAGCAGGTGTTGATGTGCATGTGGGGTAGTAGGAAGAATGGATGAGGCTCAAATCAAAATGGAGCAATTAACTGTTTTAGGGGACTTTTTAGAACTGTTTCTTAGCTTCATCTATGACATGGGAATATTCAGCTGAATTGCTGAAGTCACTCTTTTTGATGAAAATAATCAACTACTCAGTTTTGACTGACGTTTGTAGGAAAACGTGGAACAATTGCTTGGGTTCAGCCAAGTAACAGCTTGATTTCTGTAGCTTTGAAGATACTAGTTTCAAGCCTAGATTCTGAAAGCACCTTAATGAAGTTGGACTTCTAAATAGTTTCCATGATTTCGAACACTGAATGTTGATGTACCTTCTTTTCCTTCCTTCTTTTTGAAGTGGATGTGTCACGTATTTTTCTTTTTATTTTTGAAAGGATAACCACATGCTTTGCAAGCATGAGCTATGGAAAACCTGGACTTGGTGAAAATTGAGCAAGAGGCTGCTTCTGTAGACACCAATACCAGAGATGATCAGAACTCTGTTGCCTGTGATGTCAGTAATAACAGGTAAATGTGATAGGCTGATTTTTTTCAAATAGAGTAGAAAGGCACTCTAGCACAGACAGTCATTTCAGCAAAAAGTGCAACACTCAGTGCAACTTAATATATTTTTCTATGTATAAGATGATGTTTTGTTTAAAATATTAGTCAAAAATTGGGGGTCATCTTATACACAGATGATGAATGCACAGGAGTTTAAAAAAGCACCACTTACCTTCCTGTGGCTGCCGTGAAGAAGCTGCTGGAACAACCAGTCATTTCACTTAACCACTTCTGCCAACCAATGCATGCACCTCAGCTAACCATTACTGCCACTGCTGATGTTTAAATATACGGCAGTAAATATACCGGTCCTCAGTTGTGTAGGTAGGCGGGCGTGGGGGTGCCACTGGGCGTACCTGGGCCTCAGGGTGGAACTGTCTGTCCCGTGGGCTTGGCTTAACAACTTTGAATATTTTATTAAATGTCATAGTTCTGTTTGATGTTTAAAATATTGATTTCTTGATTTTGGGTTCAAAAAGTAGGGGTCGTCTTATGCATGGGGGCATATTTATACTCGAAAAAATACCGTATGTGTCAGTCATCAAGAAAAAAGTCTTTTGGTATGGAGGCTGATCTTGGAGGCAAGTTGCATATTTTTGTTAAAAGATCAGCAGTTTTCTATTTGAGTTCTTTAAGAACACTCAAGGGGATGCTATCCAGGCCTGGTAATTTGTCAATTCTTTTTTTTTTTTTTTTGAATTTTTTATTTATAAAATTTTCAACTTTAACAATAAAAGAAAAACATTCCATTTGAATTATACATCCAATTCT
Organism: Podarcis gaigeae; assembly: GCF_964106915.1. Classification (NCBI taxonomy): domain Eukaryota; kingdom Metazoa; phylum Chordata; class Lepidosauria; order Squamata; family Lacertidae; genus Podarcis; species Podarcis gaigeae. Next base: position 38,481,142 of record NC_139693.1, read on the forward strand.
AATCTTTCCACTTTCAGACTTCCTTCAACCTTTCTGGAAATTTTCATGTTTTCACAATTGTTCACATTTCTTGCATCTGTATTGTTTTGTTTTGTTTTTAACCAAATTAATTTGTCAATTCTTAAATTGGTCAGTAAGGCCTAGAACTCCCATCTCTTGTCACCATTATTTGTCTTAGAAGCCCTTTCCAAGGAGGTTAGTTTAGGTACAGAGATCTGCCCTATATTTTCTGCTGTGAAGAATTAGAGCGGTGTGTGAGGGAAAACTCAATGGGAAGAGATCTTCTTAAGTAGCTCTGTCTCATGAATTTCATTGGAATGTGTGTGTCCCTAGTTATGTCTGAACCACACTGGTCTCACTAAAGACTAGTTTGCTAATGAAGCCACACTATTGGATATTAATAGTAAGGTAATAATTGTACATTTTGAGTGCTATACACTCATTCGCATTGATCAGACAGTTATTTTCACTGTTTAACAACTTTCTTGTCAAGGTTGGGAAATTCTTTACCTCTTTGTAGGTGTTTCCTGTGGTCTGTTCTTTTTTGTTTTCAGCACAAAGCAGCTATGCTGCTAGCATAATACTATAGAGATGGCTTTGTCTGGCATTTGGCGTAATAAATAATTCACTTATATTTTCTTCAGCAGCAGCAGTCCCTTCTCAAGCCCAAATGGCATCTCCAGTTTCTCAGGGAAAACCATCCCTCCAGTAATACATTGTGATGCTGGTCCTCTGTCTTCCTTCATGCAAAACGCTCAACAGAATAGTGACTCAGAACTATTGAAAAACTGTGAGGTAGGTAACGTTTTTTCTCAGTGATCAAGAACATTTAAACATTAAAAGAAATCTTACAAAAGCATCGTGTTATGAAAAATTGTAAGAGTCTATACTGTGATTGTAGGGGGAAAGTATGTAACTCTATTAATTTGCTGTGAACACAATCTCCAGGACTGGTTTCAATCTCACATTGAAGCATAGTTTTGGAGAAAAAAAAAGTTTTAATGTGAACGCAAAGCATGCTAGTGCACACTGCTCAAAACCCCTGCCCCTGCCGTTGCACCCCCCGGAAATAAGCCAGACTCTAGCTTGTTGTGATGTCCAGTGCTTGAAGTTTTCCCCTCCAAACACACTCAAGGTCTGTTCTCTTTCCCCCCCTCTTTTTTTCTTTTTAAAAAATTTATTCATTTTTCTTTTTCATTCATTACACATCTTTTATTCATAACATTTACTATGCATTCCTCCCTCCCCTCCTAGGCTTCCCCCAACTTCCGCTTCTGGTTTGTTTCTCCTTTTACCCACTTTGCTGCCTCTTAAAAGAAAAGGCTACTAATAACATATTTATACAATAACATCAAACCTAAAAAAATAAAAATAACAATGAATACACCATATTATTTCTCTATCTTCTACACATTTTCTAATACTAGCAATGTGAATGTTTATTTAAATCCTGCCATCAAGTCTATAGACTTTCTTTGTTTCTTCACGTATAATATAAATGGTTCCTATTCTTTTTCAAAGTCACTGCTGTCTTTTTCTCTTAATCTGTTTGTCATTTTTGCCAGTTCTGCATAGTTCATCAACTTCTCTTGCCATTGTTCTTTAGTTGGTATTTCTCCAGTCTTCCAATTTTGTGCGATCAACATTCTCGCTGCTGTAGTGGCATACATAAATAAAGCCCTCTTTTCTTTTGGTATATCTTGGCCTAAAATACCTAATAGAAAGGCTTCTGGTTTTTTACAAAAGTTATTTCCAACATTTTCTTCAATTCATTATATATCATTTCCCAATAAGCTTTTACCTTTTTACAATCCCACCGCATATGATAAAATGTGCCTTCTGCTTCACATCATACATCATTTTCATATAATTCTCTCAGTAATATGCAATCTGTAAATTTCAAATTTACTTTCCACAATTTTATCCAGTCCTGTATCCTGTTATGGCCTATATCTTGCGCCCATTTAATCATTACCAATTTTACTTCTTCATTCTTTGTTTCCCATTCCAAAAGAATATTGTATGCCTTTTTCAATAATTTTGGGTTTTCTTCTATCACTTCCTTTTGGAATTTGGAAACCGAATATGAGAAGCCTTTTTATTATCCTCTTTAAAGATATCCTTTAATTGTCTATGATGTAGCCAGCTTTGTAGATGTTCTTTTATTTCATTATATTCTTTCAATTTTAAGTTTCCCTCTTGTTCAATCAGCAGCTCTCTCTATCTCTCAGCTGATAGAGAACTCAAGGTCTGTTCTCAACTTGTCGCTTCTACTGGTAGTTTACTTAGGGAGAAACAAACTGTTAGCCAAGGTTTGAACTTCTCAACAAGCCAGACTCTAACTTGTTTCCTGGCAGTGCAGAGAGGGAGGAATAGGTTGAGAATTTTTCAGCAGCATGCAATAGCATGCTGCATATTCACCATTAAACCATGGTTTGTTTTTAATTGGGGAACCTCCAGTCCACAGGTCCAATTAGGCTTGTAAGGCCATTTTGGCCAACCCAGTTAACCTACACATGATGACAGGTAAAGAAGTGGCTGGGTTGCAGACACCACTGATTGTCAGGGCTTCCATAGCAGTCCTAGACAGCACGAGAGATTTCATTGTCTGCCTCTCCTATGCTAGATGTAAGACAAAAATGGAAGAAAATGTGGTTTTCATCTTTTTTCTTTTAATTCATATTTAATAGATCAGGTGGCTGCGATTGTTCCAGCTGGTGGAGAAGCAATGCCAAGAACAAATAGTTGCCCAGCAAAAAGTGTTCTATCATCAGATCCATGTAAGTACCGTATTTTTCGCCCTATAGGACGCACTGTCCCATAAGGCGCACCTAGTTTTTTGGGGGGGAAATAAAGGGGAAAAAATTATTTCCCCCCCAGGCGTGGGGCTGGGGCGGGGGAGGCCCGAGCTTCCCTCGACCCCAGCCCCCAAACAGGCAGCTCTCTGCAAGCCGTGGGAGGCAAGCGCCGGCTCCCGCTGCTTGCGGAGAGGTCCACGAAGGCTGGATGCGCTGATCTCAGCACGCGCAGGCTTCTGCATGTAGGCGACTCTCCACAAGCAGCGGGAGCGCTCCCGCTGTTTGCGGAGAGGTCCGCGAAGCCTGGAGAGCAAGAGGGGTCGGTGCGCACCGACCCCTGTCGCTCTCCAGGCTTCAGCGAAAGCCTGCATTCGCCCCATAGGACGCACACACATTTCCCCTTCATTTTTGGAGGGGAAAAAGGGCGTCCTATAGGGCGAAAAATACGGTATTTTGGTTTGCTTGACTGTTTTAAATTGAAGCAGTTTCTCATTAGTGTGAGGTTGGTGTCATTACAGAGGCGAAGACAGCTGTTAGTGATGTGAATGCTCCTTCCTGTGCTTTCCTAGTACATAAGATGCATGACATGTCCTAAGCTGGCAGAGATGTGTGTGCATAGGTACAGATAAAAATGTTTATAATTGTAACAGCTTTGTGTACCAGCACATGCACTCCTGTCAGCCTAGGATACCATTTCATACACCTGTTGAAATTATCTCTCTCTTTGAAAGTTTTTATTTCAATATATTTGCTGGTATCTTGAAGTTAGCCTGATTATTGCATCGTAGAAAGCATTCTTGCTTTCTGGTGCATGGAGTTAGCAGTCAATTTTTTGCAATCATTTTTCTCTTCACTGTGGACCACAGTACTTTGTCTTCTGGACCATAATTGTGATCCCGTTTTAACTGCTTAACTGTACATAGTTTTAGGTGTTAGCAGGTTTGTATGTTTGTTTGTTTGTGTGTGCGCGCTCGTGCGTGTGCGCGGTAGAGAAGTGAATAACTCTTATTCATTTTTGGTGTACTATAAAGAGTTCTTGGTAGCATATCCTTGACTTTTTTAAAGAAGGAAAGTGATAATGTGCTTTTGAATTTGCAGTATTCTGAGAGACCAAATGCATGCTTTTGCCACCATGTGGTATATAAAAAGGAATATTTTGTCCTTTACCGTCCTGAATTAAATTTTCTCATCTTGCTATCCCATAATTGCAGGGCATCAGGAGTACAGATCTAGAATAGCTGAGTAGGATGAACTGAGTCTTTAACACAAGAATAAGAGTTCAACTAAATGCCTTTTGGAGAGGTCCTGTTCAAGAGCAGTGGTACGTCTCCAGCCTCAACTCTCTCATTAGCTATGTAGGGCCATATGGAGCTTAGCATGGTATAGTAGCCATTCTAATAATGACTACAAAAGTAGTTCAATTCCTAGGTACCAATTATTTAGACATAAGCTCTGCACTGAATTGAAGACATGTTTCAGCAAACTGTCTTGCTATCTGGGTGACCAGATGCTTGGGATATTTCTTTACTATAATATGTGAAAACTGTTACTTGGCATAAATAATATATTTTTCTCTTAAGTTCAAATTCTCCCTCATGCCTATTTCACAATAAAGTCAGCATATATGAGTCACTTTCCGTATGTGAAAACCGATATTTGATACATTTAATAGATGTTTCAGTACATTTTTAATATTTATACCCTTTTGGTTACTGTTTTTCCCTTCCATTTCCTGATGGTCCTCTGCACTAATAGTAACCAACAGCTCCTGAAACAAATAACAAAGAGGTATTGTTCTTTTTCATTCTTTTTCCGCCCTTCCTGTTTCCTTCCTCCTTCCTTTCTTTTTGTCTTGCATCTTTTTTCATCCATGTTGTTATTTCTTCTCTGTGTTAGGCGTCTACGATCATGTGTTGCTATGGAGAGGCCTGATTGCTCACTGAAGGGTGCTTGCCGGGGTTTGCTGGTTTTCAAAACTAACCCGGTGGAAGCGCCGCTGATGCACAAAGTTTGCCTCATCAACACTTGGCATTTCTTATGCAGATTCATTGAAGTTGTTGTGTGTAATTCTGAAAAGCGTTGGTCACACCCGAACACCATTTCTTAGGATGAGAGACTGGTTCTGTATTTTGAGTTTTCTGGAAGATAGAAATGTTCTCATTATTCATGGCCTTACGGAAACATGTTGGTTACATGTGGCAATCATGTTATATATTAGGCTGAAAACTTAATGGTTGTATTTGCATTTGGCTAATTCCCATGAAGATATGTTTTGTTTTTGCCAATGAGACCACAAAACCTCATATTAAAATTGAACATTTTTTTGCTAGGTCTGGTCCAGAAATGTTTTAAAAGATGAGCAGCTTCACGTCTTCTAAGCATTCTGTTTTGAAGAATAAATGCAACCATAACTATGCCTGTTGTGGAATATGCTTAATTAAAATTAATGGGTCTTCATTCCGAATTTAGAGACACAATTCACATATAGCAATCATTGGTCCTGAGCAAACCAGTGGTTTCATTAAACAAGTAATTCTAATTGGAGGCTTGTAGCTGCTATTTGTCTGCTTGGGGAGGTGGAGATAGCCGGGGGAAAGTGGTAGAGATTGGGAATAAGAATTGTGGATATTTTAAGTACTATACATGGATTTTGAGGCAGGCTAGCAGAAAAAGCAAATTAGGAGTGGTTAGTGGCATTGCGTCTCTCCAGAATTGCCCATGGATGTGCTATGAGTCTCACTGGAAAAGCTGGCTTCCATGGCTTTAAAACTTTACTAATTTTATTTATTAGGTCAACTTTGCAGGGTGAGTAACACTTATTTCTGGACATGAAGGTTTCCTTGTTTCATTTAAAGTTGTATGGGATGGACTCTCCCACTCTCCATTTGTTTCTTGTACTTACCTTTAATATAGTCTTAACCAAGCAACACTGAATGTGCACACGCATGTGTTTTAATGGCAAAAGTGGAACAACTCAGGGTGTTCATTTGTATCCCATAACACATTTCTGCATGTTACGTCTGTAGCTTGGTCTTGTGGAAGTTAAGGTTAAAATAACCCTTGTGTGCAATTTCCACAATGATTTCCAATTTTTATTTTAAATCACATATTTTTATTTGTAGCGCATACAGAATGAAATCAAACACTTGATGAAGCTGCAAAGCCAGAATGTGTGTTCGTGCAAGAAACAAACATCTCAGGTCAAATTTGTGAACAGTTCCTCTTCATTAGAAAGTCAAATGGGGTTGCAGTCTGAAACCTCTGAAGAAAATGAGCTCTTTACCAGTCATCTCAAAACCAGTGATCATGAGAGTCATCTGGAAGCCTCGGCCATGCCTCCGGAGTGCCTCACGAATAGTGTTTCAATAAGCAGTGGCTATGGCACATGTTCTGCCGCAGAACTGAGCCCTAGCAAATATCAAGACATTCAGGCGTGCATGGAAGACCTAGAGGAGATTACCAAAGGAAAGGAAGGTGCCTCACCAGTGCCGGAAAGTCTAGTTACAGCCAGTATTCAGAACACAAGAGAATATACACAAACAGGTGAACATTGTCCATCACTGAAAAAAGATGATAAAGGTTTTTCTGATGAATCTGAGCATAAGATCGGCGAAGGTCATTGTGGAAAAACAAACTGGTAAGTGGCCATTCTTGGAGTCATTAGGTTTATATTTAGAGTTGGTAAGGTTTTAGTATGTCTACTCTGCTTTTAACACAGGCAGTAGTGTTTGGAAAGGTAGTTTCACTACTTGCCTATATATGCCACTCAGCATGCAATTGAGTTTGCTTATGTTAAAATCTATGATACATCCCTCGCATTTGTGATACCTGATGAGAGTATCACTGATGTAATGAGGGTGTCTATATTTAAAAATCTTGCTTATTCCCAGGGAAATTTTCAGGCTTATTATTATTATTATTATTATTATTATTATTATTTTGTTAAGTAGGCAGAAATGTTCCTGGCACTTCATTTCCTGGTAGGTGTGTGGAATCTTGCTATTCTGCATTGAAAGTCTACGAGGAGAGAGGTGTTAAAATAACAGGAAGCTTCTTTTTGTTGAGTGAGACCACTGATCTACCTAGGTTAACAGCGTCTATTCTACACTGATTGGCAATGTGTCTCCAGGGTTTCAGACGTGTCTTTACCAGCCTTACCTGGAGGTGCCAAAGACTGAACCCAGGCCTTTCTGCAGGCAAAACATGTACTCTGCTACTGAGCTACCCATTTATTTTATTTCATAAAATTTATACACCACTTTATTACAAAAACCTCAAAATGGTTTACAAAAAGTTAAAACAATAAAATCAAGAAAAAATAAACAGTACATTAAAATTGTTGTAACGTGGGGTTTGTGATTTCAGCTCTCTTGACATAATATGCTGGAGACAGTTCTCTAGTAACACTTCTTTATTAAAGCAAACAAGACTGAGACTTGAGGAGGGGAGAGCTACATTTATAGGGACAGGGAACAAGCTAGAAAGGATACATTTTGGAGGGAACAATCTCAGGCAATCACAGTCCTGCCTTTTGGAGGAAACCAATAAGACAGAGGATCCAAATACAGCAGCTTAAATGAACCAATAGTAGCTGTACCCTCTGGAACCAAAAGGCAGTTACTTTACCCTAATGCTTTGACTCAATACACAACACAAATATTAAAACATATTTAAGTCACCTCAACTTTCTAAGTATCTGGATCTGAATGTTTTCAGCAGGAAGCATACAGTAAAGACTGTATCCCTGCTTGATATCAATAGGTAGGGAGTTCCAAAGTGGTGTTGCTGCCACACAAAATGATTGAGTTCTTACAAATGTGAAATAGTATAGCCTGCTTCAGTCTAGCACTTTCTTCAAACAGTTTCATCCTCTAAAGCTTTAGAAGTAGCCCAAGATTGGATTGTGGAGGTTTAAAGACGAAAGGAACTTACTTATATGTACACCCTGAAGTCTGAGAGGACCTGGCTGAAAAGCAGCTGATTCAGCTGTAAACTATATAGCAAAGAGAGCATGTTCTGGGTGTGCTTAGCCCTCAGAATTCTTGAGATGAAATATACATTCTGTTGTGAATGAACTGAAATGTGACAATTACATGCTGTCAACCAGTTAGTTTAGTATATGCAGTCTGATGACTTTTTTTTAATGGACAGAATGCCATTATGCCTTCACCTGCACATTATTTCCAAGGAAACAGTGATGGGGACATGTGATTGTTCATTAATTCTATGAAAAAGAAAGAAATTACTAAGCTGACTCATAGGGTCATTATTCTTTATTCATATTTTTTTCTATGGCACTTAAGAAAACATCAATTGCATATATACTTGCTTCATTTTAAGCTCTGCTGGTACAGATAACCTAACTGCTGAATGTGGCAACCTAGCCTTTTGATGCTAAAAAGTGGATGTGTGCTCCTAAGATTTGAACGTTCCGCTTGCTAGACCCATTGGATAACTGCCTGATGTGACTGAAAGTCCAAATAGGAGGGAAGCGTAAGCTGCAGACTCTAAACATGTTTAAAATGGGCTCTAAATTGGTTTAAATTTAATAATAATCTATATGATGTGGTCTTTTAAATACTAGGTCCTCCAATGAAACTGATTCTCGGTACGTTCAAGACAGGCGAAAGAAAGTGCTGCTTTGCACAGGGAATTATTAATCTTTAGAAATTTGCAGTGGCAAGATGGTCACTAGCTGCAAATAGCGTTTTAAAGAAGATTAGGCTAATTCCTGGAGGATAGTTGTATCAGTGGCAATTTAGTCATCACAGATTAAAAAACAAGAGTCGGTGTTGGAGGGCAGTAGGGCACTGTGAGGGGGAGGGGCGATTGCCCTCCTGGTCTTTTTATGGCCCTTCTCCAAGGCATCTGACTGGCCATTGTTAGAATGTCATCCGTGTCTATATAGCCTTAACCTTCAAGGCTTCTCTTCTATACTTAAGAAATATGAATATTCAGTGGCCTCATTCACACATCCTGATAAACCATAGTTAACTGTTTGTTGTGAATGCATGGCCGTGACCTCATAGCTCCTCTCTGTTCACACTGGAAGGAAACAAACTTGCTCTCAACAACAAAAATTCTGTAACTGATGTTTGCTCTTGGCTTTGTTAGTTGGAAGAAGACACACTCATTGGTTTGAACATAACACTAAGCAAGGAGGAGACAAGCAGCTTCAACAATCTACTCTTTCAGACACAGACTTCATACCTTTTCATTTCCCTAATTCTTTTCTGAATGAGTCTCCTGATTATCTTCTAGTGTTGTGCCATTATTTTATCTGGATTGTTTTTGGTTTATATTTTATATTTATATTTGGTTTTCTTCACACTGATATTTATAGCATGGTGAAGTTTCTAAAACACATTCTCTTGTGTTTGTGTGTGTGCATGTCTTCACTATGATGCTTAGAGTTTGGGATGCAATTAGTGGGACTTCTGATATTTTTCTACTGATCAGCAGACCTCCCTTGTGACATACTGCTTTTGCTCCCTTTAGTTGGGATTGCTACATGGCATGGAAGACTATTTTTATTCAAAAAACAAAAATCCAAAGGCTCCCTTGGTTAAGGTGGAGCTAGTCATTTGTACTTTGGATCTGACCATTGTTTTCTTGAGTCTTTTTACTCATATTCTGCAAGTTCTGTAAGTGTTTCAGTATGGTTAGTTTTTTACAGTTGCCCAGAAATTTGAGCTACCTCAGGGTTTGAGTTGCATCATCTCTTCATTTTGGTACAGATCTTATTTTAAATAAATTGCAGGATGTCCTGTTGTAGACTCCAGGGAACAATTGCTTTCTTGCCAATATTATTTGTTGAAAACCATTCTGTGGTGGTGGGGAGGGGGGGTTTGTCCAGGCTCCCCTGCACAAGGCCATAGTACCTTACAGGCTGTAGCATGAAATAGATCTAAAATAAATGTTGCTGGGGCAAACATGTTTCTTTCTCTTTTTCTATTCCCTTATGTAGTAAATCTTTAACATCATGGGCTCAAAAGTTAAAGCAAAACCAGCTGAAAAGAACAAATGTGGAGGAAGGGGATATGCATTCTGTGCAAGTAAAAGAGCACTCACAGACTGTAACATTGGAGAATGTAAGTGGACCACCATTCCACCTAAACCCCTTCATTGGAATAGTAAATGTATATAGGATTGAGCTACATTTTCTTTCTGGGATCCAAAGAGCTACTTTTAGATGTGGCCAAGTATATGTGCACATGCCCAACAGTAACCCGCTGTCATCAGTTTTTGAACAGCATTGAGGTTCCTCTCCTCACCTGTTCCTTATTGCAAACTGGTTTTGAAATCTCCACCACTTTCATGTGACGAGTTACAGTTCACCTGAGCTTCTCTGTAACAAATACAATAGGATTTAATATAATATATGCGCTTAGTGAACATAAGAAGAGTCTCCTGGATCAGGCCAGTGGCCCATCCAGTCTAGCATTCTATTCTCAAGCATGGCTAGCCCTCTCCTCCATGAATTTGTCTAATCCTTGTTTAAAGCCATCACTGCCTCCTGGGAGTGAGGTCATAGACCTCAGTGAGAACTTTGGTTAAATGGCTATAGACAATCGCTTGTAAAATATTTTTTCAATATTTTGTAGTTGATGCTGACTTTTTCTTTTTACTTGATATAATTTATGTAACTTTTTTATTGGTCTATAAATCATTGTGTCCCCCCCCCCCTTTTGTGGAATTGTAGACTAATCCTACTGCAGCTGCTCCATCATCATCTTACACTTTTTACCTCAATGAACAAAACGGAAGCCAAATGTCTTTCAGTTCTGGTACTTCAGGTATAGTTAATTGCTTTCTATTTTGCTTCTGCTGTTACTATTTCAAAATTGCAACTAGATGTAAATTGTGTTGTGACCGATTTTGTGTCTGTTTCTCCTTATTTTTGGTGACTCTGTATGTTGCAGTTTGGTAAGATTAAGAACATAGTCCCAAAAATAAATCCTATACCAGGGGTTGTCAAACCTGCTAGGTGGGCGGAAAGGGGTTCTGCAGCACAAGCTGAATCCTCCTTCCATCGAGTACCAGTGGGCGGTAAGGAAATTTTACCATAAAGAAAGATGCATTAGTGGACAGTAGGTATAAAAGGGTTGACTACCCCTGCCCTATACAGTCAGCTTGTAACTTGTGCATGTACACCTTCTAACTATTAAAACTAGCAAACGACTTTATTTTGCCCCAAGCACAATAAGCTTGGGAGATTAGGATCAGAGAAAAAACAAGAAGAATGCCAATTGTTTTTAAAATGTAATCCTTTTGTTATAGTATTTATGCCCCATTTTCATAGCAAACGGCTTTGATGTTGCTTCTCATGTTGCAAATGTGAGTGAAAAGTGCAAGGAGGCCAACTGTTTTTTATTCAGATTCAATGAACTAGTGTTGCTGTTTAAATCAGGATAAGGAAGGACTGATTTAGATGGAGATCATGTTAAAATATGGTTAAGGACAAATATTCTCATTACATCCTCAGCACTAGTTTCCCCAGAGTTCCTTGCAATATTAATACATTATCTTTAGCATTATTTCATGTCAAACCCTATTACTGCTAAAGCTCTGAAGCATAACATTTCAGACATGAGTTTTCATAATGTTGCGAATTTGCACCCGTAATGTGAAAATCAAAAAAAGTAATGTCAGGCTTCACAGCTTTTTTCTGTACAGAAGTAAACTTTGATATATTTCTCCATTTCAGGATTGACATACTGGAAACTAGATGAGAAGGAAACGTACCATACTTTGCCTGAGAACTTCAGAAATGAATTTAGTGCGTTTGCAACAAAGATGTCCTCGGACCAGGTATCTTTTGTGTAGTGTCTTGCTTTGGTAGTTTAATGCATGTTAGAATGTTTTCCCCCTGTTCAGTCACTGTTGCTGTTTGGATCGGTTGGCAGGCATTTGCCACACAGCCAGTTTATTTAGGGGAGCTGAGAAACAGGCTCCTTTTCTCTCTCCTATTGCTTCAAGGATCTAGGGCATTTGAGAAAGTGGACCGTTGTTCAAGTTGTTGTGGATGGGTGAGTTTGAATTACCTGCTGCAGGGTTAAGGATTGTTTTCAGTAAGAGACATTTGACTCAGGCCCAAAGGCAGGATAAATACGAAAGACTAGGGCCCTGTGGGACTTGACATCTTTCTGCAGGGCCTGCAAGACGGAGCTGTTCCACCAGGCCTTTGGCCAAGGCACAATCTGACCCCCTCCTTTGGTAATCCTCACAGAACTCTAGCGCAATGGTTGCCATTAATTCGATTTTGAATTGATTTTAAAATGAATTGATTTTAGAATGCTGTGTTACATTTATTGTTGTTAGCCGCTCTGAGCCCGACTTCGGCTGGGGAGGGCGGGATATAAATAAAATAATATTATTAAAAAGCAAATGGCTATGGGTCATAATTGGGTTCATTAGCTGTTGATATTTTCTTGGACAGCCTTAATGAACATGTCTGTTTCTAGCAGTTAACGCAGGAACAGTTTTTGTGTGCTTTCTTAGCCACCTCCTGAAACTTTTATTTAGTGTTCGTAACTGATAGGTTCTGATAAATGTGACTAATCATTTTATTATTTTTTACTCAGAACTTCCATAGGAGTTGGAAAATAAAAATGGATATACTTGTGTAGAGTGACTAGGGAGGGGAATGAAGGGGAATGAGAGAGGAGAACTATCCATGTGGCAACTCAGGAGTGTTGGAAAAGGTGGCAGGGAGCCAATACAAGACAGGAGAAGGCGAGACATGGCCTTAGCAAAAGGGTTTCAAGACCTTCAGGGCTCACTTAAAATGAATATATTGTCTCCAGTAGCTCTTGTGCCAAGCTTCTAATTGTAATTCTTTGCTATAAGTTGGCTGTTGACTGGAATGGATGGTTTCTGAAGTTCTGTTTCATGAGACTTTGATGCACCTTTCTTAAAAACTAAGCAAATCTATAATAAAAAGAGGCAGAAAACATGAAAGGAAATGCTTTCAAATAATTGAATTCTGGCTACAGCAGATAATAATAGCTGACCTTTAAACAATTCTGAAGGCCTTGTCATTTCTGTGATTTACAGTATTATTATGTTTACCTAGATGGATAAATTTCAGTGCTAAGAAAAGTGTCATGATTTCCCTTTTCCCCTTTTCGGCCAATCATGCCTTGGAACAGTGGTTTTCACTTAGCAGTTTGCTTCTGTCATTCTAATCCTGCATATATGGAAAAGGAATAAATAAAATAAATAGCAGGTGTAGGGTGGCTGGTCCATATCAGGGTGGGGGTGGAGAGTATTACATCATTTCTATACCCCCGAGCTCTTACTCCAGATCAGTCTCCCCCTTGCCTCCCATTTACTTCAAGAATTCTATGAATGGCTTTTTAAATTTACATGATCAGTGTTTCCTCTGGTTTGGCCCTGTTTAAAGTTATGCTTGCCTCTTCTTCATTTATTATCACTCCTTGTTTTTAAAAAGAAACTATACAACAAGTACTTGAGTTGCTGAGCTCTGCTTTCCTTTTGAGCAGAATTTGCTGCACTATCAACTAAAAGCATTATGTACCCTTCTTTTTTAAAAAACAACCCAGATAAAAGAGGAGAAAACTGGTTTTGCTAAAACTGAATGAAATTGGCCTGATCCAGGGATCCTTGACATTTACATATGCTCTGGTTGCCATATATTGCTCCATGCCTATGGCTAGAAATTTTGTGGGGGATTGGGCTGGAGGAATGTGAACATACGCAGGAGTGGGGCATTGTAAGTCAATACAAAACAAGAGAAACCTGATTGTAGGGAGCCCTTATGTTTGTTTGTTTGTTTGTTTGTTTGATTGATTGATTGATTAAGGCAATCCAAGCAAATCAAAGTATCCTTGCACTTACTGTCCAGAACACTAGGAGGCAGAAGCAGCTTTGTGTCTTACTAAGAATCGAGGTAGACTTCTGCTTTTTCGTACATCTCCATAAATGAAAGGGCTACAGCAGAAGTAGCTAACGTTGTGCCCTTCAGTTGTTGTTGGGATTCCTAGCTCCAGCCCCAGGCAACATGGCCTAATTGTCAGGGATGATGGGAGCTGTAGTCCAGCAATATCCAGAAGGTGTTATGTGAGCTACTCCTAGGCTATTGGTTTATTCCCTTTATTTATTTATTAAAGTTGACAGTTCCAGGAAAGGTCTTAGAAAATTTCCAAGATTTTATTCAGAGTATTTTTTTAAATTGCTCATTGATGTGCTTGCTACCCTGGGCACCTTCAGTGGGAAAGACAGAATATAAACTGAAATAATAATAATAATAATAATAATAATAATAATAATAATAATAATAATAAAAAATAATAATAAATAATAATAAATAATAAAATAATATTTTTATCATTAATTTACAACAGCCCACCCCTTTTTTGGCTATGTTCTCATAGAATTACTGTGGGCACATACTTTCCCATTTCCCTAAAGTAGGAGGAGCCTACTCATGGCCCTAAAGGTAAGTCATAATCAGAAATAAATAATGGTTTACCTTGAACAAGCAGCATGCTAGGGCCAACATCTCAATTGCGCCTACTTTGTGTCTCCTTTTATTGCATGAGAAAACAAACTATGAAGTTACTAGCTTAGCATTGTGTACAATCCCTTATTCTTGGTTTGTTAGGAGCTTTCACACATAGCAGTAAGCCAGGTCCTCTGCGGCTTGTTTCTACTCTTTGAAAGGGGAAGAGTAAAGCAGGCACGATTGAGCAGCAGGCACTAGCATGCTGCTTGTTCATGGTAAACCAAGATTTATTTCAGACTTTGATTTAGCATCATATGTATCTAGAGCTGTTGGTATGAATGGGCAGGCACATAAAATAGCTGTGTGTGTGTTTAGATTTGTAACTGATTGTTCTTAAATGTTTTTAATGTAACTTGCTTTGAGTCACTTTGTGAGAAAAGCACATGACAAATATAACAACAATAACAACAACAAATTATTAATTATTATTATTATTATTATTATTGTTATTATTATTATTATTATATAACAATAATACTTTAGACCACACATTGGAACTTGAATTGGCACTACTGTGTTCACTTCCCCGTCCCCCAAATGTTTAAGTTCACTTTGACATCTTTGCATTAAATATGATGGGTGTTTGGTATTATTTTAAACAAATCTTAATTACTTTTTTTTTTTAGTTGTCTTCTGGTGATGAGATGAAGCCATCATCCTTAAAGGAAATTTATCATAAGAAACAAAGGGAATGTAAACAGTTTGTAGACTGGAACCTTTCCCCCTCACAATCAACTCACCCTCCTGAGGTAATTGTTTGTATTTCAGTGCCATAGGTTGGATTGGAAGCCTTCCATGCTTCCTCACACTTAAGATTTTGTGTGTGTGTGTGTGTGTGTGTGTGTGTGTGTGTGTGTGTGTCTATAGATAGATAGATAGATAGATAGATAGATAGATAGATGGGTGATATTTTTATATACCTATACCTTTTTCCCTAACAAAACTCATCTGTGACAGACTCCAAAATACAGTGAAATACACAAGCCCAATAATTAGATATTTGCAAAGTGTGTGTGTGTGTGTGTGTGTATACACACACACACACACACACACACACACACACACACCCCTGTGCTATTGATCACAAAATCAGATGGTTCTTTGTTCCTTATTAAATCAGGAACACGCAACAATGGGGGGGGGGCGTTGTCAATAATTTCACCTTCCACAATTAACAAAACATGGCAAAAAATGAACAGCTTAACTTTCAAGCAGAAGCTGCAAGCTTAAATGCAGCTCACAGATTTAAGTAACTAACATTGTTCTCTCCCCAGCTATGCACATACTATTATGAAATTACAGCTGTAACTTATCTCTTAAAAATTTCAAAAGCTTCCTGTTTTTTATATCAAAATGGAAGCTGCTTCACCAGATAGTTGACCACAGATATTTTTCAATTCTAATCACTGTGATCTTTGTTTCCCAGATCCTGACCCTCGACCCAACATTGCACATGAAACCTGGCCATCAGAATCCAGGACCGCCTCCGCCCTCCTTCTACGGCACACCTGACAGGGTTATGTTTTCTCCAGACTCTATGGCAGATCCTCCTTTTTTCATGCATTCAGACTCCGATTCATTGTCTCACATAAGCACAGTAACATCACCTCTGTCTCCTGGGTCTCCAAAATACACTCTGAGTGCAACAGCTTTGCACAGTGACCCCTGGAATACTTGCATGTTCCAGAATGAAACTAATGCCAGCAGTTCTTGTCGTCCAAGCAATGAGTTCTTAAACACTGAAGAGGATGACAACTTGACACTCACGCCATCTTCAGCTGCCCACTCCCAGCCTCCATCTGCCAGTAATAGTTTGCAGGAATACAACATTTCAGTGACATGTATGGAAGATCCTGTGGTTTTCTCCAAGTAAGGCTGATGTCAGTAAGAATGTTGACCTTTAAATAAGCATTGCAGTATTCAGTACAGTGGTACCTCGGGTTACATATGCTTCAGGTTATATACGCTTCAGGTTACAGACTCCGCTAACCCAGAAATAGTACTTTGGGTTAAGAACTTTTCTTCAGGATGAGAACAGAAATCGTGCTCCGGTGGCGTGGCAGCAGCAGGAGGCCCCATTAGCTAAAGTGGTGCTTCAGGTTAAGAACGGACCTCCGGAACAAATTAAGTACTTAACCTGAGGTACCACTGTAATTTGAAACTTCTGCTTCCTTTCCTTTCCTGAAGCCTTCCGTTGAGTTAAATGAAAATACTAAGCATTATTACAGGCCTGAAAGCAGTCACTTCTGGCTGCCTGTGATGAGTTTGAATTGTAGTCAGGTGACCAGGCCACAAAACCTGGCGAAATTTTCTTTAGAGACCAAATATTTTAGTAAACATTGGGGGGGGGGCTAGAAAGCATGTAGCTTATCTATTTTTCTACATTTATATTCAACTGTTCTTCCATCATGGAACCCAAAGTGGCATACTTGTGATTCACAGGAGGTCTCATGAAGTCTTTCTGCAAAGTGCTAAAGTCTTATGTGCCTTCAGACCGCACTCGGTAACTTATTCTAAATTTATTTGCAAGGCTTGAGTTTCAGTTTTGTGGAAAGTGGCTAACTTGGATTCAGGCTGGATTATGTCATTTGAGGAGATGTCAGACTAAGGACCAGACTAGACATGATGCCAACAGACCTTCCTGTGTAGAACACAGGGAAACGTGGACAAAGGGAGCTGAGCTGTGTCCCTTCTGGATACTTGGAACTTAGTTGGGGAGTTAAACTGGGAGGAGGTGGGTAAGCACTCTTCATCTGTGCCACCATTTTGCTCTAAACACCACTCACTCCCCTATCTACTTTAAACATTATTGGGCAGACCTGGATTTAAATGAACAAGTCTTCTGCTATCATGTCTGTTTTAACCAATTAAAAAAGCACACCTACCACCCTGCAGGCAAGCTACACCTTAAAAATATATGTAAGAATGGCTCAGAATGTTCATAATCAAAAGCAGCCTAGGGAACTGCAATTTTGAGTAGAAATTGGAGGTGCATTGCCTTTTCCTCAATGGCTGTCATTCCTCAGAACCCTCACAAGGTATTTTTCCCAATAGTGATTTTCAGATTGCAGTTTTTTCTTAAGTAGCAACCTCCCCGGGCTGTCTTTCAGATTTATTTTTTTATTAGAATATATTTTGCCCCGATTCGCCAATTGTTTGCAGCAAGGGAAGCCCAGTTGAAGTGTCTTTTGCTTACAGACTACAAGAAAACTTCAAAATACTTTGTATTGTACTTCAAAGAAGGAAATGCATTTGCTTCAATTGAAAGCTTTGCTACTTAGCAGAAAAAGCAGTATCTCTGCAATTGGAAATACAGGCTGTTCTTTTTACTGAGACTTCCAGTCTCAGTTTGTGCAGTGTGTGGTTCAATCCCAGGTTCAATCTCCAGCATTTTTAGATAGAGCTGGACGAAAGCCCTGGCTAAAATCCTGGAGAGCCACTTGCAGACAGTGTAGAGAATACTGAACTAGATGCACCAGTTGGTCTGACATCTTCCTATGACTTGGCAGATTTGCTTTTTATCTAGCAGGACTAATTATGTGGTTCTTATGCATAGGAAAAGGAAAGAAATAAACTCTTGATTTGTGACTACCATTCTTACATGAAAAATTTGAGAACCAGAGACTAGAAACAAGCATTTGGTTTCGCTTTATATTGTCATTGGATTGCACAGATATTCCAGCCGTGGTACTTAATTTGGAGAGTTAGTTCAGAATGTCTGAGCTTGAACGAGACTCTGGCTTGTTTGCCTTGAACAGTAGAGCGTCCCACATCTTCTGCTATATCAAGATGCTTTTTAACTTCTCTCTTTCAAAAAAGGCTTGCCATGTACCATTGGGACACTACTGTTCAAGAAACACCCATCAAAGCTTCTGTATTCAGAACTAGTTGTACACATGCCCTGTTATACAAGTGCTTTGGTGGGGAAAATCACTTGGCATCTGTTTGTGGAGGCAAATTTCAGTAGCTGTAGTTCACCATCTGTGGAAAACACGTGCCAGGATGGTCATTTTCTGTCTCTAAAAAATAGTGTTGCAAATGCATTATGACATATTTTTAATCTTAAAAACAGGATTAGGCAGAATTTGAGAGAAAAACATGCCCGGCATATTGCTGATCTACGAGCTTATTATGATTCAGAAATTCAAAGCTTAAAACAGCAGCTGGAGGCAAGCCATAAACCTCATTCAGAAGACTTTGAGAAGATCAATCAAAATCTTACTGACAGGTAATAGAGCTGCTTGGAACAATGTGCATATTTCTCAGCCCCCCCCCCCCCCCCCGTGTATGTCTGTCTCTCTGTCTCTGTCTCCTTTCAAAATTGTTTCCTGGAGCAACTCTTTCTGTATATTGCTTCCTTCACTTTTAAGATCTAGGGCACAGATATTGATGGCTACATGAAAATACATAATGTGGAATCTTTGAGATGCCCGTTAATTAGGGGTGAGTTTTAGACAGAGAAAAGAGATAAATGCTGTTATTCACATACAGAATTCCTCTAGCACGAATCTTCAAGGTAACTTGTTTATGCTGCTTAGCTGGAAGTGGAACTATTTCTTCAATGTTTGTTGTACATGCCACTTTTGGAAAGACTATTGTAGCTTTAGAAACTAGCTATACAGTGCCTGGGTTCAAATCATTTTCAAATGCAGTTTTGGTCACACTCTCATAGCCTAGTTAGGCAACTCAGCTAAAAATACTGAAAAATCTTGTTTTCATTTCTATCATTTTCATGACTTTATTTTCATTTTTAGATGTGACCAATTACAGGCAGCATTGGATAAAGCTAATAATCGCATGAGAGCCCTTGAAGATAAAAATAGCACTCTGGAAACAGAAGTGGTAAGTGCATGTCATGAGTCAAATTGAGCTCAGTTATATAGAAAGATTACCAAGTGAGACGATACAAGTCTGATCTGTCAGCCCTCTGAGCTGTATGTTTTTATGCTGGAACTTGGGAGTCCTTATGTGGCACAAGTCAGCGGTTCTTGTAGAGATCCCTCCTTTCCCTGGGGACTCCTTGATTCCCTACTAGAATCCTAGTTATTAGGTTTGGCTTTAAATAAATAAATAATCAGTCAATCTTGCCTTTCACCAGAAAGCTTCTTATTTGCAATATAAGCACTAAAATATAATTGATAATAAACCTTAATACAACCCTTTACGACTTAAAGTGTGGATAATTTTATTATTTCTAAAGCACTTAATGTTTTTCTAGGTGCTGTATAAAGACTAAAAATGGCCCAGGCCCCAGACTTTCACTCTAAAAGGTTTGATAGAAAAGGAAAGCAATACAGTGGTACCTCAGGTTACAGATGCTTCAGGTTACAGACCCCGCTAACCCAGAAGTAGTACCTCAGGTTAAGAACTTTGTTTCAGGATGAGAACAGAAATAGCACAGTGGTGGCACAGCAGCAGCGGGAGGCCCCATTAGCTAAAGTGGTACCTCAGGTTAAGAACGGAGATTCCAGAATGAATCTAGGTACCACTGTATTGGGAGGGAAGAGAAGAAACAAATAGAATGAAAATGCAACTATTTCTTAATGCCCATGTGGAATAGCAACTCAGGAGATTTTCCTGGGAGAGGAATCCAATGGTTGTTGTTCCCAGCTGACCCACCACAGCACATAGAGGGAGGACTGCAGTGTCCCCTTGTTGTGCCTGTGAGCTTACATGTGGGAGAAAACAGGGAAACAGCTCTATTGGGCCCTGTGTGAGCTCTCTGCAGACGATGTATCTACCCTCTACTGGATCAGGTCTGTTAGTATGTTGTGTTTATATCCACTGCATATTACTGGTATCTCCTAAAGCTTGCGAGTAATAATAAAAACGAGAACATGTTTTGTCTGAATCTTATATCTTGTGTCTCAAAACATTATATTCCTTAGCTTTGGTTCTGCTTCTGTTTTCAAAGTAGGCTTCTGTTTTCTGTTTATGTGTGTACCTGTCTGATACTTGGCCTTCTTTTGTTTCAGACAGACTGGAAAGAGCGCTTCTGTGCTGTCAGCAATACCACCAAGGCTTTGCAGGAACGTATTGAAGAAATGCGCACCAGTGGTAAAGAGAAAGATAACACCATCAGCCGCCTGAAGAGGAGGCTTAAAGATCTAGAAGAAGCATTTGAAAAAGCCTATAAGCTCTCAGATAATAAAGATGCCAAGTTAAAGGAAGAAAATAAAATGTTCCAAAATGTAGGTTGGAAAAAACAGGGTAACTTGGATGCTTGAGTAAATTCAGCTGAACAATCCATTTGTGAGGTCAAATGAGAGCCCCACTATAATCAAGCAGCTGCTTGAATGAACCTCTAATTGAGATGATATTCCTGGAACTTTGTAATAGGAACCGCTTTCTGGACACTGCAGATTTGGCTACCCCTTAATGGAAATGTCTCCGTACTTGTATTACAATTGTCTCTATTAAAACAATAGTACCTTTGTGGTATGCTGCTTTTAACAAAGAAATTGTGACTTCTAAAGGTATTGGGGGGAGCATTTTTCTATTCTGTTTAATTCCAGATGGCTAAGTGTTGATATTCAGCAGCTGGGGAGGCAGATCTTTGGTGTCTCTGCCTACTCAGTTTCTTTTCTGTCTCTAGCAGCTAAGTAGATGTGCTGTCTTAGTTCACACTCTGTATTTCTGGTATTTCTAAACTAATTCTAGGTTCCTCCTTGGGGTATTTTTTTTTTAGAACAACTAGGGGTAGGCTGAAATTCATCAAAAAGTTGAGGGAATTTGTTTCAATTCTGCTTTGTTGGACATGCCTGATAATGGAACTGAGTAAAGCTTAGTAGGTTATCTGTATAGCTCTGCAGTTGTTGAAATCTGTAGTCTTGAGGAATTTTCTCTAATGTTAGAGGGGAGCAGATCATTAGTATTCATATTCACCACAAAGGTAACATCCTTGCCTATTTGAACATTTGCTGTTATTTTTAGTAGGGCAGGGTTCTTGCCCAAGCACCTTGATCCTATCCACCCAAAACATTTTCTTTCTATGATGTCTATTTCAAAGTATAATCACTAACTGAGGGAGGAAAATGTAATTACTTTTATTTCTTTGTAGCTTTTAGGAGAATATGAATCCCTTGGGAAGGAGCATGAAAGAGTAAAGGTGAGAAGCAAATTCACTTTGTACCAAAATTTTATTCTATGGAATTTTCTGTGTATTTAAATAGAGAGGACTAAAAGCTGGAGGGGTTTTGGAGGGCTGAAGTCTTATGCAGGGAAGTCTGTTTGGAAGAAAGCCTTACTGAGTTCACTGGGTTGTATACTCTCTAGATTATTGCCTTAAATTCATAAGGGACATCTTCCAGATGTGCATTGTACTGTCAACATAAACTGATACATTATGGAGGGAGGGTGAATTATTATTTTTTACTCCTCAGAATTCAGCCTTTCTGCAAGACATTTTAACTATATCAGAAATGATAACTACCCAGTGGTCACTAATCCAGCCATAAATAGAATTTGTTGTGTACCAAGCTTCTTATTCATTTAGCCATCTTGTGCAGATTATAGTGTCTCTCATCTGAGAGAGCAGCAGGGAGCTAGATAGGCCTGCACTGAAGGTGCTTAGCACCAGAGAATCATTTAGGAAGACAGATTGCTTCAGCAAGTGAACATGGTTGCATGTAGGAAGCCAGAAAGAAAGGCAGGCCCAAGATGATCTGCTGGTCTGCAGCAATCCTGACAGAGTACAAGTATGAAGATTAATTATTGGTAAGTGACAGTGAAGCAAAACATGCACTGAACTTACTCCAGAGGAAGCTCAAGCCAAATTGGATTGATGCCCCTATAAATGGTAGTTACACGTTGTAATCTTTCAAGATTAGTAGAGAGACCAATTCTGTATTTGCTTTACACTTTATGCACGCTTAGCATGTGACCTTTTCTGCCTCCCTACAGGATACCTTAAACATCACTGAGAACAAATTGTTGGATGCACAAACTCAGATTTCTGATTTGAAAAGGTAAATGTGCCATTTAATCCTGTGTGAGGGGAAATGTTACTTCTTCAAATAATGTTGTAAAAATTTCAAAATCA
The DNA here is from genome assembly GCF_964106915.1 of Podarcis gaigeae. NCBI lineage: Eukaryota > Metazoa > Chordata > Lepidosauria > Squamata > Lacertidae > Podarcis > Podarcis gaigeae. Next base: position 38,503,508 of record NC_139693.1, read on the forward strand.
CCTTAACAGAACTGGGCCCAAGCTAACAATGAATTTCAGCAAGGACAAATGTAAGGCACAAAAACCAGATGCACAAATATAAGATGGCAAACACTTGGCTTGCCTGTAATCAGGAAGAACTTTCTGGTGGTAAGAGCTGTTTGACAGTGGAACAGACTGCCTCAGAAGGTGGTGAACTCTCCTTCCTTGGAGGTTTTTAAGCAGAGGTTGGAAGGCCATCTGTCATGGATGCTTTAGTTGAGATTTTTTACATTGCAGGGGGTTGGACTAAGTAATCCTTGGGGTCCCTTACAATTCTATGATTTATTTATTCATTTGCAGCATTTATACCATGCCACATATTTAAACTACCATATTTTTCGCCCCATAGGACGCACTGGCCCATAGGACACACCAAGTTTTTTGGGGGGCAAATAAAGAAAAAAAATTATTCCCCCCCCCCCCAGGCGCTTGTGGGGCCAGCAGCGGGGAGAAGCGCTCTTCACCCCGCCGCCCGCCTGCAGACCAGGTCCGGGGACAGCAGGAAGACGCGCTGCGCCTCCCGGCTGTCCCCGGAGCTTGCGGGGCTGGCGGCGGGGAGAAGCACGCGTCTCCCCGCCGTCAGCCTCCAAACCACATCGGGAGACAGCGGGATGGCGGCGTTCCGCCTCCCCGCTGTCCCCCGACCTTGTGGGGCTGACGCTGCGGCTCTCCTGAAGCCTGGAGAGCGAGAGGGGTCGGTGCACACCGACCCCTCTCGCTCTCCAGGCTTCAGCGAAAGCCTGCATTTGCCCCATAGGACGCACACACATTTCCCCTTCATTTTTGGAGGGGAAAAAGTGCGTCCTATAGGGCGAAAAATACGGTACTATGTAGCTCTTCTCAGAAGTAAACCCCACAGTTTTGTGGTACTTGCACCTAGAAGTGCAGCTCAAATTGTGTACAACACTTTGTTCTTTTTGACTGTTTAAAAAAGTGTGTGGAAGTCCAATGACACTTTGGTGGTAATTTCAAAACTTTGAGTTTCCTGGTCCAGGCACAACAAATGTGTGAGAACATCAGCAGCTGCCTTGCACTGAGTCAGACCAGCTTATAAAATATCTGCATTGACAGTGATTGGCAGAGTTGTTGGAGCAAACTTATTTTACGACATTGTTTCTGAATATATTTTTGCTTCCATTATAGAACTGTCTCGAAACTTGAAGCTCAGATCAAGCAGTTAGAACATGAAAACTTGCTCAAATTTCGTCATTTTGCAGACAGTCACTTCAGAACATCCTATGCCAAGTAAGCAAATAATAAATATGACCTTGTGAGAAAGGAAAGGATACGTGTCTTACAAGACTGTGATTTTTGAGACGGATAAACGTAGCTATTAGTCAGTTTTCCTTGATACAGAATAATCACAACAAAACAGATGCACAATAAAGCATTAATAAGAGGCTTTCTGGATATAGCAAAATCCCCACTGACTTACTGCAATTATCAATTTTCAGTAATGTAGCAATGATACTATGTGTTCTTGCTGTATGTACAGTGGTCTGATTGTCTATTGTATGAACCATGCAAGATCATCTTGAGGTAGGCGTTGTTTCAGCCAGGGAAGACTCTCAGACAGGGTTAAGTGATATTTTTCAGGCCAATGGTCACATTTATTATTGGTATTATTAGTATTATTTATTGAATTTATATACCCCCCCTATACCCCGGGGGTCTCAGGGCAGTTCACTGAATAAAATCAAGATATAAAACCACAAAATACATAATAAAAATAAACAACAACAACAATCTTTATTACAGTCCAGAGACCCAACAAATCGTTACAAAGCAATACACAGTTCATACAGCCTACCTCCAGGTTAAACAAGCATTTTGTACAGAATAAAAAGTCATTTATTTATTTTTTTATAATAAAAATAAATCAACAACCCAATAGCCCCCCTCCCCAAAAAATCCACATTATTATTATTGTTTATTCCACTCCTGGAGAAACCACTTGGGTACCAAAGGCACAAGCAGGTGGATAAATGGATGTTGCACCTACATTTTGGAATAGTGGCCTACATTCTAGCCATGTAAACACCAGAGGCTCCAGCATACGCCCACCCCATCTCTTTCCAGGCCAGCAAGAGGCATGAAGAGGTGCCTTTAATGAGGTGTCCTTAGCAGGTCCTTAGTGAAGGTCCCTTCACAAGAGGCAGGAGCTCTAAGAGGGCACAGACTACAGCCAGTGAGGAGTGTGGCCTGGAGAAGGCTAGAGGCTGGGAAGCTGCATTTGATCCCTGGGCTTGAAGTTCCCACCCCACCACAGCTCTAGGGGGTAACAAGTACTTCTCTAAAAATGTTTTCTCTCCTACCCCACAGAACTCAGCCCCCAAACAGTAATTTTAATGAGTTACAGCAAATCAGTTCTCAAACTATCTCTGAAAGTTCTTTACTTCAACTTTTGGATGTTGACTATTCTTCAGATAGTCTCAGACCTGGTTGCTATGCTTGACACCCAGCAATATTTCATTTCAGTCTTAATACACTACCTACGAACCTCTGGTGTATAAATTATCATGTGCACTTGCTCCTTACATCAACTCTTCAGTCCCCCAAATGAATTATTTCTAGCATTCTGGCTTAAGTTTAATAATACTTGGCTAAAATGATAGAACATTTACTAAAATTGGTGCCTTCAGGATGTCTATTGGTAAATAAATTCTGCATTTCCCTATAAAGAAATTCTGCTGATTTTTGCATCTTAAGACTTCTTTATATGGACCTTTCATATTGTGCTTAACACTGACTGCCATGAAGAGTGGTATGTAGAGGGCTAGTTTAAAAAAGAAAATGAGATTGTCCCAAACCTCTAGGAAAGCGAAAGGACTGAAATATTATGAAATAGACCCCTTTCGTACATTAGGCAATTTATAGGAAAGCAAAAGAGATAAGAACTAACATTTATTGGACGCCTGTCTCAATGAGGTCCCTTAGCAGGTACTGATGATAGCTTCACATTGTTACAGAACTATACTGTATTTTTATAAAATTTGTTGAGAACTGAAAAATTATTGGCCTCTTAAAGTCAAGCAAACATTACACCAAAAGTAGAGAAAAGACAAATGACTGTTCAGTGGTGGAGCGTGACTCCATGCCACCCAGGGAGTGTGTGTGCACACCCACTCCAGGGGCAGGGCAAAGGGCAGAGGACAAATGGAGCCCACCGCACCTGCCACCGCTAGAGCAACACCAGCCCCAAGCAACACGGGTGTTGCGTCATCCTCACACCATCCTTCCCGGATCCGAACCTTGGAAAGCTGCTCAGAGAGGGCAGTGTGAGAACATGGCAGCCATGCACACCTCGATCCCAGGCTTGCGTGAGGCTGCCTCCAGCAGCCTTGCATGGCTGGGATCATGAGAGGGCAGCACAAGGAGGGGTACACAATAGTCATGTACCCCTGATTCCAGCCTTGCTTTTGCTGGGGAGGCTGGGATCGAAGGGCACATGGCGACCACATTCCTCCCACACAGCCCTCCCCAAACGGGTCTCACAAAGTGGTGCAGGAATGGCTCAGAGAGGGCAGCAGGAGTAGTGTGTACCCTCAGAAAAATGTGCCTGGGACAGTCTCCCCAGCAGCCCCCACCATGCTCCACCCCTGTGACTGTTTGTCCTTCCTATAGATTTCTCCCACTTGAATTTAGTTACTGTGTACTTTCCAAAGTGGCTTCCTAAAGCTGTTTTCCTCAGCTAGCTCTGTGAGGGTGTGGGAATGATTGTTCATATTAATTTTGGCTAGTAAAATGCTGTACTGTACGAGAAATGAAACGTGAGCTTTCCATTAATTCTCAAGTTTTCTGCCTAGAAGCAAGCTAGCAAGCTCTGATGTGAGCAGAAGGAAATGGTTGATACCAGGATCAGAGTATTCAATCTTCACAGGCCAGCCGTTAGAAGCCCAAGAGAGCTCCAAAGATAATCGTTTGGAAGAAACATACACTTCTTGCAGGTAGGGGGGCTTTGAATGCTAAATTGGCAAATAATCTCTTCCCCAAGGAGAGGACTCTGTTAGCATAAGGAGAGCTCTTCCACTGGTGGCTCATCCTAATCCACCACTCATGGGCTTTGTATCAGGGAGGAGATATAAAATGAGCCTGCTGTGACTTCGTTGCAGCTAGGTGGGAATTCAGAAAACATTTTCTGTGCCCTTTTGTCCCTTTGTCTCCTTTGTATGCTGTGGGTTGGATCCAGACTGAGTTTATTTTATTTATTTAAAATATTTATAATCCACCCTTTACCTGACAGTCCCACAGTGGAAATACATTTACAACAGCAGTGACAGAAATTCAAATAATCCAGTACATCTCCCTTCACTCCAAAATCCTAAGTGGATAGAATTGAATTAGCTTGAAAGTTCAGTGCCTCTGATTTCAATGGGACGCAGCAGAAAAACCATAACCATGTTGAATTCAATAGGTCTTACTGCTAGGTAAATTGGACTAGAATTGCAGCCTTAGTGTGGCTCCAACCCCAAGTATTTGAATTGGTGCTTATGAAATTTCTTCATCCTTTGAATGCACCACTATTGACAGGTCATCAACATGCTTACAGCCCATGCTGAACGTGTGTCATCCCATTGTATGCTTCTAGATACCATACACCTCCAGAAAAGGATTCTTCACCAGATCCGTCACTGACAAGTGAAATTTCAAAAAAAGAAACGCAAGTCACAGAAACACCCATCATAAAAGCCTTTAAAGAACTTGAAGGAAGGAAGACGTTGAAAAACTGGGCCACTCAGACAGAGAAAGAGGAAGCAGCTGCTCCCACAAGTAAGTCACCTTGAATTCTCCTTGGCTTCCTCAGTCCCAGGGTTTTGCTGCTACTTCTTTCTTCCCAGGGATTAGAATAAGCCTGGCTCAGTCTTTAAAGGACAGAGAGCCGCGATGTAATATGCAAGAACAGCAGAGCATCTATCTGTATGCAGAAGGGCCCAGGCTCAACCCTCTGCCTCTCCAGATAGGCCTGGGAATGTCTGTCTGAAACTATGGTGAGCCACTGCCAGTTGGTGTCAACAATACTAAGCTAGATGGACCCAGTCATTCAACTGTATTAAGGAAGCTAGCCTTATAAAAGTAGCTGGTCTTGTTAATAAGAGGAGAAGGCAGGAGAGGGATCAAAAAGTGAGTTGTATGAGGTTGCTAGCCAAGTCAGCTGAAAGCCAGCTTTTTAACTGATAAATGAGATGCAAGCTTTTGTGTGCCTAAAACAGGAAGTGTAGTGGTGGGTGTTCATTTTCCTGATTCTTCTCTCCCTAGCAAGACTCTTCAGACCTTTTCTAAGAAACCCCTGGTGCCGTTCCTTCAGCTTATTCTGGATCACTCATTCTTTGGCACGTTTTCCAGAAGTAGGGAGGTCTTGAGAACCCATAGCACAGGACTCATACATGTTTTTTCAGTGAGCTTTTGATCTTTTTCTTGCTTTCAATAATGTGTTATTATTCCCCTCCAATTTGAAAGCATCTTCCAAGTTTGTTTAATTTTTGATATTGGTTTGATTATCTTTGTCTTGTTAGTTTTAATTTTCTTAAGCTGATTTGGGAACACTCCTTTTTTTTTCTAGGGGGAAAGCAGGACGGGAAATCCTAAGAAAAATAAAGCCACTTTCTTGCATTGCTTGTATATTTCAGAAGCAACCACTCGACGTCCCACTGTTGGATTTGATGAAACAGCTCTCAGTGCCAGCCGCTCCCCAGAGAAAGGCAAAGACCAATTCAGACACAAAAGATACAGCTCACCTAATGGTCAGAGGTCCTCATCTCTTCCACCTTCAAACAGGAAGTCAAACACTCCAAGTAGGAATTGCAGCTGCAGGCTGCCCAGCTTATAATTAGGGTGTACAGAGCCATCTTACTTAGTGATGTTAAGAGTGTTTCATAGCTCCATGGCTTCTGTTTTTGCTGTGCCCATGCTATTGTAGAAGATGTCTTATTCTGCTGCTCTTGTTCTTTTAAAATTTGAACTTTCAAGGAGTGGCAAAGGCTTTGTTTTTAAATCCTGTAAATAAACAGAGCAGGAAGGTGCTATGATATTTAATGACTGCTCCCACACAACCTTGATCAATCCAGCTAACCTTAATATGAACTACACTGAGGGTGGGGGGAGCAGCAAGGTTGCCCCACAGTAAATTACCAGGAAGTCCATTTCCACAGCAACCCCTTCCTCCATGTACCTTTTTTAGCAGCTGGAGGGGGCTGCCAATACACCTCTTGGGAGATGGAATTGGACCATAGGCTTCCAGCTCCCTACAATAGCATACTATTTAAGCAGAAGGTATTGTGGGAAAATGCTTGAATAACACGTTTTTTTGGCAAAGGCAACAGGAGCATAATATTATTACAAAGCATCAGATGCTTGTTCTAAGACATAACTAAATTCTAATAAGCTATTTCTCTTGGCAGCAAGGAGAGAGATAATGTTGACTCCAGTTGCTGTGACCTACAGCCCAAAGCGGTCTCCAAAAGAGAACCTGTCTCCAGGATTTAGCCACTTGCTCAGCAAAACTGAGAACATGGTGACAAGGTAACTGTCTGTCAATACTCATTTAAGGGCTGTAGGGGAGAGAGTTGGGCTTGTGTGGTGTTAAAAATATTTTCACAATCTGCACAAATAGTTGTATAAAACAAACCACAGGAGCAACAAAAAGCTGCTCATCTGCTTCTGCGTCCCTGGATACACAATGGACAGGCTGCTTTCTTCAACCTGTGTGTCAGTTCCAGTTACAGATAGGTAGCCGTGTTGGTCTGCCATAGTCAAAACAAAAAAATTTCCTTCCAGTAGCACCTTAAAGACCAACTAAGTCAGTTCTTGGTATGAGCTTTCGTGTGCATGCACACTTCTTCAGATACACTGAAACAGAAGTTTCCAGACCCTTCTACATAGTGAGAAGGTGGGGAGGGGTATTACTCAGAAGGGTGGTGGGATTGGGTGATTGGCAGATAGCTGTGATGAGCCTGTTGACGACTCTTAACGACTGCAATAGGTCTTACAGGAAAAAGCAAGGGGCGAAAAGGTGAAAAATGGCTTTGTCATGTATAATGAGATAAGAATCCAAGGTCTTTGTTCAGACCAGGTTTCTCCATGGTTTTAAGTTTGGTGATAAGTTGCAATTCAGCAGCTTCTCTTTCCAGTCTATTTCTGAAATTCCTTTGTAGTAAAACAGCTACTTTGAGATCTTGTATAGAATGTCCTGGGAGATTGAAGTGTTCTCCTACTGGTTTCTCTGTCTTGTGATTCCTGATGTCCGATTTATGTCCGTTTATTCTTTGGCGTAAGGTCTGGCCTGTTTGTCCAATATAGAGAGCTGAAGGACACTGTTGGCATTTGATGGCATACACAATGTTAGACGATGAGCAATTAAATAGTCCCGAGATGGTATGTGTGATGTTGTTGGGGCCAGTAATGGTGTTGTCCGGGTGTATGTGGCAGCAAAGTTGGCATCTGGGTTTATTTCAGGCTCTGGTGCCAGTGTCCGTGTTAGGTCTGGTTGTAGTATTATTGTGGGTTAGGAGTTGTTTAAGACTGGGTGGCTGTCTGTAGGCAATGAAAGGTCTTCCTCCCAGAGCTTGAGAAAGAGAACTGTCATTGTCCAGGAGAGGTTGTAGATCTCTGATGATGCGTTGTACTGTTTTAACTTGGGAGCTGTATGTGATGACTAGAGGTGTTCTGTTATTTTCTTTTTTGGGTCTGTCTTGCAGCAAGTTCTCTCTGGGTATCAGTCTGGCTCTGTTGATCTGTTGTCTAACTTCATCTGTTGGGTATTTTAGTTCTAAAAAGGTTTGCTGTAGATCTCTTAGGTGAGAGTCTCTGTCTGTAGAATTGGAACAGATGCGGCTGTAACGTAGTGCCTGGCTATATACAATGGACTGTTTGGTATGTTTGGGATGGTAGCTAGAGGCACGTAGATATGTTTGTCGGTCAGTTGGTTTACGGTATAAGGTGGTGTCTATGTGCCCATCCTGTATTTTTATAGTAGTGTCCAAAAAATGTATTTCTTGCATAGATTGATTCATAGTTAGGTTGATTGTGGGGTGAAAATCATTGAATTTCTGGTGGAAGGTGTTCAGGGTCTGTTGACCATGTGTCCAGATGATAAAAATATCGTCAATGTATCGCCGGTACAAGAGAGGTTTGAGTGGGTAGGAGTTTAGGAAACGTTGTTCTAAATCTGCCATGAAGATGTTGGCATACTGTGGGGCCATGCGGGTGCCCATTGCTGTGCCGCTGATCTGAAGGAACAGGTCATCACCGAATTTGAAGTTGTTGTGGGTAAGGACAAATTGGCAGAGTTTGGCGGCAAAGTCCGCTGTGGTTTTATCTGAAATGGTGTTCCTTATAGCTTGTAAACCATCGTTGTGTGGGATGTTGGTATACAGAGATTCCACATCCATAGTAGCTAGTATAGTATTGTTGGAAAGATTATTTAAAGATTGTATTTTCCTCAGAAAATCTGTGGTGTCACGTACATAGCTGGGAGCACTGATGGCATATGGTTTCAGAACAGAGTCCGTATAACCGGAGACACCCACTGTAATAGTGCCAATACCTGAAATGATGGGGCGTCCTGGATTTCCTGGTTTGTGTATTTTAGGTAGAAGATAGAAAGTTCCTGGTCAAGGTTCTGTTGGTGTGTTAGTGAGGATCTGTTCTTGGATGTGTGGGGGTAGCTCCTTAACAATCTTGTTCAGTTCTTTTTTGTATTCTTGTGTGGGGTCTGAGTCCAATTTTATGTAAAAGGCAGTATTGGAAAGTTGTCTGTGAGCCTCCTGAATGTAGTCAGTTTTGTTCATGATGACGACAGCTCCACCTTTGTCCGCTTCTTTAATTATAATGTCTGGGTTGTTTCTGAGATTATCTATGGCTCTCCTTTCAGCATGGTTTAGATTTTGTTGTAAGTGATGGTGTTTTCTGGTCACATCTGTTTGGATTCTGTGGCGGAAGCAGTCAATGTACAAGTCCAGTGTGGTATTGCGTCCATCAGGAGGGGTCCATGTGGAGTCCCTTTTTGTGTAACACTTTTTCGGTGGTAGTTGGTGGTCAGTGTTCTGTTGGGAGGGTGGTTGTTGTTCTCCAGTGGGTTGAGAGGTGTTGTGTTGTGAAGTTGTTGCTTGTTCTGCTTTGTCTTGTTGTTGTGTGTGTTGAAAATACTCCTTCAGGCGTAAACGGCGGGAAAATGCTTCCAAGTCCCCGCAGAACTGGATCATGTGTGGGGATTTGGCAGGGCAGAATGACAGTCCACGTGAAAGGACTGATTCCTCAGCTGGGCTGAGTGCTTGCTGTGAGAGATTGACAATATTGTTGATCTTGTTTTGATTTGTAGCCTGTAGGTTGGAAAGGTTAGAGAGTTTCTTGTTTTTCTGTTTTTTCAGTAGCTCCAGTTGAGAGTGGTAAATGTTTTGTTTTTCCTTTTGGAACTCTTCCTTTTGGAACTCTGTGTGTCAGTAACGATGATGGAGGATGGAATGACCCTTTGTTTTGGAGATAGGAGGAGGAGTAACCCTTTGGGAGGACAGCCACCTCCATTGTAGGAAAATGCACGAAACAATTGTTCTTACATTACTCTGTTGTTGTCCCTTACTCAGCAAGCTTTGGATATAGCTTATACTGCCAGTCCACCTGTGGCTTGCATTTACTGGATTGGAGCAATTGCCATTCAAGTAAGAATTTTGCACAAGCAGACCTTAGTCTTATTTCTCAAGCTCATATTTAGTTGTTTTTCTTTCTTCCTTTTTTAACTGACCAGAAATGGCCTTTGGAATCCTTCCATTTAGCCATTTCCTGTGACCACAAGGGGTAAATCTCACCAGGACTCAGTGATGTGGAAACTGAGAAATATTTTACAAGTGCTTTTGTCTTTTCTCCCTAAAATACTAGATTTGATATTCTGCTTGATGAGTTGGAAACTGCTCCCACACCTACATCGCAATACAGCAATCCAAGGAAAAGGCTCCAGTTTCGCTCAGTAGGTGATACTGAAGGTAACACTTCACAATAGCTAGGATTCTGTTCCTTGGAATAAATATTCTTTTGCATTTCCAACGCCTCCCTCTTTGCAGCTGTACCCAGCAGATGCTGTCTAGAAGTATAAAAATTGATAGTCGCTTTTGCTGTTAACATCAGACATGATCAAGAGAACTATAAATATAATAAAGGTCTACTTACCTCGGGATGTAACAGGTCTCCAAGTGGGTTGTGTTGCCTACCCTGCAGCTCAGAGGCAGGAAATGCCCAAAACTTCCACAAAATAATTTTCTGCTCTTGAAGTTCAGTTCATTTGCTGTCTCAGCTTGGAGCAACATCATGTTTGGAGTCTCTCTCCTTCAGTCTGTTTCTGTGGATTTTGGCACTTTTCTCTACGCACCAACCCCTCTCGCTCTCCAAGCTTCAGCGAAAGCCTGCATTCGCCCCATAGGACGCACCCAGATTTCCCCTTCATTTTTGGAGGGGAAAAAGTGTGTCCTATAGGGCGAAAAATATGGTATATTCTTTATAAAATTCTACTGTTTAATTTTTTCAGAGATTAAATTGACAAAACCTGTGGCACAATTTGCATTTTGGGGCTCCTGCTTTAATTAATCTCTGCCGCTCTTATCTGTTTTGTATAATGACAGGTGTACCTCTAGAGTAATAGAGGCTTTTGAATTTACATCAGTCATGTTTTATATTTTTCAGGATTAAATATATAGGGTTGGATCCAAAGTAAAGTAATTGCACAGTTCTAGGCCTGGGCGATGTATCGATACATTGCCCAGGACTGATATTGGGCCAAACCATGATGACTACTTCACCTGGCACTATATTGTGGGTGAAACCACATCTGCTGAGTGCCACCAGCACGTGAGGGAGAAACAAGCTACAGCCAAGCGCTGGTGGCAGAGCGGCTCAGGAGCAGTGGCAGTTTCACCCGCAGTATACTGCCAGGTGAAGCAGCCATCGCCTCTGGCCCTCATACTGCTGAGGGAGGAACAAGCTACATCATCTGGGGCTGATATAGCTTGTTCCTGCCTCAGCTGCTTGTTTGGGCAGGCGGCTGCTTTAAACCTCTCCGTTCAGGGGTGCCTGGCTGCTTGCCCCTCAGCAGAGAAGTGTAGCAGAACCCCCACTTTGCCTCTGGCTTGCGTGAGCCGAGGCAGGATGAGGGCTCTGTTACACTAGTGACAAACTGACAAACAGAGCCTGTCAGTTGTAAGTCCCACTGAATTCAGTGGGGCTTACTTCCTGGTAACCAGGATTAGGACTGCAGCTTTAGTCTTGACCCAGCTCTAAGGTAGTTAATGTTCTATTTACTTACGTACTTACTTACTTACTTACTTTACATGTTTGTGTGTTGACTTCGTTTTGGTTAGTTACTCAGTTCAGAGGTGCTATAATTTGGCTTGAGTCCGTGGCATAGCATTGGAGAGACATCAAAGAGGCTCTTTGGAAACATGCATCCAAAATCATTTATTGGATTGTTTCTTTTTTGCTGGTGATTTGACTCTCAGAAGATGCTACGTGCTCCAAAAGACTTTGCCACATGCCATGGAGCTGACTAAATTCGAAGTGTCCGAGACCTTCTTGAGGGCTTTGCTGAAGTCAGAAGATGTTCATGTTCAATTTTTTCTTGCTTGTCCAATATATTCTATGTACTAATAATTTTTCCATGAAGAGCTTAAAATCTGATTTCTGCTCTTTTCTTTTTGGTGGTGGATCAGAACTGGAGCATGTTGGCTCTGGCAAAGGCAGCCGTGCCAAGCCTTCCTCTTCCACAGATTCTTTGCATGCAGAAGCAAAGAGAGGTATGGCAGGGCGAACGTGGGAAGACGAGAGCTCTGTGCATACAAGCCTGTCTTCAGCAGCACCAGCACCTTATGAGACGGAGTTCAAATACATGTCAAGGATTAAGACATTGACCGAAACAGAGAGACTCTTTGATGAGCTCACACAGGAAAAGCAGCAGGTAGAAACCAAGTGCTTTGACTTCTTACATTTCTTGTTAAAGTTCTGTGTTTTGGAAAAATGTCTACCACTGCAGTACCTGTCTTTAAGGTACTGTATATTAATATTCAGTATCAGAAACTTCATCCAAGGCAGTATGTCTCTGAATTCCAGTAGTTGGGAATTGCAAGTGAGGAGAGCACTGCTGCACTCGGGTCCTGTTTGCAGGCTTCCCAGAGGCATCTGGTTGCCTGCTGTGATTACAGTGTGTTATGTTAGGTGGGCCTTTGGCCTCATCCATGACTTCTGTTCTGATATTCTTATCTCACAGTATGGCCTTAAATGCCTACTAAGCAAAATACATGGTCTCAGCAGACTAATTCATTCTTGCTCAAGGAAAAGGAGGCAAGTATGTTAAACTTGGTTATCTGTTTTTTAAGCCGGGTTACGGTTGCACCCATGCCAAGTAAACTTGGCTTGCCTCAACCAATAATGAAGTGTGGCAATGCCCTCTTCTAATTTGAATAGTGTCCATGTGGGCAAGCCTATGTTTGCTGTGGTGTCACTTTGATTTGCTCTGTGCCCTCTCGACCCCTCTACCCCATTATATCTTCTGATTTGTATGCATGACAGCAGGATTGTAACCAAAACATGGCCACTGAGAAACCAGAGGAAAGTTTTATGTACACTTGGGGGAAACCCCAAGGCTTGCAGATAAGGGGCAGCCCTCCGCAAAATAATTGCCCAGTAAGGTCTGAGCTACAAACTGTAGAGTGGCTTTTGGAAAAAGGAAAGCCAAACTGAGGGGCAGGAAGAGGAATGGGAAGCCTTTACCCTGCTTGGCTGAATTAACTGGCTATGACCCTGAACAGGACCTGGGCTGGTGCAACGCAGCAGTTCTTGTTTCAAGCCACCCAGTGGTTGTATCTATTTCAAAACTGCCTTTTGGGTAATAAAACTTCAAATGGGAAGTGAAATGGGATATCCAGATGTGGGCATATCTGTTAACACAACCCAGGATGGTACTATCCTAAGATCTGTTGAGCTGGAAAAGTAGTTTGTGGCTTCCTTGCAGATGAAATTCCAAGGTAGTTTTATTCCGACTCTTGTAGCTTTCATAATTTTCACTGGCATTTATTTTGTTTTCCCAGATTGAGTGCCAGCTGAGTCGAATACCTTGTGCTGGAGGGAGAATGACTCTGCAGGCAAGACTAAATCAGGTTTAAATTCTCATGTTGAAATCCTGATGGGGAGGGGGAAAGTTAAATCTTGCGCGGAACTGAAAACGATAGTAAAAGTATATTTCCTTTCTCTCTTCTAAGCATGTGCCTCATTTGGGAATTCTAATGTTTGACTTCTTCCATGTGGGAATGAACCACTGCAGATTTATTTTTATATTTGTCTCAAGCACAGTTTTTTGTATTCATGCTTTGTTCACAGTGGAGTTGAAGGATGTCCCTTTAGCCTTTATGAGGGATATTTGCCACTGCAGAATCTTACAAACTAAATGAAGAACAATTTGGAGGTGGTTGGGATTCTCACATTTCCCCAAATTCTACCAATGGGCAGCAAAATTTCTAACTGGGTTGTTCTTGTGGGGTAAAGAGTACATACAGAGTTTCCATTTTGGAAGAGCTGGGTTTTGCCTTTTCCTGGTCTTTAATGTGTGTGTTTGAATATTTTGTTTAGGAAGCCTTGGAAGATCGCTTGGAAAAGGTCAATAGAGAATTGGGCTCAATCCGCATGATCCTGAAGAGATTTCATGTTTTACGTACCTCTGCAAATATTTGAGATGTCTCTGTTTAAATTTAGATATCCTTTTGTTTGCACTAAAAGTATAATAATTATGCACTCTGAAAATGCAAATTGTTTTGTATCTTTTGTAAGCCCTGTGCAGCAGTTTTGCAATCATGTTACCCTTTACACACTATTTTGTATTGAGCCACATATATTTTAAAACCTATTTTTGTTACACCTGAAGGGATCAATCTGTCAATTCTGTATTTTGCTACTTTTGAAGAAGTGTTAATAGTTTTTTTGAAACCTTGAACATGAATTCTTTATAAGAACAGGAGCAGCTTATTTTCAAAATGTGATCATGCTGAAATCGATTTTGTGGTGCAGCAGGCTCACTGTTTTCATAGAGCTTGTAGCCTGTCTTGCAAAGTAGGTTACAATGAAGTATTGAATTTTTATTTATGCTAAACATGACGCACACATAGCTTCTTGTTGTGAAGTGAATGCTACACACCTTCTAGTTCAGAAATTGCATATCCTTTCTTCAACTTCTTGCTCAATTGCAGACAGTATTTTCCACAGCTGCACAAGTCCAGTTTGCAAATGTCAGTTTAAATAACAGTATGCACAGCAAGGGGTTTTAGAAAGGCAAAAATAATGTTTCTCTTTTTTAAAAGAGTTTTTATTTTGCATGTTTTGTCACTCAAATATTAATTAAAACTGAATTGTCTAAAATGAAGTTGTCTGTCATTTGTGGGGGGTGGATCTCAGTGGAAACATTACTGGGGGTGGGGGTAACTTTTATTTCTGGCTACTTGGAGTGGATCCACAAAGCATGAAGACCTTTGCATGATCAAGTATTTCATCATTATCCACCAAAAGAGAAAGCATGCAGCTCCTTGCTCATCAGCAACTATGGGCAAAAGCGCCTAAGCAGCGCCATTAAGAGGCTTCTCTGGCCCTGATGGCAACCATATGGTTGCTATCTTCCTAGCAGTTTGTGTCCCTTGGCACTTTTGCTTTCTTTCTCTCTCCCTCCAATAGTCAAGGCACCCAGTGAAACAGCATATAGGGCTGCATCTGTAATTAAGCGATTGTTATTTATAGAACTTAGCAAATTAGCCTTCTCCACCCCACAGATCTGTCGTAGTCTAAAATGCAGAACCCTGCTGTTTCCCTTGAATCTTTCTTTTATTGATTCTTCTTTAAGTCAGTTGGAAAAGTAAGTCATTGGCACACACACCCCTACCTTCCATATTTTCCAATTAAAGACTCCACCTGGAATCATTTAGAAATAACTATTGCTATAATCATTTAAATAGAAGATCCCACAAAGGCCTCTCTTCCTTGATAAAATGTTCTACGGTAGCAGGTGCTGCTAACAGCGTTTCTGAATTGGTCGTCATAAAATTTAACGAAGTGTGTCCCCAAGTACACTTGATATTGTTTCTTCCCCTCCCTTCTGCCTCTGTCATCTTAGCAGCACCATTTGGAGACACTGAAATACACGCTACATCCCCTCAGGCTGCAATCCTGAGCATACTGAACTCTCTGGAGTGAACATGTCCAAGTGGGTGCTTGAACTCTTCTAAATGTTATTGTTTGACTCGTGTGATATTTGGAGGTATAAGGTAGCTAAATTTGTACCTTGCAAGATATTGTGAGAGGAAAAAAGGCTAAGGAGTAAACCCTTACGCAAATCCAGAGTGGAGTCCCTCAGGTGGTTGGATGGTGCCTTTTACACCGCCTTCTGGCAACGTATGTCTTGAGACAAATCATTAGTCCATCTAGCTTAGTATTCTTGGATTGAAGGGGCTCTCCAGGATTTTTATTATTTTATTACAAACCTAACCCATCTGCTATGCTTATCCCATTGTTAACCAAAACAACCCTGTGAGACAGTGACTGGTCCAAGGTCATCCAGTGAACTTGATGGCTGAGGAATTTAACCCTGGTCTTCCAGGGTTAAACCAATAACAGTAGCTCTAAATTTCAGACAGGGGTCGTTCTCTTTCTGTGAGATGCCAAGGATTACAGCTTGGACCTTTTTGCATGCAAAGTTTGTGTTGTTCCACTGAGTAATGACCTTTCCCTACTCAGTCATACTTTGTTGGGTGAAATCCTATAATGGACTGGGCAGTTGTTGGACATCAAGAGGTCAAGTGGTGCTAGAAATACGTGACTGGAATAAGATAGGCTTTGCATCCATCTTTTCTTACCTAGAATTACCTCTTGGCTAGAACCACTCTTTAAAGCGGGGATGGGGATCCTGTGGCCCTCCAGATGATGATGGTTTAAACTTCCATCACCTCTGACCATTAGCTAGGCTGGCTAGGACTGATGGTAGTTGTGGACTGGGAGTGTTTTATCTTTTCTTGATTTGAGAGCCAGTGTGGTAGTGGTTAGATTGTCAAACTAGAACATGGGGGACCAGTGTTGAATCACCATGAAGCTTGCTGGGTGGCCTTGGGCCAATCATTCACTCAGCCTAGCTTGCCTCACAAGGTTGTGGGAATTAAGTGAGACTAGGGAGAACCAAATAAGTCACCTTGAGCTCCTTGGAGAAAAGATGGGATATCAATGCAATAAAAAATAGGAAGATATGCATGTGTGAATGACCCATGCCAGCTAATGCAGAACTGTCATGTGACCTTAAACATGACTTTCAGGTGTGCCCTCTACCCCCAAATCAACTGAGCAGTGGGTGGCTGAAGTAATGCATGCACATATCTGAACTGGCCCAAACTTTAGCTCACACACCAGAAGAACACATTCTTCATCAGTGGAAGAATGCTGGAAGTTCTTTATATCTGACCAGTGTTGGGCTTTCCCCATATATAATGCACATCTGCAAATGCATTGGGAAGAGAGCCAGTGTGGTGTAGTGGTTAAGAGCGGTGGACTCGTAATCTGGTGAACCGGGTTCGCGTCTCCGCTCCTCCACATGCAGCTGCTGGGTGACCTTGGGCCAGTCACACTTCTCTGAAGTCTCTCAGCCCCACTCACCTCACAGAGTGTTGGGGGGGGGGAGTGAAAGGAGAATGTGAGCCGCTTTGAGACTCCTTCAGGTAGTGATAAGGCTGGATATCAAATCCAAACTCTTCTTCCAATTTCAGAAGATGGTGGCTCAAGGGGTCAGGTTTAAACACCAAGAAGGACACTTGTAAGAGTGATCCCCGTCCCTTTGCTGTATATCAACCAGGCTGGAGACCTTGCCTTCTCAAGTGATAAAATCCACAACATTTTGGCACCATAAATCTCAGTACAAGCAGGTTCCTGCTATTTATTTACTCTGTGCCTATTTCTAAGGTTATTATGGACAAAAGGCCAGCTGCTAAGAAGAGCCCATCTAAACTCAGCATCCTCTTCTCACTGACCAATCAGATTCCCCAATGGGAAGCCTGTAAGCAGGACCTGAGGGGGGCTCTAAAGCAGCTAGATTATTCTGCATTATTTCCTTCCCAAAACAAATGCTCCCGCTGACCCTTTCTGCTGAGCAAACTACCTCTCCATTGCACACAAGTCCTGCATACCCATGTGGGTTCAGACACACCTTGTAATGGCAGCTTTTGTTTCCTGTCGAGTTTGCGCTTGCATCCCTAAGTGAGTTAATGCTTTATAATAGCACCCAAAGCAAAACAACTAGCGTTAGATTGTGAACTGTCTTTGAGATTTATAAATGAAAAGCAAAAGACACCTTAACAGTAAATTACAAAAATATCTATGAACTGGAAATGGAAAACTGACTCACAGATCCCGCCGGACATCTTGGAGATGCTTGTGGCAAAGGTTACCCAGACCTTGCTAAGGGAGGCCAATGGCATCAATTAAGTGCCAGCGGCTGTGTTCACACTTTAGTCTGAGCCTGGGTGCTATAGATGTGCAGCAGAGAGGCAAATCACAAGTGCAGGCCTGTCTCTGTCCCCAGTGGAGCGCTTTCATACATTATAAATACATACAGTTAATGTAAATTGTTATTTATTTTTCTCCTTGGAGACTTGGCGCAAATCAGCCAAGTGTTTTCATTTGTCTTAAAAAAATCAGCTGTGTAACTTTTTATTCCAGTCTTCCACCAGCACCACAGATAAGCAATAGTTTATTAATTACTTTTGATGCAACCCACTGGCCATTTCGTGGTGGCTCACTTGCTTTGGTGATCTGCTGGTGCTGAACAGGGCACTGATGTTCTTGCCAGTGAGAGCCAGTGTGGTGTAGTGGTTAAGAGCGGTAGTCTCGTAACCTGGTGAACCGGGTTGGCGTCTCCACATGCAGCTACTGGGTGACCTTGGGCCAGTCCCACTTTGAGACGGAGTGAAAGGCAGGATATCAAATCCAAACTCCTCCTCTTCTTCCTGGCCCTGAGGGCAGCCCTGCTCAATCTGACCATCTAGTCCAGCATCAAACTCCTGAAGTGGCCAACTAGGGAAGCCCACAAGCTGAACAGTTTTTTTGTTTATTATATTTCTATCCCACCCATCCCCCAAGCAGCTCAAAGTAGCCCACACAGTTCACCCCTTTGCCCACCCAGTGAAGTGGGTTAGGTCTTTGGCTAATTAAACAGTCTCTTAAGCTGTGGGGTATTGTTTTGTTTCTTACTATGTTACTATTTTACTTTCTTACTATGTTACTATGTTACTTTCTTACTATGTTACTATGTTATGCATATTCTTACTATGTTATGCACCCGGGGACGCGGGTGGCGCTGTGGGTAAAAGCCTCAGCGCCTAGGGCTTGCCGATCGAAAGGTCGGCGGTTCGAATCCCCGTGGCGGGGTGCGCTCCCGTTGCTCGGTCCCAGCGCCTGCCAACCTAGCAGTTCGAAAGCACCCTCGGGTGCAAGTAGATAAATAGGGACCGCTTTCTAGCGG
Organism: Podarcis gaigeae; assembly: GCF_964106915.1. Taxonomy (NCBI): domain Eukaryota; kingdom Metazoa; phylum Chordata; class Lepidosauria; order Squamata; family Lacertidae; genus Podarcis; species Podarcis gaigeae. The sequence continues at coordinate 38,522,046 of NC_139693.1, forward strand.
GAAGGTAAACGGCGTTTCCGTGTGCAGCTCTGGCTCGCCAGAGCAGCGATGTCACGCTGGCCATGTGACCCAGAAGTGTCTTCAGACAGCACTGGCCCCTGGCCTCTTGAGTGAGATGGGCGCACAACCCCAGAGTCTGGCAAGACTGGCCCGTACGGGCAGGGGTACCTTTACCTTTACCTATGTTATGCATTTTTATGTTTTAATATTGTATACTGTCCTGTGATCCTTGAATTAAGAGTAGTATAGAAATTTCCTAAATAGTAATACTAGTAATAGGCTGAGAGAGCTTGGCTTGCCCAGTGTCACCCAGTGAGCATCCTGGCTGTGCAGGGATTTGTGTCAAAGTGATGTTTTGATTCTGACAGGTAGCTGCCTCCCTCTTTGGGCTTGCTATTAGGTGGATTTATTAGGTTGACTGGCCAAACCCAGAATACTCATTAATGGATCTTCATCATCCTGGGAAAAAAAGTGGCAAGCAGGCTGCCAAAGGGTTCTGTCCTGTGTCCATCAGACAAAGAAATTGAGGGGGTGCTCATGAACTCTACAAGTGACACCAAACTGGAAGGGGTACCTAATGCCACAGAAGACAGAATAGGGATTCAGGCTGACCTTAACAGGGTCCCCTCCAGCTCTACAATACTATGATTCTATGATCGTGGGTCTCCTGGTCCTAGTCCAACACATTAACCCAGCCTTTTTCAACCTTGGGTCCCCAAAAGTTGTTGAGCTACAACTCCCATCATCCCCAGTGAGAAGGGCCAACAGTGATTGAAGTTGTAGTTCAACAACTTTTGGGGACCCAAAGTTGAGAAAGACTCCTAACCAGTACACCAGGCTGCAATTCCCAGCAACTAACATTCTGAGGCTATCTCCATCGCCATTGAGACTAGTAGCCGCTTTTAGCTTCCATTAATTTGTCTAATCCCTTTTGATGCTGTCCAAGTTCATAGTTCTCGCTATATGCCACCTGAACCGTTAGGGCATAATTTAGCCGATTTGAAGGCATGGGACCCACTTCCCTGGCTACTTCTGGGATTATAGGTAAGGTAAGTGAGCATTCACACTGCTGCTTAGCCCATGTTTTCATTTGAGGGTTCCAGACCCAGCTCTACTTCTCAGCCAGTTGGCAATAATGATTATTTCAGGAAAGGTGTGTGTAAAATGAATCAAAGTGGGACAAAGCAAGGATGGGAGATGCAGTTTTCCAAACCACAAGAAATGTGATTGTTTTGAAAGCCATGTGTTTGAAGAAGAAGAAGAAGAGTTTGGACTTGATATCCCGCCTTTCACTCCCCTTCAGGAGTCTCAAAGTGGCTAACATTCTCCTTTCCCTTCCTCCCCCGCAACAAACACTCTGTGAGGTGAGTGGGGCTGAGAGACTTCAGAGAAGTGTGACTGGCCCAAGGTCACCCAGCAGCTGCATGTGGAGGAGCGGAGACACGAACCTGGTTCCCCAGATTACGAGTCCACCGCTCTTAACCACTACACCACACTGGCTCTCTCCATATTTGCCACTAAATATGGGAGAGTTGTCAGAGATGGGCAACTGTGACCCTCAAGTTAGTGCTGGACTCCAATTCCCATCAGCCCCATCCAACTTGACTAGCTGCCATGGATGATGGGAGCAGTAGTCCAGCAACATCTGGACTGCACCACATTGGCCTATTGTATTCTGAGCTCTGGGGAATTAGAAAGACAACCAGACATATACAATGCAACAGGCCAATAGCAAAGATATTAGAGAAAAGCACAATTGCATGAATTCCAGTTTGCAGGCATGGGGAAATCAGCACATAATGGTCAGCCCTGTCGTGATTTTTGTTGTGCTATTAAAATTCCATTTCAGAAACCTTTGTCTCTGAGGAATCTCTCTCTGGATTGGTCTCCATTCCTTGTCATCTTGTTTTTTATTGTGGCCTCATTCCCTCAGTTCTGCAGCCAAACTAATCTTCTTTGGGTAATGGATATGCCCACTGCTTTCCAATTTCAGATACCAGTTTCCTTTTTAAAAAATATATATATTTATTAAAGATTTTCTTAGTACAATAAAGAAAAGAAACAAAAGAACAACAAAAAAGAAAAAAAAAGAAAAAGCACTTACATCTTATACAAAAAGCATACCACAACCGAATCCATTAGACAATAAACATATTTTCTTCGCTTTTTGGACTTCCTCACATCTCTCGTTCCTGGTTTATAAAACTTTAACCAGCAAATTATCATCTTATTTCAATTCTTATTTTATAATTTTCCAATATTGTGTCCCTAGCTTTAGATACTTTTATCCAAACCTTAAATACTTAATTTAGACATAATATTTATCCAAAACTTATCTTTTCTTAAATTTCACTTATGTTCATAATATTTTCAACTAGCTTAGTGGTGCCATGTTATTTACAATCTTGCATCTTTCTTAACACTCATACAATTTGCAATGTTTTTGTAAATAGTCCTTAAATTTCTTCCAGTCCTCTTCCACTACTTCCTCTCCCAGGTCTCGGATTCTGCCAGTCATTTCTGCAAGTTCCATGTAGTCTATCAGTTGCATCTGCCATTCTTCCAGTGTGGGCAAGTCTTGGGTTTTCCAGTGTTTGGCTACAAGAATCCTTGCTGCTGTTGTTGCATACATAAAGAATGTTCGGTCCTTCTTTAACACCCTCTGGCCAACAATGCCTAAAAGGAAGGCCTCTGGTTTCTTAGGAAAGGTATACTTAAATACCTTTTTCAACTCATTATATATCATTTCCCAGAAAGCCTTAACTCTAGGGCAAGTCCACCAGAGGTGAAAGAACATTCCTTCGGTTTCTTTACATTTCCAACATTTATTGTCAGACAGATGATATATTTTTGCAAGCTTGACTGGAGTCATGTACCACCTATATATCATTTTCATAATATTTTCTTTCAAGGCATTACATGCCGTGAACTTCATACCGGTGGTCCATAACCTTTCCCAGTCAGCAAACATGATATTATACCCAATGTCCTGTGCCCATTTTATCATAGCTGATTTAACCATTTCATCTTGTGTGTTCCATTTTAACAGCAAGTTGTACATTCTTGAAAGTACCTTAGTCTTAGGTTCTAACAATTCTGTTTCTAACTTCGATTTTTCCACCTGGAATCCTATCTTTTTATCCAAATTAAAAACCTCTTTGATCTGAGCATAATGTAGCCAATCTCGCACTTTATCTTTTAATTTCTCCAAACTCTGCAGCCTCCAATTATCTCCATCTTTTTCTAATATTTCCCAATATTTCGGCCATTTGGCCTCCATATTGAGTGTTTTCCGAGCCTTAGCTTCCATTGGTGATAACCACCTTGGGGGTCTTGTTTTCCAATAAGTCTTTATATTTTGTCCAGACATTAAACACTGCTTTCCTGACAATATGGTTCTTGAAAGCTTTATGACTTTTAACCTTGTCATACCACAAATATGCATGCCAACCATAAGCATTGTTAAAACCTTCCAGATCTAAAACATCAGTGTTTTCAAGAAGCAGCCAATCTTTCAACCAGCAAAAAGCTGCTGATTCATAATACAACCTTAAGTCTGGCAGGGCAAAGCCCCCTCTTTCTTTAGCATCAGTTAATATCTTAAACTTAATTCTGGGCTTTTTGCCCTGCCAGACAAATTTGGAGATATCTCTTTGCCACCTCCCGAAACACTCCACTTTATCCACAATCTGTAAAGTCTGGAACAGAAACAGCATTTTTGGCAATACATTCATCTTTATAGCAGCAATTCGGCCCAACAAGGAAAGTTTCAATCTTGACCAACCTTCTAGATCCCTTTTAATTTCTGACCAACACTTTTCATAGTTATCCTTAAATAAGCTCAGATTTTTGGCTGTTATGTTTACCCCTAGGTATCTTACTTTTTTAACCACATTTAACTCTGTCTCTTTCTGAAACCTTTCTGATTCTGAAGATGTCAATTTTTTTTCCAATACCTTAGTTTTTTGCTTGTTTAGTTTAAATCCCGCCACCCGACCAAACTCATTAATCAATTGTAATACCCTTTTCGTACTAGATTCTGGCTCCTGTAGGGTCAAAACCAGGTCATCTGCAAAAGCTTTAAGTTTATACTGTTTCGCTCCGACCTGAATTCCTTCAACCAACCGGTCCCCTCTAATCATATTCAAGAGCACCTCCAGGACCGAAATGAATAACAAAGGAGAAATAGGGCAACCTTGTCGTGTTCCTTTTTCAATTTTGAACTCTTCCGTCACCACATTGTTAACTATCAATTTAGCCTTTTGTTCTGAGTAGATTGCATCTATCCCATTTTCAAATCCCCGTCCCACTCCCATCCCTTCCAAGTTTTTCTTCATAAACTTCCATGAAATATTGTCAAAGGCCTTCTCCGCATCTATAAATATTAACACTGCTTTTGTATTAATATTTGTTTGCAAAAGTTCCAAAATATCAATAATGTTCCTTGTGTTAGCAAACAAATGTCTACCTGGGAGAAAGCCTGCCTGGTCCTTATGAATCACTTCGTTCAGAACTTTTAAAAATCTACTTACTAAAATGTCTGCAAATATTTTATAATCCACATTTAGGAGGGAGATGGGACGGTAGTTCTTAAGTTGTGTCTTTTCAGATTCTAATTTGGGTATCAATGTGATGAAAGCTTCTTTCCACGATTCCGGTGCCTTCTTTCCCTCTATGATTTCGTTGCAAACCTCCATTAATGGATGTATCAAATAATCTTTCAATGTCTTATAATATTTGGAGGTAAGCCCATCTGGCCCTGGAGATTTGCCCAATTGCATATTCTGAACGGCTTCTTCAATCTCTTGTTGTGTTATTTTATAATTCAGGATTGTCCTATTTTCTTGAGACAACTTTGGTAATCCATTCCTTATCAAAAATTGTTCTATCTCAACCTCATTTTGCGGCCCTTGAGTATATAATTGTTTGAAATATCTCTGGAAGCACTTTCTGATCTCCACAGGATTCTGAATATTTCTTCCTTCAATCTCTAGATTTGTAACCGTATTTAATTTTTGTCTCTTTTTCAACTGCCATGCTAACAGTTTTCCACATTTGTTTGCCGATTCAAATGATCTTTGTTTCATTAACTTAACTTTCCACTCCACTTCCTGATTTATCAATTTGGAGTATTGTGCTTGATAAAGTTTAATTTCTCTCAAAATCTCCTGTGATTTGGGTCTCGATCTTAACTTCTTCTCACATTCTTTAATTTTCTCCAAAATCTTGTCTTTTTTCTCATTCTGTGCTCTTTTTTTTATAGTGTTCTGTTGTATCAGAAACCCCCTCATAACCGCTTTACTTGCATCCCAGATGACTCTTTTTTCCACTGTAGTGTTCAAATTTATCTCAAAATAGTCCTTCAAAGCTTTTTGGGCCTCAGATACCAGTTTCCATTACCTCTCCCTTCCTGTCATCCCAGGCCTAAATTTACCTCCATCACACACTCCTTGTAGCAAACTCTTTGCCTTTTATTCCAGTAATTCAAGAGGCTTAGTCACAAAATCTCCTAGGGGTTTCATACCAGCTGATGTATACTCTCCACTTGGTTCTGCTCAGGCCTTGCACACAGGCAGACGAAGGGACTGAGCACTTGTCCCTGGCAAATCATATGACAAGCACAGTCTAGATAGAACCAGAATACAAACAGCACTTAAGAACTCCACCACACACAGCGCCTCACTCTTTTTCACCTTACTCTCCTCAAAGAGTTGCTCTTACCAAAGTTCCACCAAGTCATCCAGTGGGCGGACGTGTCACAATGGAGGACATGCCACGGTTACTTTAGCGGCCTTGCTCCACCACGGGCATTGATCTTATTTTTATTCATAGGGATTGAGCTGTTTTGTTTTATTTTTAAATGTTATCGGCCACCCTTCCTCCAGTGCCAGTGTCCAGTCATAAAAATTAGGGGTAATGGAACAACATAATAAAGACATGAAGTATTGAGGTGAAGCAGAGACCACACCATCCCTGGGCAAATAACATTTTGTAACCTGGAACCGGAAAGATTGTTGGGCAGCTGGACAGTTTTGTCTCCTTGTTGCAGAAGCAGCAATCCCTACAACCAAAGGAAACTTCCTGCCCGCCCCCAATTTGCCTCTTGCAGGGTAGATGGGTGAGATGTTTGCTGGTTTGAACACTCATAGCCAAGATAGGGCGGGCTTCTCCTCCCCTGTCCTCTGTGGGTGTTGCTGTACAGTAGCTGAGGTTGTCATAGTCTACCTCTACAGCCTCACATGGGAAGAAGGTGCCCTGCTCTTCATCCTCCCCAATGAGACTCTCCATGGGACGCACACTGAGCATTAATGTCAAAGTCAGGTATTTTCTTAGATTTGCACATGCAACAGTTATGCATGATTTGGTTATTTTTATAAATGCATGCTCATGGTGCAAAGGATGTATCTTCACTTTTAGATATGCAGAAGGATTTCACTGCAACCTAAAAGGAGCCACAGGTTTCTGTTCAGTGTTTCACTTTCTTCGCGTGTGTTTATGGAAAGGACAGAAGACAACCCCTCTCTTGCACACTTTTCAACATGGTGGGGTCACCGAGGTAAAGCAACGTCCGGCCTAGACAAAGACTACAGGAGCAAAACTTCACCCTCATGACCTCTTCAGCCCCACTTTCTTTCAGGTTCTGCCCTGTGTATTCCACCAATAAACAACCACCTTTCCTTAGCCTGCAATAATAATAATAAGAGGAGGAGTTTGGATTTGATATCCCGCTTTATCACTACCCAAAGGAGTCTCAAAGCGGCTAACATTCTCCTTTCCCTTCCTCCCCCACAACAAACATTCTGTGAGGTGAGTGGGGCTGAGAGACTTCAGAGAAGTGTGACGAGCCCAAGGTCACCCAGCAGCTGCAGGTGGAGGAGCGGAGACGCGAACCTGGTTCACCAGATTACGAGTCTATCGCTCTTAACCACTACACCAAGCTGGCTCTCAAGTGAATGATCATTTTCTTTATGTTTCAACAGTGCTCCTACCAAAGCACATCAATATATGAGTTTAATTCAGCTAAGTTCTGCTCAGAGTGGATACATTACAATTAATGGATCTAAGTGAGTCATGCCCAGTAATTTAAATGGGTCTACTCTGAAGTGAACATGTTGGCTACAACCCTAAGGGACTCTTAACCTTTTAAACTTTATTCATCCAAAATGCAACAGCCAAATTACTGGGGGGGGGGGTCCATTTGGATGTAATATAACCCCCATTTTAAAACAGGCATACTGTTTGCCCGTTCATTTCCAGGCCCATTTCCAGCTGCTCATTTTGGAGCTTATCTGAAGTGGCTTCCTGCCTTTGGACCCTTTCAGGTGCCAAGATTGGCAGAGGAGGCCCTCTCTGGTTGTTCTGCTGCCTCAGAAACTAATGGGAGAGGGCCTTCTCTGTGGTGGCCCCTGTTGTGTAACTCCCTTCCCACAGAAGTGTGACTGGCACCTTCACCATACAGATTTTGGCAAATGTGAAGATGTACCTCTTCAACCAGGCTTTCGACACTTGAGATGTATGTTTTAATTGTTGCACCCAGCCATGGGATCTTGGGTGAAATGGAGGGGGATAATAATAGTGTGTAAGGTACTCACAGTCTAACGGAGAGACCCCACCCTCTGTCATCAATGCACTAAGCACCGTTATCTGCAGAAGAGGCCTTACATGTGAGCATCTGTTTGTGCACAGGGACCCCACACAATCTGCACAAGTGCCCCTAAGAGCAACAATGCATGGCTGTTGGCTGGGGCTGGCACACGACTGGAACATTGGTGGTGGAACAGAAAGCATGGTGAACTCCTACTTCAAACCATGAGTGCCCCAAATGCAAATTAATTAATTACAATTATTTATCAGGGGTGTGCAAGTGACCAGTGCATTCACCTTGTATCTCTAAGCATTTGGAAGCAGTCTGATCTGTTTCAGACCTGATCTGTGTTCTCATTAATTATTTGGGTCTGATTTGTTAAATCTAAAGCTGTGTTTCCTCCACATCAACTGCAATGGGGAATCTAAAATTGCCTATACTGTATACAGTTTATTTTCTTTGCCAAATTTCAGGCAGGAATCCCTCCGCCAATTTCTTTTTAAAGGACATTTCTCTAACTTTTTAATTTTTCTTCCAGACTTACTGGTAGATGCAAATTGCAGGCATGGTCGCCCCTTCTGATGACATCCAATTTCAGAAAAATGCAGGTGAGGAATCAATTTGAAAACTTTTTTTAAGAAAATAATATTTCTTAAAGTTTCAAAAAGATTACAAAAAGAAAAAAAAGAAAAACAGAAAATACAAAATACAGAGAAAGTAAAAACAAATTCCATCTTTCCATGTCTTGTCTTTCATTTACTTGTTTCCTTGACCTCCTCACACCTCCCTTTTTTGTATTCTAGTTCAGTTAATTATTTCAGCAAATTCTTTCCATTCTTGTTTTTATCTTACTAATTTATCTTAATATATTGTAACTTTACATTCTGACCTGTTAACAATCCATTCTTCCTTAACCCTATATAACATTACTGCAAAAGCCACATTACATCATTCCAACATCCTTTTAGCATTCCTTAATGGAATCAATTTGAAAACTTGACACTTGCAAGATGCATCTCTGGGTAAGAAAACTGCCAAGTCCAGATAAATAGGTCCAAGGCCTATTTGCCACAGGTGACTTTACCTATGCTTTAATGAAAGTGTCTAAGTCCTGAAACACCTTTTTGGGGGCTTTCTGTAGGCTGCTACAGGTTTATAAACTTACTGCCTGCTTGGGCTCTGCTGGAGTGGAACATCAACACACACACACACACACACACACACACACACACACACACACACTGCATTAACTGCCCTCCTCTCTGCTGCATCCTAAACCACTCCTACCCCCCCCCCCCCCGCCACCAACATAGTGAGCTGGGCATAAGTGGGTACGGGGGTAGGATTGCAGCCCCTCCTGCTTAAGGGTTAGTGGTCTGGTTTGTTCATATTGGATTTTATAAAGTACAGATAGATAGGTAATACAAATGAACAGACTGTACAGCCTGGTGTCATTCACAGATGACAAGGTGTAACACATTAGGTTTACTGTGGCATCTTCACCACTTAGAGTTCATCATCTACGGTCAGTGCTTGTATGTTAGTTTACAAACAAAATTAAAAGAAGGAAAACAGCAAAACCAAGAGTTAACATTCAACTGTTGTACAATCAGATATCCTTGATGTTTCTGATTTAGTTCTAACACACTGTCTGGCCTATAACAGTGTTCTGGTTTGCTTTGCTTCTTGTGGTTTTTAACTTTTCCAATGCAGTGAGGAATTGTTAACTGCACAATTGATTTAAGATGAGCAGTTTTAACCATAGAAACTTTGCCAAATGCACTGCACATAGAAAAGTATTCCTTCAGATGCGTTGCATCCATTGCACTGTCCACGGTTTTGCCTATAATTCGAATGAAATACTAATATGCATGTGTTCTGTTTTCGTACTCCTGGCAGCCACCGTAATAACCTGCAGCCGGGAGGGCTCCCAAGTTCCACCCGCCCGCTTTGCCAGCAAGGGGCGCGCGCGCGCCGCTCTCTTCCCCGCAGCCCAGCGGCGCCCAGTGCGGGAATGTGCGCAAAGGAGAAGGAAGTAGCAGCCGCTGCCGCCGCCGCCGCCGCCGCGCCGGAGCTGTCAGCGCGCTCCCTGCTGCTGCTCTTGCCGCCCCGGAGCAGGAGCAGGAGGAGCAGGAGGGGGGCCACCAGGCGCCCCCCGGCCAGCCCGAGAAGAAGGCGGCTCGCCCTCCTGCCCGGGCTGCTCTTTGCATGGAGCTGGCCCCCGCCGGATAGACAAGGAGCCTGCCAGCCCGAGCCGCGCGCCCCGGAGGGAGCCGGCAGCCGGCTGGTGCGCCGCCCGAGAAGGCAGAGCAGGCCGGTCGGCCGGCCGGCCGCGAAGGTGAAGGACGCGATGCCCCGGCGCCGAGGTGAGTGGGCGCCCGGAGGAGGGCTGGGGCTGGACGGGGGGACGGGGCGCCGCCGCCGCCGACCCCCTCTCTCTTTTTCCGAGGCGAGGGCGGGGGAGGGAAGACACGCGCCCGCTGCTCGCTTGGAGGAGGAGCGTTCTCACGTGACGCTGGAAAGGAAAAGAAGAAAAGTGGGGGGGGGGCAGCCCGCCCACGGGGCGCCTTGCGGTGCCTCGGAAAAGCTTCGAAAAAGGGTTTGGTGGCAGCGGCGCGCAGGAACTGGAGCCCCGTCCGGCTGCTGCCTCTGTCGTGTTTGGCCGCTTCCAGGCGGCTGCCCTGATGCGCCCGTGCCAGGTGCGCCGGGGGAAGCCAGAAAGGGAATCACCGGGTGAATCCAGGGTTTCTTTCCCGGAATCCAATAGGATGTAGCTGCGGGAATGGCGGCAGCAGGAAAGGGTCATGTGCAGGAACTTGAGTTTTTGTGGCAGGGAGTTCCAAGGACCCTGGGATAGAAAAATGAAAGAAGCACAAATCCATCTTTAGTGGGGCTTAGGTGAGCTGAAAATTTCCCCTATTTAGCAAGCAATATGCGCCCCTTTGGCACCTGAGGCAGACCCCAAAATGGTACCCCCCTACCCGCCAGGTAAGAAATCTACATCAAAAACAAGAGCAAAAAGAAAGATCTACATTGGGATCTGCTGCCTTTGTGGACCCTGCAAAATGAGGGGGTCACCTCACCTTGCCTCATGGGGAGGCTGGCCCTGAATAAAGATCCACATTGGAATCTGCTGTCTCTCTGCATTTTGCTGCTTGAGGCAGCTAGCTCAGCTTGCCTCATAGGTGGGCTGGCCATGCATAGGAAGCCACCTCCTGCCAGGCCAGCTGCTCAGTCAAAGAAGTGCCATATCCATCACTTCTTATTGGGATTTTAACCGTAGTTTCCGGGGTTTGAACCCTCTGGCCTCTTGAGTTCTGGCCTTGCATGTGAATGAACCACTGTACAGGTAAAGGGACCCCTGACCATTAGGTCCAGTCGTGGCCAGCTCTGGGGTTGTGGCGCTCATCTCGCTTTAATGGCCAAGGGAGCCGGTGTACAGCTTCCGAGTCATGTGGCCAGCAGGACTAAGCCGCTTCTGGCGAACCAGAGCAGCACACGGAAATGCTGTTTACCTTCCCGCTGGAGTGGTACCTATTTATCTACTTGCACTTTGACGTGCTTTCGAACTGCTAGGTTGGCAGGAGCAACGGGAGCTCACCTCGTCGCAGGGATTCGAACTGCTGACCTTCTGATCGGCAAGTCCTATGCTCTGTTGTTTATTTATTATTATTTTTTTAAATCATATTTTATTAGATTTTACAAAAGTTAACAACCAATAAAAGACTAACTAAAATCACAAAAACAAACAAACAAACAAACAAACAAACAAACAAACAAACAAACAAACAACAAACATCAAATGTATGTGGTTCTCTTCCTCCTCATTTTTATTCTTTCTCAGACTTGGGTCTCCAGCTGTTGTTGGACTACAACTCCCATCAATCCCTAGCTAGTAGGACCAGTAGCCAGGGATGATGGGAGTTGTAGTCCAACAAAAGCTGGAGACCCAAGTCTGAGAACCAACAACCTTATGAAGTAGGTCTGCCAGGTTATAGTGCAGCAGTCTAACCACTACGCCACACTGTTGGTGATCTATATACACACGGAGTATGTGTGCAGACGCCTGCCATTTTGTTCTCTGACAGCTGGGGGTACGGGAAATGTTAAGAAGCTGGTAAAAATGAAGAGGAAATTAACAGGAAGGAAAGAACTCTGATGGAATATTGGGAGGCGCACAAAATGAGGCCCAGAGGCCTTTCACAGTGGAACTAACTCAAGCATGAGCCACTAGGCATTTGGTAACTGAGCGAAGTATGCGAGTGAAATGGATCCTGGTTTCTGTAGGATGGTCTTAGGTGCAGAATGGACACACTGAGGCATTTAAAGCACATTCTTTCCCTCAAAAGATTCTGGGCACTGTCATTTAGCCCTCACAGAGTTCCCAATTCCCAGCAATACTGAACAAACTGTGGTGTACATAATTCTGTGGGGGGGGGGAGTGTGCTTCAGGTGGAGTGGATGATGCTGTCACATCGCCAGGAATTGTTGCTCTTTGGGGAGCAAACTACAACTCCCAGGATTCCTTGGGGGAAGCTATGTGCTTTAAGCAGCATTATATCTGCTTTAAATTTATGGTGTGGGTGTGATTTACAGTTCATTTCTTTTTTTAAAAATCATTTATATACTGCCGTTCCTCTCTAAGGAGATTATTCTAGCATGCACTGAAAACAGTAAAGCTTTATAAATGAACAGTAGGAAACACCAAAGCTAGCATAGTAGCTAAAATATTGAGGAGGGCTCAGAAGGGTTCTTTAAAAAGAAAAGCCTTAACTTCCTCCCCCCACAACCCCCTCAGCCCCACAAGTAGTACTGGCTGGGGCTGGTGGGAGTTGTGAAGCCTGTAATAGAACAACAACATTCTAGATTTAGTCCACATTGACGCCATATATTGAAAGCACTTTAAACAGAAATGGCTCCCCCCCAAAGAATCCTGGGAGCTGCACTTTGCTAAGAGTGCTGAGAGGAGACCCTTCACAGAGCTACAATTCCCAGAACTCCCTGTGAAGAGGGATTGGCTGTTGTATCATTCTAGAAATTGTAGCTCAGGGAGAGGAATAGGGGTCTCCTAAAAACCCTGAGCACCTTTAAGAAACTACATCTCCCCGAATTCTTTGGGGAGAAGGCATGACGGTCTAAAGTGGCACCATAGTTGTGGTTGTGGCCCCAGCTGACAAATTAACCAGTTAACCAACTAAAAACTCATCCAACAATTCAGGCTAGCTTTTTGTGAAATGAAACGAAAGGGCCACAGGAGGAGAGCTCTGCATCTTTGTGGCAGAAGGTCCCTAATTCAGTCCCAGCATCTTGAGGTAGGGATCCGTGCCAGAAACCTAGATTGCTGCCGCCACTCGGACTGGGTACAGATGATGTGTTCAAGGTGCAAAGCACATCCTTTTCCTCGAAGAATTCTGGGCACTGTCGTTCGTTAATGGTTCCTGGGAACTGTAACTCCCAGAGCAGTAGACTACAATGCCCAGAAATAATTGAGGGAAAGAATGTCTTTTGAATACATGGGTGTAGCCAAGAGGGGGCGGGGGGGCAGCTCCCCCCCCCCAAATCAGTCAATAAAAATACATAGCTAATTGAGGTTCTGTGTGTCCCCCGCAACAAAAACCCTGGCTAAGCCCATGCTTGAATACGCTTTAAAGGAGAATCAGGGTCAGAGAGGGGAATAAAGGGAAATGACCTTACCAATATTAATTATATATAGTATGCCCAGTATCAGCAATACTGAGCAAGATGGATCAAGAATCAGATCCTGCTTAAGGCAGCTTATTAACCCAGTACTTCCTGATTTCCAGTTAATCTTTTTAAAAAGGTTGTGCCATAAAGATGCCTTAGATGTATAATTGAAAATGCAAACTGCAAAGATCAGTTAGGGACAAACATACCGGGTACCATTTGCAAACATCTGCCGATAGTGAATCATGGGTGGTCACATCTGCACCTTACATTTAAAGCACACTCCTTCCCCACAAAAGTCTTGGGAACTGTAGCTTGTTTAAGGCTACTGGGAATTATGAAATTGGATGAACTATGGTTCCCAGGCTTTTTTGCGGGGAACCCTTACTGTTAAAGTGGTAGAAGTGTGCTGTAAATGTGTGGTGTGTGACTTTTGTATCCCTCAGCACAGTGTGTTTTCAATATTACAAACCCAGGTTTGCCCAGTGTCATGTGTGAACTGGGTCTTAAGTTTGCTGCGCTGCACACTGAAGAACAATTGAGAAGCAAAGTAAGAAAAAGTCGAGTGGCTGTCTTGTCTCTTTCCTTGTTTTGTATGGAGTTGCATAACTCCAGGTTTATTTCTGTTGTTGTTCATTTTCTCCTTTGTGTTGCATACTGCTCACTTTATGGTTCTTTCCACTAAATTCATGATTCTTAACCTTGCCCTGAGGGGAAGTGTGAGGCACTGATAGATCCAGTGCTATTTCCCTTTTTGTTTATTCCTAAACTCGCTTTGCCCCTATAAGACTCCTTTCTTATTTATGCAGTGGAAACAAAGGAGGCTTCATGGGTTGCTAAGAGACGCTCTCCCAGGGTAACTGGCCACCAATTCTTGTGTTAATGATAACTTCTGGGTCCACTTCAGCACCTCCTTCTAGGACAATGGGTAGCCCTTCAGAGCCCTGCTTGCCTCTTTGAAATCTTCTGGGCACCCTTGGCTTTTCTGGCAGGTGTGGGATACCTGTAGGGCTCTTTTGGAATTTCATACTTGGGTCAGATAAGAGTGTCAGACTGAGGAAATCCTCCCAGTTCATAGAAACAAAGACTTGTAGAATTGGAAGGGACCTTGAGAGTCATATAGTCCAACCACCGTGATGCAGGAATCTCAGCTAAAGCATGCTGAGGTTGCATTACAGATGGCCATACAACCTCAATTTTGGAGTTTCACATTGTGCTGTAGAGCAACTCACACTCCCTTTTTTCTCAGCCTGACCTACCTCACAGGGCTCTTGTGATGATAAAGCCCCACATTATGCCCAGAAAAGGGAGGGATACCTGAAAAGGGAGGGATACCATTGTGAATAAGTGAATCATCGGGTCCTGTGTCTTCCTCATGTGCAGCCCATCGTTTTCTCTCATCCAAGGCTGCTGTTAATAATAATTTTATTATTTACACCCTGCCCATCTGGCTGGGTTTCCCCAGCCACTCTGGGCAGCTCACAACATATATAAAACATAATGAAACACCAAACATTAAGTTGTGTTTGAGTGGTGTGTAAACCCTGTCCCGGGTTTTAAGGGGAAGCAGTGTGGGGGAAAACAATTAATTCCTGGATGCCAAGATCCAGGTTTGGGGCAAGTGCTCTTTGGTAAAAGAACTCCAGCAGAGATTCAGAATCACAAAACATGCAGCAAATAAAGCGTGCGCATATAGGCTGTTAAACCTTAAAAGCGCCCTTTAAAGTTCCTACCAAAGTTTCCCACTTCCCCTAGCATAGAAAGATACCACACATCTGGTAATTTAAGAATGGTTTACTTACAAACTCTCCAAAGGTCAGAGTCATGTACTTTTCCATACAGAATCATAGAATTGTAGAGTTGGAAGGACCACGAGGGTCATCTAGTCCAACCCCCTGCAAGGCAGGAATCTTTTGCCCAATGTGGGGCTCAAACCCACAACCCTGAGATTAAGAGTCTCCTGCTCCACCAACTGAACTATTTCACAGATGGTTGCAAAGGCTGTAAAGTGGAGCTTGGTTACAAAATGGTTCAAGTTCCTAAACTATTGGTATAGGAGAATGTTCATTTCACACTCTGTTCTTGTCTGGAAAAAGAGGCTGGTTAAAGCCATGGAGCTGAGCTGGAGCAACCATCCCAGACCTCCTCACACACCGAATTCTCAGGTAGACTGAATGAAGCCAAGACTTGATTGCCTATTTCCTCCCAAGGTGAGGGAAAGTGACATAACTAAGTCTGGCAGGACAGCTTCCTCTATGGTTTTAACCCCTTCGTGCATTAATTCGACTTAAGCACGCTGGTTATATGAGGCCAATTATCCCACAAGCAGTACAGTGACACTCTTTAATAAATAACAAATAGCATTGTCTACGGAGACTGCTAGTGGCTCTTCAAGGGGGAGGTCCCCACCTCCCACCCTCTCATGCTTTATTGCCTAGATATGACAGTGATTGAACCTGCATGCAAAAAAAGTATGCGCTCCACCCCCGAGTTAAGGCCTGAGTCCAGCTCAGGGCAGGTTTACAAGGACACAAGCGATGATTCACAGCTGAATGTGTGAACAGACATCTGTTGAAAAGCCTTTGTATTTGGAGAGATACAAAAGTTCTGCTCGTGTTGTTTAATATGAGATAAGAGCATAAGGAGAGCCCACCTGGATCAGAGCGAGGGCCAGTCTTGTTCAGCATCTTGTTTCCTGCAGTGGTCAAGCGGATGCTCTGCGAAGGCCGCAAGGAGAGCCTGAAGGCGAGGGCACTCTTCTGGCAGTGCCCCCCCAGCAACTGATAGATTTAGAGAATACCAATTCTGATTCATCTAGCAGCCTTCTGCCAGCATTGCTTGGGGATGCTATGAAGCCAAAACAACAACAGCCCCCACCCAGTGCAGTTTTGAAAACAGCAGTTAAAAGCAGTGCAGTTTTGAAAGGGTGAGTCTACCATCTTGATTCAAAATGGCATCCAGTTGTATCCAAACATAGACAAAAACCTGCTCCTTGGTCTCAGGAGCTATTATGCAAAATTTGCTTGGGATACCTTAAGGTGTCCAGTTCACAGAGAACAAACAGCTTTCCAAAAATATATAGTCGATATTTTAGTAAAGCTCCAGGCACATATGAACCTTAGTACAATGGTACCTCGGGTTACAGACGCTTCAGGTTACAGACTCCGCTAACCCATAAATAGTACCTCGGGTTAAGAACTTTGCTTCAGGATGAGAACAGAAATTGTGCTCCAGCGGCGCAGCAGGAGGCCCCATTAGCTAAAGTGGTGCTTCAGGTTAAGAACAGTTTCAGGTTAAGAACGGACCTCCAGAACAAATTAAGTTCTTAACCCGAGGTACCACTGTACCTTTAAATTCTGAGTGTGAAACAAAGATTAAGAATCAGTTGGGTGTCTGGAGGGCTGGAAGATCCAATGGGGTGAAAGCAAATAACTGAGCCTCAAGGACTGAAATTTTACCTTATTAGCATTCCTTGCCGTTGAAAAAGGTTGAAAGAGAGTCCTTTTAGCTTGTTAGTTTCTGCTAATTCTATTTAAGATTTCATAACTAACTTTTAAAATTAAATGGCCAGCTGATGCCAGCCTTAATGAATGTATATATGTGTATGTAAGACTTTTATTTGGGAATAAAAATATTTTTGCAATTCTTTAGCACTTCCTCTAATGGTCCGTGGTTGCTTTTGTGGACGTTTTGAATGTCATCCAACAACAGCTGTTCATTCATGACAACTTATTTTAAGTGGCAACTTGTTTTTCCCCTCCCCTCTACCTGTGTTTGACAATTAAGAACTGTGTTGTGAAACAGATCTCTTTAATGAAGAGGAAAAACCTGGAACGTGTGCCATGGTGCTGAGGCTGTATTTACAGGAAACATTGTGGGTTTATTACCCTAAGGTTAGGTATCACATAGATGGCAATTTAAGTGCCCAGGGCGTGTGGAAACGAGGCTTTAAACAAATTAATCTGCATTATCATGGATGCCTTAAGATTTGTTCATAAGCAGTTTCTTATCTTTCTGCTTTGGGCTGTGCTGCAATATGGGAGTTTTTCAATTCGTAGAGGTGGGTGATTTAATATTTGTATATTTTGTAGATACATGCGAATGATTAAATATTTGTATCTTGCAGTTCTGTTGATTTTTTCCTACCACTTGAAGATGATGATGATAATAATAATAATAATAATAACCACATTTTTTAAGATTAACTCCCTTCTAACCACTAAGTAATACAGTACTATACTAGTGATACACCACCTAAAAACTAATCCTTTGCTGAAATATAGACTCCCATGTGTTTTTTAAATTTATGTTCCTTGCCTAGCCAGAATCTGTGAGTTATTTTTTAAAAATTAATTTATGGATTGTATGAATTCATAATTTATGAAAATGTGTGTACAAACATGTAAAAACAGTTAAACTAGTGCAAAAAATTGTTGAAGAGACGTTTAAAAACAATACAAAATGAACAACTAAGGCAGAGATCTTTTCATCCAGCTGAAAAAAAGTTTTCAAAACAAAAATGTCTTCAGTTGTTCCTTGAAAGTATGCCTAGCGGGTGTCTGTCATATCTCAAAATGAACGATTTACTGGGAATACATGATGTAAGGTGGTCTCTCAAGCAAACCGCTGTGTTGTTTAAGATATGGGATTGATTTAGGTAACAGCCAGTATTTCTGTGTTCAGAAATCAGGGTGAAGCATTGCTTCTTTGTCCCAGAGTTTTAGAGGTCTGCAGCCAGAGCTGTTTAACAGCCAACCTTTCTTACCAGGGAACTCTGGGAATTGTAGCTCTGTGAGGGGAAGGGGGCCTCTTAGCAAACTACAGATCCCAGGATTCTTTGGGGAAAGCCATTAAAGTGGTATGATGGGGTCTAAAGTGATCTTCCTGCTACCTAATGTCCTTTCTTGGCTTCTTTTTTGCTCATCCCACATCAATTCCTGCTGTGTAGCATCTTGCCTGATGAAAAGATCTGGAGAACTTGAAAACTTGCCACTATCTTTTGACACTTTGGTTGGTCCCAGTGAAGGTATTGCCCCGTTGTGGATTTTGAATTTGAAGAAAAGTCAGCTGGGGTTGGGCACAAATGTTAACTTCTGTTTCTCCCAGTTTCTTATTTTTTCCCCCAAACTTAAGTTTTATTCTCCACATTTCTACATCGGTTTTTGATTTTTTAAAGTGTTTCTCATGAAAATTAATCAGCATTTTAATGAAAATTTCTCATAATACCCACATTTTTAATGCAACTTTGCTTAATTGGCCAAGTTTTGTGTGCAATTTGCCCCACCATAATGCCTTTTTGTATGCTATTTTCACTTATATGGATACTTTCCCATCATATCTGCATTTTTGTTTACATCATTTGCTTAGATAGGTACAGTACAAAATTTAGATAAGTTCAATTTTTGAAGCTGCGTTTTGGTTTGCATATTGTTTCAGGAAGTGAAAATTAGGTAGGTTTGCATTAATATGTGAGCTGAATCTCTCCCATTTCCCTACACTCGTCTTCATAAGACCATAAAACACATTATAAGCAAAATAAAAATAGCACCTTGAATTTCAGCTGCTCAGTTAAGATCATCCCGGGCAAAAACAGCTCAGGAATGCTGTGCTGCATGTTACAAAACTTCAGTTTTCTAGTTGGCGTGATAATACTGTGATAAATTCATATCAGCCAAGTGCCCCATTTTAAGTGGGACAGCCCCACTTTCTCATCTCAGAGCGCCCTGATTTCATGTGGCAGGTGGGCAAGGGTGCGGGGGAAGTGGGAGGATGGGCGGAGAGCAGAGATCAGGCGGGTGGGATGGTCCGTGCATGTGCCCCCCACTTTGCATACCCTCAACATTTCGGGAGGGAAAATTCCATAGCCCCATTACTCAGAATGGAGCAATAGACTTCTTATCAGATCTTCATGTAACAGTCTTTGCTTTTTAAATATTACATAAAATTGAAGGGTCCTAATCCCTCCTTCCCCCTTACCTTCAAGGTGGGGCTGCACACACACCTGTGAACAGCAACAACTTTTTTTGGTGTCACACGAATTTCAGATTCATTTTGGGTTTTTCTTTCATGGTGTGTTTTCATGTGTTCACTGAAGCTGTGCATCTAACAGCCGAAACGTTTGCTGTGATTTTTTTGGCCATCTGGTATGTGGGAGTTCTTAGTCGTTTTCCTAATTTTAGGCCGTTGGCAACTGCCTGAAAAGTTGGGGCAATTTAGTATTCAACCATGGAGAAGTTCTTTAAAAAAAGAGAGGAAAAGAAAGTTGGGCTTGAAAGTCTCATAGGGAGTGGACAGGTTAGAAAATGGTGCTTTAGCCGTCTTGTGACTGGGGAAGCCATCAAAATGATGGGACATTTGTACGTCTAATTGAACTAACGGAGCAATTTCTCCCTTGCTTCAAATTTTTCTAACACCACTTTTCACATGCTGGTTTGCCTTCTTCATTTAAATTTAAGTCATTTCGTTTGCAGTACGCCCTGTTGAGCATTATGGGAGTTACTTCTGAGTAAAGATTCACAGGGATCGTTCTGTTAGTCTCTGTAAAATCTCCTCATCTTCACCTGACGAATGAAGCAGCATCTCCATTGTTGTTGCTTTCGTTGTTTGGTGAAAACACACCTCTTACTTTTAGGATTCACTTCGATCCTCTTATTGTACATTGTTTTAAACAATTTTAATATTATATTGTTCTAACCTGCCCTGGGAACTTAAAGTGAAGGGTGGGTAAGAAATCTAATAAATACATTATAATTTACTGCATTCTGAGGTTTTTTCCTTCATAACCTGTTCCTTTCTCTAGTCTATGAAGTGTCAGTTAATTCAAAAATCTGCTCACTTATTTGTGAATATTTATCTAGTTCTAATAAATGTATTAACTTGCTGTTACTTTTGGATATACCGTAATTTTTTTCTTATGGGTTAACCTCCCGTTTTCTGTGCATAGAGGTGGTGAAAATGAGCAGGTATAGACAGGCAGACAACACTGACATGAAGTTTAGCAGTGCTATAAAAAAAAGGAGTTTAAATCCTCCCCTCCGCCGCCGCATTTTGAAACCTAATTTGCCGAAAGTTTGAGGATCAAATTTTTCCCCTCTCAAAAGCCACCAGGAGCACCCACAATTTATACTTTATGGAAAGAATTTAAGATATGTTTGCTTCAACAAACTTTCACAACTGGAGAGAAAGAGAGATTTTTCCTTTGATTTTCTTTTATGCTTGTAAATTACCTTGTGACTTAATATGAAAGAAGATTAACGAATTAATAAATTAAATAATAATAATAATAATAATGTGCACAAGGGCATCACAATGGCATTTGCAGGGGACGGGGGATATTGCAGCCACCAAGAAGAACTCCACAGAGAGCAGCCCTTTTTGCCTGCAGGGACTGAGACCCTGGACAGCTGCTGCCAGCCAGTGCAGACAATACTAAGCCAGATGGATTTACTTGGTATAAGACAGACTCTCTATGTTCCTATTTTGTATTTATGTTTTGTCTCTCATGCTGGCCTGGAGGAACACAATTTTCTCCAGCAAAGAGTATTGCCAAGTACCCCTCATGGTCCCTCTCTGTGTACCCATCAAGCCCTTAGAGGAGGCTGTGTGTGCTTTTCTCCTCCTTGTAAACTGGTTGCAATATCTGTATCTGCAAATGACCTCTTTTCTGGGCTGCGTTATGGTGCATACCCGCTGTTCTGTTCCTCGCTCCAGCAGGGCGTCGCATTGTTTGCTCTCCAGTTTCCAGTAATTATTTTGTACAAGAAACAATACCGCAAAATAGTTCTTCAGAAGCCACAGCTTCGTTTATAACCATCCTTTTTATAGAGAGCTGACAGTGGGAGGGAGAAATTCAGTTTGCTTCCCTTGCTGGGAAACTTTTAAACTTTTAGTATTAGGAACATTCCTGTGCCTTATTGAAATGGCTTTTGCTAACATCATGTTCCTTTATAACTGCCCAACCTGTCCCCATTTACTACATCTGGCTTACCCAATTGAGCAGACTGCTTAAATACAGTTATTGCAATGGAGAATGTTGTTGAGTTACATTAAGTGTAGGGAAAGTCGGCTATCTCTGTGTGTAGCTTGATGTGCTAATGAACTCTACTGATGTGTCTCTGGCTGTTTCAATGTTTAGCATTCATCCTGATCTGTTTGCAGGGAGGTTAGATGATATGTCAAAGCAAGAGTTACTCTACACTTTTTGGTACATTTTATTGATCACAAAAAGCCTTTGATTTGGGGGGAGTGGATATATTCCACGACTCCCAGTCAACAGCCTTTGAAATTAGCCAGGTGCCAGGCGCGTTTTGTGACTGGCTTGGGTCCAATTGTGACCATGTGGAGATCTCTGGATGCCAGATTGACAGCTGACATCTCCATCTGGCTGGCCCCTCCAGCTTTCTTAAGCAGGTAAGCAGAAGAGCTTATTTAACTGCTGTCAGGGAACTGACATTGGAGCCAGAAGTGGAGGCAGGGCTCCCAAGCGATGCTGGAGAAGGGCCAAGCAGGGAGAGAGGGGACTCATCAGCTGGGGAAGGAAATCAGCGTAACACCAGGAATAAAGGGGGGCGGATGGGGGAATCGGAGAGAGGGCTCCAGGACTCTTCGCTGGAGACCAGCGGGGAGAGCACAGGTCCTCCGCTACCCACACCCACCCTGCACAGAAGACTTCCGCGCAGGGAAAGTAGGCGTAGACTTGGCGTCAAAGAACTTCTTTGCTGGAAGAAGTTCAAGAAACGCCCACTGACGGATTCTGCTAGCGACTGAACAGCCACGAAGTGAAGGGCTGTCCAGCCAGGAAAGGTTTAACCGGGCTACCTAGCCAGGAGTGGCGGCAACTTACGCACGAGCAACCCCTTATAACCATTACAACTGCATTTATATCCCACCTTTTTCTTCAAGGAGTACCTGGTTCGCCCCGCCTTCTCAGTTAATCTCTGTGAGGTAGGTTAAGAGACTGTGACTGGTCACCCAATGAGCTTCATGACTGAGTGGGGATTTGAACCCTGATCTCCCAGGTCCTAGTCTGTCTGACACTCTAATCACTACACCACACTGGCTTCCAAGAGTACTTCGGCTATGGGGCAACTATATAAATTAAGAAGATAAATAAATAAGGAAAAAACAAAATGTCACTTAGAGAAGGATCTGAAATATTTTGCTTGAAACTTGAATTTGTTTTACTCTGGGTTGTTATATGTTTTAATGTGGTGCAAATGACTTTGAGATTTTATCTTTAAAATATAAAGTAGTATAGAAATGAAACAAATAAAAATAGATCCCATTGCGGGGGAAAGGCACCCAGGCATTCTGTTGTGGTGACAGTAACCCAGGTTTAAGGTGCCATTTGGCAATTAGCTTATATATCTAAGTTTCTAACACTGCCAGTCAACTATAATTGCACAACCTGAATTTTCCAGTGTGTGATGGAATCAAACCCCCAAGGAGCAATAGTCGTCTTGTATTTCTAATTGTCCTGAATGGTTGTTGGGTGTTTTGTACAGGGCACATCCACCTGCTTGGCTCTGAGCTGGAGAAGAACCACTTGCTGGTGGACCCAGCAGAAGATTCAGAAGTTGAGTTTTGTGGCTGGTGGCCTTTTGGAGATTGCTGGGTTGCTGATGCATGCTGTTTGCTTTTGTGAGAACTGATGGTACTATAAAGACAAGCATTACCTGTTCGGATGTTTGCTTGTCTTATTCCTCTGTGCCCCATTCTGCATATTTATTTATAAAATTGACCAGCATGGTAAGCCTCCATTCTTGCAAGTGAATGGACCCTGTAAAAGACTGCCTTTGGAACATCCCACCACTTGAGGAAATGGGGAGTCCTGAGACAATATGCTTCAGATTTGTACAGTCTGGATCTGGTGACTCCAGGCTGCACAGAGCGGGGGCATTCCGGAGATCAAATCAAGCAACATGGTGCGTGATGACCTCCCTTTTGTAGTTTTGAACTCATGTTATGTTTGGACAGCTGTGCTCAGAAATGGTTGTGACGTTGCCGGAAGAATTCATGTCAACAGACAGTAGACCTCCAGGGCACATCCTGTGGCCGGCCCTGGAGGCAACCTGGGAGAAAAAGCGGGTTATCTGCCTCCCCAGGAAGCTGCTGCTGTTGCTGCGCTCATTGTAGGAAGCCAGCCCTGGGCATGCAGACTGTGTGATTTGCATGTGCCAAAGAAACATGCTGGATTGTCGTGAGTAAGAGCCCAAGAAATGTTTTCCTTGAACTTGCAAGTACAGGAGATGCATTCACACAGATTCTTTCTCAAACCAGTTTAGTAATTCTGGGAGAAATTCACAGCGGCCAACCTCTACGGACACTGATTCAGTGGTACTCCTAAAGATGGAGGTTCCATTTATCATTCACAAGCAATGGCAGATAATAGCCAAATTCTCCATTAATTTCCCTAATGGCCAGTCACCACATCTTGTGGCAGTGAGTTTCAACAGTTAACCGATAAGTGCTTCCTTCTGACTGCTGTTTATCTCATAGACAAGAGAAGTAGAAAAACATCTTTCTGTCCGGGTGGTTGCATGGCGAGTTCCCGCCCCCCACCAGGATAAATAAAGACACGAGACACCATAATTTAAGGTTAATTGGGCGAATTAGGCCACAACTTTATTGAATTCAGGAATGAGAGGCATTGGCTTAGGCATTGGTCCTAGCGACTATCCGGCTCCAGCCCATTTGCTGGAGACACGGGGAAGGGTTAACACTATATCGGGGGAGTCTCCTGCCGAGGCACGCCCCGGGTCACCGCTCGGGGGCGTGCCTTTGGCCCACACCTCCATAGGCTTTGGACAGGGCCACGCCCCCCGGAGTCCTTTAACGGACCACCCTTCGCTCGCCGGGGGGGGGGTGATGGCGTTCCTCCCCCCCCACATCCTCTTAACCCCTTCTTACCAATGCCTACCGCCAAATGCTGAGAAGTTGTGACGAGTTGCTACGAGGTAGGCGAAAAACCAAAAGGCTAGAAATCGCCAATTGGGAAAAATTCCTACCATGCCCCTTGCGGCGACAGACTGAAGTCCATAG
Organism: Podarcis gaigeae; assembly: GCF_964106915.1. Taxonomy (NCBI): domain Eukaryota; kingdom Metazoa; phylum Chordata; class Lepidosauria; order Squamata; family Lacertidae; genus Podarcis; species Podarcis gaigeae. The sequence continues at coordinate 38,546,356 of NC_139693.1, forward strand.
CAAAGTCAAAGACCTACCTAAAGCATACCTAAAGGGAGGGAGGGTGGGAAAACGTGAGGGGGAGCCGGCAAAAAGAGGGCGAGCCCCCTCTGCGCCGGCTCTAAATAGGGCAGGCCATGCCCCCCTCCAGCCAGCGGGGGGCAGACCCGGCTGGGGATTCCCCTGCTCTCGCGGGGGCTGCAACCAGCCCCCGCTCACGTGGGGTGGGCGTGAAGCCCGCAACCCCACCTCTTGGGAAGGCCGGAATTGGCTTTTCCAAACTTTCCCCACAATTACTGAGGGTCATGTTGGACCAGATACTGATTTTTCTGCCTTTTGTAGCAATTGTCACACACTGTGCTAGATGCTGTATGATTTTTAATTGGTTTTCTTTGCTTCCTTTATTTCTTATATTGCATTTTATTGTATTACAATTTGAATTTCACAGAATTGTAATACAGTAAAAAAGAAAGAAGGAACAGAAAATACAATTAGAAATCAGTATAAGTATTTAATGCAGGCACAGTTTGGGTTCTTTGCTCTATCTATCTTCTTTGAAACCATGCAAAATCTATACCATCTACATTTGGGCCATCTTTATTTTTAAAAAGCTTAAGCTTCCACAAATGAATGAAGGCCTATGCGTTGCACGAAGAACCTCCAGTATCTTGATCCTCTTTGGCTGCAGCCCTCTTCTAGTCTAAACTGTTTTGTTGGTTTTGAGCAGGGAGTGATGTCCCAGGGAAAGTGGGGCTGGTTGGTGCATTTGGCGAGGACGACATCTGAGTAATTGGAATTCCATTTGGAAGTGGGGGTTCCATTTGGCAGGCAACGGAGCAACCAATATAATTTGTGATTGCCACTGTGTGCTGTCCCTGCCCCCCCCAACCTAATTTTGTCCTCCCAGCCAGGTTGCATCCTTTGCTTATCTGTGCCCCCACCCTCACTGGCCTTCCTTTCCCAGGAGGCTAATTTGGGAAGCACTGCAGAGGAGGGTATTCAAGTCATTAGGAGACCATTTAAACCCCAGGATGTGTCACAAGGTCCTTTAATTCCATTATAGGCCTTAACAAAGGGTAACGGGAGGACTTGGCTTTGTATTTTACATTAAGGCTGTGCCAAGCTCACAGGTCAGCTTACAGCCATGCGCCTTTTAAAATGTTTAGTCATCATTGGAAAATCTGGTTTCGGGCTTCAGGTCTGCTGGTGAGTCACACGCTTGTTGGAAGATTTACGTCTACGCTCATGAGTAGCGCTGCTTTCTTAGAGCAGCCAGCAGTGTTGCTGTTGCATCTGTCTTAATCTTCCTGGGACAAATCAGCCCCCCCCCATGTAATTACTTCCCATTTGGGGTCTGCAGCAATTCCAACATTATGGGGTGAAGAAACAGTTGCATGGGCAGTAAGAAATGCATTGATTCTTTAAAGTCTCCTGTGAGCCTAAGTTGCTGAGATGAGGCTGGGACACACCTCTGGCTTGGGCTCAGGTCAGGCTCCGGTTTGGGTCTGACTGGAACCTTCAACCACTCCTGGCGTGGAGGTGCAGCAGATTTGCCTTCCTTCAGAAGAGAGATGCCCAGAACAGTGACTCTCACAGAGTTACGGTTGGTGAGTTCCACTGCGGAGATGTGAATCATACTTTCCCACTCTAAACGAAGAACCCTTTCAAGTACCGGTATCTTAATGAAGCTTGCCTACCATATTAATGCAAAGAAATAAAAAAGGTCCCTTAGCTACTCAAAATTTGGCAAACACTTGAGAGAGACTGACTGGGACGTTTTGTCATCTGTAGCAGAAAAGTCAAATGGCGCCAATGAAATGGCTTCATACATTATATAGTGAGAATTGTTCAACTAAATAGAGGGCAATTACCTGCTGTTGAATGGGATCCAAGTATTGCCACGGCTGAGTCGAGCTGCCTTGTCCTGCCTGATGTTAAGACTTGCTCTGGAAACACTGCTTAATAGTTAAAGAGCAATAAGGCCCCCACGATTTGGCTGGCACCTGAGCCTCTCTCAGATCTGTGGCCAAACATGGAGGAGAAAATTGATTTTGTTTGCATTTTAATGAGAAAATGTCCGTGTCACACTTCTTGAACCAATATGCAAACCAAAGCACAACTATCCTTCAAGATTTGCACTCTCCAACCAAACAATGTGCACAAAAAATAGGGGAAAGCATTCACGAAAGGCATATGTTAGTGAAAATACCGTAAGAGAATTTTGCTCATAAAATCTTTGTTCATAAAAATGTGTTATGTTAGTGAAAATACCATAAGAAAAAATTGCTCATAAAAATGTGCTAGTCAGAACACCAAACAAAAATGCTAGAAGAAATTAGTGCTGAAGTGCTGATGAATTTGGATAAGGATGTTAAAAAAAGAAAAAGAAAATTTCTGTGGAAATGTGAACCAAATTTAAGGTTGGGAAAATGAGAAGTACTGTACAGACAAGTGAAACTGATGGCTTCATCTCTCCCTTGGTATTAACTTGACCTTCTACTGACTCTTGGCTCCTTCCTATCCTTGGGGAAGAATGTGTTAGACCTTCAAACAAATAATACAATAATTTTAATATTTCCTTTCCAGAGAGGGAAAAACAGTTGTTCCTTATGGTTCTCTGGCCTGACAACCAAATGGGCTCAGGTTAGCATTGTCATTTCCTCTCTAACCCTTCTCTGCGCCACAAAGCCTAACAGTGGTTAAACAGGCAGAAATCCAATGGTTAGAGATAATGGGGATGCATTGGTGCGGCAGGAAGCTTTGCCTGTTGGATTGCTGCCTGCAATAAAGACACAAGCACACTGCCTGGAAGGAGAGGGGCAAATGGATGAGGTCTCAAACTATTTCTGAAGTAGAAGTTGTCTTTCTCTTGGAACTCTTTTTCCTTTTATGCCATTCCAGGTAAAAAAATAATACACTGTGTATATTTTTAAGTACCCTCATTTTAGAAAGAACTGACACAATATGGAATCGTTTTCTCTGTGTGGGTGGCTTACTTATCTCAATGCTACATTTTTGTTCCATCTTCTCTCCTTCCAGCCTTCTTTCATATAAATAGACGATGTTGCGTGTTTGTTGCAGATAAAATCGAAATCCAAATATTTTCTGTCTTCTGACTATCTCTTGAGATGACAACCCATTGTGGCTGTCTCCTTTATTTATTTCAAAAGCTTTTAAGTGAGTGCTGTAGGCTTTTCTTTGGTGTTCTTCCATTTTCAGGTAGATGCAACAAAGCTCAGGGCTTTTAGGCTGTGACTCCAAATGTTTCTCTAGGTCTTTATCTTGCCCGTCTTTTCTCTAGGTCTTTATCTTGCCCGTCTTTGCAAGTTGCTTAAGGTGCTCAGTGTGGCTCCCCAAGCTGCCTGTTTTCTCCTCACCTTTGAGGTGGGTTAAGCTGAGAGGTGTTGATTGGCTCAAGGTTGTCCAGTGAGTTTCATGGCTGAGTGAGGATTTGGACCTGGGAACTGACACCTGAAGCCAGTTTGATGTCATGGAGATGATGATACCTTGTCAGGGCAAAATGTCATGTCACAGAGCCAGACAGGGATGATAACAGTCAAAATGCCCTCTTTTGGAAAAGGTCCATGGGGTTGGATCCAGACTTCGTTTTCCGTGGGTGGACCCAACCCTTCAGAAAAGTGTAGGAGTGGCACTGGGGACTGCTGGAAGGTGGAATTTGCAAAAGTCACTTCCGCCCATCTGTCAGTGGTAGTGTCCCATGAGCTGAGAAATCATCCTATATTTTAATTCTAAGTTGCTAGCATGGCAGCCTTGTTAGCAGACTCATAGCAACCCCAAAGTTTGCAGAAGTACCAAAATATTAAGGGGAAACTAAGGGGAGGTGGGAACTCCCCCTCCAAAGTAGCCCACAGCAAATTGAGTATGCTCAGTGTCCAGCCTCAGAATACTGGTTGCCTTTTTTTTTGCTGGGAGTGGGAGTGGAATGAAGTATCGGGAACCCTCAATAGGGCCGCCCTGCACGGCAACATTTTGTTGCAGCTTCAACTTGCTATAGCTATATAATGTTCTCTGGCTGGACAGCTTGTCCCAACTGTTAAATATTGTCTGTGCATGTATATAACATATACTTTAGCTACTGAAAGCTGCTCACAATTAATGGCTTTACTAAAAATGGTCATTTGTTACGAGTGTAACGTTACTTGCATGCGTACGTAACAACATTAATTATGGATCTAAAAGTACACAGAGATTGTACTTTTTACACTACCTGCCAACGAAGGCTACTGTTATGTGCAACTCCTGAAGTCATTCCAGTCCACAAAAGCTTATGCTGTAATAAATTGTGTTAGGACTTCAGGTGCTGCAGGAGTCTATATGTCTTCTTTTTATAGCTGGGTGCTGCTATTCTCACGTTTTGCTTGCAGCCTTCTTTAGGCCATAGGTGCCAACTCTATGGGGCTGAGGACAGCTCAGCCCCCCCCCCCCCCGTATGCGGGGCTGAGCCCCTCCGATCTTAAGGGACGAGGACACACCGGGTCTCCCCCACTGGGCCTCCCTGCGGTGGCAGAGGGCTTCATCATGCCTACCCACTGTGGCAGCCTTGTGGCCTCCTCCCGATACATGTGCCGTCACACATGTGTGTCGCACGCATGATGTCATGCACATGTGACAAGCCAATACACACCCCCAATGTCAAGTGGAACTTGGCACCTTGGCCTTAGGTACCTGATTGGCCACTGTGAGAAAAGACTGCTGGACTACATTAGGGTTGCTATATTTCAAAAAGTGAAAACCGTTGGCCAATGTTGTTGAGCTCTCTCTCTCTCTCTCTATTGCAAAAATAAATAAATAAATAAAAAATAGAGACCTCTGCCCTCAAGGATCTTACAGCCTAAATCCAAAACAGGTGAGACCACACAGAGGAAGTTCAGGAAGGTGGAGGAGGCAGAGTAAAGGGGTGGAGAAAAAATATATTTTCATTTATTTCAGTTGCATGTACCTACAGTAGGCCTCATCTACACCCTAAAGCAGTGTCATACCACTTTAAACGGCCAAACATCTTTACCTCAATGTATGTGAGTCAGCTAGGGACGCGGGTGGCGCTGTGGGTTCGAATCCCCGCGGCGGGGTGCGTTCCCGTCGTTTGGGCCCAGCGCCTGCCAACCTAGCAGTTCGAAATCACCCTTAAGTGCAAGTAGATAAATAGGTACCGCTTTATAGCGGGAAGGAAAACGGCATTTCCGTGTGCTGCTCTGGTGCCGGTTCGCCAGAGCAGCTTCGTCACGCTGGCCACGTGACCCGGAAGTGTCTGCGGACAGCGCTGGCTCCCGGCCTCTTAAGTGAGATGAGCGCACAACCCTAGAGTCGGTCACGACTGGCCCGTACGGGCAGGGGTACCTTTACCTTTACCTATGTGAGTCAGCTGGCTGATCCTGAGGACAAGGCCATTAATTTTCCAGAACCAGTATACTTCTTTCATCTCAAATGTGAGTTGCTGATAGGCACATGCCAAGCTTCACCCTGGCATAATTTATTTCAGGTGTGTAATGTACGGTAATCGTTCTCTATTTTCAGGCCTTTTCTTCTTCTCCTTTCCATGAACAGGATTCCAGATCCTTAAGCTTGAACATGGGGGAAATCTGCCTGCCCAGCACAAACCCTTTATTCATTTTAGGCAATGCAGCGGCTGGAGCATGTTCCGCGATTGTTTTTGATTTTTCAAAGTGTATTATTTTTAAATGTAGTTGTTTTGCTTTGTGGAGCAGTCGCATACTGTAGGCGTGGTTCTTAAAAATAGCAGCAGTGCCATGCAAGTCGTGTAGCCTGCCTTTAAGAGAGCTTTGTTCCCAGTTCCTTAATGCCACATGTTCCTTTGCCGGAATCGTTCTTTTATTGCTTTGCTTACAGAGCCACTGCTTTTGTCCGAAAGGTTTTAGGGGGCTATGGCAACCCAATCCAGCTATGTCCTTTGTGTGAGTGCATGTTTACTTTAAAAGGTAACTTAACTGCTGATCTTCCTTTCCTTCTCAAGCTAGATGTAGATTGATTTCTTTTTTAAAAGAAGTCTCTGATCAGTTAACTTTTCTGCAGCATTGCATTTCGAAGCTTATCTTTGCAACACTTACGGACTCAAAGCTTCTTTGTGAAAGGAATAATTGATTTTATGGTTCTCTAGAATTCTAGACCAAATTATACACAAATTGTGGATTTCACTTACCCTAGGGGTGGAGAACATGGCACCCTCCAGATGTTGTTGAACGCCCAACCCCTGGTATGGCCAGTAGTCAGGGATTATGGTAGTCCAAAAACATCTGGATGTCCATAGGTTCCCTGCACCTGCTGTAAGGTGCCAGAAGACTCTTTGTTTTCTTGCAAAAGACTGACATGGCTACTCTTGCCCACTGACAAGAGCTCTCTAGACTTGCTGCAGTGAGGAGTAGACTCCCTGAGGCAGGTCTTGCCTCCAAAATGTGGAACTGAAAGGGAGCAATGAGACTGAATCAACAGCCACAACCCTGGTGTTTTATTCCTTCTCCCAGCTACACGGGTGTCTGAGGAGAGAAGCCAAGGTGTTAGGGTCCTGCTTGCAGGCTTCCCACAGACATTTGGTTGGCCACTGTGAGAACAGGATGCTGGACTAGATGGGCAACTGGCCAGATCTTATACCTGATATACAAGATGGCAATCCTGTTCTGTCTCCTTGCACGTAGGGGCATACTTGGGCTGTTCAAATTAAAAATCAATAAAGGTACAAAAGGCAGAGCTGATGCTAGGAGAGCTGGCGTTTATCACACTATGATCCATTAGCACCGTCCTCCAGCTGCTTCTGAAGTCCTGTCTAGTCGACGGAGGTGTTGAGCTACATTTATTGGTTGCTGTTCCATGGAAGCATCAAAATGTTGTTTCCGAAGCATTTATTTCTATGCCAGTGTGTTGAAGATAATATTTCCACATCAGCTTGTGTGCTGAGGAACTGCAGGTCTGTAAAGAAGTCTGGGGCTGTACACCCCCCATACATTTAAAGCACACTCACCCCCAATAATATTGGGAACCCCTAACAGAGCTTCAATTTCCGGCTTACCAAACTATGTTTCCCTTAACAAACTATAGTTCCCAGTATTCTTTCTTTTTGGGAGCGTCCTTTAATTGTATAGTGTTTCTGCAGCCTGGGGCATCTCCCAATTAAAAGCATCGGGCTGCGGGGGAGGGGGAGGCCGCTGTCTGAGGCCCTGGAGAGCCATTGCCAGGCAGGTAGTCTGAACTGGTAGACGGCATTTTATTGCACCCATTGTATGCAAGGCAGTGACTGTGGGGTAGGGTGAATCTCTAAGTTGTGGTTTCTCATTTTTCTGTTTTCAGTTCAGTTCCCTACAATTCCAGATCAACTTGTGGATTTTTTTTAAAGTCATCAGGAACACTCATCAAATATACATGTTTGTATGAAGTTTTACCTAATGTACACATTTTTGCTGAACAGTTTCCCCTAACAATGCATTTTTATTGTTTTCACTAATGCAGTACATGTATATGCACACTTTACCCAAGGATCTGCATTTTTTTTACACATTACTTGACTGGAGAACTGTGTCATAAAATTAGAAGTGCAGATTTTGAGAGATGGCTGGGTTTCGATTCACATACTGTTTTGGAAAGTATGCATTAGGTTGCTTTTAAATGTGAACTGAATTGAACCTCCCCCATCCCTGCCTGGGGGTCCTGCCTGTTCCTTCTTTACCCAGCTGTGGCACAGATGTTGAATATCTAAGTGCCCTGGGTGATTTTGGGTGGGTAATGAATTCAGTGGAAATTGAACTGGGGGTGAGTTACTGGAGTAGAATATTGATTTGGGGGAATTAATGGTATTGAACTTGCTTTAGAAGTGACTGGGAGTAATAGAAGGGGAATTGAAATGATTTTGAGTTGGATCTATTGGAAATAAATTGGGGGTAAATGAATTAAAGAGAATCTGAATTGGGGAAGGGGGGCTCAAATTGGAGAAATTATCTGAGTGATTTGGATGAGTTTTATCATAGTTAATCTGTAATGTTTCCTTATTTCAGAAACTCTCCAAAGCTCTCAGCAAACGCCTCAAGCCCACACTTGTCAAAGAAAAAAGTATTACATTGTCTGCATATAATAAAATCTGCAGGGGTTTGTTTGACAGACTAGGGTAGTGAGTGTGTTTCACTGGTAGGCTTCCTGCCAAATAATTTATGTAAAAATTGAAGAGAGTAGAGGCAAAGACACATCACTGTTTCACTCCACTGAGAAGAGGGACAGAGTGGGATACATGGCCTTTGCTATTCCATTTTACCCGCAATCAAGTGATTGGATGAGAAATCATTTGGGTTGTCTTTTGACACATTTGATGTCATACTCAACATCTGTACATAGACACCTGTACATATTAGCAAATTTTATGCAGATTTGACACTGCTGGCTGCATGAGCTTAGAGAGTGTAACTAGGACATTGCTCAGCACTTCTGTGGTCTGCTTTTCATGAGGAGAAATAAGAGGCCTGTTGGCTCAGGCCAGCATCCTCTTCTCACAGAGGCCAACCAGATGCTCGCAGGGAACCCACAAGGAGGACCCAAGTGCAACAGCAGCACTAGGACTTGGTGATATATCAGTATATCATCCAAAACCAGTTTGAAGTCCATTTTGTGATATTGGTTTCATAATTTTGACCTGGCAATATATTGTGAATCATGATGTATGTGTGTGTGTGTTATGCAAAAATCACGATGTGGGGAAAACCGTGAAGCCAGCCAATGCTTCTTTTGATTCCTGCAGCCGCTGTTAACCCTGCCAGCTCAGCTCTCCCCTGCCTCATGAAGGGGGCAGTGAATCACAAGAGAAGGCGCTGCAAAAATCACGATGTGGGGAAAACTGTGAAGCCAGCCAGTGCCTCTACATAGCTCCATCCTTATTTCAAGCACCATGATATATCGGTATATTGTGATGTGTCGCTGGTGATATATCACGATGTTGAATACCAGGTATCACCCAGCCCTGCTCCCTACTTGTAATTCCCAAGTGGAGGAGGATTGGTAGTGCTGAGCAAGCTCTCTCTAATTTGTTGTTGAATCATAGAATTATAGAATAGAGTTGGAGGGGTCCTCAGGGTCATTAATCCAACCACCTTCAATGCTGGAGTCTCACCACTACTGATCTTGTCAGCCTCTGATAAACTGAGGAACCTCATGGTACTCCAGAACACCATTGGAAAGTCTCTAGACTGCAACCATGTCTTGAGTAAAGGCTTCTTCAGACAACTTATTTATTCAGCCATCATTCTGATTTGCTTGTACAGAGCTTACATGGTGGTTAGACTATGTTTAACTTTTACTGAGCATTAATTTTGTTTTGTTTATGGGGAGGTTATGTAACAATGAGAATCTCTTCAGATTTGCTTGCAATGTGTTTACACTTCCTGTTAATCATTAATTCACCCTACAATTTTAAGTGCATTTATTAAAAAGTGAATTTGTTACACTAGGGCAACAGAGTACTTTAATCCACTTTAAAAAAAAAATCATTGATTTCCCACTTGCAAATGAATTGGATATCTTAAAAAAGGAAAGAGAAAGAATAATATCAACAGTAACAACAAATTGGAGTACAGAGCCATCACAAAAAGAGGTGAAAATATAACCTGAAACCACCCCGTTGTGGTTCATTGCATGTATGGTAGTCAGATGAAAGTGTCATTCCACAGTGTTCCAACTGGTGGTTGGAAGCCATGCTCAATAGTTTGTGCATATTCAGTACAGGAAATCATTTTGCATTAAAAGTTGTGTTTTTCTTCCCAAAGTGGTGCTCTCACATCTCATGACTGCCACTCTTGGTTCCTCTACTCCTCAATTCACTTTGCATTTAAAAGTGAACCTACCTAATTCATATTTTCCGAAACAGTGTGTGAACTGAAACTGCCATCTTTCAAAATTCACAATCTTGTGAATTTTACAACAGAGTGCTCCCGTCAAGTTATATGTTCATAACTTTTAAATAAAAAACCTATAATGAGGTGTGCATATAGATGCACATATTAGTGAATATGACATGCAAAACGTGTTATATTAGGGAAAATCACTTTGCAAAAATGTGCATGTAAACTAAAACTGCATACAAAATCGGTGTTTTAGGAGAAATTCACCCTAAAATGCTAATAAATGTTCTGAGGACTTTAAAAAATAAACTGATATGGAAACCTAGAAAACTGAATTTAAGATTGAGAAACTGAGAGAAACCAAAACTTCCAGATTCACCTATACCTGACTTTAATCCATTAACCCACTTCATTAGAATCTCTACTTCATTTCAAAATGGTAGAATTGGAGGTTGGCAGGAGACTTGTCTAAGCCCGGCCTGGTTGAATGTTCTTAGCTGAATGTTCTTTCAGACTGGCTCTGAATAAACAAAGCAATGTTGTGTAAGGGTAATGGAACAGAAGTGCATCACTTCAGCACAGGAATTTTTAGTATACAGTTGAAAAGATTAAAACCTTTTCTGCAAGCTGTTGGTGAATCTAAAGAGCCAACAGAGATCTCTACAAATGTGAAGTGTCACCGGGCACAATCCACTGAGAACTTGAAGAGGAGCCGCCGTGAAGTGGCCGAGCACATGCTCTGCATGCAGAATCCCTGGCGCCTTCAGATAGAACAGGGGAATTAATACTTTTGTCTGAAACCCTGGAGAGCTGCTTTGACGCTTGGTGTGGGGATGACTGAACTGGAGGGATCATTGATCTGATCTGGCATTGGGGAGCTCCCTGTGTTGCCTGGGTGCACGACCGCGAAAGGAATGGAAGCACATAGCTGATTTCAGTAGAGGTAGGAAAGTGTTATTTTTATGGTTTGTGACAAAGGATCTGTAAACTGCTTCGGCTGTTAATATGCAATCGGACACAGTTCAGGCTTTTGCTTTTAGCACTTAAAGTGCTAGAAAATCTTGAGATCAGGGTATCTAAGGGGCTGCCTCGCCCACCGTATCCCTGCTTGGCAACTGCGCTCCTCAGTTGGCGCATGGCGGAGAGTACCGTATGCTCCAGAGATGAGCTTAGCCTGTATTGAGAGTTCCTTCTCCACCTCTCTGGAATCAGTTACCAGCCGAAATGAGACCAGTGCCTAGTGTGGTGATGTTTAGGCACCCACTGAAGACATTGTTTAACTTAGGAAGGCTTTCCTTGCAGTGTAACCCAGTCATTTGTGGGTTACATCTATTTTATATCTGATGAAATTGCTTTGTTGTTTTTAGAATTTGTATGGATGCCTTTTTGGTTTCTAGCATTTGTTGAACTGATTTTATTGTTCTTAGAGTTTCTGTTTGTGTGTTTTATTCTGTTTTTATTGTGTGCATTGCTTTGGTGGCTTTATGTTGTGTACTGTTAATAATAATTATTAATAATAACAACTGCCACAACTTGAGAAGGAAAGGAGGACAGGCAATAAAAAGTGAGAAAATCCCTGAGGTGCACTGACAGTGGTTTATTGGCCAATGTTTTTCCAAGCTTTGCAACTTTTCTTTAGTGGCAAGGAATACAATCTCCAATGCTATCTCAACCTTTAAAATAAGCATGGGATCAGCATGGGGTGCCCTTGGTCAGTAGGTCCCACCCCTCATGCCTCTACTAGCCCACCATGATATTATTATTTTTCTGATGTTCAAATCAGTGGCTGCTTCTGGAGAGTTCAGTTTTAGTTTCTCACAATACCCCCTGACATAATGTTACACAGGGACGCGGGTGGTGATGGGGTCTAAACCACTAAGCCTCATGGGCTTGCAGTTCGGAAGGTCAGCTGTTCGAATATGCATGATGGGGTGAGCTCCCATTGCTCTGTCCCTGCTCCTGCCAACCTAGCAGTTCAAAAGCATGCCAGTGCAAGTAGATAAATGGGTGGCAGGAGGAAGGTAAGCGGTGTTTCCATACGCTCTGGCTTCCGTCATGGTGTTCTGTTGTGCCAGAAGCAGTTTAGCCACGTGACCTGGAAAGCTGTCTGCAGACAAACACCGGCTCCCTCAGCCTGAAGTGAGATGAGCGCCACAACCCCATAGTCACCTTTGACTGGATGTAACTGTCCAGGGGTCCTTTACCTTTTACCTTTACACCAGCGCATTATGTTAAATTTAAAATGGAGGCTTCACCAGATGCTAATCAGAGGACAGTTGGTAAAGACCATTGCTGCAACGGGGGCATTTTCCCCATGGTGCTCTCAACTCTTGAGTTGGCTTTGCTTTGAAATAATCTATAAACCAAGGAAGGGGGAAGGGCCAGAGAAGATTCTTTTCACTTCTTTAAAATTTATGCTGAAATTTGATTGATTTCCCATCACTCACTCTTGTAAAACAAGGCCCTATTTACCCCTCACATGGCCTTCCTTCAAGTCACCTCCTACCTACACATGACACACACATCATGCTTAACGTAGATTACTTTGGAGCAAGTTGCCATTGATCAATCATCACAATTTATAACACTCCCACTCTACCGCCATGCCTCTCTGGTTTGGAAAGTCCCATTCAAGGTAGGGCAGATTAGTTTTCCTGTAGCGCAAGAGTGGGTAACCTGTAGTCCTTCAAACTCTCTTGGGCTCCAGCTTCCATTTGACACAGCCAACGTGGCCAGTGGTGAGAGTAATGGGCACTGTAGCCCACCACTAACGGGGGGCCAACTGTTCCATATCCCCCACTATACCACATTTAAAACCCAGCCTTGCAAGTGAGTCCATAAACAGTTCTGACCTAGGGAGGGGCAAGAAAAAGAGCCCATTCTCTCCTAGTTTACCAAATCACACACGCCTGGTTTCCTTTAGCTCGCCACAGGCGATTGGGAGGGCGGTTATTTACATGTCTGCTTTAACGGCACAGTAGTCAGCACTAATTTGTCAAATCCCTGCCAGGACTTGGTTCTTTTGGAGTAAAATGTAATGTGGGGGGAGGGGGAAACACATTAAAGCACTCCCCCCCCCCCCAGAGAAGCAGGAGGCAGAACATGTTGGGAAACAGGTGGAGTTTATCACAAATGAGATAAAATTGGCACATTAACGCAGAAATAATCAGAGGTGCAAATAAAAGGTCTTAAACAGGGGAGCAGACTAGGAAGGAGGACTGTTTGCTGAGATCTGGGACTTTCACTGCAGCGCTTGATCATGCAATGTCTGTAGTACTTAGAAGTTTGCCAGCTCTATACTTGTTGAGTTCAGAATATATAATTTCTATTGCAGAAGAGCAAAGAAAACGGGTTAGCCTTCAAAAATTTCCAAAACCAATGAACTTTTCTGGACAACTTAAGTCTTATTGACGAGGCATGATGTGAAGCAAGATGTCAGTGGTGTTCCTTGTGTCTAAACCAATTTTGTGTGGCCTTCTGTGCAACCCAGCATGTTCCTTTCTTGAGAAGGGAAGATAGAACCTTGCTGGTGTCCAACTCTCATCAGCCCCAGTCAGCATGGCCAGTAGTCAGGAATGATGAGAACTGTAATCACAACAACAACTGTGGCCTGTGATTAGCTTGACTTCATATTGATCAGCTAGTTACTACTGCTTTTGAATATAAAAACCCTCAAACTCTTAACTTCTAGTATATATTTTGGAAAGCTGTTGTCCTCTACGCATTTGGACACATCTTCAGATATTGAAACCCAATTTTTACATTTGGGTTGTTGAGATCAAGGAACAGGCTTTCATCTGTGTTTGGATAAAATTGGGCACCATTTTGAATCAAGATGGTGGACAGAACCTTTCCAAACTTCACTGATTTTTTTTTTGGGGGGGGACTTTTTTATAATTCATGAGCAACAGCAGGCACTTTCCCACTAGTACTTGATACATGCATTTATCTGTCTGCAGTCCTGGAGTTCTCAAATAAAATGTTAATCAGTTTATTACTAAATTCTCCCAGCTACAGCCCTTCCCCAGACAAAATCTCTTTGTTTCTTTCTTCTCAAATTATACACCATATTGTTCAGTTCCCTCAGTGAAGTGTTATCAATATTTCCCCCCCTTTCTGGACTCCATCTGTGCTATCTGAGTGGCTTTGCTAACAGGAAAAACACCCTTGCATTGACTTTCACTTGCAAAATATGATGCTCATGGGCGGGGCGGGGGGGCAAGAACTCTCTTTTCCTGGTCTGTGTCCAAAGTCAGTTCTTGTTATTTAGACCCTGTAGTATTGAATCACTCTTTCACTTTCAAAACAGTCTGAAACATTTAGCCAAATGTATCAGGCATGCATTGAACATAGTATTTGGACTTAGGCAAGCCAGACTCTTTCTGCCTCTGCTACCCCTCCTCATGTCACAAAATCAGTCATTGGAAGCTAGAATGAATAATACTAGCGTATCTTGCCTTTTTCAGAAAAACCACAGAGGCAGCATGCATTTGCAATGTTTCAAACATTCTCTAAACAGCAATGTACATGCTAGATACTGTCTGTTGTAAATAAATATACAATTTTTCAAACAGAAATCAGCATTCAGCCCTTCCTCGTGAATTGTTTACATTGTGTTTTTAAAAAATCTTTCAGTTTGCACATTTACTCAGAACTCATTTAAAATAAAGCAGCATTAAAATCCAATAAATAACAAGCAGGAATGGGTAAAAAAAAAGGACCAAAGTGCCTGGTCTTTCCATGTATGTTTTCTTTAAACTTGGTTCTTTACTGCAATGTGCCTGTGTGGATGAGCTTTCTACATCTCCCCCCCCCCCTCTAGAACAGGTGGTTCATCAATCTGCTGTAAACATAACTCCATGTTTTTAAATTTCTGATTTCCTTCTTTTTTATTCCTTCTCGTTGTTGTTGTTGTTGAACTTCATATACTTATACCTGTCAATTCACTGGGCTCTTTGTTTGCCAGGGGACCATGCAATGATTTAGTTTTTGAAATTGCAGGAGAGTTTTTATCATGTGCTAGGTTAACAATGCAAATCCTCTACTCAGCAGTAAACCCCACTGAGTTCAGTGGGACTTGCTCCTCCATATATGCATATAGGATTGAGGCTAAGGGCTCAAATTTTCCATAGTAAAATGGGAGTCCTCGCAGTATCAATCTACACCAGCTGTAAAAATGTTTTATTGTCAGCGAAACAGCTGGGAAAACCAGACACACACGCAATCACTCCTGTGTTTATGGCCTCAATATTGATTTGTTTCTGAAATATGTCATATATGGCAATGTAAATGTTAGGGTTTGGTTTTTAATTTTTTTTACTTATCTTTTTATTTAAATTTAATTTTGCTACATTAAATGCATCTCTCATGTATCAGTCTCATCTCTCATGTATCAGGTTGCATGCTACTGGTTTCAAATCCAGTTGCTACGTGTCCTCCCAGACCAGTTTATATACATTCCACACAATCATATGGAAGGGCTGGCTGATGTTGCATGGGTGCAGGATCCCACCCTCACCTGGGACTGAGCCCATGTGCAGACCAGCTCTTACTGCAGGCTTGTACGAGTTGCATCTAGGTGACCAGTCAGAGAGGCTCCACAAAAATCAATCGCGAGTAGCCTGAGAGACAGAGAACACATACAGTTGGATAGGCAGAAATTACTACGGGCTACTTAGTTTGATGGACTTATTTCCATGGCTGCCTTGGTTACCACCATTTGGTATAGCAGCAGCAGCGACAGGTTTCTGGAACCCACCTTACTTTCTAGGGTTGTAAGTTTAAAATTTATCTTACTACTGTGTTGCAACCTGCCCTGGGACCTTAGGATGAAGGGGAGGTAATAATAAATAATAGATGCACAGGAAAGCTAGTGACCGTGTGTGTGTGTGTGTGTGTGTGTGTGTGTGTGTGTGTGTGTGTGGTGGGGTATGTGGAGAATGACCAGGCATGGAGGTAGCCAGTCTATCTAACTTAACAGCTGCATGTTTAAAATGGTCTCTGCGGTGGAAGTGCGTTGGAGAAGTTTGTGTGGATGGAGACTGTCTGTTGATCTTGGACAGGGAGAAAGGAGCACGTGAGGGTGGCCACTGCCCTCTGCTGCTGTCCCTTGCCTCACCCCTCCCCGGTTAAATTTCCATGAGTTAGAGCGATGACGATGTTTCACAGCTTGGAGCGAGCCGAAATCCCCAAAGCACTCCTTTGGCCGCCTGCTGTCACGTATTGAATTTCTGACATACCAGGGGGAAGTCTGCCGAGCCTCTTGGATGATGCAGAGTTCAAAAGCCTCCCTAGCAGCCTCCTGCTTGTTTGCACAGGGGTGATTAGCCAATGCATTTGCTGCCTGCTCCTGATTTCCCTCCTGCTTGCTTGTTAAGCCCATGTTGCTTTGGCTTCCCTCTAGGAGATTGATGTTCAGGGACTGGTGCTGACATCTTCCACTGCCAATGCTGCCCTGAGCAACTCCAGCATACGGACACATCAGGTGGTTGTCTTGTGCCCCCGAGGTAAGTTATGTGGCCGTACCTCAAGAAAGAGAAGATGTACATCCTCTGCCATCTGATTCCTTTGTTTCCCTCTCCCTCCAAATTCTAGCAAGGCTGTATTTCTGGCTGCATATTGTTTGTGCTGGGGGGGGGTTACTTTCTGCACCCAGCTACAAGGATCTACGAACTTTGTGACTGCATTAATCAGGTAAGGTAAACAAAATACTTACAATTTCTCCTTGTGTCATTTATTCAGCTTTTGCTGCTTGCAGTTCAGGACAGATTGTGACAAAGATTTTTTGTTGGCCCTCCCCCTGATCATTTGGCTACCTTTCTGGCTTTTGAGACCTCAGCAGGCATTGGCCACCTGCTTTCATATTTTTACAGTCGTAAGGGCGGGAAACGTTTTTTGAAAAAAGAATGAAAACGAAAGCTTTTATATCATGAAACTGTTCTGGGAACGCATTTTGGATCCTCCACTCATGAATTGCAGCATATGGACAGCCTTGCATGTCTGAAAACAATATTCTGCTGTGTATAGTGCGGAAAAAGGTGGAATTATGCAACTGAGATGGGGCCTTTTCAGTAGTGGGCCATGCTTGTTGAATGTTATTTCCAGGGAGGCACGCCTGGTGCTGTTTTTAGGTTCCAGGCAAAGGATTTTCTCTCTATTGGGGCTTTTAGACCTTAATTTGAAAGGTGACATTGGGGCCTCGTTTAGTGTGATAGGATCTGTAAGTCCTGATCTGTTCAGCTGTGTTTTTAGAACTTCATTGGATGTTCTTATTTGGTTTCAGTGTGAGTCACTTTGGGTTGCTCTGTGAGAAAAGAGACCAAAAAACAGAATAAGCAAATACATTTAAATAAATGCGATCCATATAAATCATGAAAATGTTATTTGTATATCTTGTTTTGCTTCTGCTAATTGTGGCAAGGGACAAAGATCTATACAACACATAGTTAGTTACCTTTATGCAGGAATTCCTATCCATCCATCTTCCCTAACCTCCTCTTCCACTCCAGGGCTTCTGAGATTTCACTGGGAATAATAGAAGAGCTAGAAGGTTCTAGCAACACTTCCTAAGGAGGGAGAGAGGGAGGAGGAATTTGATCTGCTTTTCACAGCAGGCTGATTCAATCAGATGCCCCCCAAACATGCAGATCGCAACACAGCAACTACCTCTGCACTGCAAACTTCTTTGGGTTTTGTGATGCAGCTTCGGTGCAGAAGAAGTCTGCACATAAATATGTATTATACATGAAAGATGTTTATTTTGGGGCGTGTTCCATGTTTTAAACATGTGCATTTACATAAAATACATGTACAATTCAGATGTAGACTTTTCAGGTGCGCCTTCCCAAAAAATTAACAAATGCAGAGGATAGTTTTGGACGGAAAGGACATAAAACTGAGTGCCTTTGAGACTGAAATGGGATGGAATTACTTACACAATCCATTCCCTCTTACAAGGTCCAGCATTCATACAGTCCCAGAGAGCCGTGGCAGGCACTTCTCCATGGCCCAGCCCCACAGAAACCCTGTAACACCCATAGAAAGGAAACTTCAGGGCGGATGGACGGCACAATTCCTTGCCACCTCCAAGTTACCCCTCTGCTGGAGGCCAGCAGCACCCAGGGCAAAAGGAGCCTTTCACTTTGTCTGAACCTCTCGACAAATGTCTGAACTCTGTGGAGCTTGTCTGCCTGTGACGAAGTGGCTCTTTCTGCCATTCCAGCAACATGTGAAGTACTGTAGGTCTAAATATATCTCCCGAATGTGCTTAGTTTGGGGTTGCTTCCTTATCTCTCTCCTTTCTAGTGAAAACTCCTCGCTCTGCACATGATTCAGGCACCTCATGGGTAGAACTAAGGAGGAAAGAGTCAGTTGATGCCTGTGGGCTCCCAGCGCAGCGTTGTCTGACTGCGTACTTCCTGTTATCAAGAGAAGGCTCCAACTAACTTGGCTGGTTTTAAATTTATTCTTTTGCTTTTAATCTGGGATTCTCTTCTGTCTTTGAAAGCAGACGCCTGAAATGTCTGCCGTGCTTGTAGTGGGCTGTCCATAGGAGAGAACAAATGCGCTATAGAAATGGTTATACAACTAAACATTAGAAAAAGCATTTTGCCCCGTCTGGGCTAGTGCTAAGAAGAAGATTCCCAAAGGATCTGTTTCCTCCTCCTTCTAAACCTTGAAGCTCCATTTCCCAATCAGATTTGTATGCTGTGAGAAGTTCTGGTGATTTTGCAAAAGATGGTCATGACAGGATTCAGTTGCTCAAAATGATTAGAGATGGGGATAAATTTGATTCAGTTTTCTTTGAAAGCTGAATTTATCAAATTGACCCTTTCTGAAATAATATGAGAACCAAAACACAGCCATCCATCAAAATTGGCACTTATCTATGTGCCCTAATGGTGGCCAAGAGACTGATACTGATGAACTGGAAGAATAAAGATATGATACCCTTTAATCAATGGATCGACAATATGACAACTTAGGAATGGACCGCTTACAGATGTAGACTTTGTTTGGATAAATCTGACAACATTTTCAATGAGTTTATACAGAAAGTACAGTAGTAGGATATTAATATCTATCTACATACATATTGGGATGTGGGTGGTGCTGTGGGTTAAACCACAGAGCCTAGGACTTGCCGATCAGAAGTTCATCGGTTCGAATCCCCGCGATGGGGTGAACTCCCATTGCTTGGTCCCTGCTCCTGCCAACCTAGCAGTTCGAAAGCACGTCAAAGTGCAAGTAGATAAAGAGGTACCACTCTGGTGGGAAGGTAAATGGTGTTTCTGTGCGCTGCTCTGGTTCGCCAGAAGTGGTTTAGTCATGCTGGCCACATGACCCGGAAGCTGTATGCCGGCTTCCTTGGCCAATAAAGCGAGATGAGCGCCACAACCCCAGAGTCGGTCATGACCGGACCTAATGGTCAGGGGTCCCTTTACCCTCTACCTTTACATACATATTAGGTTAATAACACTGTATCAATTCATATTAGAATGTATGGGAGGATATTACATTGTGTGTGTGTGTGTGTGCGCGCGTGCGCATCTTCGTTCTTTTTCCCCCTCTCACTTCCCCCTTTCCCCCCTGTATTTCTTTATAATTTAAATTATTTCAGTAAAGTATTAATATTATAGGAGAGCCACTCCATTCCCCTGATCATTTCAGTTGCCCTTTTCTGAACCTTATCCAACTCTAAATTGCATCTCACATGCCCATTAGGCAAGCCGTGCCTTTTTTTAACCTTTTGGTTTATATATAAGCATTAGGGAGGATATCAGCGGATTACCCATTCACACAGATTTGGCAAGAGACTTTGAGGCCAACAATCTGACTCTGCTGGTTTGGAAAGTGTCATACTGGTACTTGTGGCCGTCTGACTCACTGAATTTGGTGACTTGGTAGTTCATAACGACATTCGCTTAGGTATATAATGGCTCCAGGGTGGGTGGTGGTTGTGGCCTGTTATGGGCTTTCCCTCTTTTCCCGGGGGCCAAAAGGCTCCCTGTCACAGCCGGCCCTTGGGTCCTCCCCTGGCTGACCACTGTGGATGGTGGGATAGCCCAGCAACACCAAAATCTGAACTGCCCAGTGAGGGGCAGGCAAGGGAGGTGGAACTTAGGTGGTGGACCAGAATGCAGATGCCTGCACTCTGGTCCTCTGCCTGACAATAAAAGCCAGCTGCACTCAAATCTCACATACCAAGAGCATTGACATGTCTTTTTGAATCACCTGGAAACAGAAAGCTACCGATACCTTCACTAGCCTTTGAGGTAAGCAACACAATTCTGACAACTCTTTGGGAAGTTCCAGGCATTGTCCTAAAAAGGGCTTTTGTGAAAAGCATAAACTCCAAAGTCACTCTCATAAGGGTTATGTAACTGAGCAGAAGAGAGCCCTGGACTCTGACATCACCACGGAGTGCCCCTCCATCCCCCCTCCCAGCAATGTGTAAAATATCACGGCCTCCGGATGTAAGAGCACGTTCTGTCTTGCTATTCCTGATCCAGCAGGAAAACTTGGACAGCTCCTTCCCTTGCGGTTTGCTATGTTGTAAATAATATCTTGGCCGGGTCACACGTCCTGCCGCTCTTGTGATGTGGCGTCTCCAAGAAAGGGGGGGGGGGAGGAATGTAAACAGAACAGTTTTTGGTTGTTGTGAAGGAAAAATGTCTCTCAGTATTGTGGAAAATTAGCGCTGGGATGGTTCTACCCTTATAGGGCTTTAAAAAAACAATAGCTACAGAGCCATAAAGTTTGTGAAAATTTTGTTTTAAATAAAACAACCAGTTGAATTTGAAAAGTACATAAGTCTACAAAGTTGCTAGGGCACATCTTATATTTATTCGGCTTTACGCCCATCATGAAACACAACACAACAAAACAAATAAAAGAAAACAGCGGACTCGTACAAACCACAAGTAGTATAACACAGTTCACAACTCACAAGGATGGATATTAGGCATTCATAAAAAAGTTTAAGATTAAGATTAAAAATTTTTGGCACTACACTAAAAACAATATTTGATGTCATTATAGAAAATTCTTATGACTATCAATAATCAGCTAACATTCCGTTCCGTCTCTTGTACGAGAGGACGGCTGTTAGGAATTTAGCAACCTGTAGGGTAATATAAGGATCCACATCTTGAAGAACCCAGGCGAGCTGTAGGTCTACTGGTTTGTCAGCCATAGGCTGGATTTTGGGGTTTAGTATACTAGCACGGGCTGAACTGTACAAAGGGCAGATAAACATAACATGATGTAGAGATTCAGATGTTTTCATTTCACAAGCACACATTGAAGGGCCCTTAGTGAATCTATGTCTCAGCACGTTTGTTGGAAAGACATTGAACCTAGCTCTAATGAAGGCATATCGGTGAGACGCGGCCATAAGCGATGTTAAGTAGGACGGAGCGCGGTAGATAGGGGTTATGCCGAAATTTAACGGCAAGCAGGCTCCACCACCAGCTACGAAATTTTGGTATAGCTCCGCATCATCCAGCTAGGGCACATCATTTTCTTCTAATTGAGCCTGCCAGCAACAAGCTAAGTTGTGGTACTTCAGTTGTTTGCAAATGAAAAGGATAGTTTTCTAAATTACAAAATAATTTTTTGGGTCTCCTTGTCAATTACAGGCCTACTTATAATCATTCATGTTTTAGTAGCATCCAGATTGAGTTGTTGCATGGGCAGTGATCAGGGACAATAGGCATTGTAGTCTGACAACTTCTGGTTGGCCACAGGTGAGCTAACTTTGATCCTGTCCAGCATCCTGTTAGCCCACAGATTTTTCAGGGGGTGGGGGGAATAATTTTGGGAGAAAATCCAAACTGCTATTATAATTCCTCCAGAATGCAATCCTTCTCCTTAATAAAAATCAGAATATCTTTGGAAATTTAAAAAAAGATTACAGAAGATTATTATCAGCATGAGCTAAAGAAGTCTGCCCTGTAGTCCTTGGTTGTTGACCAAAGGAGAGAAATGGCGACCCAGGTCCACCCTGGCTAATTTGTATCAGCCATGAAAGGTTGATTGGATGGAGCCAGAGTGAGGTGAATGCTTTGTTATGTGATCCCAGGTGCCTTGAAGGATACGGTGATGTAGCCACTCTTGGGGAAAACCATCGTCCTGAACCCAGAGGTTTTATATTGACTAATGCCTGGCCACTGGTTTTGAGGGCAGGAGGATTGAGAAGATGGTAGCAGTTCAACTGCATATGCTCTAGGATTAAACTGATAGACCTAGTTTTGAGACAGTATCTGGCTTGTTTGCCCCAGTGGATGACCTTAGTCAAACATATTACATCAATGTTGAAAGATCTGCACTGGTTGCCCATTAGCTGCTGAACCAGTTGCCTTCTTTTTATATCTTTTTAAGGAATCATAGAATTGTAGAGTTGGAAATGACCCAAGGGTCATCTAGTCCAACCCCCTGCAATGTAGGAATCTCAGCTAAAGACTCCATGACAGATGGCCATCCAATCTCTGCTTGAAAACCTCCAAGGAAGGAGAATTCACAACCTCCCGAGGGAGACCGTTCCACTGTCCAACAGCTCTTACTGTTGGAATGTTTTTCAGTATATTTAGTCAGAATCTCCTTTCTTGTAAGATTCATATCCTCCAGAGCAGGAGAAAACAAGTTTGCTCCATCTTCCATGTGAAGGCCCTTGAGATATTTGAAGATAGCTATCATATCTCTTCTCAGTCTCCTCTTTAGTAGGCTAAACATACCCAGTGCCTTCAACCATTCCTCGTAAGGCTTGATTTCCAGAGCCTTAATCAGCTTGTTTGCCCTCCTCTGCACACCTTCCAGCTTGTCAACATTTTATTGAGAGCAGTACTTTTATTGTTTTCATGTGAACCGCTTGGAGTATTTTTTTAACCGTAAGCTGTGTAATAAGTAAGTAAAACAAACTTTTGTTTCTATAGAAACTCTCAAAGCCATTCTTGCTTACTTCTTAATGTGGCATTTGTAGTTCAAAGAAATTCATGACTTTCTCCTTTTTTGGTTCCTGGAAATGGGAGAAGCTTGGATTGATTACCTTCAGGTTTCAGAAACAGTTTGACCCCTGATGGCTATATATCAAATAAACAAAAATTCAGAATAGTGGGAATGATTGGTGAAAATAAGCTATTTTGTTGTAAGGAGGAAAGGTAGAGCAACTGCTTTTAAAATGAGAAATTTTTTTGGGGGGGAGGGGAACACTTTGACATTTTAAAGTTAGTTTCTAACCAGGGATAGGATTAGGATATGTCTCTAAATGGTGCTTCAACAGACTGTAGTTTAAATGTCTAGGCTTTCTCCACCCTCCCCTAATCCTGATTCCTTAGAATTGAACCCCTCTGAAGGAAGCAAGGATGATGAACAGAGAATTCGCAAGACCCCAAGCAATAAATAAATCTACAGTTCCCAGTGTTCCTCTGGGAACAGCCATGAAGCCTTTCCAGCTAAGCCAGTTTTAAAAACTAGTTTGAAATGCAGAGATATCTTCAGTTGGGCACTATGTTGATATTGGTTGAGGGAACAGGAACATGGAGCTCCCAGTTACCAATAGTTTGGGGGTTTTATCTTGGCTGGTAGTTTTATTTTGTGGGGTACAGTCAGATGTTGGGATTGTTGTGTTAGTTGTCCTGTTTATAGTACTTCCTTTTACACTGCTGCGATGGAACCGTGCCTTTTTGCTCGCTATACTGCCTTGGCATGCTAAATTTCACCCAGGCCAGTGGGTGTCTCCTCCAGCACCATAATTCAGGAGACACCCACTGGCCTGGGTGAAATTTATTTTGAATTATGGTGCTGGAGGAGACTCTTGAGAGTCCCATGGACTGCAAGAAGATCAAACCTCTCCATTCTGAAGGAAATCAGCCCTGAGTGCTCACTGGAAGGACAGATTGTGAAGCTGAGGCTCCAGTACTTTGGCCACCTCATGAGAAGAGAAGACTCCCTGGAGAAGACCCTGATGTTGGGAAAGATGGAGGGCACAAGGAGAAGGGGGCGACAGAGGACGAGGTGGTTGGATAGTGTTTTCGAGGTTACCAGCATGAGTTTGACCAAACTGCGGGAGGCAGTGGAAGACAGGAGTGCCTGGTGTGCTCTGGCCCATGGGGTCACGAAGAGTCGGACACGACTAAACGACTAAACAACCAGTGGGTGTGGTGTGACACAACAGCAGATGTCACTAGGCATGTCACCCTCCCAAACCCTTTATGCCCACGTGCGGTTCTGTTCCCCCATTATTCACGCATGAAAATGGCAGGAAGGAGCTGTATACTGGAGTACCACCCTGTGATTTGGGGGGGGGCACGTGGTGGGGTGGTATACAGATTTCCCCCCTGAAGCAGTCAGTGTGACCATGAATGCTAAACTTGCACTAGATTACCAGAGCTTCTTGTGTTGTGTGAAAGATCACATAAAGCATGAAAATTATAATGTAAGGAAGTATCATGAAAATGGAATAAAGTGCTATCTAAGCGGCTTCCTCTTCTACCTCTCCTCACGCACTGCTGTGTCCAAGTGGGCTTATATGGCAGCTTTGCCATTCATGCCACAGACCTGGGCCTGAGCTGCCATGATGTTTTCTCACGATGCCTCGGAACAAGAATGCACTGGTAGGAGTGTGGAAAATTCAAATGGCAGCTTCGACTCAGCGGCCTGTCACAGAGGGTCCAGGGCAGGTCTCAGTGCCATGGCAAACTATCAGGGCTCCAGAAGGTGCCAGAAGTATGGAGCTGGTATTTTATTTTTATTTTTTAAATTTCTATCCTGCCTTTCTCCCCAAAAGAGCCTAGGGCAGCAAACCACCAAGCAGCAAAAACCACACAATCAAATAAATAAACAAAAAGATCAAAAACATTTGAAAAAACATTAGCAATGTATTTAAAACATTAAGAATATAAGAAATGTTTAAAAAGAGCCGCATATCCTCACAGCTAATAATTTCAGTATTGCCAGGAACACGAACTCATGAGAGAGACTGCCTCTTTCCCTATGGACTCTCTTGGGTGTTCAAATCGACAGAGAGGGCCCTTCGTGGTAGTTCTTCCTTCCTCAGAAGTTTTTTTTTTTTGGGGGGGGTGATCTGGAGGAAAGTCTTCTTTGTGGCAGCACCTAAACTGGGAATCCTCTGCCTACCAGAGAGTTGCCCATCTGGTAACTTCATGATACAGCTGAAGACACACCTCTTTATCCTGGTCTTTGCCACGTGAGATATATATTTTTAGGGCCAACCCTATTTTTGTGGTTGTAAGTTTTTAAACAGTTTTTAACGTTGCTGTAACCCACACTGAGACCCTTAGGGTAAAGGGCAAGTAATAAATGAAGATAGTAAAATAATAATAATGATGATGATGATGATGATGATGATGATGATTCTTGGGTGAACAAGAATGTTTCAAAATCCTATTTATTGATAAGTAATACTTAATATAGTTCAAACCAATGTTAGTGTTTTTTATACATTGTAAGTTTCGTTTTGGGTTGAATCCTTTTTCAATTTATCATCTTGTTGACTTCCTTCTACCTCATTACGGTTTCAACCCCCCCCCCCCCGTGTTAATAAGGGTTAGGGTTAATTTGTAAGGGAACTCTTGGCATCGAAACGAACACAAAAATGAAGAAGTTGAGTCAGCTGTCACAGGATGCAGGTTCACCTCCACTGGCCTGCTTTCAGAGCTTCAGGTCTTTGCTTTGGAATGAAACAGTTTTTCTGAAGCAGCCTACAAGATTGAGTTGGACAGCCAGTGTTGAAGGGTCAGCGTTTCCCGGCAGAAGGCATGGCTTCCAAGTATTGGGCCCCAGTACAATTATGTGGTGTATAAATTAATTCCTGATGGTGATGGGTATTTCAGAGGAGAGGTCCTCAGTCTCCCATGCCCATCGGGTTCAAACAAAATGACACTCATCTATTTCCCCGCCTCTTGCATTCCACTCTTTAAATTCTGTTAAGGCAAGGAGAACCTGAAAATTGTGCATTCATCATTTTAAGTCATCTGGAAGCTGTTTGATTAAATAAATTCTTATTAAAAATAAAGAAATAAAAGAAATGATCTGTTCACTTTCTTCCAGCACACAGATGCTTTCAGGAAAATAAATTTCCTGAACGAGCCATTTGGACAGTCTCTGTGGACTTCAAGATCCACATCATTAATTTAATTTTGCTGCTTTCATTAAAATTATCTACAGTTTTTTTATATATTATTGTTACAACATACAGTACAGGTGCACTTAAAGTAGGAAACCAAGGCCATCTGAAAAGCATTTGGGGAAAGTAATTTTGAGGAGACTCACTAATGGTTTTGAAAGACTCTTGGAAACGCAATATAAGGCAGGTCTGCATCAGCAGATGAAAAATGGAATGAGAGGAAAGAGCACAATATTATCCCCAGTCCCTCAATACTGTATGTCTGTAGCTGAGCAGCAGGAAGAAGAGCCATTAATTGTTAAGGAAAATCTTAAAATGAACAAGAACCTTGTATATAAACAATAATGGTGATGATGCATAAGCAAAATACTTTTATCAGCTGCTAACTCTTGAGTGCCCACTACCTGTTTGCTGAAGGCCAGAGGCATAGCTTGGTATTTAAAAGAGCCAATTAATATGTATACAGGCAAATTTAGAATCTGACTCTGACAGAAGGCAAACCACCTAATTTCCCATTCAAAATTACCCCATAGTAGAATTTATATTTGCTTGCACCCCATACCAGATCATCCCAAACCAATTCATATTCAGTTCAGTTAATTTCTCAACAGATCATCCTACTCCAAGACAATTCAATGACGCTTTGGTTAGCCCCATTCATTACTCCTAAAATTATCTCTAGATAAAGTCATGTTTACCCAGTAACTAAAGTCACTTCCACCCCCGGTCTGTTCCCCACAAATTTAGTCTACAAAAGAACCTGGCAATAAAAATCACATTTAAGTCTTGTATTGGGAACAGAAGTAACATGGTGTTCCTGTGGTGTTTAAAGAAGGGCCATCGCTAAGTGGTAGAGCATGTGCTTTGCACGCAACAGTCCCAGGTTCAATCCCCAGCATCTCCAGGTAAGGTAAAAGGTAAAGGACGCCTGGACGGTTCAGTCCAGTCAAAGGTGACTATGGGGTTGTGGCGCTCATCTCGCTTTCAGGCCGAGGGAGCCGGCGTTTGTCCACAGACAGCTTTCCAGGTCATGTGGCCAGCTGGACTAAACCGCTACTGGCGCAATGGAACACCGTGATGGAAACCAGAGTGCATGGAAACGCTGTTTACCTTCCTGCTGCAGTGGTACCTATTTATCTACTTGCACTGGGTTGCTTTTGAACTAGGTCGGGCTAGGAAAGAGTCCCTATCTGAAACTCTGGAGAACTGCTGCCGATCTTCCTAGATGTTGCCCATTGGCCTCTGCCTGCCAGACAGCAGCTCCCACTGAGGACTTCGTAGGCGAGGGAGGTTCGCTGAGCTGCAGGAACCGTCTCAGCTTACAATGCTTGCTGTTTCATTCAAATGGCCAAACTGTGGCTTGTACCTGGAAAACCATGGTTTGATTGCTCTGGACCAAACAGCAAAATATGGTTTTCTCTAAACTTAGGATTAGTAGGAAGGAGCACATTAGCCCAAGACTCATTTACATGGTCCTAAAATTTGGTTTGGTATTGCTTCTGAACAAGCTCATGGTATCTGTGACATCTCGATTGCAGGGGCTGGACTACATGGCACTTGGGGTTCCTTCCATCTCTAGAATTCAGTGGTTCTATGAAGTGGGAAGGAGTGAAGTCTCTCTTAGATGTTAAGCACAAATCAGGACTCCTGCATCAGAAACAGAACAATCCCATTTGGTTACTGAAATGAGGCATGCAGCAAGGTTTTTTGAATCCTAGCCAAGCCAAATAGGCAGTCATTATAAGAGCAGGAAAGCACCCAAAATCTCGTTTAGATTCTTGCTCATCTTCATCTAAAAAGGAAATTAAGTGAATTTTGCAAAATTGAATATAATAAAGCAGTGAGGGGGCGTCTGCAGGATTCAGCTGCCCTTTTGGCTGTTGCCATTTAAGTCCATTTCTGCTTCTACCACATCCAGTGAACCATCTCCTTCTCCAATCCTCTCATGGCTTGTTTTGCTACAGCACCGACCACAATTACAAGATGTGCAGAAGATACTTCAGCATAAAAATTGAAATAAGCAGGGCTTGTGGATTTATTTTTTTCCACATAAAAACACATTTGTGTGTGTGTCTGCAATTAGTCAAAATGCATTTTCTTTGCATTATTTATTGCCTGTGTTCCAGAAGCAGCAACAGTATATCTGTCCACAAGCAGACTGAGGAGATAAGTTCACCTCTTTAAATAAAAATTTTAACGACTAAACAATGTAATTTGCCTCCCACTGAAGTCAATAGCAAAACTACCATTAGCCATAATGGGGCTAAATTACACTCTAAATATATTTAATGGGCATTAAAGAAACCCATTCTCTATTCCCAGAGACTAGGGGAAAGTAACAATATTTTTAAAATTATAATGCAGCATTTATGCATAACAATGTCAACCTTTGGCTCTGTAGGTCAAAACTGCTTTGGAAGTGCTGTGCTGCTGGTTCTCATATTGCTGCCCTCCAGACCTCTCATAGATGAGGCACACAAAGAAGGGCCTCCGATGATGAACGAAGGGTCTGGGTCAGTTCATGCAGGGAGAAGTGGTCCTTGAGGTTCTGCGGTCCTGAGCCGTTTAAGGCTTTCTAGGTCAAAACCAGCATTTTGAATTGTGCTAGGAAACTAATTGGCAGCCAGTGAAGTCGGGTCAGGATTGGTGTTATATGCTCAAACCGTCTTGCCCCGGTGCGCAGTTTAGCCGCCGAATTCTTCACCAAGTTTAGGATCAGAGTTTTCCTTCTCCTAGAACACCTCCATAGTCGAACGTTTTGGAACTCGGACACCGAAAACCCGGAAGTAAATGCCTCAGTTTTTGAACACACCTCAGAAGTCGAACAGGAAACGTGACTTCCATTTTGAATATTCCATTTTGAGGCTTCCGCTTTCAGTTTTCGGTTTTTGAACGTTTCGGAACTCGAACGGACTTCATGGAACGAATTACATTCAAAAACCGAGGTACCACTGTACCTTCCCAGGTTGATGAGCCCCACCTGCCCCTCACTTCCCTCTACGGAAAATGCAGAAACTGCCTTCTTGACCATTGGAGCCACTCTTGGTCTCGTCTTCTCTATCTGCCAGAGCCTGCCTTCACATGCAGGGAAGTCCTGCTTGCAGACTTCTCAGTGGTGCATCTCGTTGGCTGGTGCGAGAACAGGGTCCTGGACTAGAGAGGCTACTGGCCTGATCCTGCACACTCTTCCTATGTTCTTATGTTAGATATTTTGAGGTAGAGCCTTACTCCAGTTTCCTTTTTGTAATATAAAAGATAAGTATGTTCAGACTTTTTGTTTCGAAACAGCGATCACATAAATGTTGGTTAAATTATTTCTCCCTGTTGCCACCCCCTCCCCTGTACTTCCAAAATCTTTTAAAACTGTGTCGTGTCCAAATTTCATCCTCGAGCATATCTGATTTTCCATCAGTTGCCTGGGTAGAACTCCCATGAGGATGTTGGGGTTGTGAGGGCAAAGGAAGCAATAAAAGTCTTTTAATGGGAAGCAGGGGGAAACAGCAAGAGAAACAATATTGCTTTTTATTTCTGTCTGGTGGGGAGCGGATTGTTTCAGACTATGGTCTGTGTGAGTGGAGATGGTGCACACCTGCCTGCCTCAGTTTTTAGTTTGATTGAAATTTTGTTCTGGCCTGCCCAATTTATGACCACCAAGCCACTGACAAACTATGGATGGTGTTAGGCTTCCAAGGGCTGAATCAACCAGCTTGTGTTATCCTGACTGGGGATATTAAAGGCAGATTTTCATGACTTGAGCATAAAACAGACAAGTGAGTTTGGCTTGATGGATTGCACAAGCTGCCCATTTGTGTTTCGGCTAGTGGTAGAGAGGGTGGCATAGTGCAATGGGTAGGAGCTGTAGCCCCCCCCCCCGGCACTGTACATAAAGCAGGATTATACCACTTTAAACAGTCACAGCACTATTAGGGATAGTGATAGGGATCTAACCACTCTCAGCATCCTTTACAAATTACACTTCCCAAAATTCTTTCCCATGATTGCTTACAGTGGCATGGTGCTACTTTAAGTGTATAGTGCACCTGGCGCCTTAGAAACCTACTTGTGTGACAGGCCTGGCTCATATGCCATGGTAAGCCCAACTGTGTGTTATTGCAGATTAACATGGTTAAGGCAGAGACACCTTACTCACAGTCTCAGCTACCACCATGTTCGTTGCAGGGGGTTGGACTAGATGACCCTTGGGTCCCTTCCAATTCTGCTCTTGCCATGGAGGAGCAAAGTGGCCATGAGATTCTCTCTGGGAGCACATTCACACTCTTCCAGTAAGCCTTGGTTTGTACTACTGTGCTGTATGAACCAAGCCATATTGTGACTTTTGACGGTGACCCTAATGTTAACCCTAATGAAAGTTTTTTTTATTTTAAAGCTATTTGTTTTATTACTATCTGCCCTCTTTTCCAGCAGTTTGGGACTGTGGATGTGGTTCTCTCCCACCTCCCAGTTTATCTTTGGAACCACCGAGTGAGGTAGGCTTGGCTGAGCAATGTGGGTGGGAGGCCAGGGTCACCCAGAGAGCTCTAGGGCTGAGTGAAAGTGAAAGCTGACATTCTCGGGGTGCTGTATTCTCCACCCAATGAGTTCAAATCCCACACTTGTGGGGCGCTAGCTTCATGGTAAGATCAGAGTGACAATGGTAGGCCTGATTCATATGTACCTTAGGACAAGCAGCTGCCTGTCTCTCTCTTCCGAGGCTTCGTTTCTCTCAGCTAAAGGTCACAATCTGCTTCTGGATTGCAGCCCAAAAAAGGTCTCTCCTTCTTTTGTTTGCAAACTGTGGTTGTTGGAGCTTGTCCAGCGTGATCTCAGTCCCTGCACCCACCCTGTTTCTGTCGCATGTACCAAGGGTTTTTTTCTGCTGAGTAAAGACATTAACCTCCCTGTTCCATTAGCGACAGAAGGAGGCTGGACTGTTGTCATTGTTTAAGCAGGAAGTACTGCTTCTTGGGTCTAATTCTCTCCCGCTCTGTCGGGGCTTCAACATTCTGTAATTCATGGCCTGAGGCAAGCAACACAGCCCGTTAAATTCATAGGAACAGAGGAAGTTGCTGTATACTGAGTCAGACTATTGTCCACCTCAGTATTGGCTACACTGGCTGGCAGCAGCTCTCCCGTGCAGGGATCTCTCCCAGCTCTCTCTAGAAGGGCCAGAGAAGGAATCTGCATACTCTCCAACATTTTTCTGACGAAAATAGGGACAACCTAAGGAAAATTGGGGCATTCTGGGATCAAATAAGAAACTGGCAGGGCCTCTGTGAATTCAGGACTGTCCCTGGAAAGTAGGGGCACTTAGGGGGTCCAAATCTGTGCCCTCCTGCATTCAAGGCAGATGCCTTACCACTGAGCCACAGGGATTAGAATCAGAGAACTGTAGAGTTGGACCACTTTTATCAGGAGGTGGAAGGG
The DNA here is from genome assembly GCF_964106915.1 of Podarcis gaigeae. Lineage (NCBI taxonomy): Eukaryota > Metazoa > Chordata > Lepidosauria > Squamata > Lacertidae > Podarcis > Podarcis gaigeae. Next base: position 38,577,754 of record NC_139693.1, read on the forward strand.
TTTTCCCAGGGATGAGGAGCTTTTGGGTCTCCAGATGTTGATGGACATCAGCTCCCAACATCCCTGACCTTTAGTCATGCTGGCTGGAGCTGATGGGAGTTGAAGTCCAACAGCATCTGAAAGGCTACAAGTTCCTCATCACGGGATTGTTCTCTGCTCTCCCCTCCATTTATGCCATGGTCCCCACATGGGGGCACTTCCAGACTGTTTCAGTTTTTGGGTGGGATTCAATCACAAACAAATTGGTGGGGATACAGGAGAGGACCTTCTCCGTGGTGGCTGCTCCCAGACTTTGAAACCCTAGAGAAGCTAGACTGGCTCCCTCCTTGTTGTCCTTCTGCTGACAGATGTAGACTTTCTTGTTCCAAAAGGCTTTGGAAAACTGACTACTTCTAATGAACGGTCATTATTGGTATGGTTTTAATAGATTTTATACAGGGTGAGTCCTTTAATAAAAGAGGCCCCATGGATACAGGGTACACATGTATAGTTTTAATTCCATCAAAGTTTAGTTGTTTTTAAAATGATTGTTTTTTCTATGTTTTAGTGGTTCTTATTTTCATCTGTAGGTTGCCTTGAGTCGTGTCGGGTCAGGGGGGAAAAGGCAGGGAATAAATAAAAAATAAAATTAAAAAACAAAACAAAACATGCACAAAGGTGGGAGTTTTGTGGTAAAGAAAGTGATGGGAACTTGCATTGGAAAGTGTGGGGTTAACAATTGCTTGACACTTCGTTGTCTAACTTCACTGGAAACAAATCGGGATGAATGCCCAATACGCAAGCTGTCTGGAAGAGATGTGAGAGTGAGTGTGCTCAGGACCTTTTCAGGCACTGAAGGGAATCCTTTCCCAGGGATGAGCTGACAACAGGAAGCCTTGGGATTGACCAGGCCTAGCAGAAATATTTGGACCCTCTCCTTCTCTCTTCTGCTGGCTAGCAGAGCCTCTCCTGTGTTTCAGTTTCAAGTGGAAACACTTAGATCCATCTCAATGCCCTTTGGTCTCTCTTGACTTTAAACTGTAAGCTGCTTGGGGCAGAACTCTGTGTCTTTTTGTGCTTGTACTGCAGAGCGCCATGCATGACATTGGCACGTTCTAAAATAACATCTGTAAAATCAATCATTCCTTATTTAAAGAGGGAAGTTTAAAACAACACCACCACCCGGGTAAAATAACCTTCCCATATACTTGAATTTTTCATTCTTATGTTCCAGTTTTGCTACTCTTTTCCTGTTCCCCCTTTAATTTTTTTTACTTTGTCCTCCCCATCCCTGTTTTTTAATTGCACTAGGAAATTCTTTAATTAAAAGTTTAATTCTCATTCTGGAACAATTTGATATTAATAATGCATATCCTATTGAGAGTATGTAATTGCTCATGGTTTTATATATATTGTTCCTTGACTTTTGTATATATTTCCTCCAGAATTTTAGGAATTTTATCACTAAAGTCTTCAGTGGGGTCGGGTGCAGAAGTTATGGTAGCTTTTGGAAAATACTAACTTGTAACCTTGGGAATGCACATCCCTGCACCTCTCTGAGCCACACATCGCCCTCTCTCTTCCCCTTTTGCCTTTTCAGTGGTTTTTGATTCAGTGCTAATCACACTTAATGCTAGCCATGAGAGAGGGACAGGGGCCGGGCCTTAGTGCTGCATCAGCATGGAGAATAGGCTTGACAGTGATCCCGCCCAAGAAGGACGTAAGGGTGTCGTGACCATATGTGGGTTTCAGTATTGTTGAGTAAGAGTGGGAGGTAGAGGTATTGGGTTGTGTCCAGCTAACATTTATTCTGAAACAGACCTAAGTTATTTATGTCCATTAATGTCAGTTTGTCTACTCTTAGTATGAAGTGGCGAATGCGTTGGCCATGTGGGATGGTGAGATGGGTGGTTGTGTGAATAGTGGGTTTTATGTTGGTTGGAAGTTTGTATCATGCTGCCTAATAGTTTTCACTAACCATGTGTTATTATGGTTATTGTGTATTTATATGATTAGATTTACCTTAATGTAAATTATCTGAAATTGTGGTTATTGCATCTCCATGTATTTTAAATTTCCTTCCCGTAAACCATTTTGAAATTTCTGTGTTGCAAGTAGCCTATAATCGACTAGATGAGGATGACAATGTCTCTGAATGCTGAGAATCCCAAGAGGGTAGAATCATAGAATCATAGAGTTGGAAGAGACCACAAGGGCCATCGAGTCCAACCCCCTGCCAAGCAGGAAACACCATCAGAGCACTCCTGGCATATGGTTGTCAAGCCTCTGCTTAAAGACCTCCAAAGAAGGAGACTCCACCACACTCCTTGGCAGCAAATTCCACTGTCAAACAGCTCTTGCTGTCAGGAAGTTCTTCCTAATGTTTAGGTGGAATCTTCTTTCTTGTAGTTTGAAACCAGTGCTCCGTGTCCGCTTCTCTGGAGCAGCAGAAAACAACCTTTCTCCCTCCTCTATGTGACATCCTTTTATATATTTGAACATGGCTATCATATCACCGCAGGTGGCGCTGTGGGTTAAAGCCTCAGCGCCTAGGACTTGCCGATCGAAAGGTCGGCGGTTCGAATCCCTGCGGCGGGGTGCGCTCCCGCTGCTCGGTCCCAGCGCCTGCCAACCTAGCAGTTCGAAAGCACCTCCGGGTGCAAGTAGATAAATAGGGACCGCTTACCAGCGGGAAGGTAAACGGCGTTTCCGTGTGCAGCTCTGGCTCGCCAGATGCAGCTTTGTCACGCTGGCCACGTGACCCGGAAGTGTCTCCGGACAGCGCTGGCCCCTGGCCTCTTAAGTGAGATGGGCGCACAACCCCAGAGTCTGTCAAGACTGGCCCGTACGGGCAGGGGTACCTTTACCTTTACCTTTATCATATCACCCCTTAACCTCCTCTTCTCCAGGCTAAACATGCCCAGCTCCCTTAGCCGTTCCTCATAAGGCATCGTTTCCAGGCCTTTGACCATTTTGGTTGCCCTCCTCTGGACACGTTCCAGTTTGTCAGTGTCCTTCTTGAGCTGTGGTGCCCAGAACTGGACACAGTACTCCAGGTGAGGTCTGACCAGAGCAGAATACAGTGGCACTATTACTTCCCTTGATCTAGATGCTATACTCCTATTGATGCAGCCCAGAATTGCATTGGCTTTTTTAGCTGCCGCGTCACACTGTTGGCTCATGTCAAGTTTGTGGTCAACCAAGACTCCTAGATCCTTTTCACATGTACTGCTCTCAAGCCAGGTGTTTTGAACAGAGAAGCTGTTCTGCTTAGTTCCTGCTTTCAGGCTTCTCAGAGGCATCTCGTCAGCCACTGTGAGAACATGATCCTGCACTATGAGGGGCCAGGGGCTTGATCCAGCAAGCACTTCTGATGTTCTTAGTAGTAGTAATAGTAAACAATATGCTGCTTTGGGATTGGCATTCACAGAGTGGCATTGCAGTGTGTGTGTGTGTGTGTGCGCGAGCGCGCGTGCACGCATGTGCACACGTATGTGTGAAAGGACAGACCTCTTCCAGCCCCCATCCAATGCAAATCACCATTTGCAGAGATCTGGTCTTGCGTCTGCAGCAGGGCTTGCTGTGGCCCAGAGGTGAGGGGTGGGGTGGGGAGTTTGGGCTCAGAACCCTGCCTCTGATGAAACTTTAAAACACAAGCCCCGTGCTCCAAAATGCCATTTTTAAATTGCCCATGCATGTAAGAGAATTTTTGGGTTCAGAGCTGTCACTTCTGGAGGATGGAGAATATGAATATAGCTGCACTGCCACATCTGACGGAGGTAGAGGGGGAAGACCATCTGCGTGTTGTTGATCTGGTTATATATATCCCCCCCCCCCAACCTATTGTAATTAGCAGCACATTTGGGCTGAAGATGTTCTGAGCCATGCACAGGCTGCTGAAGATGTTACACCTCCCTGCAGCTTGCTAGCCCTAATCTTAGCTGCAGATGGCACAACGCATGCTAACATTCACCCACTCGGGTTTGCAGCTTCTGAAGGAATTGGCAGATCTGAAATCTTTCATACACATATCCAACTTGTCATGCTGCTCAGCTTGGTGTACATGCTTGCAGGTGGCCCCGTGTCCTGCTGGCCTAGGACAATTTTTGCACTGCTAGGCATTTAATATTTAAGCAGTATCCTGCCATATTAGGGACGCAGGTGGCGCTGTGGGTTAAAGCCTCAGCACCTAGGACTTGCCGATTGAAAGGTCGGCGGTTCAAATCCCTGCGGCGGGGTGTGCTCCCGCTGCTCGGTCCCAGCGCCTGCCAACCTAGCAGTTCGAAAGCACCTCCGGGTGCAAGTAGATAAATAGGGACCGCTTACTAGCGGGAAGGTAAATGGCGTTTCCGTGTGCAGCTCTGGCTCGCCAGATGCAGCTTTGTCACGCTGGCCACGTGACCCGGAAGTGTCTCCAGACAGCGCTGGCCCCTGGCCTCTTAAGTGAGATGGGCGCACAACCCCAGAGTCTGTCAAGACTGGCCCGTACGGGCAGGGGTACTGTCAGGGTTTCAGGGACAGAGAGCGAGGGGGAGGGGTCCCAGGGCGACGAGGAAGAGGACGACGACGACCCGAGGTTGTCAGTGAGTCCGTCAAGTGAATCCGAGGATTCCCAAAAGGGAGCCCCCCTGGTCAGGCCAAGGGGCAGTAGAGAGGGAGGCAGTCAGAAGCAGGCGAACGAAGGGGGAATCCCCAGTGGGGGCTGGAGATCGGGACCGGCCTCTCCGTCGGAACGGAGTGAAGGGGGTGGAGTTGCCAGTGTGTCAGAAAGAGCAGAACAGGGAGCAGAGAGGGGAAGGAGTTCGGAGCAGAACGTCCTGCCGGAAGGGGAGGAGTGTAGTACCGAGAGTAGCGTAACGGTCGAAAGGAAGGTCAGAGGCAACGTACGCGCGCCAAGTTCAAATGTGGAGGCGCGCGGAAATGAGGAGAGCCCTGAGGAGGAGCCTGGTCCCAAAGCACGAAGGAGGGGGGAGCAGGCGGCAGAAGACTCAGCCTCGGGGGAGTCCCGGAGGGAGGGAGCACAGGGGGGCAGGAAGACCCTGCGGAAAAGGAAAGAGAGGAAAAGGTGGAGCAGTACAAGCCTCTTAAGCTGGTGCAGGGGCGGGACTGACTCAGAGGGGACTTCTAACATCTAAGGGTAACAGATGCTGAGCCACGGAGCTTGGATGTAACGACAACAATGTTCTTCAATAAAACCTTTTGTATATATCTTGGACTGGATTTTGGTCTCTTGTGAGCTGGGACCTCGGGTGGCTCTGACAGGTACCTTTACCTTTACCTTTATCCTGCCATATTGGACAAGCCCCGACCCTCAGCTTTTTCAGAATACTGAGCTAAATTTATTATTGAACTGTTCATTAATTCTTTCTGTTTTTATTGTAAATAAAGATGCTTTCTGTCTGGTAAGCTCTGACAAGAATCATTTCCAGTGAAAGAAAAGTGTTTACAGATGTTTAATTCCCCCCCCCCCCCATGCAACAACCATTAGTGCAGATACTGGTAGTCAAGTGAGCTAGGAACTTTAGCATAATTAATTTTAGTTGTAAAACTGCTTTAGGTGTGAGGAGGTAAAAAATTACAAGTGTTACATTTACATTGATTGAATTCAAATCCTAATCCAATACTTTTAGTTCAGGTGTCTATGCTCCAAACCATGATTTCTGTTTCTGTCATCCAGGCAGATCATGGTTGGCTTCACTCCTTCCCTGCCTTCACTCCTTCCCTGCCAAATGATAGTCTCCAAGGGTGCCAACACCCCAAATTGTGATTTGTTGGTTCAGTTGCATCATCAAAGTACAGTTGGCCTGTACTGTATTATACAAGGCAGCTGAAAATCATGGTTGCAGAACCTTGTTTCATAGCCACTCACAAAGTATGGTGGTTTGGATGGTGGTGGTTCAAACATTATGACAGACCGTTTGGCCTCATATCTGAACCATATTAATGGTTTTTCTGGTGTAAACTTGGACGGTTCACTAGTTCTGCTCACATGTCAAACCAAACCATGAACCATAGTTTATGAAGCTTGACCATGGTTTGGCAAGACATCCCAACTGACAAACCATAGCTTGTGGTTGCTTCATAACTAAGAATGGACAGATGCATATTTCTGGACTGTGCCATTTTTATACGTGTTTCCTCCTGTTTTTGCATTAAGCTGCATTTTTAATTTATTTAATATATATTTTAAACCTATTTTCTCTTAAAGCACCCATTTCAAAAACTGCATTTTGATACCTTTTTTTGAGCTTAGAATTGGGTCAGAAAATTTAGAAAGCAGTAAAGCCACTGGATAACTAAATTCTGACCTGTGCATTAGTCTGGGAAGTACAGGTCAGGTCAATTAATGTTGAAATTTGCAAATATCAAATTCTCCAAACACCCCTAATCTGAAGTGGGATTTGCAAACAGCACTTTGTGATACATATGGTTTGCTGTGATATTCATGTTGGCCAATTATTTCTCTCAGCCCTAGTTCCTTGTTGCAAAATGGGAACAAAAAGAGGTACCCAGTTATAACTGAGGACATTTTTTTGCAGCTTTAATTAATGTGGGAAATACAGAATTTCAGCCTGTGTAACTTTCCTTCCCTCTGTGGTGCCTTGACTGTTAAGCTACACTGGCTGAAACTGCTGTTCTCCATGACTTTTCAAAGGCAAGGAGGCTGGACTTGCATAGTTGCTGTGAGACTGAAATACCGTATATAGTGGTTGAAATGGACTTTGTACTTAAAGCACAGCAGTCCTTATGGGGAGTCAAGAGACTGAACTGATGTAAAGGCCCCCCCCCCCCATTGTAATCCCAGGGTGTCAAATCAAGAAAAACCAGTCCTAGTTGCCTTCTGTTTTATGTTCCAATTTTGTGTGTGTATGTGTGAAGACAGCTCGTTTATTTTATTTAAGGCCTGATTATGTAGTCAGTTCTTAAAATTAACTGATGGGCTGTTGACTTGTCACCCTGTGAATAAAACCTCATTGCTTTGTAATTTGCTTGACAGGGTTCTGTCCTGTTGACAGTGTGCTCATTACAGGGAGAATATAACCCAGATGTTGGATCCCTGTTCTCTGTTTTGCATGTACCTTTCTTTCATTTGTTCATCCTCTCTGTCTGTTAATCTGTTTATGGTTCAAATTGGTTCCCAACCACAGAGTCCCCCTTCCCGGCATGCCTAACTGCTGAGTGGAAAATGAATGGATACAACAACTGTCTGGGATTTAAATGGGCACATTTTTATTGATTTCAGACGTAGGAAGCTTTGGCATAGGCACTGGGTGTGTGTCCCTCTCAGCCCCCCTGCTGGAGGATTGAGGCATGACAGGTTCTATTCAGGGGTGAATCCATCACAAAACGCAGTTTTACGCGGATGGCCCCCAAACGCTGAGGGATGCTCTGTGGCCCGCTAGCCCTACGCATTTGGCTTTATGGACAGAGACTTCACTCCAGACCCCTCTAATGGGGTACCCTTTTAATGTCGCCACAGGGAACACGGGGTGGATGAAAGGCTATAGGATTCCACCCAAGGCCCAAACCGCCAGAGTTCTGACTAGTGCTGTGGAGAAGGCGAAACCTGCAGAGCTGGGGAAATTCTTTCCCGGCTCCGAATACGGTAACCACCAAAAGACCTCAGCAAAGTGCTCCTAGCTGAAAAGGAAAGGGTTAGAGCAGTACAGTGGTACCTCGGGTTACAGACGCTTCAGGTTACAGACTTGGCTAACCCAGAAATAGTTGTTGTTGTTTAGTCGTGTCCGACTCTTCGTGACCCCCTGGACCAGAGCACGTCAGGCACTCCTGTCTTCCACTGCCTCCCGCAGTTTGGTCAAACTCATGCTGGTAGCTTCATGAACACTGTCCCACCATCTCATCCTCTGTCGTCCCCTTCTCCTTGTGCCCTCCATCTTTCCCAACATCAGGGTCTTTTCCAGGGAGTCTTCTCTTCTCATGAGGTGCCCAAAGTATTGGAGCCTCAGCTTCAGGATCTGTCCTTCCAGTGAGCACTCAGGGCTGATTTCCTTCAGAATGGATAGGTTGGATCTTCTTGCAGTCCATGGGACTCTCAAGAGTCTCCTCCAGCACCAGAATTCAAAACCAGAAATAGTACCTCGGATTAAGAACTTTGCTTCAGGGTGAGAACAGAAATTGCACAGCGGCAGCGGGAGGCCCCATTAGCTAAAGTGGTACCTCAGGTTAAGAACAGTTTCAGGTTAAGAACGGACCTCCAGAACAAATTAAGTTCTTAACCCGAGGTATCACTGTGATCAAGTATGAATGAAGGGAGGGGAAGGGTGGGTGACGCTCTCCACCGACTGGATGCTGTGCAGAGTGGTAGGCCCGTCCCCTCCAGGGCTGCTGCAGATGTGGCAGGAACCCGTGAGCCTCCGTGTCAGCTGGAGTGGCGGAAAGAACATTCCTAAAATGGCACCATGCGTCCGGGTGAAAGGGGAGGTGCTGTGTTGGGCTGCAGTAGCCGCTCACTGGCAAGATGGTAAGCAGTGGCGTAGCGTGGGTTGTCAGCGCCCGGGGCAAGGCAAGTAATTTGCGCCCCCTAACCCGTGGATTTGCGCCCCCTAACCCTAACCCCCAGATGTTGCACCCGGTGTGGCCGACCCCTCCTGCACCCCCCACGCTACGCCACTGATGGTAAGCGGCCATTCCCAGCTCTGCTTTTGTTGAACAAATAACAAAATGTTTTATTAATATTGGGGGGGGGGGGCTTTTGTATACTATCTCTGTGTCAAGATATGGCCACAGTCAATAAGTATCCAAAAGAACAAAAGAAACTATAAAATATCTACAATATATTTTGAAAAGATTTTTGCCCTCTATGCATTGGACACCTCTTAAGATATTGTAACCAAAATATTCATGATAGTTCCCAAAGTCTAGGAGGAGCTTTTCATCTCTCTTTGGGAACTGTTGGACACAATTTTTAATAGAGATGGAGGACAGAACTTTTCAAAACTGCACTAATTTCAGGGGTAGACGGTTCCATTTCTGTCCTGAAGAGAAATGGGAAGCTGCTGTCCCCCGTCCCCGCCACGGAAGCTTTCCTTACCTGGGTCTAGTACAGTGTTTCCCAACCTTTTTTGGGCAAAGGCACACTTGTTTCATGAAAAAAATCTCGAGGCACACCACCATTAGAAAATGTTTAAAAAATTAACTCTGTGCCTATATTGACTATATATAAAGTAACTCTCTTTAATAGGAATCAAATAAACACAAAGAAAGTATTTTATAATTACTTTATTATGAAATAGTAAGTAAACAGAAATATGAAAAATTATAAAATACTTTATTCAGTGCGCCTTTTGTCCCTCTCCTCGAAATGCTCCAACTCAATGTTCCTCCGCGGGCTGGCCATTGGAGAGCCGTGTCGCCCACACCGCAGCCCAATACAATATGAATCCTCCCCTCGCAAGCGGCAACCCCTCCACACTCCCCACCTTAAGCCTCCACACGCGCCCTGCCCAAAGAGATGCCCGCCCGCGCGCGAGGGGATCCTTTACCTCAGCATCCCGCCCCCCCAAAAAAAGAGGGCGGGAGACTGCGGTCCCTCAGAGGCTGGGCGTTAGGAAGAAGCAGCCGCCTTCATCCAAGCAGGAGCAGCAGCAGCTGTAGCTGTAGTAGCGCCAAGCTGTGCCGGGGACTCTGTGCCCATGAGGGGAGGGAGGGGAGAGAGAGGAGAGAGAGGAGAGGCAGCAGGTCGCCCTCTTAAGTCACGCGCGCGCAGGCACCACCACGCATCCCTCGCGCCCTCTCGCAGAGCCCCTGCTCAGCACCTCCCGCCTCGGGGACGCCCGTCATGAGCCGCTGAGAGGCCGCCAAGCCCCCAGGCTGCTCCCATTCAGCCTTAGGCGCGCGCCCGCCTCGGGAAAAGCGGTGCTGGGAGGCAGAGAGAGAGAGAGAGAGAGAGAGGACGCCGCTGGCCGCGTCCCACCCTCAGTCAGTCGGCTCGGAGCTACTGAGGAGAGGGAGGTGGGGACGACGGCGCGTCTGTTCCGCTCGGGGCCAGCGCGCCCCCGCCCCCCTCTCCAGAATCCCCAACTAAATACGATGCGCTATGGGAGGGGGGAGAACCCACCCACAAAGAGGACGCCTTTCTGCAGGGCGCCTAAGGCCTCTCGCCGCCCGACTCGCCCGACTCCCTCCCATGGCACACCAGGCAACGTCTCGCGGCACACTAGTGTGCCGCGGAACACCAGTTGAGAAACACTGGTCTAGTAGCCCACAAAATGGTGGTGGCAGGTTCTCACGAGATCTCACTGGATGCTACTGCCACACCTTTTTCGCTGGCGGCAGAAGTGGCAGGGTGAGTGAGGTATCCGTGGGGCACCACCTCTTGTGGTTCCACTGGCCAAGGCAGCTACCTCATCCTGCCTCATGGGCAGGCCGGCCCTGACTGATTTTAATCACTGATTCCAAAAATTTTGGAAGTATTTTTTTGGTTTTGTAGAATTCGTAGAATTCCTGAGCAATGCTGGGATATTATAAACAAAGGCATTACAGACAAATGTCGTGGCTTCAAACAGTTTAAATCCCCTCCAGTCATATTAAAACAGCAGCAATAGTTAATAAAGCAGCATTAACTCAGGGTAAGAGGCAAGTTCCAAAAATCTGCTTGAAAGGTTCCTTCTTAGCTGTCAACTGAAAAGTGAGGAAAGATGGGGCCAGGTAGGGAGGCTGCCTTATCCCAGGTCAAACTATTTGTCCACCCAGTCGAGCATGGTCTACTCTGAGTCAGAGCAGCTCCATGAGGGCATTTTACTATTCTGTAAATTCAGTTCTCCCTGCATCATTTTGAGATTGTGCTCCCTTTTTGGCCAGAGCCTTCCTGTGTATGCCATCCAAGTTGTTGTTTTGCACAAATTTTGATCTTGTTTATTTTTTCTGCTGTTTTGATGTGTCATTTAGTCGTTGACCAGTTATGATTGTTGGATGCCACCCTGGGAAGGAGTTAAAACTGAAGGGCAGCATATAAAAGTGTTAATTTAATTGACTGAACCAACCAATATTCGTCTTCCCCCTGCATTACACAAACACAGGGGATTGTTGTGGTGTCGAATGGGAGTCTGTACACTCTAGAATATGTCACAGAGTCCTCTGAATTAGAACACAGGGTGACCTGCTTATTGAGCATTGATGCCGACTTGTTTGCAGGGAGGATAAATGCTGTTGGTTCAAAACCAGTATTACCTCACACTTCTGGGTTTTTCTGCGTCGCTTTCCTCACTGCGAAAAGTCAGATCTTTTGGGGAAGCAGGTTTGTTGCATAAGACTTCTCAATCATGCATGCAAAACCCTGCTCTGCCACTGCGCCTTGGCCCTTTCCCAAGTGTGCAAAGGTTCTGCAAAAGACGCTTGGGGTTTATTGGCTGAGGGATTCATAGAGTTTCCTGGGGTTAGGAAGTTTGCCCTGCCCTGTGGGAGAGCAGGAGTTACGGAAACTGCCACAAAGATAAGCTATGGCTGCAAGTATTAATTGAAGATCACACAGCAATTGCCTTTTCATTAGCTTACTTATTTGGCCTGGAGGAACAAGAATAGTCTGACATCATTGTATGGAAACCTAAAATGAAATTTTGTGTTTCATTCTTTGTGATTCAAACGCAGGAGTGTGCAGGCAGTGTGTTTTGTCAAATATAACCACGCAAGCATGAAGTGGCCCACCCCAGGCTCCCTGCGGCATATTAGAGGCATGCAGCAGACTTTATATATTAACACTGCAAGCCACATGCCTGTTCTTCCAGACCCTTCAAGTGTGCCTCCATTTTCCAGGGACAGTCCTGGATTTACAGAAGCCGTCCCAGTTTCTGATTTTATCCTGGAATGTCCCGTTTTTCCTTAGGAAGTCCCTATTTTAATCGGAGAAACGTTGGAGGATATAGAGTTATGTGACCCCCCAAGCCAAGGAAATAAGTAACTATACAACCTCTAGAAGACATTGGAAGGTAGCCCTGGGTAGTTTTACTATGATTTATATATGTTGGAAGCTGCCCAGAGTGGCAGGGGCAACCCAGTCAGATGGGCAAGGTATTATAATTAATAATAATAATAATAGTAGTAGTAGTAGTAGTAGTAGTAGTAGTAGTAGAAGAAGAAGAAGAAGAAGAAGAAATAATAATAATAATAATAATAATAATAATAATAATAATAATAATAATAGAATAGGACATTCCTATTTTCATGGGAGAAATGTTGGACAGAATGTTCTTCATTTTTGTGGTTGACTGTTTTGAGAAGGGAGAAGGAAGCCATCCTCCACACCTATGCTTAGCAGCTTGCCAGCAAGTCTGCAGCTGCCCCAAACTTCAGTTCTGATGTGGCAGCTGGGGAAGGCTGGCTGATTCTCTTCATAAAGCCACTGGCCTCCCATGGACATGGAGCTGGCCACTGTGAGAACGGGATGTTGGACTCGATGGGTCCAGTTTTCTTAAGCTCTGGAAGACGTACCTGTCTGCAGTTCAGTGGGTAGGGAGAAGAGCAAGTGACTCTTAGCTCTGGAAAATCAGATCCGTGCCCTTGGGTAAGGCTTCCCTGTGTCTGAGAGAGGCTGGGCTGGGCCTTGGCTGCTTAGGTATTCTCAGATTTCTGCTCTCCCTGCAGTGTGCCTCCCTTCCTCCTCCAGTTTGGTCCTTCTTAAGTTCTGCTGCAGTAGTTCCTTAAGCACACAGGATTCATTTGTGGGTATCACCACCTTTTTTAGTTTATCCATTACTACTGGGCTCCACCTTAGTACACTACCTGCCTGACCCTGGGGTGTTAAAAAAGGGTGGCGCAGGAGTGGTGGGGGCTGCCCCTTCTTGACTCTCCCCCAGTAAGATTAGGCTCCCACAGTGGATCAGAAATGAGCACCCTGATGTCTGGCTGTAGCAAGAACAAACCTCCAATCTTTTTTTTTTAAAAGCACAAAACTTCAGCATCTTCAGGTTCAGCTGGGTTATGTTTTGCCGTTGCTGATTTTATTTCTTTAGTTCTTTTACTTTAATACTGTGGTTGTTTTGCTCCATTTTTTAATCTTTTCACGCACTGGCTCGTTTTTAGTGGTTTGTAACTTTTTATTATTAGCTGCCTAGAGACGTTGTTAAATGGAAGGTACGCAAATAAATAAAATAAAGCAATACCCACTTTGTTCCACACTATGTCTGATTGTAGAAACTTTGCCCTCCCTTTGTCATCTCCCCACTCCCACCATTTGCAAACTAGTAAAAAGTCCCACAGGTGAAAAAGCAAAAGGCGACCTTTTGTCACGGGCAGTGCCAGTGCTCCAGATATTAGCACCATTTGGGGCACTGTTTCATCCTTCCAGCCTCTTGTTCTTGCAGTCTGGGACTCTTTTTGTTTCTGACATTGCCTCTTTTGCTGCCTGCCTTTCACTCAGGATTATTCCCCTGCAAAGTGGTGCCTTTGCAAGCCGCCTCAGAGTCTCGCTCTCCAAGGAGTACCTCTGTTCATTTTTTACAGCTCCCCGCTTCTCCATGGCAACATAGCTTAGTGTTCCCTGCAGAGCAGAGAATCCGTTTTATTTCCCGTGTCTTTCCCCCTTCCTTCCCTTCTTCCCTTCCCCTGCCTTTCCCTCCCTTCCCCTCCCCATCCCTTCTCTTCAACTGGGCTTTCCTGTCCACGGACATGGATGTTTTGCTGGGCTTTGTCTGTCACCAGAGTGTGCAGTGATGAGACCGGTGGCCACAGCAGTTCAGCAAGGCTTCTTAGTGAAGGATGGCAGAACGAGGGAACGCTTTGGGAGCCAGGGTGAAAAAGAAACGCGATCAAACACCGCTCTCAGGTTTTTCCCAAAAGGTAATTTGCAAATGCAGGGTGACAACACGGTTGGTTTTTGTCAGCTGGTAAAACTAAGCATCAGGGGTGGCACCCTTGCTTTCTCTCTTAAACCACCAGCAATTTTGATAATAAATATCTACACACCTGATTCAGAGGTGGAACAATAGGGAGGCAGGTTGGCCTTTCCAAGAGGAAATTTTTAATGGGCTAGTATTGTTCCAACCTGTCCGGCAGGTGAGTCATTGGTAACCAAGTGACTTGTACGTATTTTACTTCTCACTTATTACTGCCTTGTAACAAAGGTGGCTCTTATTTGAACAGTTTATGGGGAAGACTGTGAAAATATAATATGGCTTAGGGCAAAAATGTATTTTTACATGTTGGAGTAATTTGATAGCAACATTGCTACCCTTGTAGTACAGGTTAGGTGTATATTGTTCATCCTGAGGGTTTGTTTTTCAGTAGGTGGGGATGGATGGATTTGCAGGTTTTTGACACCGTTGAGTATCAACTTGGGAGCAGCTAGCTGCAAAGAGCACCTGTTGGGCAATGCCTCTAACATCACAAGACCCTGGGGCCATGTTTCATGGTTTATATATGCTTGTGATTTCTCCTCTCCCCCAGGAAGGTGAAAATGGTAATGAATATGTGCCACTTGTAATACATTTATTATTATTTTATTTGGCTATAAATTTATTTATGGGCCTTATTTTTGGGTATATGCCTTGGAAGGCACTTAAATATAATAAGACACAAAATTGCATGTTACAAACAAGAAAAATGTAAAAAAAAAGTTAGATAACAGTGTTGTTGTTTTAAAAACTGGCCAGTTAATCCAAGCATTAACAAAACAGCAAAGTGTCTAAAATATAATGAATAATATTAAAACATTTTAAAAACATTAAAAAAAGCCTTCCACAGGTGGTTTGGGGCCTTTTCTCTCCCATGTTAGGCCCACCAGGCATCAATTTTGATGCCAAGCAAATACATATTTTCCTGGATTGCATTGTTAAAACCATTTTTAATATGTTGATGCGATTTTATTGTATTTCTTACTTGGTTGTAAATAGCTGGAGGAATTTCATAATGGGATGCAATACATACATTCGATGAACCTAACCTAACTTCTGGATGGCTAATTGCCCCATGGCTTATCGCTTGCTAATGTGTGTATAGCAACCTAGTGCATCTCACGCTGCTGTTCTGGTTGTTGTTGTTAGTTTTTATTATTATGTGTCTCCAGGCCTTACTCTCTCAAAGGGGTTGTCACCATATTGCCCTCCAGTCTTTGTGGACTACAACTCCCATCAGCCCTGGTCCATTGGCCTTGCTGGAGTTGCTGGAAGTTGTGTTCCCCAGTATCTGAAGGGCATTGTGTTGGCTTCCCATGATATAGATGAAGAGATCTTGCCTCTTAGGTTAACCTTGAACCTAATTGGCCCTGTAAGTGCCTTTCCACAATGTGTCTGCCTTGGAGAAGTTTGTACAGTAGTAGCAATTCTCATTGGCGGTGCTGTGGAATTGGGGTTTGTGACTTGCAGATGGGGAATGAGTAGTTGTGAGGAATCACAGTAGTCAGCCATCAATCAGGGTTGCCACTCACTTGGGTCTGCCGTAATTTTTCAGATGCCAGTGTATGACACAAGGGAGAGTGTTTGGGATGTATTGAAAGCAGGTAGGCTTATGGGAGTGGTGCTTGCCGCTGAGATCTGTGGAACCAGGGGAGAAGCTTTGATGTTGATTGCATTGAGTAATATGAGTCGTCATTTGTAATCTGGGTTGCTCAAAGAGTGTGGTTGGAACACAAGACTGTTTGCTTCGGTCGAAAACAGGGAAGATCCAAAGGCCCTCTGATGTTTGACAGACGAGAACAGGAAAACAAGCTTGCAGAACCTCCCTCTCTTTTTGCACGGAACCAACTTCATCAGCACCAGCCCCCCAGCACTGCCGCCACTTTAACACTTGCCTCTACTCAGTAGCAGTTTGCCATCTGTTGATTTAAGAGCCACAAAGAGTGTGTGTTTGTTTTTAGGGTTAAAGATGATTTTTTTTGGGGGGGAGCAAGTTTTCCTTTCTTAGCAACAGTTCAAGGCAGGCCTTTGAAAAGTAGTTCAAAGTATTTGCAGTGAGAGATGGGGGAATCCGTCAGTTTTGGTTTCTCTCACTTCCTCACTTTGCCAGCCTTAAGTTCAGCACAATAGATTTTCCACATCAGTTTGTGACTTTTTATTTTAAAAAAAGAAGTCCTCGTGAAAATTCATCAGCATTTTAGTATGTGTTTTGTCTAATGTATGCATTTTTGTAAGCTATTTGCTCAGCTATAATCTGTATATTTATATGTTACTTTCACTAATATATTCTCAAAATTTGTTTTTATCTTGCTCTTCAGCCAAAAGGCGCTCCTCATTGACTTACCTTCACAAGTAGAGCTCAAAATACCCAGTTGCCTTTTTGGTCTGTTCATCTTCTAAGATAGTAATCTTCCAAGACATGAATTTGAAAGCATGGCCCTATAGTCATGGTGTTCCTTTTTTTTGTTTAGTTTCAGATAGAATTTTTAACTAACCCTTTCCTTTTACCTTTGCCTTTTAAACCCTTTTAAAACCCTTTCACAGTGTGTGAAATACTGTGTCCTTAAGTGTTTTTGGTTTTTTGTTAAGGTGGGGATTATTGCCACTTCCCATCACAGGTGTGTGCATGGGGGGGGGGGGGTTGGCTGGGCCCAGGCCAAACCTAATATCTAAATAATAAAAAGTGGCTTTGCAGGTCCCTGCCCATGCTCAGTTGTAGCAGTGCATTGTGGTTAACAGGCTGCTTCTCTGCACCTTCCAGTCAACGGCACCCTGCACCCCCAGCCATGCCCACCTCTATCCACAAGGCTGGCCCACCAGTGGGTAGGGGTGGCATCTTCCCAGTTTGCCTCAAGTGGCAAAATGGGATAGACTGCCTTGTTTGTCCAGGCCATGAGCATCGTGGTGCATACAGGCAGAAGAGGCATGGGAGAGCTGTTCTTGCAAGAATGGGAGCACACTTTGGCTGGCTTGTGAGAACTGCCCACCACTTTTTGTGCAGAGAGGGGCTGCATTTATGGTGCGCTTGCATGTGGCAGCCCTGCATTGCTCATCACCTCGAGCAACAGGGCTCACCCCTCCAAGCAGATTTAAGGATGTCCTTGATTTGGCGCACCTGAGCACCCCACAAGCTGTACACCCTCAGTGTTTTTGCAAGATTCCCTGGGTTTCACACCCTAATGGAATGTGCTGCTTATGCCTATGCTAACTATATAGCTTTGTATGAAAAAGGTAACATTGAGCAAGGTGGACCAGTGGTTTGACTCAGCATAAGGCAGTTTGTTCTTATCTATTCTCCTTCCACCACAATCAGGTTTATTAGAACAAAAGCTTGAGAGGTGGAGACAGGAGAGCTGGCATAAAGCCCTTTGACCATTAAGTCCAGCTCTTGGGAACTCTCGCTAGCAGTGCTTTAATGCTCCAAGCACTCAAGTGTAGTTTGGTGCTCACCCAATTCTTCTCTTTAGGATTTTTTAAAATCCCACATAGAAAATTTGGCCTTTTCTTCAGTTGTAGCAAAATGAGGTGGGGATGAGGTGGTAGAAATTGTAGTATTTTAGACTGCAGGTGGAAGGATTGCATTTTGCAAAACTCCCTTGTGGAAAAAACTCTGGGGTGTTAAAAAAGCTAGCAGAGCAGGGAGCTGGCTGATTTAGGACTTTTCTCCTTGATAGACTAGTTCTGTATTTTCCAGGGTGACTTTGATTTTGCTTCTTGCTTTACCTGAGGAATATACAAAAATGGGGTCACTCACCAGCAGCCTGAAGTTTTACCATCCATCTTACCATCTCAGGGTTCTGTCTCTACATTTTGAAGCATTTGTATAAAACAACAAGTGCACCAAATGTCAGCTTCCTTGTCTGCATGAGGGTAGCTTAGCTGCTTCAGAGCACAATTAGAACCCACTTTTTAATTGATGTTGTTGTTGATGATTTACTATTTATATTCCACTTTTCCAAAACAACAAAATGTTGCGCTCAGAGCAGTTGATAACGGCAGCATTTAAAATTAACAAACATTACAGCCACCATAATATTTTTGAACATGCGCTAGCATATAAATAAATAAAAAAGCAAATGCATCAATGCAATTCAATACAAACTCATAGTGATTTGAGGTATCAGAAATAGCTGCTGAGCAGCAGCCCTGTTCCAGTTGACATAAACTGGGAAGAGGTTTTTGCCAGTGGCGTAGCGTGGGGGGTGCAGGGGGGGTTGGCCGCACCGGGCGCAACATCTGGAGGTTAGGGTTAGGGGCACAAATCCACGGGTTAGGGGGCGCAAATCCACAGGTTAGGGGGCACAAATTACTTGCCTTGCCCCGGGTGCTGACAACCCATGCTACGCCACTGGCTTTTGCACCAGTGCATCAGCAGCAAGACCTTTCCTAGCAAGAATATAAGAAGAGCTTGCTGGATAAGGCCAAAGGCCTATCTTGCCCAGGATCCTGCTCTCGTAGTGGCTATCCAGAAGCCCTAAAGGAAACCTTCAAGCAGGATCCAAGAACAAGAGTTTTCTTCCCTCCTGTGGCTTCTTTGCAACTGGCATTCAGAAGCATTGCTGCCTCTGACAGTGAAAGTAGAACATAGCCATCCTGGCTAGTAGCCATTGATAGCCCTCTCCTCCTCCATAGGTTTGTCTAATCCCCTTTAAAGCAAGTTGGTGGCCATCGCTGCCTCCTGTGGGAACGAGTTCGTAGTTTTACTATACCCTGAATGGGGGGATTATGGGGTTGTCTTCGTTTTTATTATATATTTTGTGTTTTTTATATTGTGATTTTATGTCGAGAGCTACAGGTATAGGGCGGTATATAAATTTAATAAACAATGTCTTTTCTCTAGTCTGTCCTGAATCTTCAACATTCACTGTCACTGGAGGTCCACAAGTTCTATCCACTCTCTACCCAGCATGCATCATCTTACAAACTTCTGACAAGTCACTTCTTGCACACCTTTTTTCTAAACTAAAAAAAGTCTCAGATGCTTTAACCTTTCCTCAAAGGATAGGTTTTAGTCTTAGTTTTTAGTATTGGTTTCTTTTTCACTTTTGAAGAGAGGAATCAAATCATTTCTATGTTGTTTTCAGAGGGGTGGGTCAACAGGTTCCATAAATGGGAGGAGAATTATTGTTGTTGTTTTTTAAAGTTTTTCTCTGATTTTTCCAATAATTGGTTGCACATTTAACTATTTGTTTATCATTTCCATACTCCAGTGGACTGTCATTTGAGGCCAAAGTGTCTGAAGCTGTTGCATGCTTCTATCACATTTTGTTAGTATGCAAACCCTCTTTTGTGGTGATGTTTCCATACTTAAGGCAGGGCCAGTGCAGTAAGGCATTGACATTCCCCTTTTGTCAACAGAGGTTGAGTAGGACAGAAGCAACTGGATGGCAGGCTGTGGACTAGTGGCTAAAACAAGGTCTTCATGTAGACCTCCTGCTGAGTTAACTGAACTCATTCATACAAAAACAGGGTATTTCCAGACAGGTGTTTATAGTGGGACAAATGCCTCAGGCATGAAAGGGTGTTTTGGGGGCGTATTTTTTTGGTCAGCCATATTCTGCTTCCCCCGTAATGCAGATTTACCCTATCCAGGGAAACTCAGATAAGTAAAAGAAAAAACATCTGTTGCCAGTGACCTTCTTGCAAATATCTCAATAACCTGTTTGGAAAATCAACCTTCCATGTGGAAGCACACTTGTAGACACATAACAAAATCATTCATGGGTTGTGTTATGTACTGAAGTTCTCACCCTGGGCCAGCAGGGGGATACTGTAGATAGTTATGCAAATGAAGGATCGAAAGTGATGTTCAGTGATTGGATAGTTTTTATGCAAATGAAGGATCGAAAGTGACGTTCAGTGATTGGATAGTTTTAGAAAGTTGCTACAGTAGCATTGTTCTGGAGCTCTATATAAGCAGGCTAACTGAGCCCTTCAGTTCAGTTCTTTTCTAGCCTCTAAATAAACAAGAGCTGTTTGAAGAATTGCTGTGTCGTCTGATATGTTCACCCACAAGTTGATAGGTTGCCTCCAGACTGTTAGCCTTTTTCAGGAGTGATTCAAGTGCACACTGGGAAAGTAGGTTTGTGCAATTAAAGTGGATTGAAGTGCTCTGTTGCCCTGGCAGAACAATGTTTTTGTTTTTTAAAAAAACAGCCTGACTTCTTGTGGTTGAGCAAGTGATGATGAAACACTGAAAAGTGTAGGATGAACAATGTATTAATGGGAAGGCACATAAACACCCCAGAGGCAAATCAGGATGAGTGCTCATTGTTACATAACACCCCCTGCAAACAAATCAAATGCATTCTCAGTGAAGACCATATGAAGTCTGTCTTATTCTCTGCATAACATTTGTGCAAACAAATCAGGATAAATATCCAATAAATAGATTGTTGTTGTTTGCTTGTTATTATCTAAATTTCAATACTGCCCTTCACCCAAGGACCACAGGGAGGTTTACAGTATATAAACAAAAAATGCATATCATAGTAACAAACAAAAACAATACCCCTCCATCATTTAAAAGGCCATAGATTGTTTAATTAGCCAAAGGCCTGGGTGAAGTTTTGCTTGTTGCTTAATGATATTGATCATCTGGAGGTGCCCCTGGCCAGCCATTCCTGCCCATGCCTTTGTTTTGTTAGGGATATAGAATAATAGAATCGCAGAGTTAGAAGGGACCACAAGGATCATCTAGTCCAATCCTCTGCAATGCAGGAATCTTTTGTCTAACGTGTTGCTCAGACACATGACCCTGAGATTAAGAGCCTCATGCTCTACTGACTGAGCTATTGGCTGGTGGTTTCTAAGTGGAAAAGGCTGCGGGAAAGACAATGCAGCTTCCACCCAGTTAAGGGGTGGAAACTGATCCTAAGATATTAGTGTGAAAGAAATTGTATTTTGAAGTGGGGAGTAAAAGTTTTGGGAGTATCTTGAGAGCAGTCCCAATTGGTATATTTCTTTGTTTAACAAATGCTTTTCTAGCTGAGAGAGTGTCATACTCTGGTCCAATGTGCACGGAAGCAAGTGGTAAAACTGATCAAATGCCAAAAAGTTAGCCGGTGCCTAAATCTGAGGCCCTCTTTGAGCTTGGGGCAGTGGATCAGCCAACTGCTAGGAGTGTGGTTGCTGGTGGCCTGCAGCTCCGCTCTGCTCTTTTTGCTTTGTAAGTATACTGAGTGCTCCAAAATGCCAACCTAATACTGCTGCCCCTTGAACTTCTCACTGCTCATGCGATGATAACGTCCACAGGGGAGGAACGAGGAAGGTACTAGGATGGTGTGGTACCCATTTGCTGTGAGGGCTGCTTTAGAGAGAATCTTCCACTGGAGAGATGCTGGATCGTTCGCAGAGTTACCTGGCAGTTCAGTAAGAGAACTGGAGGAGGATCCTTTTATAATGTGGGTTTAAAAAACCCCCAGCTGTCTTCTTGTAGATCCTTAAATGACTTGTTGCTTGGGAAAAGTAAATATAGCCAGGAGAGCAGATGGAGAGCTTCTTGCTGCAGCTTGAGAGTCGAGGTTTGTTAACAGACGTTTGTAACATGTTTTTTACTCTCTTTTTTGTATTTTTAAGTACTGATAAAGAAATGTTTGCTTTTTCATCTATTGTCACAATTTTTCTCCTCTTTTTAAATGTCTCTGCTAGATTGCAGTCTTAATACAGTCCCCCATCCCACCCCCAGAAATATAGAAAGCGGTTTTGTACCAATTGCGTCTTGCTCCATATTGTCTGCACAGACTGGCAGTGACTCTCCTGGGTTTCAGACAGGGAGCCTCTCCCAGCCGTACCTGGAGACGCCAGCGGGGGATTGAACCCGGGGCCTTTTGCATGCATTCAGGTCACATGTCCTACAGCTGAGCTACAGACCTCCCCCCCCCCCCTATTTTGATGGTAGAGTGCTTTCATTTTGGAAAGAGCATGTTTTCCAGTTTGCTTTCAAAAGCAAAGCAGGATTTGCGACCTCCCCCCTCCCGCCCCATGCACTTTCCTCTCACACCTGGCTTTTAAAACAGACTTTTCTGATAAGTCATAAGTGAAATACTGTAAAGAGATGCATTTGACAGTGATTTCAATTTAATGTCAAAAAGAAAATTGCATTAAATGTTATGGTTCATAGTACAGGGGAACAATTATGCGGGGCTGATGTCAGGCTTCTCTTAATGGCCGCGACAGTAATTCCTTTGCTCATGTCCCCCCACCTTCAACTGAGAATTCTCTCAGAATCACGATTCTTTAAAAAAGGAGGAGAGAATGATAGACCTTCCTAGCTAGATTTACTGTCTGAACAGCTTTTCTGTGATTTTTTTTCACCACATGTCCTGTCCCCCCCTTAGACCTACGGCAGGTTGAGTGTTCAGTGTTATTATCAGCTGTCCCCTCTCCTGTTAAGAGGGGTCTCACCAACCCCAATGCTTTTTTAGTGGAACTAACAATAAAAAGGAGAGGGAGGAGAAGCACTGCAGAAAAACCAATCTTTTTATGGTAGGAGAATCTGTGGAATAAGAAGCAGGTGGCTGAGCAAGATTTGTTTTTATATTTAAACACATTAAACATCAGTCTGGGGTCAGCTTGTGTGAGGGAGGTCTAAACAGAATATATGTCAGCAAGGGTTAAACGTCTGTGATGTTTTGAAGGAGGTTTGGGGCGCAGCGAACGACCAATTCCTGGAACCCATTGTTTAAAATGTATTTGTCATTATCAAGTTTTGTGGAAAGAAGCAGGTTTGATTAAATGAAATCTTCCCCCACCCCCAGTACTTATTTAACATTGAATAGCATGTCTGGCCATATGGGTTTTTAAAGGTCAGCTCTGAGGCTTCTGCTTCTGTGGTTCTCATTGTATCACTTCCCCAGTAGGACAAATGCATGCATTGTAATTACAGTAGTTTCCTTCCTTTTCAGAGTTTGCTCAGTGTGTTTTTCTCAGACACACACATGCACAGAGAAAAATATGCACACTGCATGCACGGCAATGGTCCATTGCTCTCTTTTTTTGGAGGGATTCTGTTTCACTTCTGCTGCTGAAAGTGTCAAAAAATCAAGGGAAATATGAGGTTCTTAGAAAAACTGTTTCCTTTTAGCTGGTTTTTTTTGGTGGGTAATATATTAAATGCATTCTTGCAACAGTCCTGCAAAGGGGATAAGCGCATTTTTTAAAAACTCCTTATTCACTTTTAGAACATGAGCCAGCCCAGAGGTGAGTTAATAATGTCTCCCACTGGTGTTTCCCTGCTTATCTTTCTGTGGATTAGAATTGTGGAAAGAATATCTACCTTAATAACTAATGACAGGAAGACAGGACTGTTTCTTCACTACGGGGTTTGGGGAGGGTCATCACTCTTCCTCAGCAGATTGAAGGAGGTTTATTACTGGAAGTCTGTCGGGTTGCAAATGGGCTGAGGGCTGCAAGCCTGGGCTTGTGTTAATGATTTTTTGGTTGTCTCTCCTTCTGCCCGGCAGTATTTTGGCTGGTGCTGTTCAGTCAGCCAGCAGGAAATGACCCTTCCTAGGACTGCATGAGCGACAGGGATGCAGTTCAGAATGCTGTCTTGCGTTACTTGGATATGGGTTTTTAAAAAAACATCGCTTCAGAAACCGGCAAAGGGCTTTCAGTAGTCAGTTGGATGGCAACTTGCTTGGAGATTTAGCCTTGGATCTTCCAGGGAAGTTAATCAGAGTTAAAACAAGAAAGACTGTTGGGGGTTAAGGTGAGTAAACCAGATTTCTTTCTTGTCTGCCAAAGGTGAATATGATCTAAAATGTATTGTGGTTGTTGTTTATGCCATCCAGGTACAAATATAATGAAAGAATGCAGGATACCTCCCCAAGGAACCTACAGTCTGAATTTTAGCAGTAAGAGAGACAAGGCTAAGAAAGTGTTGAATACCAGGGTTTAGCTGGGGATGGGTACTGTGGGGTTAAAGACTTGGGTTCTTCTTTTTTGAGATTCATCTCCCTCCTCCCCACTTCTGAATTTTCACTTGCACTACCTTCTAGGCAGCAAACTATTGGTTCCCTAGATGAACAGGCAGAGGTTCTTGCACAGGCAGCCTTCTCCTGTGCATACTGTCTGTTGCTGCACGCAAAGATCGGTGGATTTTGATAGTAAATCCTACATCAGGATTAGGAGAGCAGGATGTCTGATTCTGCTCTGAAGAGTGATGTAGAGGGAAACGGGGAGAATGCAAAGCAAAACAAAACAGCTGTTCTTCCTGAGCTCTCTTTCCCCTTTATGACATGGTCACAGGGCAACTTGCAAACGAAAAACACCATAAATGCATAAAAACACCAAACTAAACATTGGGATGATGGTGCAGCAAGAAACCCTTCTGGAGGGTCAGTGAGGGTTTCCTTCCAGGGTCTAGCCAAGTTTTTGGGTGGCAGAGAAGAAAGATATCTGCTTCCAGAATGAATTCTCCCTGGAAGTATGTTCTCCTCTCCAGATGCACCACATGGTTTAAGTACCACTGGGTTAAATCAAAAGCTTAATAAAAAGGGGGAGCTTTGAGGAGGGATGCAAAGGAGAGGGGGCTTTAACCAGTGCTGTTTTTCTAGAGAAAGAGGTGCCAGAACTCACCATGAACGCCTCTCTTGTTCTCTTGTAATGGCAAAGGGCCCACCTGAGATGTGCCGGAACTGAGTTCTGGGAAGTTCTGGCTAATGAAAAGCCCTTGTGTTAACCGTTGTCAGTGGCTGTCTCTTTCCCCTGTTTGGGTCTCACAGCCAAACATCAGGAATTTTTAAACAAAGGATTGAGTATTGAAGTGATCATTTTGTGATATTATGGCAGTGGACAAAGCTGTATTGTAATTTTTGAATAAACGTTTTAATAAAAAACAAAGGAAAGGGGTGCATCAGGATGTTCGTGGAAACAATGAAGAGCTTGGTGGAACCTGAAACACTAGCTGAATTTTTGTGGTAGAAACTTTTGTAAATATCCTAAAGCGCCACAATATTCTTTATTTGTTCTTTGCTCTGGCGAATTAATTTAGCTAACCCTCTGAAAACAAAGCATTAGATCACTACTTCAGAAGACTTAGATTAGTTTCCTTTCTCTGCCACTGACTTCCTGCATGTGGACTTGGGCAAATCACTTACTGGTTTGTTAAGTGGCAAAACAAGGGAAGACGGGATTTAAAGCAGATTTTGGACCAGTGACTACCCATAGCCCTTGGCTTTAAAGGGTGGTGGGTCATAGTGCTTGCTGCACTGACAGCTGTTGACTTTAGAATCAGGTATATTTATTTTTTCAGCTAGGTTTTTTTTTGGGGGGGGGAGGAATCAACACAAAATGGATAATCTGGTCATCTCAGATAACTCACCTGTTCCCTTGCTTCAAAGGAAAGAACTGCGCTGTCTAAATAGATTTTTGATCTTCCATTTGGGAAGATGCCCAGAGTTATTGATGGAAGGTCCCTTGTTACTGCCATAGAACTACGATTTCCCTGGGAGTAGGAAGAGCTATATAGGTACTGCAGAAGACCAATCACTTGTGGTCTGAAAAATAGGAAGGGGTGGGCTGAGCACCCCTTCCCTAAGTGAAGCTGCTGGTTATAAAGCTGATAGTTTAAAAATTAAGCAAGCAGGATTTATGAGATTTGTGTTTCCTGGAAGAAGAGTTCAGTTGAGCTCCAAAGCTTGCCACCCTATTAGTTGGTCCCAATAAACGAAGCAGCTAGGTTTCCAGCCTGACGTCATTGTTCTCGTAAGGGCAGCCTTTGCATAGAGAGCAGAGTGACGGCAGCGAAGGGCGACTGGCAGAAGTTCATAACTGCTACATTGCTTTGATTGGGGGAAAATTCTGGTCCGGCCTTTGCGATACAAGGGATAGTAAAAATATCTCTCGCAGCTAGAAGCGTATCTCTTGCTTATGACACATGATGGTTATTTTCGGCTCACTGGGGCTATTTTTATGCCTGATGCTTCTCCGTTTGAGTTTCTATGGAAACAGTGTTATTGGTATGGGTGCAGAACAGTGACCCTGGCAGATGTTGACTAAAGTGGAGGTCCCCCCCTTTCTTCGTCTCCCCCCCCCCCGGGCATCTATTTGGGCTTGTGAGTTGCACAAAGCAACAGCTTCTTGTTGGATGCCTGTGGGGCGGGGGGGGGGGAGATGGGGACGTGGAACTGAGTCATTGCTGCATGTGCGGAGATGTTAATTTTTTATAGCAACTGCTGCCATAGCAACAAGGTGCTTCAATTATCAAAATTAAAACCATGAAAAGTTACCTGTGTCTCCATGAGACCTATTGTTGCACGTATTAATTATGTGAGCGATAATAATAGCAAAACACAATGATATTGTTGCTCTCTTCACACACCCTGAATTACAATGCTTAAGACCTGGGGCATTTCAAGAGGACGGGGTCTGGGATCAAGACTAAAGTCCTTTATCTGAAGCTGTGCTTCAAGAGCGTACTGGGAGTAGGGAGGGGCAGATCTGCTCATGTTGGTTTCTCGCACTTTCTAATTTTTTCCATTTCCACAGCAGTTTCAGAATATATCCCATTAAATCTATCAGCATTTTACTGTACATTTCTCCCAATTCATATGTTTTGTGCATTATACAACACATTTTTATAAATTGCTTCCCCCTAATTCAGTGGTGTATTTTTGTATGTTGTCTGTCCCCCACCAATATGTAAGTTTTTATGCACACTTTACCCTCTTAAGTGCACTTTTGTTCATGGAACTTGGCTGGAGATCAGCACTGGAAGGTTTGGAAAAGTCTGAATTTCAAAGGAGGACTGCATTTCTATTCATGTGCTGTTTCAGAAAGTGCAAATTCGGTAGGTTCGCTTTTAAACAGGAAATAATTGAATTCATCTTCCATCCCAGCTGGGAGTCTCACTTGCCTAATACAGGTTAACTGGGTGGGGTTGAAGCCAGTTTGCTGTAAAGCTATTAAGAGCTTTTGGAAGAGAAGAGTGTCTGGATCTTGTTATTCCAAGAGCTCTTTGCGGTTTGGCTTTTCCTGTACCGCTTTTACGGCTTCTTGACCCTGTACTTCCTTCTGCATCCCATAACAGCAACCAGGCCCTGGGGAGAAAACAGGTGCCCTCATTTGCGTGAGCCTTGCACAAGAGAATTCCTGACACGTTGCCCTCAAATGTCTTCTCCTGACTAAATGGAACCTCATTGTACCGGAACAGGGTACTACTAAATGCCAGTAGCTGGAGGACAATGAGGTGCGCCATGCTTGCGCACTGCTAACACAACGCGATCGTTCAAATGTGCCGTGTGACTGACTGCGCTTGGGGGTACTGTGTGCAGTTCTGGTCACCTCGCCTCAAAAAAGATACTGCAGAGCTGGAAAAGGTCCAGAAAAGGGCCACCAAAATGATAAAGAGGTTGGAGCAGCTCCCTTTTGAGGAAAGGCTGAATCATTTGAGGCTTTTTAGTTGAGAGAAAAGCCAAGAGGAGACAATATAGATGCGTATAAAGTTGTGTGTGGGGACGTGGGTGCCGCTGTGGGTTAAACCACAGAACCTAGGGCTTGCCGATCAGAAAGTTGGCGGTTCGAATCCCTGCGACGGGGTGAGCTCCCGTTGCTCGGTCCCTGCTCCTGCCAACCTAGCAGTTTGAAAGCACGTCAAAGTGCAAGTAAATAAATAGGTACCACTCCGGCGGGAAGGTAAACGGCGTTTCCGTGCGCTTCTCTGGTTCGCCAGAAGTGGCTTAGTCCTGCTGGCCACATGACCCGGAAGCTGTACGCCGGCTCCCTCGGCCAATAAAGCGAGATGAGCGCCACAACCCCAGAGTCGGCCATGACTGGACCTAATGGTCAGGGCTCCCTTTACCTTTACCTTAAAGTTGTGTGTGGTGTGTTGAAAGCTGTCAGAGAAAAGTGTTTCTCCCTTTCATAATGCTAGAACTCGAAGGCATCCAGGGAAGCTGGAGGTTGGAAGAATTCAGGGCAGGTAAAAGGAAGCAAGAGATAAATGCATCAAAGTAAGAAAAGTAGTAGACAGTGGCG
The DNA here is from genome assembly GCF_964106915.1 of Podarcis gaigeae. Lineage (NCBI taxonomy): Eukaryota > Metazoa > Chordata > Lepidosauria > Squamata > Lacertidae > Podarcis > Podarcis gaigeae. Next base: position 38,605,560 of record NC_139693.1, read on the forward strand.
TAGCAAGGTCAGGTGGTACCCGGTGCGGAATTTTTTTTGTCACCCCCCACTCAATTGAAATTGAAATCTGTCAAAGAGAGCTGTGCAGGCCGTCGCAATGCAGATCCCGCCTTCTCCCCCTCCCTCCCTCCACCCCCCCCCCGTCAAAGAGAGCCAGAAGATCTGGAGGGGTGGCAAAGGGAGAATGGACCTTTTCAGTGGTGACTCCCTATTTGTGGGATGTTCTGGCACCATCATGATATAAAAATCATTTTTAACCAGGGCTTTGCCTCTTAATTATCTTTGGCCTTGAGTGGGTGGAATGTTTTAATCCTGCCTTTTAAAAATAGGATTTTCCTTTAGGGTCTTTATTTTTTCTTTTATGCTGGTTTCAATGTATGTGTTTGCATGTACATATATTGAAAGTTGCTTTGAATTACCTTGGTAAAAAAAGACCAATAAATTTTAATAATAGTAGTAGTAGTAGTAGTAAAAAATCACTATGTCTTTTTGAACAGAATGATACAGAGCACACTTAAATACTGTGCTAAGCTAACTGTCCCAGAACCATGTACTCCCTCAAACTGGATTGTATGAAAATAAACTCTGAACATAACCTCATATAGGCCCTGTTCTAAGAGCTGCATTGACTGCCAGTTCATTTCTGGGTCCAATTTATAGTACTCACGTTAGTGTTTTAAGCTCTAAATAACTTAGGTCCCACAAAGCTGAAAGATCTCCTCTTTCCCTGCAGAACTCATAGGTGTTAAGATCAGCAGAGGGAGTTTCTTTGGGAGTTTCACAGCCCTTGGAATATTTTTTTTGGGGGGGGGGAGGCAGAAGATTGTATTCTCTGTAGAATCCCCTAAATTGTGGAATTCCCTCCTCACAGATATGTGTCTGAACTATTGAAGAACCTTTCCCCTTCCCTGCCTCTTCCACGGCTGGATTTACTTGGTTTGGCAGCTTACAGAGAACATCTTACGGAAGACGCTTTGGTGTATAAATGTGGGTGGCTGTTACGAAAGCTGCTTTCTCCTGCTCAAGGCAGGGCTGAACTTTCTGAGAAGCCTGGGCACAAGAACTGCTATGGGTGCACCCAGACGTAACATTTCTCTTCCTTCTAGGAAGTGAGCATGTTGAAACCTTGCAGGCCCAGAGCTGAGACCTGCAATTTGTAAGCAGAAAAGGTCCACCTGGCTTACCTGTAACTGGGCCAGACTATTTCAGGCTGCAGGACAAAGTGTTTGCGTCAATGCAAATATTTCCTCCACAGACAAATGTGGAGGGGGAAGCCTAGCTTAATATTCTCTCCTTTACATGCTGTTTTTGCAAGACTGCAACATTTTGATCTGCCTGATTGATTAAACGCCGCTTCTTCTTTTACTTAAAACGCCTCCCCAATTCATTAGTAACATTTTATTTGGAAAAAGAAAAATATTTTCAATATAAGCACTGAATATGCCATGCACCTTCTCATTTGTTTGTTTGTTTGTTCAGTGGTCCTTGCCTGACACAGGCCAGGATTTTTTGAAAGATGCTAAGAAGGCTTCCAGATCCTTCTGAAATTCTGCCCCTGTGGCACCTAATCCCCTTAGGCTCTTTTGAGAATCTCTGCTTTTAATTGGTAGGAGGCAAAACTAGGTCAGCTCCTGAGCTAAAGAAGTCAGACCTAAAATAGGTTTTGTCCTGTTTCCCTTCCCCCTCTCCCTACCCCTTGAAGGTGACTTAAAGCCAGTGTGGTGTAGTGGTTAAGAGCAGTAGTCTCGTAATCTGGTGAACCGGGTTCGATTCCCCGCTCCTCCACCTGCAGCTGCTGGGTGACCTTGGGCCAGTCACACTTCTCTGAAGTCTCTCAGCCCCACTCACCTCACAGAGTGTTTGTTGTGGGGGAGGAAAGGAAAGGAGAATGTTAGCCGCTTTGAGACTCCTGAAGGGGAGTGATAAAGTGGGATATCAAATCCAAACCCTTCTTAAAGGCCCCAGTTGCATTGCTGGAGAACTTGGTACAGGAGCGTGGTGTGGGTTGATCAAGAACCACAACTCATTTGTACCTTACTGCTTTTCTTTCTAAAGCCACAGCCTGCGCCAGCCCAGCTCTGCCTGCCAATTGCGTGGTTTTGCCTGGCTGGAATGGGTCTGTGGCCTGTGATGCTATCTCTTGCTGGCCTGGGTGCTGAATGGAGAGATGCTTGTGATGTGTGCATTCAGAAATTCCTGACTTTTGTGTGGCTGGAGTGTAACCTGCTGCACAAAGGTAAGTCACGTCGCTTGCTCTGTCTGCTTTTGCCTCTGGCTTCACCCACCATTGTGACCCCAGAAGGTTGCCAATACGTGAATGAAACCCTTGTTCTTCAAAAATTTCCCTATTCCTGATTTGTAGTATACTAGAAGCAAACTCATCCTCCAGTTCTAGATCTCATGTTGCCATCCATGCAGAAGAGGGGAAGAATTAGCAGGTTTGGGGAAATTTTCAAGGTTTGTGGATGTAAAGGTAAAGGTAAAGGTACCCCTGCCCGTACGGGCCAGTCTTGACAGACTCTGGGGTTGTGCGCCCATCTCACTCAAGAGGCCAGGGGCCAGCGCTGTCCGGAGACACTTCCGGGTCACGTGGCCAGCGTGACAAAGCTGCATCTGGCGAGCCAGAGCTGCACACGGAAACGCCGTTTACCTTCCCGCTGGTAAGCGGTCCCTATTTATCTACTTGCACCCGGAGGTGCTTTCGAACTGCTAGGTTGGCAGGCGCTGGGACCGAGCAGCGGGAGCGCACCCCGCCGCAGGGATTCGAACCGCCGACCTTTCGATCGGCAAGTCCTAGGTGCTGAGGCTTTAACCCACAGCGCCACCTGCGTCCCGTTTGTTGATGTACTTAAAAATAAATAAAAATAAATAAATTGGGGGTAACCCCCACTCGACCCCAAACAGCTCAATGAGGGGACTGTGTATTCAGTCTCTCTCTCTCTGTGTGTGTGTTTTGAAATGAAACAGAGTATGCTGAAAGATGACATGTCTGGCTAGCTGGCTGGAACCTTTGACAGGAACAAACCAAACTGCAACATTTTGTTGCAGGTCCCAACTATCACATAAAATTTATATAACCTACGTTATAGAAAACCTGACTGCTGACTGTTCACTAACCTGGGCTGGATCTAGACCAGGCATAGGCAAACTCGTCCCTCCAGATGTTTTGGGACTACAACTCCCACCATCCCTAGCTAACAGGACCAGTGGTCAGGGATGATGGGAATTGTAGCCCCAAAACATCTGGAGGGCCGAGTTTGCCTATGCCTGATCTGGACACATCAAAGAAGTGTTTCAGTTTAAAGCGTTGTAAATTTAAACAGGGAAAACAGGTAGAGCAAAACAGGACTCCATGTCGCCCTCTGGTGTCACAATGTTATACAGGTTAAGAACTTAATTCATTCTGGAGGTCCGTTCTTAACCTGAAACTGTTCTTAACCTGAGGTACCACTTTAGCTAATGGGGCCTCCTGCTGCTACCTCTCTGCCGTGCAATTTCTGTTCTCATCCTGAAGCAAAGTTCTTAACCCGAGGTATTATTTCTGGGTTAGCAGAGTCTGTACCCTGAAGTATATGTAACCCGAGGTACCATTGTACTGGCAAAGTGGGGGATCTGCTGAAGATTCCCGCTCCTCTGAAATGTGATAGAACTGCTGCCTTGATCTCGTGGTGTTCAGAAATCTTCAAGAGCCTTGGATCACAGATCTTGGACATTGAAATAAGACTCAAAATGAGCCCTGTCAAGGACTATGCGAAAGTGCCCTCAAGGATGGGCAGAAATGAAGGGTGCAGTGATGGGTTCTTGACATCCAATGAAGCAAAATGACAGAAAATTTGGGACACAGACAGACAAGTGCATAAAAGTATGAAATTGTCTACTACGAGATGTAATGATGGCTGCTAAATTCATGGAGGATAAAACTATCAGTGGCTATGTGTCATGATGGCTGTTTGGGGTAGGATCAGCAGGCTTTCTGCCCAACCTGGTTAATCAGGAGGCTTCCTTATAAAGGTAAAGGTAAAGGGACCCCTGACCATTAGGTCCAGTCATGGCCGACTCTGGGGTTGCGGCGCTCATCTCGCTTTATTGGCTGAGGGAGCCGGCGTACAGCTTCCGGGTCATGTGGCCAGCATGACTCAGCTGCTTCTGGCGAACCAGAACAGCACACGGAAACGCTGTTTACCTTCCCGCCTGAGCGGTACCTATTGATCTACTTGCACTTTGATGTGCTTTCAAACTGCTAGGTTAGCAGGAGCTGGGACCGAGCAACGGGAGCTCACCCCGTCACAGGGATTCGAACCGCCGACCTTCTGATCGGCAAGTCCTAGGCTCTGTGGTTTAACCCACAGCGCCACCTGCATCCCTCTAGGCTTTCTTATACTGCTTGCCAATTGCAAAGACCATGCTGCATACCTGTATATATTATTTTTGTCTGTGAGGATGCACAGTTCATGGTAGGTCATTTCAGTACAGTCTTAGTCCCATCACGGGATCCCAGGTCAAATCCATAGTCCCTGAGAGCTGCATTTTTGAAAGGCAAGGATAAAAAGCACCCAACCCAAGAAGCAGTCCCTGGCGCGTTCCTTTTTTTCCAGCTGTTCAAATACCTCAGCTGTGACGCCAGCTGTTTCAGGTGGGTTAGGATCATTGCACGGGATTTTCACCCGATGGCAGGAAGAAACAATTACCATGTCTTACTTGCCTGCCATCTTTCAGTGTGATGAAATTAAATTAATTATGGATGGAATCTTAAACTGACACAGTTCAATGAGTGTACTGTGGAGATAAGATTATTGTAAATGGCAACTACTATATTATCAGATCTTGGCTGTACTGAACTGCATGCTTCAGAACTGCTTGTGAGATGGTGGCTAACTTGATGGAAAACTATCACTGGATTAATTGACTCTCTCCTTTCTACATGCATTTATTTTATATACAGTATTTGAGTGCCTGCCCATAATATAAAATTCTCTGGGGAGTCTTAAAATAATTGAATATAAAACCTACGTGAATACAAATAAGATAAAACCGCAGCAGGCGTTGGGTTGGTGACCTCACACCTTGACATGCACCTCAGGAAGCTCTGGCTTTGGCAGGTAACAGCAAAGGAAGCCAATAGTCTAGGAGCCGGTTGGGTGATTATTCCTGAACACCCCCCCCCAAAAAAAAGCTTCCTGGTCAGGATTTTCCTACTAAACATGGAGATCGGCTCTTGTGTGCTACAAGCGACCTTTCCTTGCCTTCTTTTTTCTGTCCTGGATTTAGCTGCGCAGGAGGAGTGGGCTGGGGTCGTTGTACAAGGCCTTTGCAGTGTTTGCTCCCGGAAAGAATATTTCTCTGGATGGAACGAGGCTGAAAAACAAAACGTTGCTTCCAATTTTCTCTTTCTTAGTCTACTTGGCAGAAAATTAAGAGCGACTGTAAAGCTATCCTTTAAAAACACACACAGCTAATTAAAAGTGGAGGGGGATATCCCATCAACAATCAACTGCTGAAATCAAGGCAAATGCATCTGATAGAAGCAGCCTTTATAATGTGCAAGACTTCTAGAATATACTGCTAGGAACCTTTTTTTTATATGCTCTGAGCTGTTGCTCTAGCAATTTTTCAATTTTATGTTGTGCAATTAAGCTGCAAAGTCAAATGAATGCTAGATTGATGACTTGCTGGCTCATGTTTATCCTCCCATAGCCGTCTTCATTTCATTCTTAGTCTTCCCCCTCCTGTGCTTCTCGCATGCAGCTCTGACAGCTCTGAATGCTGGAACTCAAACACTTTTGGAGAGACCATTTCTTTTGCGATACTGTAGACAGGCGGTGAGGCAGTGAGCCAGCTTGGCAGCAAAAGGAGCTACTGGAAGCCTGTTCAGCTGGGAAGGTTCAAGTCGCCATCCTGGATCCGACTCATGGTCCACCCAGCTCCATCTGCAAGAGTATCTGGCAAGGCCAAATGGCCCCAGAGCTCATGGGAGCTGGGTCCTGCCCCACGTTTCAAAGCCTGCGGGTGTTGTGGGCTCTGAACACATACTAAAATTTGTTCCTCTGAACAAGGCCCGCCCAAGTGTGTCTCCATCAGTCGCAAACCAGAAATGCACAAGCAAAGCATGATCATTATTTTTATTTAGAAAATCACGTTTGTATTGCTTTTCAGCCCTGCCAAAGCCCCCAAAGCAGCTTACATAAAAGAAGAAAGCCAAACATTGCCAAGCAGCAAAATTTAAAAATAAATTACTGAAATGAAAAAAGGAGTAGGGTTAGTTTTTGCTTTTAAAAAAGATTTCAATCATATATTAACAGCCATCAAAAGCCATGCATAATAATTATGCTTTCACAGCCTGCCCTAAATGTCATCAGGGAAAGGTCTAATATCACGTCAAAGACCGGCAGGGCTCCGAGGAGTGGGTGGAAGAGGGAGTAGTGGGGCCGGAAGCTGACCGAGGGGAAGCAGGTAGCAATTTATGAGTCAGGAGCTGGAGGATGGGGAGGGGTCTGAGCATTGGAGATGGGGGAGGAAGTGCAGGGTGCAGGGGAGAAGAGGGAGTTGGAGGAGGGACAGGATGTGCCGGGAGCAGAGGAAGAGGGAGGGAGCTGGCAGAATCTCCTCCCCCCACTGCCCCCCAGGACCAGAAGGGGCTAGAAGAGGCAAGCGCAGCAACAACATTTGGGTAGGAGAAGTCACAGGTTGCTTGCGTCGTGCCTTCAGGCGAGGGTACTCAAGCTTGTGTTTGGGCGTGGCCACACCATTGCTGCAACCATCTGGCACAGAGCGCAAGGCCAGGGAAGGGCGCCAGCTATCTAGCCATCAGAAGTACATGTGCGTGTATTTAGGGCACCTCGGGAGCTACAGTATGTTTGTGCTTTGTCAATAATTACTGGCTGTTTGTCCTCCCTCGGCTGTGCTCAGAACACCTCTTTTGGGAGACGATTGTGGAACTGGGATGCAGCCGCGGAAAAGGCCCTGTCTCCTGTTCCCATCACCCAATGCTTTTGAAGCAGTCTTATCTCTTTATTATTCAGAAAGAATATATAAAATATATAAAATGATGCCATGCCAGCCAAAGCAGAAGACTATAGCAATAAAAAGAAGTAATATCATACTATAAAATGCCAGGCATAGGAAGCAAAATTTTAAGTTTGCTAAATTTAACCCCTGGTGAGTTTTACACAATATTCAGCTGCCCTGGAAGAAAGAGATGGATGTGTATTAGCATAGCAGGCATTCAGCTGTCCTGGGAATTACCGTAAAAAAGGTGGTGGCCTTTTAGATATCCTGCAGCTTCTGACACGGAGGTTCCATTTAGCCATGGTGACTGATGGGCACTTGCTGCGTTTTATATCACTTTGCCTAGTCATAAATGTTTGCTTTCCATAGGCGTTATGTGGCAGGAGACCACACACTACTGGTGGGGATGGATGCTAAGTGTGCTCAATGGATGTGCAAATTGCATAAGAGGATCCTGTTGGAGCAGGTCAAAAGCACCTTCCTCCTGACAGTGGTCAGCCCGATGTCCCTGGAAAGCTCTCAGACAGGCCATGAAGGCAACATTCTGGTCCCCCTCAGCAACTGGTAGGCTGTGGTATATTGCCTCTGAACCTGGAGGCTCCATTGGGCTCTCTTCTTCCTCCTCCTTGAATGTGTCTGAGGTGATGGCCATTGCCATGCCTCAGGGGAATGAGTTCCACAAAGGGATGTTGTGTTGTGTGAAGAAGGCTATTCCCTTGTTCATCTGCCTGTAGATTCCCATAAAGTTCTGGCCTTATGAAAGAGGAAGAAAAACTTCTCTCCATCCAACTTCTCAACACAATATGTCAATTATATAAATCTCTATCAGCCCTTCGCCTCTGAACTAATAAGTCCCTGAAGCATTAGCCTTTCCTCACAGAGAAGAGGCTTCAGTTCCCCCACTTAGTCATTTTGCAAAGCTTTCCAGCTCTGAAATTTCCTTCAGGAAATGGGGACGAGGTTGTCATAAAGCCAGAGTGTTGATTTACCTCTTTTTTTACAGCCCCTATATACCCCGGCCTCGGCTCCAGTGCCTGACGTGACCAATTTTGTCTAGACTTCAACTCTCAGTAGTGACATTTCACAAAACTGCAAGATATTGATCATGTGCCTACTATCTATATCTGCACAGCTCTCCTTGACCAAAATAAATAAATTATTTGTCTTCTGTTAAGGCACGTGATAAAAGCCTGGCTTGGATGCTCTCACTTTAGGGTTGAACCACATGAACCCCAAACAGGACTAGAGTCAGCACCCAGAATCTTCAAGGGCCCAGCACCCTAAGTCTTCCCCCGTGGCTCCCTTTGATGGGCAACTACAAACCACCATTTTAAATTTCCTAGAGTGCCCTGCAGCACGCAGTGTGGTATTGCTCTGGGTATTCCGGGAAATTTAAATTGGCAGTTGTCTGGTGCCAAAGGACCCCTTGGTTCACACGGAAAGAGTGTTGCAGCCCCTGTGCTAGGAGTTCTGTTGTCATGCCAGGCACCAGCCCCACCAGATTTTAACATGATCCAATCCTCAAACACTTCTGGGATTGTGTGTGCATATGATTATGCATCTGCCTTGAACCAATGCGCACCGATGGACAGGCTACGCAAGTTGCTTAAACAAAGTGCCTCTTTCAGCTTTCCTGCTGGCTCAGTCATTTCAAAGGCCTCACCTCAGGCAGGAAATTTGGGGTGAGGGGACAGCGGAGGGGTGGAATATCTTGGACAACTGCCCGAGTCATGCTGCTCTTTGGTCCTCACCACCATCAAGCTCAATGGCAAGTATTAGGGCCTTCCAAAATGGCTACCAGAAGATCAGGTTTCCTAGAGCTGTTTCCTCTGGCAGGCACCATTTTGTTTTCTTTGGCTGTTCAGGATTTGGATGCACAGCAGCATCTTGGAAGTCCTTTTACTGACGGGGAGAGGTTGGACACAGGTGGGGATGTGAAGCTGCTGGTGCTGGTGTTGAATGAGCCTTTTCTCTCCAGGCAGCTCACAGAGCCAAAGGCTGGCCACGCTGGGCAGGATTCAGAATAATTTGGTGACTGACAACCCTGATCTGAAAGGGAGAGAAGAATGCCTTGAGGGCCAGGAAAAGAAAAGAAGGAATAAATAATTTCAGGCAAAACCCTTCCACAATCAAATAACACCAAGCGCCTGTCTGCTAATGCGTTTACGGCATCTCTGCAAATGCTGACTGGCTGCTGTGTCTCTCTCTGGGGGGCTGTTGGTGCCGCTGCCTTGTCTTTCTCTTGCCGTCATCACCCTCCTAAAAGAAAGCTGGTGGAGCTGTGCCTCCCAGATGTCAGGCCAATGGAGACGAATACGTAGATGGCGTGCAGCAGTCTAATTACTGGATTTCTTGCTGATCTCCCTCCACCGTGCCTTCCCTCCCACCCCCATAAGGATCCAGAATAACTTCTGGCAGATGGGAACCTGGCAAACTGTTCCACCCCTGCTCCCCTGTTTCCTCTTTATTTCAGGCAGATTGTAGCATGCCTTGGAAGATTATTGAAGGGGTATGTTAGCAACTCCATGTTCTTTCTCTGAGTGGACAGGCTAATACATCTTGTTTTTTCCTTTTTTGTAACATGAACATAGGAAGAAGTCTGCTCACCTTCATCGGTGGGCGGTGTTGCGGCCAGGCCTCTGATCACATAAGTGATACGGTGAGTGGCTGGCCAGATAGCTCGGCTGCCGGTTGATTGACCATAGCTGGCAGTCTTTCATGGGCATTTCGCTGGGGGTGGGCCCAACAGCCTTCCTTGCTTTTCTTCCCCGTATCTTTCACCCTCCCTCCCTTGATTTTATGCCTTTTACTTGCTTCAACCTTGCTATGGGCCAAGTCGGCCACCATTTTGGGGGCTTCTTCCGTTTGGCAAATTGGCACCAGCTATTTGGTTTTCTCCTATCTCGTAGCAATCGTCACAACTTTGTAAGATGGTTAGGCATTGGGAAACATAGCTCTTGGCTTGGGGTCAATTTGATTCCCTCCCCCCTTTCTTTTTTCTTTTTCCTTTTTCCTTTCTCCTCCTATGATGAGGCTGCATTTTAATATTTTATTGTTTCAATATTTTAATGTTGTATTTTAATCTTGTTTTTAAGTTGTATTCATTCAACTTGTTTTTATTATTGCTTGTTAGCCGCCCTGAGCCCGGCCTTGGCTGGGGAGGGCGGGGTATAATTAAAAAATATTATTATTATTATTGGTCAGAGGGGAGGCTGTGGCCTCTGCCTGCCCCTCCTTGTAAAAGGGTATCCTGTTAAAAGGATCCGGGAGGTGTGGCTTCTGTCCGATGCCCAGACAGGGGCTGGTGCCATACCACTCCTCCAACAGGGAACCCACGGGGGGTACCCCTAATAGATGCAGGACATAGGGCATCCTCCCAAGATGTGTTTTACCCTTATGTGCACTCCCAGCAGATGGACTGGAGTGACATAGCAACACTCTATCCACACCTAACCATTTTCTACTGTAACCGATAAAAGTTGTGGCCATATATTCAAGTCAAAGACCCAATATGCTGTTGTCCAGTGTGGTTATTCATTTTCCTAGGGAACTGGGGAGTCACGGGGTCTTGGCATCCAACCTGCGGCATCCTTTTCCCAAAGTGGCCAACCACATGTTCTTCAAAGGCAGAGCAGGAACTGAGTGCCACAACCCCTTCCCACAGTTGTTCCAGTGGCGTAAGGTGGGTTGTCAGCACCCGGGGCAAGGCAAGTAATTTGCGCCCCCTAACCCATGGATTTGTGCCCCCTAACCCGTGGATTTGCGCCCCCTAACCCTAACCCCATATGTTGCGCCTGGTGCGGCCGGCCCCCCCTGCACCCCGCACGCTACGCCACTGAGTTGTTCCACAGAGACTGGTATTCTGTATGCCTCTGATCCTGGAGGCAGAATACAGCCATCTCAACTTGTAGCCGTCTCTCCACCTCCTTGGTCTTCGGGGTCATGGAGTCCAAGGTCAGGTGCTTGATTTGCTAGGTGATCTCAGAGCGTTCTGTGGCAGCCACTTTCTTATCGTGGTTCACCTCGATCAGCTCTGCCCAGTTTCCAGTATCCCTTGTTAATTGATGTTAATTAAAACCCTTTCAAAGCTGCCCAAAATAGTGGCCCTTGCTACATCTCGAGGTTTAACTGCAGTTTAACCATGTGCTATTTTGTGTGACCCTTATAGTGTGATGAAAGAGGGAAATCCACTTTCTCTGCATTATGCATAATTTTATACACTTATGTCATTTCCACCATTTTACCTGCCTTTTTTCCTAAACTAAAAAAACCCCAAATGAGGCGTTTGCTGTGTGTTCCTCTTTAATGGAGAATTTGCTTCTATGCCTCCAAAAACTGGACACGGAGCCCTATCTGGGGTAGCCCCTTCACTCCTCAGCAGGATCTTGCCCTCTGGTTGTAGTTTATGCATTCCAAACCCCATCGCTATGAACAAGTAAGCAACAATGTCCTATTCAGGCCATGCTGAGATTCGGGGGGGGGGGGCAGGCAAAATTTCTCAACCCACACTTCCTATTTTGTTTAAATGGGCTTGTTTTATTGCACATTTTAATTCTGGTTGTGTATATGTGAATGAGTTTTAACAAGTTTATTTTATTGTGTATTTTAATTCTGGTTATGTTTATATTTTAATGATTGCGCAATTGGTTTTTATACTAGTAAGCCTCCTTTGGCAGTAAACAGTAGTTTAATGTGTTTACAGTTAAATGCCAAAACAGGACCTGGGACAGCTTCCCAGAGACGCCCAACTCAGTCCATATATTCCCAAGCAGGACCTGCGGAGTATTCACCGCCAAGCAATACTTGGGCTGGGTGGCAAAGGTCCAGTGTGTCTCTTTCTTGTCTAGCCTGGTCATTGCTTTGTGTGCGGAGGATGCTGGCTGAGTTCTGGTCCTGATGCAGGCCTGGTGAGACATACCTTTTTCTCTCTCTTCAATGTGTTGGCTCCCATGGGGGACATAGGGAAAGGAATTGAACCATGTTCCTGTCGTTGGATGGGAATCGCATATGATGAGATGCAGGGAGAGTTGGTAGGGAAAAGCAGGGAGGCGAGTGTGTTTGTACTCCCAGTTTGTTTAATAAATTTCTACGTCTAGTTCATTCTCCTCCCCCCCCGCCTCCCCCACAATACTTTGTTAGACCACCCTCACATTCTTGAGCAGGTGGCTTGAATATTCCTCCTTTTCCTTTTATTTTAAATAGAAAGGGGAAATACATTGTAGTATATTTGTTTTGAGAGCTCTATAAACTAGAGGGACTACACAGGTTTTGCCAACCCCCAAAATTGGCAGAACCTATTTTAAGCAAAACTTGTGCTCTTGTTTTGACATTCAATGTAGCATTATTTATGTGGGGCCTGACTTACTTTGCAAGGGTTTTGGGGGTTGGAAACTGGCACAGTGGTTTCCTAATCCCAAGAAGAGCTGTAATCTATAGTCTCCTTTCCTTCAAGTACTGAAGCCCCCCCTTTAGCATTAGCCAGCCAAAAATCACACACACACACTCACACCCCACAGCTGCCAATTTGTTCCTAAACTGGAGTTTGAGGATTTGATGTCTAAAGAATTCATGCTGACTTGCTTGGGTTACTAATGCTAAGCGACTGGCCTGGATTTCAAGTTAATTACATTTGATATCATGCTATGATTTGCAAGGAGAACACATCACAAATCTGTCTCTGGTGGAGGCTGCCTAGTTCTGGGGGAACAATCCCAGCTCTTGCCAGGTCTGAATTTTAAACAAAAAAATGGGCATCTAGACCTTTGCAACTGTTGTGTGATTGCTGAAGAAAGTGACAGAACTACATTTCCCTCTCATAACATTTAGTAATACTAATATAAATTGTGTATCAGGCTGTCACCTGAATGGAAAAAAAATCAATTTAATTGATTGATTAAGCCTGCATACATTTACATATGATGAAAACAATAATTTTGAAGTGGGGGAAGCATACTTTGAGTTTGGAGGTGCTGGGTTTGTTCCTTAGGTGGGAATGACTCTTCTATGTGAGTAGGGAGGGTGGAGAAATTTGATTCTTGGCATTCAAAAGCAACCCTACCTAATTTGCACTTTGCAAAACAATAAATGAACTAAAACACAGCCATCCTTTGAAATGCTCACCTCTCTGAATTCTGTAGTGCAGTTCACTAGCCAAGTAAGGTTTACAAAAATGCACATACTATTGTAAAATCTGCATAAAAATGCATATAGTAGTGAAAAAGCATACAAAAATGAAATGGCTTTGCAAAAATGTGTATTTGGGATAACATTGTGTCACATTAAGTTGCTGATGAATTTTCATGAAGTATTTGTACTAGTTTGCTTTTTGAAAGTGTGATGTCCAACTTCACCAGGATACCTTCAAATCTTTCCTTGAATTCTGTCTAGCCCAGGCTCAAAAGCAACAATCACCTCTGGGCAAGGAGGCAGGAAACCTTTTACAAAGTATGCCCCCCCCCCCACTGCTGCCCATCCAACTGCTCCACTCACTTTTGTGTGGCTTATAGGCTCTGTTTTGGTGTCCTCAAATTGCCTCACTTTCCTGTGGTTCCCTAGTCCAGTAATAGGGCTGCTTTGCTTTGGGTGCAGTCATTTGCATCTACAGTTTCTATATTTGGATTCTTTTCTCTCTCTGATTCGTCACTGTGCATGTGCCTTTCCCCTCTAGACAGTTTGTTTATGCAAAAAGAAAAGGAAAAAGGAATATACACAGCCAGTACTTCACTAGATGTCCAGAATAGTTCTACCTTTGTGTTTCCTCATCATGCAAAGCTGAACTATTTTTTAAATTGGGATGGGGAAGTAGGAGAGTCCTTTAGCGAATACAAGTCTAATGGAGAGGGGAATGCTCTGCTTGTGTGTAAAAACCAGTTTTGTCGAAGGTGTAGGCAGCTCAGTGATACATCATGGACAGTCCCTGCTTTTTAACACAACTCAGCTTTTTTTGTAGTCAACCATTAGTCATGTGGGTAAAATTAATCTGTTGGGTTGGCCTGCTTCATTCTGCTGCGACTCAGCCCTTCCCAGACCTTCAGGCTGAGCTCTCTCCCAGTCTCCAGCCTTCCTGTACCGGGGAAATAGACCCTTCCGTGGCCATTTGCTTCTTCCGGCAACATTGCTCAGCACCAGTGTTTGGGGGGGGGGGCTTTTTGATGGCTCACGTTGATAAAGCAGCTGCATTTTTTAAAACACTTGTGAATAATCCAACTATTAGGGCAGATGGTAAAGTCAAGGCAGCTACCTAAATGTGCTTTGAAAAAACTGCTTGCTGCTTGCTTCTGTATAAAGTGAATTTCCAGCATTCAAAGAGCTTTCTGCAAATTTATATTCCACTGGGAAGACAGATGATATTTTTGAAGAGACTTGAGAATGGTTTGGGAGTAAGAGAGATGTCGCTTCCCACTTCTGCACATATTCATCACCTTTGGTCAAACAAATTTTGCAGGTTTTTTCAAAGAAAGTATAAACCTACAGTGCCTGTTTGTGCAATGCGTCAGTAGGATGAATATACACACTATGGGCAGAGATTCGTTTCAGCTCTCTAAAACACCTCCAGCCTATATAAATCATAGACTGCATCTGCGCTATACATTTATAGCACTCTCCCAAAGCATCCTGGGCAGTGTAGTTTGTTAAGGGTGCTGAGAGTTGCTAGGAGACCCCCTATTCTGCTCACTGAGCTATAGTTCCCAGAATTCCCTGGGAAGAGGGATTGACTGTTAAACTATTCTGACTGTTAGTGGTATAATAGTGCTTTCAATATGAGGTGCACATGTGGCCATAGTGTCTTGTCCAGCCTTTGCATACCTGGTGATGTTCTGAACTATAATTTCCATCGGTCCCAGCCAGTAAGGATAACTAAAAAACGGCAGTCTGTGTCTCCTTTGTCCTTTTCACCACCATCACACATGCATACCTAGGTGCCATCATCCTTAGTGGGGTATTGCCCCCCCTTTCTTGGATCAGTGTTTACTAGTCAGAATATTCCGACTGCAGGACATGAGTCATGTAAATCAGAGCTGGCATGTCTTCCTTTAGGAATAAGCAAACATGCTTCTAAACACAATACTTTCTCTTGTGTTTAGTTAAAGGCCAACTTTCTGCCTGCTTTTCAGTCTATGCTGTTGTTGATAGTCTGTCTGGAGCGTCAGATGGGAAAATACTTTTTGTTGAGACAACTCTGTTTTGCATCAGTCACCAGCCGTGGCTAGGCAGGGGGAAGAACCAGGCTGCAGTTGTGTGCTCAAGTCATTGCCACAGCTCTGTCAACAGTACCCTGCTAGGCATAGAGATCGTTTCGAGATAAATGAACGAAAGTCCCTCACAGCCAGCCATTTTTGATTAAACCCCTCCCTTGCGCTCATCATTAATGGGGAACGAAACTAGTTGAGACCTTGTCAAACCTCTGAGGATGGTTTTGGATGTAACACCTTTCTTCATCTAGGCACGTTTTAAAGGATTTTTGGTTTGGCAGAGAGCCTGCAGAATTTCTATTACCTGCTAAGTCCGCTTGGTTTGTTATCCAGTGATTAATGGAGAGAGGCCTTTGGAAGAGGAGGTTTTCCCAAGGCTGCGTCCAGATCAATGTTCTCATTGCGTGTGGTTTTATTTATTTCTTTTTCACCTCGGTACGAATTTATAAGCCTATCCTTGTTCATCCTTCCTTCCGCAAATAATCAAGCCACAACCCCCCCCAACTATATTTTAAAATACAGGGATAATTAAATGACAAATGACAAACAGCAGATAAAAACTCATTAAAAAGCACAGTTCACTAAAATTAACCAAATGCAGGTTGAAATAAAGAAGTCTTTAAAGTCTTCCTAAAAGCCTTCAAAGAGGAAGCCATATGTACTTGTCTGGGGAGGTTATTCCAGAGATGTGGAGCCACTACAGTAAAGGCCCTGTGCCTTGTTCTCTCTCATCTGGCGGCTCTCAATGATGGACCAGAGAGCAGGATCACAGATGCTGAACTTTAAGCTTGAGCAGGCTTGTATGGATGGAGGCAGATAACCTGGTCCCAAATGGTTTAGAGGTTTAAAGGCCAATATGAGCACCTTCAGTGAATGAAAGAAAGAAGGATGAGCTCACCCTAATGGGGAGGTGAGGGTGCGCTGTGTATCTGTACTGATTCTTCATTACCTCTTCCTTGTTTCAGCTGAGCTTAGATGCACCAATTTCAGGCAGAACTAGATGTTCTTAGAAAGATAGAGCTGCTCCTGCTCTGTGTCTCTAGTCACGTCCAGTCTGGCCCTGGAGCCATGTTGGTTCCTTAGCCATTTGCATGCCTAATAGGGCAACAGTGAAACTGTCTGAGACTTAAATAAAAAATACAGGTTTCTGGGTGGGAGGGAAGCGCTGTTTCCTAATTTCGAGCAAGGCAGAAAACAAGCAGACACACCCTTGCAGATGCATGCTTTGACTTCTCTGCATCTATGTTTTCAGATGACTGTGCCTTGTTTTGTACAGCAACCAGAAGCAGAGCGCCATGTTGTCTCAGTCCTCACAGTGCCTCTTGCCTTGCTTCACAGCCTGAACATATTCTGGAAGCCTATAAATTATTTAGAAGCTATTAGAGTCTGGATTTCATGTCAGTGCTGGTGTAGATAGTGATTTGCAGCAGTAGTGACACCAAATCATGGTTTACAAAACAAAGAAAGCGGGGGGGGGGGGGGCGGTGAGAGAAAGAGAAAGAGAAAAAGAAAAAAAAGAGAAGTTGAACACACCGTTGAAAAGGAAATGAGGAATCTGCAGGATCTGAAACCATATTGGAAACTGATTTGGAAGTCTGGTCTCAGTTGCTACGAGATGCTTCTTTTCGTTTTCACTTGATCATTTTTGAATGCTTTTATTCCCAATAGTTATTCTTGAGACAAACTGGGAGAAGTGTTGTGTAGTGAATGAATGTGGTGTTGCTAATCTGTTAATGTCAGGCATGAAGACACAGATATTAAACATTTAGACCACTGCAGCGAAATTGGGCCCTTGCATTGAAACACCAATTAAATTATGTGAGCATTCATTACCCTCAGTGATTTAATAATTGGAGCGTTCTCTTCCCCACATTTATTTTGCCTAGCTGAGAAATCAGTCTTGAAGGGTGCTGGGCAAAGCAAATTAAACAAACAAACAAACAAACAAACAAACAAACAAACACCACCTTCTAAATCAGGGTTAGCCAACTCGGTGTCATCCAGATGTTTTGCAAATCCCAGCACCCTGACCATTAGCCATGCTGGCTGGAGGGCACCACGTTGACTACTCCTGCTATAAACCTCCAGAAGCATATTTCTGAAGATTCTAATTCATACAAAGCCCTTTAGGTGATACGGTTGACAGAAAGCTTTACCCAGTGAAGATTCAAAAGTTATTACAGGCTTGTACAGTGGTACCTCAGGTTACATACGCTTCAGGTTACAGACTCCGCTAACCCAGAAATAGTACCTCGGGTTAAGAACTTTGCTTCAGGATGAGAACAGAAATCGTGCTCCGGTGGTGCGGCAGCAGCAGGAGGCCCCATTAGCTAAAGTGGTACCTCAGGTAAAGAACAGTTTCAGGTTAAGTACGGACCTCCGGAACGAATTAAGTACTTAAGCTGAGGTGCCACTGTAAACAGACACTTTCCTGGGTGAGTAAGAACTTCCTCAAGGTGACCACATAGGGATGAGAATTGATCCCTTTGAAACTCTGGTCTTTTACTGAAAACTTTGATCAGCCTCGGAATCTACAGAATTCTCTTATCTGTGTTCCGTGCACATCCATTTTTCTTCTTAGTGCTTTTTCAGAGCAACTTCAGACAAAGGGAAATAATAGGTATAATAAGTAGTTACTTTGCACCTGTTGACAATTAAAAGGCTATTATTGGCTGCATAATGCTTTTCTGTCTTGCATCTCCAAGAGAAAAGACAGCCAAAATATCCTTTCCCTATTATATATAGAGACAGAAGGGAAAACATACGTTATGGTATGTTCTTTCTTTTTCTAATTGTACACCATTTGCACTGTTACAAGGAATGTTTTTAGCAGAGTGCTATTGCTTCTTTTGGCTTTCTTGACTAAAAAAATAAACTCAACACGATAAGTTTTGCCACCAAACTGAAGTTTTTAGATGTGTTTGTTTGGGAGTAACAACACAACAACATTTCCATGCCTATCACCTTGAAAAAATGGTAACAGTGTCAAACAGTGTCCTCTTTACACTCTAAGCCAAACTTTGCCTTAACAAGACCATGCAAGTTGAGCTAAGTGTGTTGTCCGAACCAAGACCTGCGGTTAAGCTTTCTCCACAGTATGCACGAGCTGTAGCCAAGGTTTGCTCATGGTAGGCTGTGGTTCCTAGGTTGCTAAAAGGGTTTTCTTTTTCTTTTTCAGAGAAAAATCATTACATTATGAAGGTTTCCTAAACAAAGCCATATATAGCACAAGTTTCTCTATGTGGTGTTTTTGGGACATCAGAATAGTTTGGACAACAAGAGTTCATATAAAAAGAGAATGATATTAGTGAAGAAGAAGAGCAGAGAGCCACAAACATCTTTCTTCTTTTCAAAGACTGGGAAGTGTCGAGTGATAGCTTGACAATCCTTTTCAGATGCCCACAATGGACACAGAACAGGTGGACCATGGAGGGTGTTCAGCATTTTGGTGGTGTTCAGACTGATTGATTACCCAAATATAATGCATCAAAGTATACAGTTTTCACAAATATGTGGATTTCTGTGCAGACCATACCCCCAGTATATGCATTTCTGTAGTTATTTGCTTGGCTGGCGAACTGCATTGCAAAATTCAGAGAAGGGCGAATTTCAAAGGATGGGTGTGTTTTGATTTGCATATTGTTTTGGAAAGTGCTACCTCCCCAAAGATACCTTTGGCAGGTGTGTGGATGGTGGTGATAGAGGAGAAACAATGGACGTAATCATGGGGTTGGCGGAGGAAACCCCTAGACAGAACGTTTCCTGTTATTTCAGGAACAATTAATCTTGTTTAAAAGTCTACCAAAGGCCAAACTCATAACACCGAAGCCTCAGTTATAAATTGGCGTTTCTGAGAAATTCATATATCTTTCCAGTTCTCCACAGCTGGCCCTTGAAAAATCTAATCTTCCAAGGATCAATTATTGTATAACAGTAATGTTGGCAATTATTTGATTGTCAGGCTCGCCATCTCATAGCTGCCAACGCACCCTCTTCAAATATGTCCTATTGAGTTTTTGCAGTGTCTATTTCCAGCAGATTCTTTCCCTGCTGCTTTGTTGTGGACTATTTTCAGCTCTCCCTACCTTCCTTCTTTTTCAATGTTGTTCACGTATATATTTAACCAGGTATTTTTAGCTTCATGTTTCAGAAGGGCGTGGGTCAGGAGTACGATAGAGAAAGAGAATGATGGAGAGAAAAGAGAAGAGGAAGGTGGAGACAGGGAAGTTCAAAGGGAAAGAATTAGGGCATGTGAACAGATTCTGAGACCCTCCAGACTGTGCGGTTTTTTAAAAAACATGGTGTATTCTGCAACATATTCCTGACCCCTAACAGTGTGTTAGTATTGGATTTATAATGGACCACACATCATTCTGCTTTATTAGTTGTTCTGAGATGCTTCCCCAGTGTTACTGCATTACTGCCGCCTGGAGTGCTGTAACAAAACAAAAGCAGGACAAAAAAGCACCAACAACCCCAGCACATTTGCCATATGAAAAGTTACACAATTTCAGCAGGAAGCTGCGGAATGTGTGATTTTTCTAAACATTACTTGACTGGAGAAGGCGGAGAAGTGAACAGTTTGAAGGATGGCTGCATTTCGGTTTGCATACTGTTTCCAAAAGTGCAGATTGGGTGCGTTTGTCAATAAACGTCAACTGACTATGTCACAGGCAGCAAAAAGGTTTGGATTGGCTATGCTACTAGTGCATCCCATTCCTGTTGTAGGAAAATGTGTGGACTTCTTTAAAGCAGCTATTCTGTGTGGAGATTAAATCTTATTTGATTATCCTCACTGCTCACCAACCCGATTCGTGACTGTGTCGCTTATATAAAGCAGGCTTGGAATACCCATCCCTCGGTTTTTGTTTCATTTCTTTTCTCAGGCATGGAATAACTCTCTATGTTAATTTTCTAGTGGCTATTTAGCTGCAACGTTTGCTGCCATTAAAGTTTTAAAATGCCACTGTGGAGCTGGGAACATTACAAGGGGAGTGTGTGCGGCTGCCACATTTAATATGGCAGAAAAGGCCAAAATTCAATATTCTTTTTCCATTAATGTTGGTGGAAGAAATAAGAGCTCCTGTTTGTGGGTTTCAATTAAAAACTGGTTTTTAGTAATGTATTTCTTTTTCTCTTCTGCTGCAAGTAGGTATTTGACTGCCCTGTGACCTGTAGCGAGATTTAATAGCTACAGCATGGCTGTATGGCATACGGCCCGTGTCCATCCTTCTGCTGTAATTGATGTTGGCCTCCTAATGAGCTCTTAAATTCAGAAGGTGACGTCAGACTTCATCTAACAGCACAAAAAAGATTAAGACCCATAAATGCATTTGCTTCTTTTAGTGTGCTCTTCAAGCAGTGATTCTTGTGTCTAACCAATTGCACTTTGTAGGTTTTGGTCTCTTTGTGTAGTTTTTCAATGTTTTCTTCTGTTATTAGACCTCCCTACAATTTCCTAATTCTCTGTGCAGGGGTTACTAATTGGATTGAGAAAATGTTCCTGGATGGTGACGTTGGATTTACACAGATTGCTGTGAAACAGTGCAAAGCATCGGGGCGAAGTCAAATGGCGTTGTTCCCTTCTGTACCTTAATGGCCCAGAGTTTTTCCTCAGCTGGACACGTGCTCACCCTGCCTCGCCCTTTGCTGGCTTTCGCTAAAATTCTTTGCAACTCAGATAAACATCTTCACATTTTTCGATAGCAGATTCAGAGATCAGGGGCCACATACCAGTACTGCATCTGTAATGCATTTCATCAATTCTTTTGAGTCAAACAAGGGTTTTTGTTTTTGTTTTTAATACACAGTGAATTTGCAGTAACGCAACACAATGCAAATGTAACAGCTCCAGCCTCCAACTGTTTTTGAAGCACCAGTCCCTCAGGCTGTTCCATTCTAATTTCATAGCAGGGTTGACAATGAAACACGCCATTCTACAATGCAGTGCAGTGTGTGTACTCTCTCTCTCTCTCTCTCTCTCTCTCTCTCATTCTCTCTCTCTCGTCTGTGTGTGTGTGTGTGTGTGTGTGTGCATGCATATCTGTACACATGATTTGACTGGAGAACTGCATGGCAGAGTTTGAAGGATTTTGAAAGACAATCGCCCTTTGGTTCATGTACTTCTTTTGTAAAGTGCAAATTTATTAAGTTTGCCTTTAAATGTGATCTGAATTGAATTTATCCCCCATCGCCAACACAGAAACACCTCTCACCATCTGCAGAGCCTTATGTTAGGACCAACAATGCCACCAAGGGTACTCAAAAAGATTATATCAAGGCAGCACTAAAAAATCAGGTTGGCACCCCCACACATCATGATTCACAATATAGTGCCAGGTCAAAAATTATGAAATCAATATCACAATATGCACGTCAAACCAGTTTGGGGTGATATATTGATATATATCCCAGCCCTAAACATTCACCATCTTCCAATCTTTGAAAAGTAGACAGCTGTTTGTGCCTCTCTGTTGTTGTTCTTCTTCTTCTTCTTGATGAACTCTTGATTATCCAAACTACTCTGATGTCCCAACAGCAACATATACAGGCAACAACACATTAATGCGTGTTCAAATCACATGTGACTGCACACATACACACACATATCACTGCGAAGCTGGAAGTGGGACTTAAAGGGGCAAAAACAGCCCCCAAAAGAGCATGGAAACAGCAAAACTGGTGTGAAAACAGCACCTAGCAATCCCACAAGTCATTGCAAGTGCAATCCCAGGAGCCTTTGAGGCCTGTTGAAAGTTGGAATTTGAGCAAGGAAGTTTGGAGGGAGTCTGGTAAGTGCTGCTGGTTTTTAAAGGGGGTTTTCAAGCATTTGCAGGCTTTTTTAAGCAATTTCACTTAAATGTGTGGGGCCTCAGAACGTAAGCCCTGCCTAAATGGGGAGTTGTTTGTTTTGCCTTGTTTAGGAAACCTTCATAATATATTGCTTTTTCTCTATTAATTATTACACCATCTCTTCCAATAGTGCTCCTTGTGTGTATGTAAGGGAAAGAGAAAGACTGTAAAATACTTCATCCTCTCTTCCTGTACTTTCTCTTCTCCTGTACTAGAATCTGTTTGCTAAGTTTGGAAAAGTGGTTATAATCCTTGTGATTCATCAACTTGCTCCTTTGAAATTTGACTCTTCTGTCAGTTACAATCAATGAGCTTTCATAATAAAAATATTCAATATTAATTTGATTGTTCAAAGGACTCCACATACATTAAGTCAGCAATCCTTAGAACAATATTTGAAGGGAGGCATTTTTCTGTGTTGCAGAGTGGGGACTGAAGTTGGGGGAGACTGGCCTGTCTAAGTTTACAGTGCAGCCCTGTGAGAAGGAGAGCCATAGCTTTGAGATATTGAGCACACGTTTGCATTCAAAAGATACCAAGTTCATTCCCCAGGTAGGAGGAGCAAAGCTGCTACTAATAAAGATGCTGAGCAAGCAGAACCAGGGGCCTGATTCTATCTACTGTATGAATTTGTGGCCGAGGTGAGAAATGAACCAGGGTCTTGTTGACTCATAGCATTCAGATGTGGAAGTTAGAACATAATGAGAAACAATGATTTAATGTTATGTGCACAGACCTCAGGCTTGCTCTGTCTCCCATCTTTTCCTCTGATGCCACCATGAGGAAGAGATCAAGCCTGTTTCACCATAGTTTATGAAGCTGGCTTGTTTCAATGCATAATAGCTAAGATGAACCAGAGCTTAGGGCTGCGACACAATGTTTAACTTTAGTTGACAGAAATGGGAAGTGAAATCTTATATTCAATTTAACCGTAGTTAAAACTAACCACAGTTTATCCAGGTTCAGGCGCAATGCTTAACTGCTGTTATTCCAAAGTAGAAAAAAATGGTTCTTGGCCAGACCAGAGGAGGAGAGGGGAGAAGAGGGTGTTGACATGTAAAGCTTGCTGCAGCTCATTCCTGGAACGATAAACCACCAAATGGTTTATTGCCTGAATAAAGCTATTGTCATGAGTGCTAAAATATATGAATAAAGTGTTAAAATAGAACTAGGGATTGGGGATAAATTAATTCAGTTAATATTTTAATGCAAACCTGTGTAATTCTCTCTTCCCAAATCAACAAGTGAACCATAACACAGCAATCCTTTGAGATTTGCACATCTCCAAATTTTGTACTGCGACTGTGTGCTTAAAAATGCATATATTAGTGAAAATGTACAAAACTACATTATGTCAAGGAAAGTTGCTTGCTAAAATATGTATATTAGGCAACATTGCATATATTAGGGTAGATGTGAATGAAAATGCAAACAAGGGGGAAATTGTAAATCGATGCAGAAACTTAAGGCTGGAAAAAAGAGCTATGTAGAGAAGCCAAAATGGACAGAAACAAAAAATGACAAATCCAGCTATTTGTATGGACAACATACATGTATTGAATATACAAGGCCGGTCTGTACATCTTGTGTGATAAAATGCAGTTCACCTCTTGTGCAGAGCAGCTCAGCAAAAGGGTTGGTGAATGTTCTGATTTTGCTGTCTGCTTGAGATTGCAGAATCAGGGAGGTTGTCAAAATCTTGGCAGATTGCAGCTGGTCACTGATGGGCTGCATTTGACCTGGCAGATAACAACTTGTGCAGGCCTGGCTTGAATCAAGGTTAATCCCTGGCCACTTTAAGTGAAGTGGGTGACTTTCATACCTGGTATGGTCTTTTGTGTCAGACTTGGGAATGTTGGTGCCCAATTGTGCTGATTCACGTAATTGAACACTGGGCATAGCCAAGAACTATAAATTACTAATTTGGCAGTAATGGAGGTATTTGGAAGTCCTAGTTGTCCTATTGGCAGCTTTCCTATTAATGTATATTACTTAGGGTTTATTGCTGAGTACTGTTGTTTCCAGCTTTTATTTCGTCTTAATCATTTGTGTGATGCTATTTTGAGAGAAATCAATGATTTCATGAGTTATGAACACTAATGTAGCTAACAGACTTAGGGCCCTCTCATGCCGCTGAGGTATTGTTTTTGCACAGGTCAGCTGCACTGATAATTTAAAGGATTATTTCACTTAATGTAGCATTATGTTCCCCTGAAAAATGCCTGCCCTCATAACACACTACTTCATTTACTCAGAGTAAAGGAAATTTACTTACAAGACCTTACGTCTCAATGACAGTCCCTTTAATGAGTAGCTTCCCTCTGCCCATTACTTTTAGAGGGGATTGTGCCTCTTTAGTTAGTGGCTTCCTGTTTGCTTTTGTGATTGTGGCATTCATGAATTGGCCTTTAATTTGTCAGTTCCTGCTCCCTGTGAGAGTTGTTGGTGGCAGGGATTTTAGTCTTAGTTTCTTGCAGCCAAAGCAATTTCTCATTAATTTTATCTTTTAAGATAGTAATTGCACAATGAAGACGGACGCTCCTGAATTTCTGTGGGGAATATAGTATTATATTAAGTGTGATATGCAACCACTGTCTTAATTCTGTTACCAGCTGATTGTGGAAAAGCAACTCCTGAGCTTGGGTAAGCTGTGGTGAGGAAGCAGCTGCAAACAACTCATTCCAGGGCAGGCTTCCTCAACCTCGGCCCTCCAGACGTTTTGAGACTATAGCTCCTCTATCATCTCTGACCACTGGTCCTACTAGCTAGAGTTGATGGGAATTGTAGTCCAACAACACCTGGGGACCCAGGTTTGAGAAACATTGATAAAGCCTTATGATCAGTATGAGAAGTTAATTGAATTGAATTGCTGTAGATTGCTGCATTCTGCTGCCTGTTTTGGTGCAAATTTCTTTTTAGTTTTTTTTAGCACCCTCTCCACCAAAGCTAATATAGAATCTCACTTCTCTTGCTTCCACGAGTTGTGCTCATTGCAGGGTTTTCCCCCTCAAAGTCAAAAGCTTAGCCTTTTTTGCTATGGAAAATGGGTCCAATAAAAGCTGTTGGACTAGTTCATGAGTAATGGCAAGCCATGGTTTGACTGACCTTGAGCTTGTGTGTTCCCCTCTTCCTCTTGTGTGTTTCGATTCTCTCTCTGATCTCCAAACCACGGTTTGCTGTTATATTCCAACTCACCAAACTATGGTAGCCCTCCAAAGCAGAATTGGAAGTTGTGGTTTGGAGGATGAGTTCAAACTGTAGTTTGCTGATTGAGATGGGATTGCAAGCTGTGGTGTGGTTTGTCCAAACCTAGGAGTCAGAAAGGGAATTGAGGCAGAGATAGAGAAAATGTGTGAATTTAAGACCCAACAGCCAAATAAGGCCATGGACAGGCTGAAAACATGTTTTGCCTGCATTAGAGTTTTGAAAGTGATGTGATGGAGGTGTGTATATGTGGTTCTTTTGTCTCGGTCTTGTCTGTAGTTGCACAGGAGATTAAGTTTTTTAAAACACTACAAAAAAAACTAGCCCAACCTGATGTGGTGCTGGGCAGAAGGTAGATCTTGATGACTTGCAGTACATCAGCAAGGGTTTCTGAATCCCAATTGTTTAACAGCAACATATTTTTTTTCTAAATTAGGATGTTGGAATCCCTGGCCTGCTGCAACTCAATTGTAGATTTGTGCTTTTTTGTGCACCCAGTTAACTCAGGAGGGCAATAGACTCTGCCTCCTGGGCCTTTGTTGCACTTCCCCTTGGCTGGTGGGTCTCAGGATCCTAATGAGAAAACAAAGTGCCCAGTAGATTTCACAAGCCTGACACTCTGCTATTGTCTGTGATTGTGAGTTGAGCAGCACACCCTATCAACGTGCATTCTGGAAAAAAAAACCTTCTAATATTAGCCTGACCTTTGAATTACACAGGTGAGAGAATTATATATAGAGCTTTTATTTTCCCCCTTCAGCGCTTCCCACTCTCAGCTTGGCCTTTTGGTCTTACATTTAAGACTTTGTTAGTACCTTTTATGATCGTTAACTTCTTATTCTCTAATTATAGGATTTCATTCCAAGCTTCCCGCAACCTTTCTTTTACAGCCCCTAAAGGGGCTCCGTTTATACAGACCCTAAATGGTTGGGGGTTTAATGCCTGTTTTCATTCTGAAGCACAATTTAGCACTTTGGTTCACCATGTCTGTCTGAGAAATT
The DNA here is from genome assembly GCF_964106915.1 of Podarcis gaigeae. Lineage (NCBI taxonomy): Eukaryota > Metazoa > Chordata > Lepidosauria > Squamata > Lacertidae > Podarcis > Podarcis gaigeae. Next base: position 38,631,814 of record NC_139693.1, read on the forward strand.
ACCTGTGTCACTTCATTATAAGTGTAATATTTTTCCTGCCCCAGACCCATGGTTCCTGTGGCTTTTATTGCTTTTAAGTTGATGGCCTATTGTTCTTTCCTCCACTTTTTTTTTAATGCTCTTTAAAAGTCCAAATGCCCCCCTGCCCCCAAAAGAAAATGTTTGAATTGCTTCCATAGTAGGATGAGACCACTTTAATTAAATCTTCAGAAATAAACATATTTCCTAAGGGCTGTAAACTATTCCCCCCCCCCCCCCGTTTGGGCTTGTGGGCCCACAATGTGTGAGGAATTTGATTCATGCTCATTTTGCATACAAGTATTATTGGTGTGTTTGAGAATATTAATTAAGAGCATCTTAATGAGATTATCCTTGCCGTGTTCTGGAATGTTCTCTTGGTGGATTAGCCTGTCAAATAAATTATGTGGGTCAGCGTGGAAGGTTATAAATATATTCTGAAATGTATTTTTCCTGTTATTTTTTAGGATTTTTATTGCTTAATTGTATGCATATTTTTGGTGGTGACTGCAGTTTTTTAATAGTTTTGATATGGTCTGTGGACTAATTCTATTCTATTCCTGGAGGTTGAGTCTGTCAGAGAAATTCTGTGGGTCAGTTTGTCAGGGGAAGGAAGTGGGGGATGAGTTGCTTTGAGAGACCTGCTTTCCTCGCGGGTCAGTCACACCGGGGAAATTTCCTCTGGGATTTCTGATGGTAGGTAGAACAGCAATTTAAAAGCAGTAAAAAGGCACGAAACAAGGTCTTGAAAACAAGAGGGGAAGAGTTGTTTATCATGCAGTGCTAGACAGCTAATTTATTTAGAGCTTCTGAGGGAGACAAGATAGGCTTGTTTTATTACCACTTTAATGAAAAAGACTTGGAGCCAGTGTTACGGTTGCCACGGGGATGCCACTAAAAATGGCGTCTCCCTGGTGTGCAAACTCTGTCCAGCAGTGACATTGGTCAAGTGCTCCCCACACACTCCTCTTCAGTTTCGATACCCCTGATTATTTGCAACTATTACCACAGAGTTGGTTTGGGCGGCATCCATGGAGCAACGATAATACATACTCCAGCCCTTGGAGTGTTTATAATACTGGAAGAAGTTCCTTACTGATGATCCTGTTACGTTTTATTCTGTTGTTGGCTTTTACTGTGTTTTAGCTGACTTTCATTTTTTTCTGCGAGTCAGTTTGAGAGCTTTTCTGGGAACCAAAAACATGCCCTGTAAACAAACAAACAAACACAAACGTAAAACCTTAGCCCTCAGCTCTTCAAATATGAAAAACTGAGGTGGGGAAAAAGTTTTGCTTTGCTTTACGCTCTCATCTCAAAAATGGTCAAGGGCCTGCACACTTCCCTATGTACACCATTTTCCACCTGAGCTTGTTTTCTTTTCTTGTTGTTGTTTTTAAGTGTGGGAGTGACCACATAGTGACTTCCCCCCTTGCAGTTTTCATGCCATAAATACTTTTGGTGGATTTGGCAGCGGGGTGTATTGGTTTATCTTTATGTGAACTGTTTGCTCCTTTCCTGGGCAGCCAATTCTGAGGGTGGTGGAACTACCAATAGAGCCCCCTCCACAGCAGGTAAAGCCCAGGAAGGTCCATAAGGACGGAGGTGTTATCTATATCTGTCTGTCTGTCTGTCTGTCTGTCTGTCTGTCTGTCTGTCTGTCTGTCTGTCTGTCAATAACCAGTAGAGAAGAAGGAAGGAGGTGGTCTTCCAGATACTTTAACTGGGTAATTTCCTCTGACTTCTTGCTCAGAATCAAGGCCCTGTGTTCCTATGAAGTACCTTGAGCTGTCAGCAAGTGCTGGTTTCTTCTGTGAGCTGCAAGTACTTAGCACTTGGCAAAGGTGCTGAAACAAATGGGGGTAGGGAAGAGGGTGGGGGGAAGGAGAGGCGAACACTTTTCTCCCAAGATGATGCGCTCCATTACTGACTTGTCACTTTGAGTGGGATTGTAGCCTTCTGAGGCTAATGCGATTAACCGTGAAGGCTGGTGTGTAACAATCTGATCTTTGCCTATTTCATGGCTGCTACTGTGACATGGAAAGTTATGAGGGAACTATACTTGGGAACAGATCAAATGGCACAGGACGAACGCACAGGGCTATACTGAGACTTTTGTTTATGCAGTTACATCATGTACATCTAGCGCCCTAACAGAGGGCCCCTCCAGGCATCCTTTTCACTGTTCGTTCATGATTATTTCTTCTCACGATCCTTTCAACATTGTTTGCAAAGGTTGGGGTTGGACGCACTGTTTTATTTTCAATCAGTGCATGCCCTATAGCTTCTTGCTGAAATCCTGTAACTTATCATACCACAAATGTTTGAGAGGATGGGTTCCTTCTCCCACTTTTCTTAAGTCCTTAAGCACATTCTCCTGTCCTGCAGATTATATAAGCATGCCCAACAAAATTTGATTAATCCACTAATGGCAAATCTACCAGCTAAATCTGCTCAATTCTATGCCAAGTTTCTACTAGACAATAAGATTCAAGTTGTGATTTTGGCCATTGCCAAGTTTCTGTCTGAGGTGGTCAGGATCAATTTGTATTAGACAAAAGTCAGAAACTAGCATAGTCTTATGATCTGTCCTAGTAGTTTGTGTGCTTTTAATGTATTTTAAATGCACTGAATTTTGTACTGTTGGTCCTTGGAATGCAATAAAGAATTGTTGTTGATAATGAATAGTCAGGTGGATTATAGATGTTGCAGTGTAATATGAAAACAGACATGTGTGGAATTTGATTCACTTTGTGACTTCCCAAAAGCTGAAGCTGTTGCTTTGCACAACTCGGCTTACCCTTCATTCCTCAAACAGGTGACCTCCTTAAGAGAGAGGATGCCATTATCAAGCATAACACTTTGATAAAAGCTTTCAGGGATTTATTTTTTTAAAAAGCCTTTTCACACCATCTACCGAGAGGAGATGCACAGAAAACCCTTTACAGCTAAGCCTGTGAAGTTCAGTGAGGCGATTGATCATTGATCATTGTTTTGGTGGTTCACCAAGGCACCTCTGCAGTGACCAACCATGACTTGGGGTAAGCTGGTCTATGGCAGTGGTTTTCAAACTTTCTGCCATTGTGAGACCCTTTTAAAATCAAATATAATCAGCATTTGCTGCTGTTGTTTTCAGTCCTCAAACTAAACTTAACAATATGTAATTGACAATTCCCCCTCCCGATTTGCACTGACATGAATGGTTCAGAATAATGCAATTAATTACATAGCATTATGCCGCAGCAGACAATTATGCGACATTATGTGAAACAAACAATGCTGTTTTTGTTGGAAGATGCCCTGCAGTGGAATAGAAACAGTGCTCTGCATGTGATGAATATGGGGCAAAATGGAAATCAATGCCTTCTTACATTTCTACATATGTTTCAAGTGGAATACTAACCAAACCTATTGGGTCTCTTCCTCACCCCTCATGAACTGAGGATCTACGCTGCAAAATTTCAGCATTAATCTACAGGTGTGCATTGCAGGGAAAGATTGATGGTGGTGGGTGAGTTACTTTATTGGAAAAGTTTGACCACCACTACTGAGTCTCTCAAAAAGATTCCAAGGAATCCTGGTGTGGTCTGCTACTAACTTCTCTCCAGGTTACCCCAAACTCCATGCCTTTTTACATGAGGGTTGGACAGAGGAAAACACTCAGGAGTTGCTTAGTACTTAGGCTACATACCTCTAATTCTTTCAGGTTGTGTATGGGTCTCTGTATAGTGGTACCTCTGGTTACGTACTTATTTGTTTCCGGAGGTCCGTTCTTAACCTGAAACTGTTCTTAACCTGAGGTACCACTTTAGCTAATGGGGCTTCCTGCTGCTGCTGCCGCACTGCCAGAACACGATTTCTGTTCTCATCCTGAAGCAAAGTTCTTAACCCGAAGTACTATTTCTGGGTTAGCAGACTCTGTAACCTGAAGCGAATGTAACCTCAGGTACCACTGTATATGATGTGCTGGAAGAGAGTGAACCCAAACAAAACTAATCTAGATTATACACATTTGCATGCTTCTGCTTCAGCTGTCCAAGGGGAGGAAGAAGGAACTATGAATAAAAGTACTGCTGGTTATGGAACACCGGAATGAAATTTACGGCATGTAGTGCCTTGAAGGAAAACATTATGAAAATGATATACCGGTGGTACATGACCCCAGTCAAGCTTGCTAAGATATATCACCTGTCTGATAATAAATGCTGGAAATGTAAAGAGGCGGAAGGGACATTTTTTCACCTCTGGTGGACCTGCCCGAAAGTGAAGGCCTTTTGGGAAATGATTCATAATGAACTAAAAAAGGTACTTAGATTTACCTTACCTAAGAAACCAGAGGCCTTCCTCCTGGGCATGGTGGACCAGAGAGTGTCTAAGAAGGACAGAACCTTTTTTATGTATGCTACTACAGCAGCAAGGATCCTGATTGCAAAACATTGGAAGACACAAGATTTACCCACACTGGAGGAATGGCACACGCAGTTGATGGACTACATGGAACTGGCCGAAATGACTGGCAGAATCCGAGACTTGGGAGAAGAAACATTCGAGGAGGACTGGAGAAAATTTAAAGACTATTTGGAAAAACATTATAAGTTGTATGAATGTTAAAAAACGCACCTTTTAGGAAATTCTAGCTTCAGTAATGTTAAATTAAAGAAATGGAAATTAAGGTACAAGGAGTCAGAGATAGAATAATGAAACAACTTTATTGTGTTAAAATGAAAACGTACATGATTTGGGCCATAATATATTTGAAATTGGGTAACACGATAAAATGGAAGATACAATAAGTTATTGAAACAAGTTAACAAATTGCAGACGTTATGCATCACAGAGAATGCAGGGTTGGGAGGACGCGGGGAAGTCCAATAGATTTGGAAAAAAGAGTAAGAAAAATTTGTAACTTTCTTCTTCTACTTTTATAATATGCTCTTTATTCTTTTTTCTGTATTTCATAAAACTAATAAAAATATTATAAAAAAAAATATGAATAAAAGTACTGCTTAGTTCTTCTCCTTTTCTCACCAGCAGCTTCTACATGTTTTGAGGTTTTAATTCATATCTGTAAGGACTAGAAACTTGCAGAGGAAAGCTAAAAATATGAGAATTTGATTCCCCCCCCCCCCACAGACAATTTATGGACTGGCCTGCCCAGGACAGTGCCAGACTCTAAATACATAAAGCCCCCTTTCATGGTGTGCGGTGGTTTCCTTCCCTCTATTTTGACTTCTCAACAACATTATGAAGTGGGTTAGGCTGAGATTGAGGGAACAGTAAGCTTCATGGCTGAGTGGGTCTACCAAGGCCTAGTCCAACATCTTAACCTGTGAGTAGCCAATACCATGTCTTCCAAATGTTGCTGAACTACATTTCCCAGCCTCCCCATCCATTGGTTATGTTGGCTGGGACTGATGGGAGTTAGTGTCTAAGAAGCACTGAACAGGCTATCCCTGTTCTAACATTTTACACCACACTGGCTCTCACTGTGCACTTCTCTCCCCGCAACACAAATTTACTTTCCTGCATTGTGACTAAGGACTGGTGAGATCTGATCTTGTGTGTTTGTGTGTGTGTGTGTGTGTGTGTGTGTGTGTGTCCCTACTTTGGGAAACACATAATTTGGAATTTATCTCAGATCTCTGTCAGTGTTGTGTAATGGTTCTAGCCCTGTGATTTATTAGGAAATAAATCTGTTGTTTTGGGCTGCATTCCAAAGTGTAATTCAGGAAGTACTTACCCTTTGATTAATGACAAGTTTTAAAAAAATTCATTCACAAAATTAAAATGCACCTCTCTTTCTGTTTTCATTTCAGGGGGCATCGATGCATGAGCTTACTGTTATGTAAGCAGCCTCCAGGAAGCACCTCTGGCTTGCATTTCTGACCAGACCAAAGGGCTGCTTGGATTTCAAGATGCTTATAAAAGAGTATCGCATTCCACTTCCGATGAGTGTGGATGAATATAGGATTGCCCAGCTGTACATGATACAGGTTGGTTCACACAATTGTTGACATGCTATCCCAGAATAACAGATTGTATGGTAAAACCATAAATGGCGTGAATTTTCTTTGAGCCAGTGTGTAATCAGAGGAATGCCAGCTTCTGAGGTACGCAGAAATCTCTCTTACCTCTTGGCGAGGGTGATTAACTGAGTGCATAAATTGATGAATGACTTTAAAAATAACCCATGAAAGTGGCATGTTTAGCACACAGTTTCTCATGGAGTTTTGTCCATTTTTGCGTTTCTATAAGATGTTTAAATATGTTTTGAAATGTTTAAATGCTGCTAAGCACTCTGTAGTGATGCTACAGAGAGGAAGCTATGAAAAAAAATAACGGGAGGTTCACAAACGTGTAAAGCGAGAAGGTGGGGAGAGAGACAGACTCAGTATCTTGTGTTGGTAGGGATAGATGAATCAGTTTATTTCCATCCTGCATCATTTCCTCCTATATAAAAACTGGTCTGTGCCATCCCAGTTATGTATATATTAAAAAATAATAGAACAGAATCATAGAGTTGGACGTGACCCTGAGGGTCATCTAGTCCAACCCCCTGCAATGCAGGGATATGCAGCTCTCCCTTACAGGCATCAGACCTGCAACTTTGGTGTTAACAGCACCACATAGTAATACAAAAAATTAAAATCATGTACTGGTGAGGTGTCCAAGGACTACCCTCCTTCTTTTCTAACATTTAGCACCTGCTTGGATTTGCTGGTAACTTCACTGTGTCCATGCAGTCAAGAAATATTTTTAAATGGTCCTATGAAGTGGTTTGTTTCCAGGCACAATTCAAAGTGCTGGTAATTATCCTTTATGGCTTAGATCTAAGCTATTGGAAAGACTGTATTCCCTCGTATGAGCATTCTCAGACTTTGAAATCTTTGGGCGAGGCCCTTCTATTGGCCCTGTCACCCTCACAGGCACACTTGATGGGGACACAGGAGAGGGCCTCCTTAGTGTTTGCTCTCAGACTTTGAAACTCCCGCCCTGGAGACGTTAGACTGGCTCCCTCCTTGCTGTCTTTCAGCTGGCAGGCTTTTCAAGATGGACTGCTGTTAATGAGGGGGCTGGTGCTGTGAGTGAGTGAGTGTAAATCATTGTTCCCTCCCATATTTTTAGCTGTCCTTTTATATGTAAGTTGCCTTGAGTCCCTGTCAGGGAGAAAGGTGGGGTATAAATAAATATAGAAAAATAGTAACTGTCATAATGTGCAGTCCCTTCCTGAGGAGAAAAAGTTGGCTGCCCCCCTCTGCCTGTAGGGACAATTTTTTTTTCCATGCAATGTCCTTGTAAAAATCATTTTGGTGGTTGGATTTGACTGGCTTGCAGCATGTCAGTTGGCTAATAGCTATGCACATGTTGTTATAGACCTTTGCAAGGCTAATCCTAGCCTTAGGCATACTTAAGGCTTGTTTGCACAATTAAAATTTAGAGGTTATTATCCTGAGGTAGCGCCTTCTGCCGACACAAACCACTAATTCTGGGGTGTTCCAGTTACACAGCCTTTCTGATTACCTTGCGTTATTTAGTTGCCTGTCTTCCTTCATGCAATTATGAGAATTCCACCCACACAAATTTCAACTGCCAGTGTTCACATGAGCCTTAATTTGGGCTTGGAGAGAAACAAGGCCAGAGCCTCCTGATATTTCCCTGAAGTGGGCTGCAGTCCACAAAATGTTATGCTACAGTGAAATTTATTGGTCTTTAAGGTGCCACAAGGCTTTTTAGCTTTGTTTGCTGCAGCAGACTCACACACTACTGGAAATCCGCTTACCTCTCTTGAGGTGTGGCGGCATTGCAGCCGGTGACACCTCTCCCAATGCATCCCAAGGTGGCTGCATCTGCCAGACGATCCTGGCCGTTGGGTTGCCAGAAAGGTTCGCACATGGCAGGAGGTTTGAATGTAGCCTGCCTGGCAAAGTGGCCAATGGCAGGCAGGCTTAGGGGTGGGCATTCCTGGAGGGGCGGAACTGACTGAGCTGCAGGCTTCACTCAGGTCCACTCTTCGGGTATTTAAACAAGTCTGCCTTGGCACACAGATTGTCATTGGATTTTCCGCCCACCCTCCCTTTGTATTCTGCTCTCTATATTTGTCAATTTGTGTATGTTTTTGACCTTGCTGTGGACTAAGTTAGTTGCTGTATTCAGGGCTGGGTAGGAATTTTCCCCTCAGAGTAATAGGCACTTTCTGAGGCTTTAGCCTACCTCATCGCAGTTGTCACAGCTGTGGGCAATTTTAGGCATTGGGTAAGCCTTAGTCATGGTTGGAGGGGAGGTTTCAAGCCTCTGCCTGCTGCTCCAAGAGAAGGGGTGTCCCATTAAAGGGATCCTGGAGGAGGTGCTTCTGTCCAGATGCCCAGGTAGTGGCTAAGGCAGTAGTCCTAATAACCTCAAGGTGGTGATCAAGGGGCTCAGATTATGATTGCTGGGTCCGGTACTTTTCATGTGGGGAGAAGCAGCCCTTGAAGTTTTGGGATCCTGAGCTGCATAAGTTGTTTTCGGTCAAAACCAGTACTTTGAATTTAGCCTAGAAACTAATTGATAGCCAGTGCAGTCATCTTAGAATTAGTGTTATATGCTCAGACGGTTCTGCCCCAATCCATAATCTGGCTGCTGAATTCTGCACCTGCAGAAGTTTCTAAAACATCTTCAAAGCTACACTATGTATATAACACATTACAGCAGTCCAACCTAGACAATACCAGAGCATAGACTTTTAGACTGTCTCTGTCCCTCTAGGGCAGACTTCCTCAAACTCGGCCCTCCAGATGTTTTTGGCCTACAACTCCCATGATCCCTAGCTAGCAGGACCAGTGGTCAGGGATGATGGGAATTGTAGTCTCAAAAACATGTGGAGGACTGAGGTTGAGGAAGCCAGCTGAGCCACCAGGCAAAGCTTATGGAAGGCACTCTGCTATTGAGGCCACTTGAGCCTTAGTGACAATAATGGATCCAGATATATTCCTAGGCTATGTACCTTCTCCTTCAGAAGGAGTGTAACGCCATCCATAGTAGTCCATATCTGCACCATCTGGTCTAGGAAACGACCCACTAACAGTGTCTCAGTCATTTCTGAATTAGGCTTCAGTTTATTGGCTATCATGCATTCCATAACCAAGGCAAAACATCAGTCTAGCACATCCACTGACACACTTGCACATGTAGTGTCACCAGCATTTTTGCTGACAGCGTACTCAAAAACTGCTAATGATTCCACTCATAGATAGATATAAACAGCATGGGAGATAGTAATGAATCCTGTGAGACCCCACATTGAAGGCACATGGGGCTAGGCACAAGCCCTGTCATCTGAAAATGACCGGAACTACCACAAAGCAGTGCTGTCCACCCTAACTCAGCCATTCCAGAAGAAAACCATGGTCAATGGTACTGAAAGCTGCTGAGAGATCAAGCAAATACACACCCTGCCTCTCTCCCAACAGAGATCATCATACAGGGTGACCAAGGCGGCTTCCATGCCCAAACTGGGTTGAAACCCCGACAGAAATGGATCTAAAAAACAGTTATCCAAGCAGGGGAGATTAGCAGCTGGCTGGTGATTACTTAGATTTTCTGAATCCAGGAAGGATTTCTTAAGGAGTGGTCTTACCACTGCCTCTTTTAAGCTGGAAGGGGCCACCGCCTTGCATTAATCACCTCCCTGGCTCAGCTGGCTGTCCCTTCCGTTCTAGTTTTTTCAGCTCTGAGGTTCAAAGGTCAAGAGCACCGTTGGTTCCCCAGACCAAACCAAACACCTTTTCCATGCCCTCAAGCCTTACTAATTCATCAAACACAGCAGGACTAGACAGTGCTTTGGACACCTCTTGAAACTCATCTGCTAGAGTAGTAGAGACAAGGTCAGGGGATGTAAGCAATTTTTTCTTCAAAATGCTTTGTTAACCAAGTTCCTTGGGGCCTTTCCCTTGAAGTGCACACTGGGTGGAGGGCCATAAAGAAGTATGGAATTGGTCCTCTGTTCTGTATCACTTTGCTGTTTCTGTTCTAGAGGGTGTGTGCAATGAATCATCTTGTGTCTCTCACTTTCATGCATCGTTTCTCCTCCTGGAATCCCCTGCTGAGGTTTCAAGTGCCCAAAAGCTGAGGCTGGATTAATTGTAACCTGTGAAGTGCTTGTCACTGCCCTCCCCCACCACTCCCCAATTCTTTCCCCCTAGAGCTTTCATCACCTTGGCTGCCTGTTGTCCTGGTGGTTTGGCATTCTGCAATGAACACATAACAGCTTCCATCAATTAGAATTAATTCTACTTTACAGCAGTGGACTTAATGTACCCTGGATTTGCTTGCAGATCAGCAGATGTGAACTTGACTTTGTTGTCTTTATTAGATTTTAGACTCCATCAATACCAACGTTTTCCCATCAGGTGCCTTCTTAGTACAAATGCAGTGTTAGAGAATTCGGTTTGGTAGCATTTTCGCCCTCATTTTCAGTGGAGCATTATGGACACTTGTTTGTGGTTTATTGTTTTCTTAACTTACAAGCCACACTTGGAAACTGAATTTGAACTTTAAGACAGTTTATAATTTAAAACAGTATTAAATATCAGAATAGTTAAAATACTAAAATTACTAAATAAAACACAGTAAATTAAAAAATAGAACCAGTAACAGAGTGAAATATTTAAATTAACCAAGAGCTTGTAAAAGAAGAATGAGCTTCCCCTACTGCCACACTGCTGATGCTTTAGAATTGTAAAAAGGAGTAGTTTATAATGCAGTTGTATGTGAGATTCCCTTTTCATCATTTATTTTCATGGGAGGTAAGGGGATGCCTTCGTCAGGAAGCAGGAATAGCCTTTGTTTCATCCAAGGTGCTCGGGCACACAATGCCGTTTGTTCATCACTTCCTCTTACCTTCCAGTTGAAGGCAGCCATTTGGGTACAAACCATTTCTAATAGTGTCACTCAGAGATGTGAGAACAGAGTGATTCTGCCTATCTGCAAATGTCAGCTTTCAAACAGCAACAAGAAGTGCAGGGTGCATGTTGTTAGTCTTGCCTTTTCTTCTCTTTTCTGTCTTTATGATCACTTTATCATGGCACTCATTGTAGCTTCTATGAATCTAAGAATGGTTTATTATTTTTGTGGGGTTTTAATTTTTTTTCCTTCATTTTCACATTCTACAAATATTTTAACAAAACAAGAAAAAACCCACAAAATCTCAACAAAATTAGTCTGCATTTCTTTCGACTTCCCTCCCCTCCTTTCTGCAGTTACCGGTACTTAGTTTGTATATTTTTATTACTGCATATCCAATTCAAAGCTGTTTACTATTTCCCCCTTACGTTCTCATTTAATTAATTCTTACTGCACGAGTTTATGTCAATCCTGCTAATGTTTTAAGATATTTACAACATATCTTCAGATAATCAATAAATTTTTCCCATTAGATTTTTGTGGGTTCTTGGCAAGGAGGCCTTAACTGTGTTGGGGAGATAGTGGTGGAAGCAGTATGTGTGCCCAGCCTTCATTGTTCCTGGCAACTGTATGGATTGGCACAGCAGCGCTGCCTGAAGCATCGTCTGTGTGTTTGCTACAGAGACTGGGCATATTTAAACAGTATTATCTCATGCCTTCAGTGGAGGTGCCCACGAAGAAACATGGGATAGTTGCCTCTCTGGAGTGGCTGTCTTCAAGCCCTCTGTACATTTGGCCAATTACTCTTTTTCCTTTGCCTCTTTTAGAATCAACCTTTTAGGACATTGTACCCAAATTTTGCATGATAGTTCTTGATATTAAGGAGCAGGGTTTTCTCTCTCTCTTAAGTTTGATGCGATTTTGAATTAAGATAGACTGAACATTTCAAAACTCTTCTAATTTTAACCACGGATTTCAAAACTGCACCAGCTTTTTTCTCATGTAATGGGCAGAAGCTTCCTAGTAGTTCATATTAGCCCCTCCCCTTTTAAGGAGCATTACATTATAAGTTAAAGTCTCTTCTAATTGATATCCTAGGAAACAGATGAGCTGTTTCTCCAGGACCCATTTCTAGTCCTTATGTACCTACTCTGAGAAAGTGGTGGAATCATGATTGATGGAGTGTTCCTCTTTTGTAACAGCTTAAGTTGGGAGGAGGGAATACATGCAGGCAGTTTCTTTCAAGTCTTTCGCATAAAACATTCT